>NC_081251.1:106746436-107381436 GCF_030490865.1 Poecile atricapillus | reverse complement strand
TTTCAAAGAGTGAATTCTAGTGATAAGGCAGAGTTGTTTTTTTCCCCACTTTGAAACCAATCTTTTTCTACCTACAGAGGGTTGTTCCCTCCATACTGCCAAATAGGAAAATTAATTTTAAAAAATCTGATGGAAATGCTTCTGTTTTCTTTTGTCCTCCCCTCTTTTTTCTTTCTGCTGCTTTTAATTTTTGGACTTATTTTATTATTGGATAATTGTATTGGCTAATTGCATTTAAACAGTTTTAGCAAGATTGGGTAATTAAATTCAGAGCAATTGGGCTGAAAATGCACAGAATCTGGTAGAAGTATTTCACAAGAGGCTGAACTAGATAAACAAGAAGGGATGTGTTAGTCTGTGTGAGGGTACATGCACACATACTTAGGGTACACAAGTCCAACTCCCAGACAGGAAATGCCATATTCATTACTCTGGGCCCTTCCCCAGGACCTGTAATCTATGGAAAACAATTCTGACTGGCAATGGAAGGAACTTGTAAATATAGCCTAGATTTTCATTAACACCAGATAGACCAATTCCAGAAGTGAAAATCCCACAAATATCTTAGGAGCTCCTCTTGTCACTGTATCAGAAGCCTCACTAGCAAATACAGCTATTATTTTTAAATGCATCCAGTGAAATTCAAATTTCCAGTAATTCAAATTTCCAGTAATTCAAATTTCCAGTAATTAAACGGTTGCAGCCAGGTGTGTAGCTGTACTCTTGGTTCTCTTGTAGCCAGCAGGAAAACAACAATTCTCTTTTAACCTTGTGCATATTCTGAAATCATTTCCTGGGAGCTTTCTCACCCACCATGTGTGAAGCAGGTATCCACCACGAAGAGACATGGGACACATGAAGTTTTACCCAGCTTCTTGTTGCTGGCTCCTTCCTTACTCCTCCTTGCAGCTGCTTACATCATGCAGAGTTTCCTTCTCCAGATCTCAGGCATGTGGGAAGGCTGGTGGGAAATGCAACAGATTTTGGTGAAGGTTTCCCAGGCAAACCCAGCAGCCCCGGTGATGGAGCCCTGTACAGTTCTCACAGCTGTGCTGCTTCTCAGGCCACCACAGCACACAAGCGTGAGGAGCCATTTCCCCTTCCTAGCACTGTTCTTTGGTCCTGGTGAGGAAGTGAAATCCTCTCATTTTCTGCTCAGAGGGAAGGAGCAGGCAGGAGTTGCTTGTCTAAAGCCCACCAACAACACCTCTAATGTAGCTAAAGCAATTTGCAGAGCCTGGAATGAAACTTGCACCAGTCTGTCTATTTACCCATCCTTCCTCTATCTCTCACTCTCATCTGAAAGCAAGACACAAGTTTGTGAGTCACAAGCAGACTAATTTCAGAAAAGCCACTTCTGAGAGCCTCTGGCTCCAGGATGAGACACTGGTCCTGCTGGAGCAAACCTCTCACCAGTCCCACCAGGGCATCCGACTGAGATAAAACAGGGCAAAACACTTCTCATTAAATGACCCTGGCAGAAATAATTTCATAAAGGGTACCTTGTTGATAGCAAGGACTTCAGGCCAGGGCTGTGACTCCACCACACCAACCACAATGTCCACACTTGGCATGATGAGGAGTGATGGTGAGCAAAGCCAAGAGAACAAGTCTGAGCCAAGCACTTGAGCCTTGGTCTTTTCCGAGCATTGCAGCCTGTGTGGGCACTGGACAGGCACAGGTCTAGGCAAAGCCTGACATTTCCCAGCTGCAGAGGCAGAATTCAATTTTGCCACTCAAGGCCTGAGGAACTGAGGCACACTTTGTATGGGAAGGGGACGGTGGGGACAGATCTTGGGCAATGAGCTTCTGCTCCCTTTGGAGTAAGAAAGATGGGAGGCTGGTGGGGAGGAATCTCAGGGTAAACTCTAGAAACTCTAGAAAATTACAAGACATCTCCAGCTCTGACATAGATGACAGGGCCATAGTTGCCTGATTTTCCATAAAACCTTGCAGATTTCACTACCAGTGCAGATTTTGGCTTTTCCAGCAGCATATACAAAATGGACAGTAACCACAGCAGCAGATGTCACTCAGTGCTCCCTGCTATTGCTCTGCCCACCCAAGCACAGAAGATGCTGTGAAGGAGAGAGTGAAGGTCTGGCCCATGTGGTTCATACCCCTGAGCCCCAGGTCCTCTGCAAGAGGCAGCAGTGGGGCTGACATTGTGTTGAGGTCTTAGCCAGTTGAGACCCTGCAATGTACAAAGTCAGGGTGCCTTGGGGAAAACTGGCATTTTCTCACACTCAGGCATCTCCCCTGGGGCAAGAGCCTCTTGTTTTCCTCTTCAGTCCAAATAAGATGAACCTTGCTGGAGCTACACTACGTCAGGATCTAGACATGACTGATGCATAGACACTGTAGAACCTGAAGTGCTGGCACAAGGCCCACAGAGTCACCTACTTTAAAATAAAGTAGATCAGGGTATGGTTGTGAAAGGAGTGACACACTGTGTGCACAAAGGGTTTGGGATTGGTCACAGGCCAGCATCATAGCAGCTGTCATCCCCTGAGGTGGACACAGTGGTACCTAGAGACAGCAGTCACCTGCTCTAGCCTGCAAAAGCGGAGGGTGCTTTGCAGTTGCCAAAAGGTATCTTCTGGAAGTGGAAAAAGCAGCACAGTCATGTCTTTTTGGTGGTGTAGCTCTTTTGGGGTCTGCAGTGAGTGTCCACCATGTGGCACCAATCCTGTCTATTCTTGCCCAGTCTCTCATTGCACTTCAGAGGGATTTGATGACCATCTGCTACTCTCCCTGCATGTAGGGGCTGGGTTTCTGAGTGCTGTGAAAGTCTTTTCTCTAGTCTGGGCCCTCAAAAGAAGCATTGCTATTCTTCCAAAAGCTTCCTCCAAAGAGAATCTTTAGCTGCTGCACAGCTCTGAAGAAAGCTATAGCTTTCTGAGGTCCTGGGGGTACTCTCTTTGGGAAAAGAATCTTGATCCCCTGTCACCACCAGAAGCAGGGTTACCCTAAGCCCCTCCGTCTGCCAGCACCAGCACGAGCCCCATTTCATGGCACTGAGCATTTCTAGTTCAGCAGCCTCACTTTGTTTGCATTTTATTGCTCAGGCATGACTTATATCCTTGCTGCTGGATGTGTCCACAGTCAGTGTGCCAGGCTGGGCACAGTGTGTCCTCTAAACTGAGCCTGATGTGCTGCAGGCACAACCAGCAGCTCCTGGTGCCACACATTTTTGGCTCAGAAGATGTTTGTGTTGCAGTTTCCTCACCTGGGTCCTCATCTGCCTCAGGGAAGTTGAACTGGCCAGGACTGACAGAGTAGAAGAGCCCTTGGGTAAAATACCCACAGGGAGGTGATGCATTGTTGTTTTACAAACCCTCCTTCACCAGGGTACCACATTAACTTGGGCTGCCTGACTAAAGTGTTTTGCTCCTCTTTAGGGATAATTTTACCAGGGTGAGCCCAGGACTTGCATCCGCTCTGGTGGGTATCCCCCTGTTCTATTTGAAGAACCAAACACAAGTTTTAATTCCCCTACTGACCCCTATAAACTCTGCAGCTTTTCTCTGTGGACTATGCTGCTGTGGAAAGCTGGTCCTGCTCCTCTGCTTAAGGCAAGGGCAGCTTTCCATTGAACAGATCCCAGAGTCCCAATTGCAAACTCTGAGCAGCTCTTACCATGAACCCCCTGCAAGCACACAGAGCAGAGGCAGGAGCCACTGACACCTCTGGGTATAGTGCATCACTATAATATTTATATAATGTAGAATATAATAATATATATGGGAAATGACTCACCAGCCATTTCCTGGGGAACTCTGCTTTGGGGTATACCCAACACGACACACTGGGTTTTACCCTGCTGCATGGGCCACCTTGGAACCTGGTCTTGCTTTGAGGTGTCAGGAGATTCTGTGTTTTTGTCATGAATACATGGTGGTTTTCTCATTGTTTCTTTATCAACTCATGGTTTTCCTGCCAAGGTTGTGGTTTAGCTTAAAAAAAAATCCATTCAGCTTTTAAATACAATTTTCCATACAGATCAGTGTTTGCTAATATTGCGGAAATTTTCTTAATATTTTTGAGAACAATATTTTTCATACATGGCCAGCCCAGCTGGTGAGCCCAGCAATCTGGGCAAACATTTCTGTGTCCTTTTCCCTCATGATAAACCTGACTGTGCCATTGCTCAGGGACTCACAGACCACACTGTCTTACTGTTGTTCACCTGAGATCCATTCAATTTGGCAGAATTTTTGTAATGGGAGTTGATTAGGGTGAGGTTGCTGATGAGAAAATACTAAGGCAGATGAAAGTCAGGCTCAAGTACCTTGCTTTCATCTTTAACACAAGTGAAACACAAATAAAAATTATTTCAACAGATGCCAACCAAGTTCCACATCTCTTCTTACCAGGAGCAAGTCACAACTCTGAGTCTCAATATTTTGAAGTTGTACATAAGAGAGGGAGTGTCACAAAATAACATCATCCTGGAAAAGTAGACTAGAAACGATTCTCTGCATTTTTCAAGAAACAAATGGGAAAAAGCAGCAATCTTACTTGATTTATCCTAATAAATACTTACTGTTGCTTAAATAATAGAAGTAAAGAAGAGCATAGCTCAAACCAAGCTCACCCTTTCGGAGTAGCTCTACCATTTCTGTTTTCACAAGGAAGCGTCCTCCAGTTCCCATCCTATGAACCTCAGCTTAGAGATGCTGTCGGTACTGACCTCCCTTGTCCCTCCAGAACCGCAGGGCTCAAACTCCAGCGGGCAGGAAGATGAAGGCAGTGGAATAAAGGGAAAGCAAAGCTATTTTGATTGCACAGTGCCACCCACTGTCGGAGAGACAGGCGGCACCGGGGCTGCTGCACGGGATGGGCGGCGCTCGCTGCTCCCATCAGTAACAATGATATTTATCCCAGAGAAATAATTCTGATATCTAAGAGAGACAGACGTATGTAAGGCAGCTCTCTAAGTACAGTAAGATATATATACACAGATATATACATACTGCTGGGGTCAGTTGTATATTATATATATATATATGATATGAATATTGTCTACATCAATCAATATTTGTGTACCATTCTGAGTCTTGACGGGTCACAGAAAGCTGAGATGAACTGAGTGGAGATCCAGCGAGGAGGAGATGGTGCTGGAAAAACTTTGGATGGGTCTGGAGGTCACAAGTGTCTGGGAAAACACATCAGTTGGGTGCCAGCCCCCCTTAGTGGCCTGCGGTTGTAGAAGGGATAGTCAAGGAGATTGGGAGGGGATGGAGATGTGGTGGTGCAGGGAAACACGGGCCCATGTGCATGTTTCCGTGAAGATACTTAATTTGTCATTTGCAATAGATACATATTTTGATTATCAGCTACTTATGTGTATCATACTTATGGATGGAATTACGTGATGAATTTCCTCTGTCCGGACATCAGGTGGAAAATATTTCAGCCAAAGCACCACGTCACTCTCTGGGTTATGCCATTCTGCATCTACAGAAGGGAAGATATTTCCCACAGTTTTATGAGGAGCTCAGACCAGAGCATCCCAAGACCCTCCAAGCCTATGGAACTGTGTATCCTGGGAAAAGACCGAGCTGTATTTTTCCATACATCCACCACCCATGGCCAAAGGCAATTCAAGCAGCTGGAGAGCAGGGCGTGCTCTGGTGAGCTGGGAGCTCTTGCAGGATGGTGTTCTCTTCTGCAGAGAAGAAGAGAAGAGATCTTTCATTAAGATTGTCATTTGCTACCGTTTCCATCCCTGCAGAGGCTGCCTCCTCCTCACAGGCAGCATCCCCCGGGAGGGAGCTCTTGTGAAATATTCATACATCAGAAGAAATTACATTTGTAAGCGTGGACTGCAAAGCGACAACTGGCTGGAGGGGCGAGCAGGGAAAAAACAACAGGAGCGAGGGAGGGGGGAAAAAGAGGCAGAATGTGGGAAGTAGAAGGTGAGCTGTGATTTCTCCCTGTCAAAATGCAGCGAGGAGCTTTGTGGGCTCTCCTGGGCCTCATTTATGAGGGCACGTATAGGGAATAGATTTTCTCCTCATTCAGGGATATTTAAACAGCATTTGTGTTCGTGCTTCTGTGAGTCTGGAGAATAACCTCACCCAAGCATGTACAATGGACAAAAATGCCCCCTAACCACTGGCAGGTCTGTGTTGGGGGTTTGAATAGTTTGGGCATTTCTGCAGGGTCTACTCCAGTTTTAAAAAATGTACAAAAAAAATCCACATTAGGGAATTTTTGGTGAAATGGGATTGAACAGCAGGAAAAAGGCAAACCCAAGCCCTTTTAGCCCTGCATGTCAGGAGACTTCAGGCCCATGATGGACAGGAGGCAGCTGGGTGCTTGGTGCAGCCTTTGGGTATTCCCAGCACTCAGCTGCAAATCTCTTACATCCTGATGGACCACTAGTGCTCCACAAGCACATTGCAAGAACTCCTTGAGAAATACGTATTCCCTCTTAAAAACCACCCTTTGCATTTTCCTCTTCTCTCTGTGTCTCCCCCTGAGGACTGGATTCCTTATAGAGATCCAGTGCCTAAGACCTCTAGCAGTGGCAGTAATAGTGAAAACTGGAAGAATCATTGTTTTTACTACTGTGATCATTAAGATCTCCCCATTACTGATGCTGTCTGTTGCCAGCTGCTGCTTAATTTATCCAGTTACCCTATAGGTACAGGAAGGGAGAAGGACAGCATCCTACAGATGTTTTCTCGAGAGGATGGTTTCCCTCCCTGCATAGGAAGGATCCTGCGCCCTCCTAGCTGGGTCCTCGCCTCCCTCGCAGGAAGCACAGGCACACTCACATGATGTGGGAGCAAGTTTTGACTATTTTAGGGCCTGAAATTTCCCTGTCGGCATGGCAACTTTCAACTCCTCACCTCTGACGGAAGCTGCTTAAAATAGAAAATCCAGAAAGCAAGCGTTGTGCTCCATGCTCAGCAAGCCTGGCTCCAGCATGGCAGGCAGGGCAGCATCTGGCCTCACAGGGCCAGAGGAACACCAGGGTTAAGGAAGATGACCCACAGGCCATCACCACCCACTGCTGCAGCTTGTAAAACACCACCTCAATCTTCATGGTTTTTGCTGCCTAAAGGTATCCCCTCCCTATCCAGCCTCCTTAGCTCAGGCAAGCTTTGTCTCAGTATTCCCAGATTTATCCACAGCCACTGAGCCTCCATCTTTCCATGGATACTGTCTCCATCTTAGATATATTTTCCCCCACACCTCCAGGGCTATTCAGTACCATATGAAGAAGGCTCCCCTTTCTTCCTCCAAGCTTACTTTTTATTTACTTTTTTTTTCCCCTGCCTTTGGAAAACCTGCTAATTTTTTACACCTACTCTTTTTCCCAAACCATTTTTTCCTCCAGCTCACACATAAACAATTGTGATTGCATGGGGTCAAGTGGGCATGTGGTGTGTCTCCTCTAATCCCCGCTTAACCTAATTCATTTTCTGTCTAAGAACAAAACTCTGAGAGATTCATTCAAGAGTCTGGATTATGTCTCTCTTGGCCTACAATGCTCACATAGGATTAGGGAATAAAAAAGCCTAGAAGTCATTGGTGAGGCACTAAACCTGCAAACAACCCAAACACCTCAAAAATCCCTTTCTGTGCCTGGATTTGAGCTATGAGCCAGGATGTGCAGGAAGAGCTTCTCCAATGAAACATCATTGACAACACAGAATCCAGCCTCAGGGCTATTTTTAGGTCAATGGGGATCTGGACCTTGCTGTCATATTTTGTGCCTGAGGGTTTTTTTCCCTTATTTTCTCCTCTCTGCAACCCAGAGTTTTGTGGGGTGTTCAGTGGATGGAGTTGGGATGTCTGGGGGGTTTTATTTGTCTTTCGTATGGGAAAAATAAAATCAATCTTCTACATCAGGAAGAAGGGCTTGTTTTGTACAAACACAATCACTGCTGCTTGTTGTTGCTTCTAGGAGAGCTTGTTGACATTTTTCAATCAAAATATTTTCCACTCTCCCTCCAATTGATGTCTTCTTCTTTTCTCCCCTCCTCCTCCTCCTCCTCCCCTTCAGTTTGGCAGGTGTTGTTTTTTAAACAATTTATTCACTTTCATTTCTATGTGTTTTTGAAAGGGCAACAAACATCCAAGCATGTTTCT
The DNA here is from genome assembly GCF_030490865.1 of Poecile atricapillus. Classification (NCBI taxonomy): domain Eukaryota; kingdom Metazoa; phylum Chordata; class Aves; order Passeriformes; family Paridae; genus Poecile; species Poecile atricapillus. The sequence goes on along the minus strand of NC_081251.1, from coordinate 107,373,330 downwards.
TTCTCTTTCTTCAGGTGGGCAGTGAGTATTAACATAAAGAATTTTTCTCTCTCCTGTCTTTATTTTATTCATTCCCATCCTTTTTCCCACTGCTTCCCTCCCTCCTGAAATTGTGAAAACTGCTCCAAGCAGGCAGAGGGCAAACCTCAGCTCTCTCTCTGGAGAGCTGGAAGCACCCCACTGAGCCAGGCAGGGCCAGTAACCTCTGCTTTCCAGGATAAAAAGGGATTCACTTCACTTTTCCTTCTTAATTTGAGATCCATGGATACTTGACTGAGGCACCTCCAACAAGGCATCTTCTCAAGAGTTTGCTGCAGGCTCCTGGCTCCAGGGGGAAGCAGGATTCAGCTGTGAGAAGTTGCCTCCAAGCACAGGGATGAGTTTTTAGCAGAAGAAAGCCTGGGACACTGTCCCCTTGCACCTTTCTTGGGTATCCTGACTCTTTTAAAAGCTGCCACTGGAAATGGGGATACCTATATTTCACCTGACTTGTGTTTCTAAATCGCCGCTCACAGATCCCCTTAAAGGAAAAACAGGGATGCCCATTCCCCAGACCAACTACAAAACCTCAGGGTTGTATCTCTTACACAAAATGCCAGAGGAGATTTTAATGCTTTACTACCACAGCGTGTGCTCTTGTTCAGCCTAAGAGGCAGCAAATTCCCATTTCCCAGGCAAAGCTCCTCCTGAGCTCCTCTGAGGGCATGGGAGCTGCCACAGCCTCCAAGGAATACCAGGAAGAGTGTGGGCCATCAAGAAAAAGCAGTCAAGCTGGACAAGCAGGTATCTGCAGCTCATCTAAAGGACCTGCAGATAAGAGAAAAACAGCAACAGAAATTTCAAAAGTAGATTAAGGGAGGGGAAAAAAAAAGTACATTTAGTCTCATTTCTAAGGTAGGCCAAAAAATTAGGTGTTTGGGAGTGATTTACTGAAGTGTGCTCATTCCAAACATCGGCTTTCCTGGAGCAATTGAACAGTGAAGCAAAGTTAATATACTCATGTTGTTGCCTTTATATAAATGTCTATGGTGTCATTACTAACACAGTCAATACCAGGAGCTTTATTTCTTGATTCCCCTGAGTGAGACACAAGCCCTGAGATGCCCTGGGAGTGAAGTCCATCAGCCTGGAGCTGCAGGTGGCTTCCTGCAGGACTACAAAGGGTGCCTGTGCTCGAGCTGCCCAAGCAGACAAGGTAAACACCCTCAGCCCTAACTATTATGGGAAAGAGAGCCCACATGTCCTGACTCACTCCCTGAGGGACACCCAGCAGAGGAGCTTGTGGTCGCCCATGCATCCCTCCTGCCCCACCACTCGCCTTTTCTGTGGCTGCAGCTGGTTCCCTCTGAATGCTGGAGTTCCCTGACCCCTGCTCCCAAGGGAGTGCACCTCTCCTTTCCCAAATTCACTGTTTGTCTCCTGTTCCTCCCTCAGTGAAGCCCCAGTTGCTCCTTCAGATGCCCCTTCCTCTGTGGCAGGGACTGGCAGTGATGTAGCTCCCTTTGGGGCAGCCCCATTGCTCCCTACTGACGGTGTTCATCTGGCAGAGGTATAAACAACTCATTGAAAATAAATCAAAGTTAGATACCTAAGACCTCTTCCTGGTTTGGAGCTTCTCCATCAGCCTCACAGTCTAACCCTGCATGATGGCCATCCAATCACAATGCTTCGAGCTTTGGCACAGGGATAGGACAGAAATTTGTGTGTGTGTCTAGAGAGGAAAGGGGATGATCAGGATGAGGAGAAAGGATCAGGGAGCAGTGCAGCAGATTTGTGCCAATAAAGGACTCTTTTCCTCTCTGCCACCTTCATTCCTATTTAACTCCCCCCAGCCCCTCACCAGCCACCAGCTGAATCCCAAACCAGCTTTGAGTGTTCAGGCTCTTTCTGAGGGAATAGAAACCTGCTGTGAGAAGCCCAGATGTTGGGATAAATGGAGAAGAAATTTCCTAAAATTATTGCAAAAAGGTCAGCTACTATTTAATTTAGATATTGCTAATGAGAATTGCCTGGGTAGGCTGTACAGATTACTAGAAAGTCATTTCCATACTGCTTCGTTAGTCTGACTATTTAAACCCCACTCTGTCCCCTCCCTAGATACCCCTCGACTGCCCCTGCTGGCAGGACATCTGCCGGGGAGGATGATGAGACAAAGAAGCCACCATAAATCACAGCTGCTAATTGCAAAGCCTCGTGTATCTGTCCTTGCCCTTTTGTGCCTTCCCCTTCAATCCACGGCTTGCCCACCCGATCCATCTCCCTGTCAGTCCTGCTCCTTCCTGTCTCCCTGTGCTGCTCCCCTTTATGCTCTGAAGCACAGACTCTGCTTCTTCATCATCAGCTTGGTTCCCTGTGTCTTCCTTCTTGAGCACTCCTGGCCCCTTTGCCAGCTTGTTCACTACTTTTATATTTCTCCTTTTCCTCGAGCACCATTACCATCCTTGCTTCCCTGCTTGCCTCTCTGGACAGACACACATGCTATGTTTTGCTGTTGCAATGCTTTTCAGACATTAATTATGGCCTGCAAGCCAGAAGGTCAGCAGTAGGTTCCTTATTTTTGCAACCCTCAATCCCACTATGTCAATGCACGCACAAGCATGGATGGAGGTCTTTCAGGGAGATGGTTAGGCCCAGACATCAAAACCCTGTAAAACCAGTAAAAAAGGCTGGTTCTTACCACAGAAGTACTCACATGTCAGCACATGCTGCACCCAGTGCTCAAGAGAAAAGCCACGTCAGCTGCACTTTAATGTCAGAGATAATCAGGAGGCAAAACTGCCAACCTGCCAACCTTTGGGTCATCTCTTCATCCTTAAAACACTAGCTGGCCTCCAGATTTCCAGGGATGGGTTTTTTATCACCCAGAAGAGTGCTGGGAGACTACAAGAGGTCATACTTTTACATTCAAGTGATTTAGGAAAAATAGCAGGAATAGGTCCCAGGGAGAGAAGGAAACCCCTTAGGGATTACAAGGAGCCAGTTTTGTGCTTTCCTGGGGGAAAAATAAATTGCTGGGCAAACCAAGAACTGACAGTCTTTGTGGCAGTGTTTGACTATATGCAGAAAGCTATCCTTGATATTTGCAGTCAGTGTTTAGTTCCAGCCTGAACTGCCTCCACCCAAGCAAAGTTGTTCCACAGGTTTCAAACACTGAAAAATTGCAGGGAAAACAGGGTTAAAATATTTCAGATAACAAAGCAAACCAGGAAAGCTCTTCTGTGAGCCAAACACCATTATTTTTTGCAGAGACTTCCGGACTGTGGGACCCCAGCATTAGCAAATCTTGTTAACAATTTGCTTGAGCATTTTTGTGAGGCACCAGAAGAATGGGTTACGTGTCTTATTGATTTAATGACAACTATCGCTGCTGAGAATTGATGCTTTCATTAGAGAAAGCAGGTTAGCAATAGACTTGTGAATGTCTGACCAACTCAGGAGGTGGCAGGGAACAAATGGTTTCCCCTGTTGAAATAAAACTTCCAGTCAAGGTGTAATACAGGAAGGCTCTGCTAATATCACTGAGCTGTAGCACAGCTCTGGTTCACTGGATTAAAAAATCCCATAGTTGCTGAAATCCTCCAGAGATTATGATTAATATAGCATCCCTTTGGGAAAGAGCAGTGAAATACCTGTTCAAAGCTAGTACTGGTTGCTGAATATCTGCCTTTGAAACCCTGGGAACAGGACTCAGTTTCCCCACACTGGAAATCTTTGGCTGATTTTGCCACGTATCTTGGATGACGATTCCTAGAAGAATATAGGGCACCCAAGGCAGAAAAGGTTTCCTCATTGGAAAAAAGTCAGAAAGGAAATCAGAATCACAGCAGGGTTGAGGTGGGAAGGGACCTCTGGAGGTCACCTGGTCCTGTATCGTCTGTGAATTCCCTGTGGATGCATCCCTATTCTCTCCTTGAGGTCCTTAACAGAGATGTGGGGCAGCACTGGGGGGCTCCACTGTCAATCCCTGGCAGCTCCATTTCCCCCGAGTGCGCTTTGTGCCACCAACCACAACCCTCTGGACCCAGACATTCAGCTCCTTTCAACCCAGCCTGCCATCCCCTCCTCTAACCTGCACTTTGTCCAGGGGCATGTCACGAGAGACAGAGTCAAAGCCTCACTGAAACTGAGGCAAAGAACATCCACCACTCCCACCACATCCACCTGATCACCTCCTTCGTGCTGGTTAAGCACAGCTTCCCCCTCTCCTTTCCCTTTTTCTGCTGAAATAACAGCAGAGCCCAAGGATGTGGCATTTTAAGAAAGCAGCGAGATTAAGAGACAGACGCTAAGTGTTCACAGCACTTCTGACAGAGATAAACCACAGTATCAGTCTCTATCAGATGGAGAGCACAGGCCCCACGCTTCAGGGGAGAGGCTTCATGATTTAACAGAGCTTTCCCACCTCTCACTAGTGAGCTCCAGCCCTGCACACAGATATGTGAGTACCAAGGGGAGACAATCCCACATATAAATAAATCATTAGAAGCCCTCACTCAGGGTCTCAGCACTGAAGACATGGGCACGTTTCAAGCAAGAAGCAGAGTGGGTTTCCCTGTGCCAGGTTATGTCCCACACCTCCTGGAGGAGGGTGGATATCTCTTCATTCTTCCTACTGCCTCTTGGGCTGTGTTTTCTTTGGTGTTTCAGGCTTTTAGCAGGTACTTAGCTGGTCATGTGAGTGTATGGTGATCATGCTCGAGGTGGGAGAGGGGGATCAAAGAATTTTCTGGATCCTGCTTCCTCTTTGTGGGTTTTTGTTTGTTTGTTTGTTTTTGTCTGTCTCCTTCTGCACCTTGGCTTTCTGTTCCCCAATGGAGCTGCTCCACATTACCCTACCAAGCAAGCACAGCTTGGCTCTGCAGGTTGTCCTCCATCTGCATCCTCTTCTCCACCACTCAGTTAGGTGGAAACCTCTAACCTTCAAAGAGATGGGAAAGGAAGGAAGAAGAGAAGCTTCCACGTGGCTGCTTGTGGTACAGCAGCTATCCTGTTTGTTGGGAACAGGGTCATATCTCTGGCATCCTCACTGACTCCATTTCTGAGGAGGATGTCCTCTTCAAGATTCATCTTCCTGGTCAATGTGTATCCAGAGGCTTTGCCCACTGAGGGCTGATGTTTAAGCATTTAAACATGACAGCCTATGTGGATCCAACAAGACCTACCAAGTTTTACCCACAAGGAAAAGGAAAGCTTGTGATGGGGCCACTGCTCTATTTCCTCTAAACTCATTGACATGTATTTACCATGGCAGTTACTGCTCACGTGGTTTAGCTTGATGAAATGAAGAAAGGGAAAGGGAGAAGGATGCAAACATACAGATTATGAGAGAGGAAAAGTCCTGAAAAAGCCATAAAATCTGTCAGGCATTCTTATTGCTGCTATTGGGAATAAGATTTTTTTCAACTACAATGGCAGCAAATAGTTCAGTGAAGGAAAAAAAAGATATGATTTCAAGGACCCCTTAAGAAATCCTCCTCCTTGCTTGTGTGAAGCTTCACCTTTTCTGATTGTTTTTTAACATCCTGCTTAGACCACTGTACTGATTACAAAATTAAGTTGCTCCTCTGAAATCAGGATGTCTACACTAAGTAACAGCCAAAGAAGCTTTAGTCCCAAATCCCACATAAGAAGCTCCAGCACCCACAAATTTCACAGGATTTTTGGGTGCTCACCACCTCCCAGGCAGGATGTGTCCTCAAATGACTGAACTGAGAAGAAAAAAAAAAAAAAAGAAGAAAAAGTCCTCTCAAAAGTAAAACACGCTTCAGATGCAAAATTAGCATTTGGCAGAGAAGTGACTCATGGTGACTGAGGGCTTCGTGCAGCCCTTCTCTGAAGCATCCAGAATCTTTTTCTGGCTTGTGATTCACCAGAAAATGGTAGATGAGCACATCTTGACCTAAGCAAAAACTGAGGGTGTTGCAGAAGAAGATGAACATTTCTTCTCTGCTCTCTGAAATGGCGCTGCTGGCAACTCTGTGGTGCGAGGAAGAGGGAAGACAGCATTTCCAGGGGTGGGTTAAAAGGCAGAAAGCTTCATTGACAGAGTTTGGGAAGCCTGATGGTGAAGCAGTGGTGGATTCCACTTTACACAGAGCAGGATCCTGCATGGGAGGGGAACATGTCAGCTCTTCTGAGGGCCTGATGCCTTTTACTTATTGCAGGACCTCATTTTTGGAATATTTTCCACATGTTCTTGTGACCCATAGCCCCTTCCGGGGTCCAAAAGTCCCATCTTCAGGCTCTTCACAAAGGCCCTTCACAAAGAATCTTTGGGAGTGGGGATCAGCAAAGCACCTGAGCACCACCCAAACCCCCTGTCTATCATTCCCCTTCAGACACAGCCTCACATCAGCGGCACTGTGTGCAGCAAAGACAGAATTTTATCAACACACCACATGAACTGCAGTTTTACCACCTAAATTGCTACAGGACAGAAGGATGATGACATATATACATCTATAAGACACATATATGTTTACTGAGTGGAGCATGTATATAATGAATTTGGGTTAGAGCCCAGCTGCATGAAATGGGGCAAGGAGTACACCTCCAGCTCTGCCAAGTTCTGGCAAAACCTTTCTGACCAAGGCAGGGCACAGTGTGGAGCCAACAGGCACATCTGGCTGTCCAAGCACTACACTGATGCCCCAGGGACTCTCCTGCTTTTTGCAGGAGGGGTGATTGCAGCAGCCCCAGCTGCCCAGGCAGAGAGAGGCATTGAAATACATTTTGTTTGTGGTTGGATTAGCTGGGTTTACTGATGGCTAAGGTGAAAAGACCAGCCCATCTTCTGCTTCTTGTTTCATAACTATGACCCTTGTCATACTTCATTTCTACATCTCTCTTAATTATTTTTTGATCCAGATGACTCCCCACAGCAAAGTCCCTGAGTCAAGCAGTCTCTTATTCTCTAGCAGTGAGAAATAAATTATCTTTTTTTGACAATGATCTTCTTTCTCTTCACAGCAAGTAGAATCAAGTGCCAGCTTTTGTCATGACTACAAAATATTCTCTCTTGCCCGAGGATTCCCTTTGGATAAATGCTCATGACAAAATAGCACCTTCCCAAGCATCCCTCATTAATTATCCCCCTGGTCAAAATTTCCAGGACCTTCCTACTGCAAAAACACGATGACACTGATGTCATGGTTTAACCTGAGCTCTTCTTAAACAATCTAAATCAGGTTTTGTGGGAGGGGTAGCCAGGACTACAGAGCAATACTGAGGGTAAACACTTGAGGTGGTGGATGTTAGCTGAGCTCTGGTGGATGGCAGCATCACACTACATGAGGGTGAGTGGCTGGGTGTGTCACTCCCCAGGGCTCCAGACATACAAGTGCAAAGTCCTTTTTTGCCACTCATGTTGTGAATGCAGGCAGGGGCAAGTGACTTCAGGCTTTGGTGTTTCCCTTCTCTGGGCTTTCCATGAAAAGGAAGGTGAAAATTGCTTCCCCCGTGCTGTTGCTGAAGTGAATCTGAGCAAGAGCCCTTTTCATAAGGATCCTTTGCTGTAGGATCATCCACCTGCCCTCAGGTACCCGCTGAACCTTTTTGTGGAATGGCAGAAGAGCGATGCAGAAGTGATATCGGGGCCAGCCACGCAGACCTGAGCACAAAATGCTGCCTCGGTGAGGCTGCAGCCTTGAGCAACAAAGGCAAAAAAGAAAAAAAAAAAAAAAAAAAGGAGTAAAATTCAAATCCTGCCACTGCTTTCACGGTAATCAGCATGGCATTATGCAGAATGATTTGTAATTTTACACTGACAGCTATTATCTTCTGGCAGCCGCCATGACTTAAACAAATGTCTGACGTTGCAAGGGGCTGGGGGTTTGTGCCTTTGACAAAAACCTCAGCTCAACAAGGAGCCCAAAGAGAAGGAGATGCTGCTCTGCAGTCTCATTTCAATCCTGGCCTATGGATCATGGAATCCTTCCTTGGTGCCTGTGGTTGTGCTGTGATGTCAGCCTCACCTGAAATTCCTTTTGCAGAGCAAACAAGAAGCACAACCTGTGGACTTTGCTTTTAATATCCTTCTTTTCTTCTGATGCAGAAGTGTCCAGAATGAGAGGAGGTGCAGGGATAAACCCTACAGCTTGACCCAACACGGCAGATTTTGAATATGAATAAGAAATGTCAAAGTAATATCCAACCTCTTACTTGGGCAAAAGCTTTTATTTTTTTAATGCCTTCTAGACAGGCAAAGCAGGCAGCAAGTGCGTGGGAAATAAGTGATCAAGTAATTCTTCAGCTGTACAGGTTCACAGGAAATTGTCTAATCTTCCTTACAACTCACAAAACAAGGGAAGCAGGATACAGAAAATGAGAAATATTCTCTTTTGTCTTGAATTAACTTGTCTTTTCAACTGAATTTCTCAGAAATCCAGGTCCAGTGTCTGGAAGAGCTTCTGCCTTATGAGCTGTCTGGTCCTGGACACTGAAGAGGATCAAACACAAAATGGGATGGGGCTCCAGAGCTGGAATGCTCCAGTTATTATAACATCATAATATTAATATTTCTCTCACCATCAGGTTTTGTTCATTCAAGATAACCTGGATAGCTCAGGCCCTCCCACCAACCACAAGAATACCCTGCCAATCCACAGGGATTTCCTATAGTGCTATTTTTAGAAAAAAATTAGAGTTTTGAATCAATAAAAACTGCTTAGGTCAGAGTTCCATCTGTGTCGAGCCTGGCTGGTTTTCAATCAATCTCTTCATTAAATTTTCATATCTTGATAGAAAATTGGAAAAAAAAGGAGGATTTTTATTGTATAGGAAAAAATTTTGCCTTTCAAGCAAAGCAACTATAATTTGTCCAAAGTTGATTCACACTTACTGAACTTCTTTGGCTTCTGTGAGTATTTTTAGTTTTTGTCTGGCTACTTTTGATGGTTTATTTAAGGTGTTGTTGGCACAAGTGGGAGATTTCTGGGAACTTTATAAAAGCTTTTAAGTTTTTTTGCTTTTATTCTGGAAGCTTTTGTGTGCCCAACAGCTGACAAGCTGTTTCCAGCTCTAGTGGCTTGTCCAATAAAATATATTAATGTTCCCTAGGGCCTTGATACATTTCTGTGATGCTCAGAAAAATAGAGGGCTGCAATTCCCACCTCAAAGCCTCTCACCAAGTACTCTGCCTGATATGTAAAAACCCTAGTGTCCTGAGGCATTTGTAATATAAAGCTGAGGTTATATAATGCACCATCCCCTTCAATCCTGGTCGGGACAGATCCAAGGTCATTTCCCTGGTAACTTCAGGAGACCTTGGCACAAACCCGTGGCTTCTTTTTCTATAATTACAAGCCACTTTTGAAAATCTTTTGAAAATCTGATACCACCAACATTTCCTCAACCCAAAGAGAGATGTTTTTCAAAATTTTTTCCTTGCAATGCTTTTTTTCCCCCCCAGGTGCTCCTTTTTTAGGGTGAGGAGGTGTTGGCATCTCTTTTGATGTGTTGCATGCTGTCCAACATGAGAGATCCAGTGGGAGGTGGCACAGTGGTCCCTCCAAGCAGAGGAACCATTCCTCCAGCTGGCTCTGGCACATCTGTCTGGGATTTTGTTCCCCCTGAACCCCTTCAGTCTCAACACGTGAGCCTTGCCAGCTGGTAGATTAACATCAAACCAGCCCCATCCAGGTAAAGCCATTTTTTATTTATTTTGAAGATGTGGCTCTCCTCAGTGGGCATGGCTCCACAGCCTCTCCACTCCCCTCCTTCCCAAACCCTGGCTGGGCCCTGGGGTCCTTTAATGTTTGAGATCTTCCTTTTAATCTCAGATTTAGGCTTCAGAAGAGTAAACTCTTTGCAGCCTGAGTGGAGCCAGCCAGGAGCTACTCCCCAGCAAACATCTTGTCCTTTGTTTTGCCTGGCAATGTTATCTAGGTCATTGTTTTACCTTTCCTGCTCAATCCCACTCAAGGTGACTGAAACCACATAGAAACCATAAATGGGGAACACCCAGTTTTCAGGGCCCATCTTCACCCATTCTTTGGATGCTCAACTCACCTTCTCCACCCTAATTCCCACCATACCGAGAGTTCCTGAGATTTCTCACTTCCTCATGGCAGTGTCTCACCAATCCCCCCATGGGTAGGATTTGCTGAGGTCATTCTGCACAGAGGACGTGGCCAGGTCATTGTCCCACTATGGCATCTGGTGGGCACTGGGGTGCACCTCAAACACCTGAACGCTGGCTCTGTAAAGAAATCAACCCCCTAAAGCTCAGCTCTGTAACAGTGAGCAGGCCTGTGTGAAAAAAAAAAAAATAAATTCAAAGAGAGTTGACTTTTATATCCCCACTCAGCTCAGTGTTTACCTCTGAACATCAGCACTCATGGCAGGACTGTGTTTCCATGTAACACACACTCCCTCCCCTTAGATAATTACACTTAATTGCTGGTGTTGGTGGCTCAGACGTCCCCCAGGCTCCATCATGATTCCACCAGCAGTGCTCAGGAGCCGAGCAGGGCCACCACGTGTGGTCCAAACTGCATCCCAGGGATGCCCAGTGCCACTGGCACCCCCTCCCTGCTCCCTTGGCAGCTCTGGGAAAATCAAAAAGGCCCAGGATCTGTTACAGTAGGATGCAGAGGTCTGCCCCAGCATGCAGGCCAGGAGTTATCTGTGAAGTGGGAATAGCCCCTTTCACCTCAACCAATTAACTCAGAAGGATAAAGATGGTGAGGGAGCTGACAGCAGCTGAGTTTATCACAGCTTTCAATTTAGAAGAAACAACCCGCTAATGTGCGCTCTGAGCAGATGGATGTCACACAAGCCAGGGTTTTAGGAAGCATTCCTGATTTTTCCAGACTTCTCTTCTTAAGACCTTCCCGTTGCCTCTTCTGAGCTCCAGGGAGATCAACAAGGGCCAAAGTGGGATGGTGGGGGAGCAGCAGCCAAGGAAAGGTAGGAAGGAGTGGCTGGAAACCCTCGTATCAGGGTAGGGAGCACTGAGGCTGGTGTAACTTCTGCCTCGTGGGGACCTGCAACAGCTAACCCGCCCCCATCAGGAAGGGATTTGCACCTGGAGCCTTGGTTCCTGTGCTCACACTGCTTTTCTCACCTGGAAAATGCCTTCCTGGAGGGAAGGACCCCACAGAGCTCTGTGGAGGCAGCAGTCTGACCTCAGCACATAATTGAGATACCAGGTTTGCAACAGCCTCTAACACAAACATTTTGTTTATTGCTCGAATGGAGTATGAAGATAATCATTATTTTTTCTGTCTTATTTTTGAAGCCCTTCGCTTGTTCTTTTGTAGTTTCTGAAATGCCCAACCCTGCAGGAAGGTTAGCAAGAGCTTGGTGTTCTGCCCTCAGGGTATGAATCAGTGTGAGTGGGCACAGGATAACTCATAGCCTGCCTGCCTGCTCACTTAAGGATCTGCTCTTTGCTCAGCACCAGAAACAGGACTTTATTGCCAAATAATCCTTCATTCCTGAAATCATCTACCCCAGCACTCTGAAATACCGAGAGATAAATACTAATTTCAGTGATTCCCTAAGCCACGCTCGCAGAACTTGTTCACAGTGTTTATCTGTATTGTTTCAGCCAAAAATTGTTGTAATACTTCTTCTTGGTAATTATTTGAAAAAGCCATTGCAATGTGCCACCTGCCCCTCTGCACAGTGTGCCTGTCCCCTTCTTTTATGGGCAGCTACAGGAACCAGATGCCAGGGTGAGGAAGATAATTCCCCCATGGCAAGGAACATCTGGCTCTTTGGCAAACTCCAAAGACCATCATGTCAACCAATCTCTCTGGTGTCAATTCTGGCTGTACAATGAGGTTGTACGTGAGCTGATACTAAAAGCTTGCTCTTCCAGGCACCCTCTGTCTTCAGGTGATTTTTCAATGTAGAAGATTGGTTGCTTTGCCCAAAATACCTGGTTTCTTGAAAGCTTCTCAGCTTATCTATGCTGTCCTTGTTTCTCAGCTGAACCCTTTGCTAGCCTCAGACCTAACCACATTTCTGCTAGGCACAGTGGCTTCTTTTTTCCTTGGAAAAAGTTTATGCACTGACCTTTTCCCCACACACATCACTTTTGCCTTCTGTTTGTCTCACCCAACTTCAAGCAGTTCTCTGCAAAACCCAAAGAAGGAATTTTGTCATCCTGGATTGCCCCTGTAGTCGATGCCCCAGAAGACAGAAGAGATATTTCTCCCAGCAGGAGTTAGAGCTGGTGTTCTCCACGTCTTTCTTTCCATTTGAATGATTGTGGTCCTCTCTTGGACAGCTTAGTGGTATGCAATGATATGCAAGGTAGCTTAGAGCTGACTTGTAATTCACTTGTGCTGTGGTGATACCAGAGATGATTTGTCCAGGTGTCACTCAGGTGATGTGGGCTATGGGGCAGGGTGGGATTCTTCAGGTCCCAGATCAGAAGAATTTTGTGGAGTCTGCTTTGGGAGTGTGTTTATGGGTTTAGAAGGGCCAAGACCCACATGAGGTGCGAATGCAGTGAAGAAAGTAGCCTTTGACTAGTGTTATTTTTTGGCTGGTGAAAAATATGCCTCCTGTCTTCTATCAAACACATTGAAATGGCTACATTAAATTAAATAATTTCCTCCTCTTTTTTTTTTTCTTGTTTTTTCATTAAATAGCCAGTGTTTTGTTTCATATAGTAACATTTGCTATAATGGAATGTCAAATTATTGTGGTAGAGCTAAACTACTGTGGCTTGTGCAAAAATGTGGGGTTTTATATTAGACAAACATGGAGATTTGGGTTAGTCTGAGGTAGCAGCAAGTGAGGCAGAAATAAAAAACTTGGAAAGTTAAGAGACTGCTCTCTCTATTTGATTTGCTACTAACGTAGGAAACATTTTTGATTTTATAGGAAACTTTCTTTATGCCCCTTCTTAAACTGATGCTCTACTTTGCCAGGACCTGAAACGTAAAAATTAAAAATAATGGACTGTCCTGCATCAATTATGAGACATTTAGACCTTGAATGCATCTTCTTTGTATTATTAATTGTCCTTTTCCCAGTAGGGATTGCGAAAAATGGGCTGCTTTGAAAACAGTCCTCCCCAGCCTGCTGACTGAAGGAGGGATGATGGACATGGTTTGGATTCTACATCTCGTTGCTCCTGGAGCACCTCTTGCCTGCTCCTTCTGCCTGCAGGAGAGGAGAGGGGCCCAAGAGTACAACTGCCAGGCCAAAAGTCACGGTTTTCATGAGTTTCATCCCCAAACCCATTGAGATGTTCATGCTGAAGGGTTTCTCCCTTGGGACTTTAATATCGGCAGCTATAGCTGAACAAACAGAGACCACCAGATCCCTGTCTCTGCAGTGGGAAACAGCCCCAGGAGACCAGATTAGCTCAAAACTAGCTCTGGAACAGCTGCTCTTGCAAAATGGCCATGCATTAAGTGTCTGAGTGGAAAAACTTTACTAAAAGGTGCATTGTGCTGCCTAAAAATAACCACCACTTCTTTGTCCAAACCACATCCCTCCAGAGGGCTCCAGTATTTAAACACATTTGGATCTAAGAGGAATCCTAATCAGGGAGATATTTTGCTTTGGCCACAGATCTCTGTGAAGTCACTGGGAAGCATCTGCAGAGGAGCTGGGAGGACTTGGCTGTCGCCCATGCCTAGGCACTGCAGCAGCGAGTTGGCTCTTGGAGTGGTTTCTTTTAATTGGGGTGATCGCTCACATGCAGAGGAGCAAATTAAAATCCTGGGAGCTTGGCTCTATAGAGAAGCTCAGGGCTGCCCGGGGAAGGCTGAGGGACTGACACAGAACTGTGGCTCCTTTAGGTTGGAATAGGACTTTAAGGTCATTGAGTCCAACCATTAACGCAGCACAGCCAAGGCCACCACTAAACCGTGTCCCCAGGTGCCACATCCACACATTTTTTAAATACCTCCAGGGACAGTGACTCCACCACTTCTCAAGGCAGCCTATTCCAGTGCTTCCCTAGGAGCTTCTCCAGACCCTTTCCCAGCTTTATTGATCTTATCTGGACATGTTCTACCGCCTCAGTGTCCGTCTTGTAGTGAGGGCACCAAAACTGAAGACAGGGTTTGAGGTGCAGCCTCATTTGTGCTGCATAAGAGGGTCAATCACTGCTCTGGTCCTGCTGGCCACACTACTTTGGTGAGCAGGAAGTACCACTTGTCACCCCATCCCCTGCCCCATGGAAAAGTTCCCCTCCAGACAAAGTGTTTGCCTTTTCAAGAGTGTTTGCCTGGAGGGAAGAGGGTCCCCAGAATATTGTGTCTTACCATGGGTTGTCCCAGCGTACTTTGGGGATACCAGGAGCTGCCACGCCGAGTCTGCGCCTCCAACTCACTTCTCATCTGTCTCCCCTGTCTGCAGGATTCCTGTACCTTCCTCCTAAGTAGATGGATGAGGTTTTGGATGGGAAGGGTCAAGGTCCAGATTCCAATCCTCCTTCACCCTCACCCTGCCAGGGCTGTCCTTTGTGGAGCTCAGCTTTGCTCTTTCCATGATAGCAGACATTTCAAACACTATCTAAAAAAAAAAAAAAATAAAAAAAATAAAATTGTCCCAAAACTCTCTCACTCCCCAAAGCTCCTCTTTTTATTTTCCCAGCAACTTTCTTTAAATTTAAGGTGCTCACCTTTGCTCCAAAAATACACAAAGCTGCTGCATAACTATTTTCCAAATAATTAATCTTTCCAGTGGAATAACTTAAAGCCTCACGTTTCCTGTTATGTTACACAGCTGCAATTTGTAACAAGAGATCCCGCACTGAGCTATGTGGGCAGAGGGCCAAGGACGTGGCGCTTTACCTACACAAGAGCCCTACATAAATAATCCTTCCCTGCATGTTAAACAGTTAGGTACTGTTCAGTTCAAGGAAAAAAGGAGATGGAAAACAAAAGCCTTTCTTTTGGTTGTCATTTCACAGTTTGGAATTAAATTTTCAGTGGTAATCTGTTTTGTTTCGTCGGCTTCAGGGGTTGGGAATGCACCTTCTCAGCTGCCAGGGACATACATGCTCAGTTCCACTACCAATAGCAGTTTAATTGATTAATTCACCTGTGACACAAATATTTTGTCTGCCATAAAGCTTACAGCCTCCTGTATAACTGGGATCTCGAAATATGCCAAGTATAAGCAGAGTAATCCTGACTTCTCTGCCCAAAACCAGGGTTGGGTGGAAATCATGGGAGATGGCCAGGAGAGAGTGGATGTCACTGGATGGGACAGCCCTTGGAGGGCCACTGGAGCCAAGCATAAATCAGAGCCACCCTGATGAGAGAGGATGCCAGGAGCTGCACTGGTCCCCTGCCAGCTGCAGCATGGGGACAGCTCTGAAATTAAACCTCCCTTGGCAAACCTTCATCCCTCCTATGCCTGGCACAACATGCAGCTCCCATCATGCTGGAATTTGGGGGTCTGGCCTCCCCAAATCACTGAGTATCTCTTGTCATGTGTTTTACATATCCATAATAACGGCATCACATGGACTGTGGGGTGAATGCAGGCTTTAGCTGAAGCAGTAGCAGGGTTTATGAATATTATAAATCATCACCAGAATCATGCATACTGCAATTGAACTTTCAGGATAACAGTGAGAAGGACTGGGATATGGCATAAATCAGTTGCAAATTGTTGCCTTATCAAATTGAGGGAAAGGATTTCAAAGGCTTTCAGCAGAGGCACATAAGCCCAGTGTGCATGCTCATGGGTCAACCTCCTAATTTCATCCCTTAAGATACAAGTAGGAGCTTGGCAGAAGTTGCCAAGGATGGGATGGGAAGGTCTGAAAGCATCTAAACCAGTTCAGCACCTAACCTCCTGTGCTGTAAGTGGGATTTTAGGCTTCATTCACTTCCAGTCCTCTAGATACACTCAAAGCATCTAGTCTGTGGTTAACAGGACTAACATGCTGGAAGTGGGATGGACTGGAGGATGTGTCCTTTGTAAGAGCAGATGCTGCTGCTTGCCTCCTCTTTTTGGTAAGGAAAAGAGGGTCTGAGTGCACTCTGTAAAAATCCCAGTTCACTCAGCCCAGCGAGGCAATGAGCCTGTACTCCCAGCACCTCCCAGATTTGAAGGACTTTCCTATCTGTTTTGGGTGGGTACCATGAGACTTCCAGATGATGGAGTAGTCTTGCTGGGAGGAGTGTGAGGAGACTGCGGGCTGTGGTTTCCCTCAGCCCTACCTGTGGCTTGTGCTCACACTGCCAGGATTTACCCAGGTGATGGAGAAGAGCCTGGTGCCCATGTCAGGATCAGTCCCAGCTGGTCAGGTCTGCTGCCCTGGTCACATCAGACACATCAGCTACAATAACCTTTCAAGAGGGAAACAATTTGAAATTAGGCAAACAGGAGAACAGCTTCCAAAAGGCATGAAAATTAGCTTGTTTCATGCTTAGAATAACCCCATTACCTCAATATCCTGAATGAATTATGCCAAACTTCCCATGCACACACACACACATGCACAAAATCCCCCTTTGGGCTACTTAACAACAGTGAGAAATTTCAGAAGAAGCAGCTCCTGAAAAGAGAGAATTTGAAACAAAAGTGTTTTGGAGCAGAACTATAAAGTGTGTATCATGGTGCTTTGATATTTAGAATGGCAATTGTTCTTCTTATTGTGAAATATATTTCTTTTGTACCAGCAAATCCTTGAAAAAAGCTTAATCTTGCACACATTGTGCATTAGGAAAATTCTCAAATTAAGACCTCTTTGAGACACTGATCAATGCAGTGGTGAGGAAGAACAAGAGGGAAAAAAAGCAGCTTAGAGAGGGAAATTTATTTCTTTGTGGACAGAGTATGTAATTTATTGTAAGCAAGGATGGGGGCAGCTTTCTCTGCATTATGAGAAATGATGTTTGTGACTTAACTTCTCCTACGTAAAGACCAGAGCTGGAGGGTTTGCACCCAGGAAAAGCACCTGTAGAGGTAATTTTTCTTCAAGAGTGTTTAATATTCTCCTCATATGTGGGTGCTGTCAAACTCCATGCATCTTTAAGAGATTAAAAATCTGTTTGTGAACTTCTTTATTTCAAAGCACAGAATAAAATGCTGGATTCACATGAAATCCTTGCCTTTTCCTCATGTCTGGTCTTAGTTGTTTCTCCACATGTGGCTAAATCATGAGTCCACTTTTTTCATCAGAGTAAACCATAAGATTGTGTGTCACCTGGAAATGATTTTGAGCCAGCACAGCGCTTATCAGATGTCAGAGTGTCCTTACCAGCAAATTGGCCCAACCCTGGGAATACTTCTACCCTTTCTTGCATGGAAGAGACACAAATCCAGGATAAATTTGTATATACTTTTTCCACCACTTGCAGAAATTTGTAGTTTGGATATCTTCTCCCAAATTTGAAGCAGTGGGTGGCAAACCTTGGAGAAGAAGTGGAAAGGACAGGATGGGAGATCATACATGGCTGGGGAAAGGAATGTAGCAGGAAAGATGATGAATTGGTGAAAAGAACAAGCAAGCAACTAAAAAGTAAAATAAACTCAGAGAAACATGGGGAAGTTCCAGTGAAAGGGGAAAGAGAAACAATCTGGGAATATCAGGCAGCAATGTGGACAGTATATTTAGTTAAGCCACTGACACTGGTGGGAAAAGTGACAATTGCAGGGTTTAGATCTTAATCCAACAAGGGAATTTCAGCATGGCTTATTTTTAGACATGTGAGTAATCCTCATATTTTCAGATCAGAAAGGTAGATCCCAGCTGGTATCATCCTGTTGTCAGCATGGAACTCACTGTTAGGGAAAAAAAAATGTTTTAAACCTCTTTTAAGTCACATTTTATTTTTCACTGTGAATTAAATATACATACCCAAATTTATTCAGATTAATAAAGACATGGAGGTAGGTACTGTGAGATGGGGAAACAGGGTTTGAGGTTTTCTGAGGGCTGAGACATGTCTGCCTGGGGAGGCTGCTCCTGCTGCAGTTGTGTTTTGCTGAGAGCAGGCAGAGCTGGAAAAGCAGAATGGTGGAGTCATTTCTGCATGATGGAGTGAGCAGCAGGACATGGACACCCAAGACATCACATCCTCAGGAGTGGGACTTGTCTGGCATGGAGAAAACAGGGTAGGTCACAATTGTGTTTACCACAGGCTCTTGCAACCTGTACAGAACATGGCTTGGGAGGAAAGGGAAACAGAAGAGCACATCCGAGGGTGAGCCTGGCTCGTACATTCGGTGCACAATTTATTATATTTACATTTTAGATTACATAATATTACAATAGTCATTTATTGATTGTTTCCAACTCCGCTGTCTTCTCTTAAAAGTCAGACTAGACAGAAGTTTGATATAAAGTATTTTATTCACTGGATTTTAAGGTGGGTTTTTTGGAAGGGGAGGCAGGATTCTCCATCTATCCTTTAAAATGCTCTCAACAATAAGTTTTTGAAGCTTTCAGACATTGAGAAAACAGTGATGCTTGGAGTGATCCAGCTTCAAGTGAGCTGTTTCTATGTGGAGAAGGTCCTCCTCTCTCTCAGTGTCATTTTATCTGAGACTGCAAGAACTGCAGTGTCTCTTGACACAGCAAAGCCCACCATGGGCTGTTCCTTATGTGCTCCTATGTGATCTCCACTGATACCAAAAAAATTAACCACAACCTCATCATCCCCTTTTTGTGCTGGGCTTTGCACTGGTAAACCTGCTGGCTATTGAAATATCCACAGAAAACTGCACCTCCTCCTGCATAGGCTGCACTTAGCCAACTCCACACTGCTCCAGAGCTTCACCATCTTCAGGGAATTTAGGAAATTAGGATGCCTGAAGGGGTCTCAAGTTGCTGGGTGCAGTGTGATGCCATGGAGAGATGGTTCCTCCACTGGATATTGATGTGGGCCCCACAGAGAGCCCCAAATCTGGTAGAAATTACCACCTTCCTTGGAAAGGAACACATCTCAAGGCATTAGCTGATCAGAAAGATCTTTGCCTGCCTGTGACCTGGAATCTTCTGCTTAACAGGTTGATTTTTAGCAAATGGACCCATATCAGAAGAATTTATCAGCAGGTTACTCTGCTTCTTTCCACTGGATTGACATGAGCAACTTCAACAATGTCACATGATTTAAAATTTATTTTGGAAGAGGATGGAAACCAGTGAGATTTGGCTAGTCCATCCTCATCCTTTTATCAGTGACATTATGAGTCACTGAAATTTAGGAAGTTAGGAAAAGATAAGGAGAAGTCTATTAACTGGGCTCCTCCACATATACATCAAATTGCATCCAAGTTTGCCAAGCCTTCCAAAGAGGAATTAAGGAATACAAAAGAGATGGAGAAATGACTGATATGAAGCAGGTCAGATGCTCAGAAAATCTAGGATTTTTGAAAGAAAAAAAAAAGGGGGGGGGGGATAGCTGGAGTCTCATTTTAATCAGTATAAAAATTCATCCCCATGATTATGCAAGCATTTTAAGCTTGGATACAAGTTCTGTGGAAGAAGTGCTTTACCATAGCTTGCTGCTACAGGGATGAGAGCAGGAGCTCAGGAAAGCAAGGGCCAGGTCCTCTATCACTCCAGTTCTGAAATCTGGATTAAGCAGTAATGGTTTAAAAGGACCAGGCAGGAGCAGCAGATTTGTTTTATGGGAGGACATTCTCCAGTGGTGTGGAGTGATGGTGACAGTGATGGGAAATTTGGGCAAGAAATGCTCACTAGCATCCCTCAGAGTTTTGCCTTTAGTCAGCTTTGAGAGCAGCATTTAAACCTGCAGAGGAGGGGTCGCTAAGTGGTGGCACTGAACCAGCCTGTGCATCTGCCCAACTTCAGCTCCTTGCCTTCCTCTGACCTTTTACTACAGGGAGAGGAGGAGTGGGCTGGGGGAGCAAACAGCACAGCAAGACTTCAGAAACCCTCCCAACATCCAAATCAGGAGGAGGCACAGACCCTGAACACCCATTTATTCCAGTGAGGAGCATTTATCAGTGCCAACCGGGCATTCGCAAGAGCGGGAACCAGAACACACTTTGCAACACTCGGGCGCGGCAAGACGGCTCTTAGGGACGCGTGGATCATTTCCCCCCTTTTCTCCCCGAGCCTGCCTGCAGCAGACAGCTTTCAACCCCCTTTGCACCTCCCGGCCTCCCTCTCCCGGCTCCATCCCTGCCAAGCGCAGCTGCTCGGCTCGGGTGCCGCCGCAGCTCCCGCTCCCGCTGGCACGGCTGCTGCGGAGCGGGGCCGGGGAGGGCCCTGCTGACGCACCCGATTGGTATTAGAAGACTTCACCGGCTATTTATAGGCCCCCACCGACCGCAGAAAGCTCTTGGCCTCGCTTTTTCTCCCTCCCTCCCTCCATCTCGCTCACTGGCTTTAGCTCAGCACAGGAGGGGGAGCAGAAGAAATGCTGTCAGTAAACCAGCGAGTCCAAGTGCGACATTCCCAAGCACAGCAAAATTTCTGCCCCTCCGCTAGCAGATTCAGTCTGAACAAATTATTTCCAGCATGCCGGTCTTTCACTCTGGTGTTCTTTCCTCCTTTTCAGCCTGGATTTCTTTCCCGTTTTGCTTTTTGTTTCTTTTTCTTTCTTTTCCTTCTCTCTCTGAGCAGTTTTACTTTCCAGTTCCTGGCATTGGCTTGGCCGTTCCTCAGCAGGGCTGGATACAGAGCAGAGAGGGGGAGACCTCTCTGCTGAGCTTGGCAGATTTCCCCAGTTCCTGCCAGGAGCTTCCCTGTGTGTCTCTCTCCGATACTCAGGCTGAGCCCTGACCCTTATTTTGGCCCACGACATCTGATGCTCTCCTGACTGCAGGGCCAGCCCTCAGCTCCCACGATCACCCTCTGAAGGACAGATCCACGGTCCCCACCCTTGTCACCCACGTCCCTCCAGCCCCTGCCCTGTTCCCGTGCTGGTGGGTGAGTCAGTGAGGACTAAGCAGAGCTGTGGACGGAAATTGTTCCTACACATCGACCCTCGGTGCTCCTTCAGCATGAATAACCACAGGAATAACTTTTAAAGTGCTGTTGTTGCAAAAGCACAGTGTGCTCCAGTTTGGGGCAGAGGCAGCATTTGGAAATGTGAGTAAAAAGTTCAGTACACCTGGATCCGGGCAATGAGGTAAAAACAATGCCTTGTGTCCACAGCAAAGGCACTGATGGAGAAGTAAAGCCAGTTATAACCACCTCAGTGAAGTGAAAAATAGAGGTCACTGGAGGTGCACATCCATTCTTTTTTTAACAAAACAATGCTGATTTTCACAATATTTATTGTCAGAAGCATTTCTATACAGAAACACTCCCGTCTGCATTCAGGCCCCCAGGTTTACAACAGAGGTAAGAGGGTAAGACTGTGGGAATTAAATCTGGAGCAAGCTATTCTTCTGCTTTCTCACTGAATTAACCATTGCCCCACCTGAGAGGCTCCGTTCCTTGCAGCTCCATCAGCACTTCAGGGCTAAAGCAATCAAGGGGTGGGAGTGTCTTCTCAGTCTTATCCTTAAGTAAATCACTTTACCTCAGTTTTTGTATGGCACCCTGTTCCATGCTTATCTCTGCGGACTTGCAGGCTCCAGGGCTCTCTCCCACTGCAGGGCAGAATGTCCAGGAACAACTCCAGACATATCCCCAGATTGCTTGCAGCAAATAACAGGGCCAAGGTCTTTCTCTTTGGAGAGGAATGACCACCTATTTGTTTATGTTTATGTTTATTTAATGTTTACACCCAGGTGCAAACAGTTGGTCCCAAAGTTAATGCATTATGCTTCTCAAATTTATTATTACTTGTAGTATTTACCACATCCAGGTCTGGGCTTCTCAGTATAAGAGACATTGAGCTCCTGATCCAGCAGAAATCAATGGATCAAGGGACTGGAGCACCTCAGCTCTGAGGAGAGGCTGAGGGAGCTGGGCCTGTTCAGCCTGGAGAAGAGACACTGAGAGGGAACCTGATCAATGTCTGTCAGTGTCTGCAGGGAGGGCTCCCAGGATGGACCAGGCTCTGCTCGGCGGTGCCAGGCAAAGGGACAAGAGGCAACGGGCAGGAACTGAGGCTCAGGAAGTTCCACCTGAACATGCAAAAAGAACTTCCCTCTGCAGTGCCCAAGCACTGGGAAAGATTGCCCAGAAAGGTTGTGGAGTCTCCCTCACTGGAGATATTCCAGAAGCATCTGGACACACTGCTGTGCTGTGTGCTCTAGGACAACCCTTCCTGAGCAGGGAGTTCGGATGTGATCACTGTGGTCCTCTCCAATCTGACCCATTCTGTGATTCTTTAGCTCATTGAAATGAAAATACATTTGAACCTGGGGATTGTGCTTAACATTTGGCCACAGAACCAAGAGTATTCTGCTTTTTCTTGACAAGCTTCTCCCTTCGTAACTTTCTGATCCTATTTCTAAAACTCAGTGTGAATGAGGCTCTTGCTAAAGGTGTCTCACTTGCAGCTGTGTCATGACCAGGTCATGTGGGATGTGTGGGACTGAAAACTGGGTAAGGGAAAGGAAACTCTTATTCCTTCTATGCAGCTCCTTTAGAGGCTTCACAGAATTGTGTTTGCTGTGTCTGCCAAGGTGAGTGGGCTGCCAGTGGTCAAAACAAGCTGATGGGAAGGGGATGGGAAGTGTCCTGGCAAAGGGAAAGCACCCCTTCTCATCTGAGTATGCTGGAAGGTGCATGGTGTGGTACTGAAGAGCCATGTACCCCCTTGACCCCTTTCCTCACACAACTGAAAGCCTACAGAACCTTTTTCAGAGGCAAATAATTACATACGGATTCCCCTTGCCACAAACCACAGCTGGGACACTTCATTGGTGCATCCTTCTCAACTTGGAGATGCTCTAGCCCTGCCTTGAGAACTGTATGGTCACCCTGGAAATGTGGGAATAAGCCAGTAAAATTTCAGGATGCTTCTGGAAGACTGTTTTAAAATCAGATCAGAAGCAACAGCCTGCACAGGAAAATTTTGATATATTCCTCTGTTCCTACTTCTTCAGTTTTGGAGAAACTGAAACATTCATAAAACCAAAAAAGCAAATTATGCCTCCACTGACAAAGATCCAACCTTGACCTTTCTGCAGCACAATTAAAATGTAAAAGCACTTTTGCCATATGACTAAAATTGTTCCTTTCATTTACACCCCATTTTCTGCCAGCACCAATGTGTAAGGTGGTCATGACTCACAATA
This sequence comes from Poecile atricapillus, assembly GCF_030490865.1. NCBI lineage: Eukaryota > Metazoa > Chordata > Aves > Passeriformes > Paridae > Poecile > Poecile atricapillus. The sequence continues at coordinate 107,350,236 of NC_081251.1, read as the reverse complement.
AATGTCTGGTAGTTCTCCTACAATAAAATTCTGATTTTGAGGGACTTGCAGCTTGAGCTGGACAAAAACCTCATAAGATATAACTTAGTCTTGATTTCAGCATCCTTGCCCACACACAGCTTTGTTTTCTCAGATTTTTGTGTGTGAAATTTTCTCACTGGGGGTTTCCTAGAAGTGAATCTTGTTCTCGTGGACCACATAAAAGCATCCCTGCTACAAGTACCTGACCCTTGCCATTTGACAGAGGAATGTGCTTGGTTCATTGCTATAATTTATGGTATTTTTGCCAGTGCTGCAGTTCTGCCACTCCATTCCTAAGCAGGAAAAGCCACACAGGCTCTGCCTTGGATGGGCTGCAGTCAGATGACAACTGGTAATTGCTGAGGTGCTGCAGGTGGCACACATGGCTGGGGAAGCTTGCACAGAAGCACCCCTTAGGCATTTCAGAGCTCTACATAAAAGTTCTGCTAATTTCTACAATACATGTTGTGGGAAAGAAACCCATATTTAAACTGCATTTCAGACCTTGGACTTAGGAGTGAAGCGTTCACTACTGTATTTTAATACAGCAAATGTCATGTGGTTTCTGGTAGTGGAATAATACAAGCAACTCCGTGTGTTATGCATTCATGGATTAGGCTGGGAATGTTTATAAACCAGGCAATAAAGCTGCATGAGCAGAAGCATTTACAAGATATCAGTGAAGTAATTTGAGTTTTTAAGTTATGGGAGAAGTTGGTGTTTGGCAGTGCTGTGTGGGGAGACAGACACTGGACAGCTGAAAACATTCTAACCAATAGAACCAACACAGTCCAAGGTGAAGAGCAGCTTACAAATGTGTATAAATGGCATGAATTTAGGGATGAAACATCACAGATTTTTTTGCCTTCAGGTAAAGGAGGGTCTGTTTTCTTGCAACAAGAGCTCTGGATCCTCTCTCCTGGTCATTTGCAAAGCAAAGGGATTGGGAATGTGATGCTAAACTTCTGGAGAATGCACATGAGCATGATTATGTGATGGTAGCAATGACATTAAACTCAAATCTCAATCTGTCAAACTACACAATTAAATTCTTTGTCTTGTAATAAACCCAGTACTTTTCATATAACTATTTAGAAAGATGAATCTCATTTAAAAAAACTAAGCATATTACGCTGGTATACTGGTATATATACCTTTGTTCCCAGTTCACAGAGAAAGGATCAGAAGTACCCAATATCTAAATGAAATGTATAAAATGGGAATTATCTCTGTTTCAGCACACAGTATTGCTACTTCTTTGCTAAATACAGATGGTTTCCAAGAATTGATAAACTCACTGCAGCTGGACAATGTTTATAGGCCTACAGCAGAGGATGGTTTTCAAAGGAATTTAAATATTGCAGGGAGGGGTTTTATATTCCAGGGCCCAAAGTTTGCTTTGCAATAATGGTTTAGTTTCATTGTTGCTCAAGAAAGGAGCCCTCTGTTCCAGAAGGAAATGCAGAAGGTGTGAAGTGAACAAATAAAATGTTCAATTCTCCATTCCTAGAACAGCAGAATCAGTGTGGCAGAAAAGGAGACAAGACTGGATAAACAGCAGAGCTACAAATCCTGAACAAATCAGACACGTAATACTGGTTTGCATTCCTAGAACATAAATTAACACCTGGTAAGATGACTGTGTTTCTGAGATAAAATTTTGCTTTCCATGAATACACTCTAAAATAGGCTTAAAAATCTTTCCATAAACATTTCTAGCCACTAATCTAATTGATGGGAATGTTTTCAAAAAGTAAACATAGATGAAGGAAATTCACTGCTTTTATTCACTTAAAAGTGAGTATTTGCAGGTTTTTAAAGGTATTCCCTCAGGTCAATAACTAACTAAACAATCTTATTTTGTAAACAGCTGTGGTGCGGTAAAAAAGCTAGGCTCCAAGGTCTTAGTATGAAACTATCAACAAAATAATCTCAATTATGCTCAGAAGAACAAATATTTTTAGCAACTGTTCCCCTCAACAGGATACACACTTTCTGATGCTCCCTAGAAGATGTAGTTGAAAGTGAAGGTTATGTCAGCAGGACACCTACATGGGATCAAAGATTTCTGACTGCTTGGGATGTGCATGGGTGTGATGAGCAAGGAGGAATCAGGCCCTCTTTTCAGACCTTGAATTAATTCAGGCTTTGAAACTTCAAACCTGTGAGCTTTGGGGGAATTACCTCCTGCTCACAAGGGTGGAAGAGCTGCATCAAGCCCCGTACCCCAGCTACAGGCACACTGTACACCTCCAGCAGACCTGCTTGCCCAAGCTCCTTTTACTCTGAATTTTGTGGTTTGGTTCTCTCAGGTGAAGCCAAACCCATGACACACTTCCTGCAGTTTTAACCCACATACAAATTACAGGGGGAGAGCTGCCCTGGATCTCCGAGCCGGGACACCAGCTATCCCTGCAGAGCTGATCCTCGTCTAAGAGGCCCTGGTTGACCTGTAAGCATGCCTGAAACAGTTTGGTAGAAGCACTGTAACTTCTAAGCCCAGTCTAACTGAGGAGCAGCTTAGCTGCATTCAGCTGAAGCAAGCATAATCCTGAACAACCAAACGTGCAAAACCCAAACCAAACCACCTGAGAGAAACCATGTTTGGTAGGCAGGCCACCTTTTCAAACTTTTCTCTGTAGCTGTGAAATGGAGACTTTAAGAGTAAAAGCCTTCATACAACTGCTTCCTAGCCAGCACTGGCCCTGAAAAAACCCTGCTGCACATTTGGAAAGCTGCAGTGCCGTGATGCTATGACATATTTCCTCAGCTGCTGTCTCTGGAACTGTGTGCAAAGCCCCCGTGGAAAGCTGTACAGTGGCACAGGATGATTGCTTACAGACTTTCACCAGGCAGAAACAATCGTGCCCAAACTCACAAGCTTACTTTCTGTCTCAGTTCTGTCAGATTATTGCTGTCAAAGAAGGTACAGCTACAAAAAGACAATTGTCTGCCCTGAGATTCCCACCCTTTTCAGTTCTCTGAAGAGATGTGTGTGTATATATATTTTTTTTTTTTTATTTTTTTTTCATCTATCATTGAATGGTGAATGCTCTGTTCATTCTATTTGCCAAATTGCACAGGACCTGATGCAAAGCTCCCTTTAGTGCAGCGTTCAGAAGCCTGAGAGCATGAGTCAGTGTGAGCACTGCTGAAGGCTGCAGAACCCTGCAAGTATTTTAACCTCTTGCTAATGGCAAGGGGGAAAAAAAAAGATGACAAATCCTAAATTCTCTGCTTTTGTTATCAGTTCAAAGATGGGAGTCACTTATAAACATCCCTCTTTATTCCCAATGATTAGTTGAAAATAAAACCTTACCACCACTGTTTTTTTTTCCTTCTGACAGGATGGCTTTAATGGTCTTTTCTTTCCCTTTCACATTAGAGCAATTTGTATACTGTCCATCCTGGATTTCTTACAAGGAACTGTGGCAAGGCTGGCAGAATGGAGCCTTAGGTGCTAAGACACAAATCTGAGAGGGTGGGGTTTTTTTGTTTGTTTGTTTGTTTTTTAGTGTATGATTTAACAATTCCTGCTTCAAATGTGGAACTGTGAAATCTCCCTTCCAACTCCCTTGAATCTCAATAAAAGCAAGCAGGAAAGAAACTGTAATTAGTCCCACCATTTCTGAAGTGAAAAACATGAACAAATTATTGCAGGTTACCATTTTTCACCTCTTCAATTACTGTGTATGTGAAAATAAGAAAAAAAATCTGTATTTATAGCAGTCTGTTGATGGAACAAGTTTTTAAAGCAAACAGAATTGTATTTTTTCAGCCTGTTAAAACACCAATGTAGTCCCTTATTCTGTTATCTCATCATCTTACAGAAGTCTATCAGCTGTTTTATGCCTTTACTGCCAAAAGCAGATCTTAGTGTAAGAGTTTGTACGTAGAGATGAAGAGGTGAAACACAATTTGAGTATCTCATTTCCTTCACGGGGATTAAAATATTGGTAAGGTTCCAGTGTTTGTTGGAAACTCCTACTGGGCATTACTTCCTCCTCGTGCCCCAAAATAAATTCCTCCAGTATTAATCATTTGCGGTAACAGTGTTGTTTTTTTACACCACTGACGCCGCTCCTACCTGTCAATTCCCCCTCAGCAGCAGGAGACAGGAACTGCGCTGCCGGTGCTATTGCTCTCATTTTTCTCATTCACCCGGGCAGATTCTGACACCATGCCGGATCCTGGCATGTGCTTTGTTCTCCGAAAATGTCAGAACTAAAAAACAACCGAGACCTTGAGCCGTGACACCTGTCAAGCACAGGCAATCCCCCTCTTCCCACTTCCAGCCCCCGGTGTCCCGAGGGACGCCGAGGCTCTCCCAGCCCCCTCCCCAGGCTTTTCACCGCCGCCAGCGGGGCCTCCCCGGCTTCCCCCGGACCAGGCCCCGGCTCCGCTCTCCTTCCTCCCGAGGGAAACGACCTTGGCGGCGCCGGGGCCAGCCCCGATCTGCCCCGGCCACCTCCCGCTCGGCAGGCGGCTCCGGGGCGAGCCCTTCCCCTCCCCGGGGTCTCGGAGGCGCCGGCCCCGCCTCGCCCGCCGAGGTTCCGCCGCCCGCGGCCGCCGCCGCCCCCGCTCCCTGCGTGACCATCTCCCCGCCGCGCCCCCGCGCGCTTCCCATTGGCCGCCGGCGCCGCCCATCAACCCGGCTCTCGTTGCTGATTGGTCGGCGGCCGGGCCGGCGCGTGGGTCCCGCCCCTCGGGGCTCCCCCCGGCCCTCCCCCGGCACTTGGCGGCGGAGTGTCCTCAGAAGACTCGCTGGGCCGGAGGGGCCGCTCCACCGCCGCCGGCCGGCCCGCGCTCCCATTGGCCGTCCGCCCTGCCAATCCCCTGGGCCGCGGCGTGCCGTTGGCTGGCTGGCGGGCGGGGGGCGGGGCGCTTCCCCCGCCCCCGCCCGCGCGGTGCCGCCCTGTGACCAACTCCCGTGTGTGAGTCACGGCAGCGCCGTCAATGCCGTGTGCGGGCGGGCGGCGCTGCCTGGGCTGCCCCGGCCCCCCTCCCCCGGCACAGGGCTGGCGGGCCGCACTTGTCACCGTGTCATATCCTCCCCGCCGCCTGCCGACCCGGCTCACCCTCCCCAGCTCGGCCGCCGCCCGGGGCCGCCGCGGCGGCATGGGATAGAGCCGGGCACAGCCGCCCCCGCCGCTCGTTTTACATTGACCTCCCCGCAGTTTAAATCCCTCCCCCGCGTGTTTCCCCCGCAGCCTCCTCGCCTCCCCCGCGCCCCCTCTCTCCGCCGAGCCCCCGCTCCCCCGGGCGCCTCCCTCGCCGGTCCTCGCCGCGGAGCCCCCGGAGCGGGTGAGTGCCGGGCACGGCCCTCCCGGGCTCGCTGAGGGGGCTGGGGGTGCGGGGGCGCGGGCCGGGGCAGCCCCGGGCTGTGCTGGGCGGCCACCGACAACTGTTCCAAAGTTGGGGCATTCCCCTCCCGGCGCAGCCTGGCACTGCCCGCTCGGACTGCAAAAGAAGGGAGGAAAAAAAAAAAAAAAAAAAATTAGGTATAACCTCCCGGCGTCGTTGCCAACTTCTAATGCGTGTCGTGCTGCCGGCAATTGTAATTTTGATTTTATTTTGGTTTCTTCCCCGCCCTGGTTGAGGCTGTGGTGATGGTTGACGTGAGGGTATCCCGAAAGCCGCCAGGGTCGAACAACCCCTCCATGGCAGGCTCTGGTCACTGTCCGTCCTGGAAAAGCGGGGAAACCCACCTTTTGTATTTCTAGGTGCTCCATCCTCCTCCCCACCCTGTCATTCCTGGATATTTCGCTGTTACCTGGGCTTCACTTGCAGTGGCGAGAACATGCGTGTTTGGAAGGGGGAAGCCGCAGCGGGGAGTTTTGGTGTCTTGGCTTGGTATTGGGAGCTCTTGATGTGAAATGGTTATGTCTCTGTTTCACTGGTATTGATTTTTCTTTTCTTTTTTTTTTTTTTTTCCCTCTCCTTAATGTATTTTTAGAACGTGAATGTGGTTCTGTACGTACAGAACAGCTAAAATAAAACAGGCATGGAAAACCCCAGCAAATACAGCAGTGCTTCCATGCGCAGGGCATCCAAAGCCTCAGTACTCTGCTGGGTTTATTTAGTAATATTAATTGCTCGATCTTTGTAATTTATATCACATGGAAACTAATTGCTGAAGGTTTACCAAACCTCACAGGGCTCCAAAATCATCCATCTCAGGCATCTGAAAAATAACTTTTGTTAAGAGGAAAGGCCAGCATCATTCTGGGAATCCTCCACATAAAGTTTCTCTTTCTAAAGGCAAACACTCTTGTAAATAAGTCCTTTACTCAGTGAGTACTCAAGTGTATGCAGGTCAGTGAATTTCTAGAGAAAACTGAATCTTTACTAAATCTTGTCTTGCTTTTATCTATAAATAGAGGGAAACAAAAATAAATTAGCTGTGATATTGACATCAAATAGAAAATCAGCCCTTTTCCCAAGAGGTAACTTGCCCAACATAACCTGAAGACTTCCTAATTTTTGACTTTATGGGGAGGGGTAATTCAACCATGGTCTGTTGGATCAGTGTGAAGTGGGCCTGTTTCTCCTCTGGAACTGGTTTAGCACCAGTGTAACTTCTTTAACAGAGCAGATTTGCATTAATGCGAGGAGTAATCAAGCAGCTCACGTTTTGAGAAAGGCCCCTGTAGTAATGATGTGACAAGTCGTGATTCCTCCCCTCATCAGACCCAATTACACCACCCTTACTCACTCTGAGTGGCACTTTACTGCGCAAGTGCTCCCTGCGATGCTTGTGTGACTACTTGTGTACTACAGTGCCAATCTGGGTGAGGTAGAGTGGCGCTTCTTTTTTTCATAACTATTTTATTCCCTTTCCTTGAAATGACAACGTGTTGGATAACTATTCTTCCTTGGGCCATGAAGAAAACTTCTGAGGATTAAATGTAAATCTGCTTTGTTAAGTGACCGTACCAAAAACCCCCTTCTGTCTAAGACTTCTGTGCTGCCAAGTGAAACGTGCAGGTAAGTTTTCCGTGTGTTTTTTGCTACATAAAGTAAGAAAAAGATTGTTGAAAAACTGATTATCTTGTCCTGAAATTCCTCTGCGCCTGTGGGACTCCATACCTGTATGCGGTGTTCAAGTTTGAGTTGTTTTCCTAATTCCCCTCTGTCTCTAGAGCCGCCCCCACTCCCCAGACATTCACGTTGCATTGTTAAAGTGTTTGCTATTGAAATCACTGGCAGAAGGATCGGGCCCTCGGCTGGTTTTCTTTAAAGCAGTTGATAATGGCTTGGATGTGATGCTGTAGAAAGATAATATTATCTGGTGGGTCCATAGCTCAGATCTACTGTCTTACTACAATCTCAGAAAAAAAGCTCTGTGCTAAGCAGCCTGTGAAGAAACTACATCTTAACAAAGCAGAATTGTCTTCTGTCTTTCTGTACTTATTTATAAATCTCTTGAAAGTTTGTTTGATACTCTTTCAGAACAAGACAAGATCCCTTCATGTTTGTTTCATGTTTTCACTTCCTCATATGACTGTGTTCATTGCTAAGCCTTTGTGTCACTGATTGAGATGTTATTGTAATTAACATTAATTATGCAAACTAGATTGTTTTTAGAGGCTCTCCAACTCTATATTGATATTGTCAACTTGTTTGTTGAACAAAAAATCCCCACATTTCACCATTCTCAGAGGAAATAGATTAGCCGATTCCAAGTTAATATATGCATGGGAAACCGTAGCAAAATCAGGTTATATTAGCTCGAATGGCACGTTGAATCTTGATGGATGTGGTGAACCGAGTATAGTTGGATCTGAAATATCAAGGCTGGGCAAACAGGGGGAGCAGGAAAGGGGACTCTAGGTACAGTCATTTGGGGAGGGTGTTTACACTGCAGAGTTCCATTACATTTTTTCCAGATAGACTGTACTAGATCAATCGGGCCAAATTCTGCTGTCCCTGACTGAACAAAACCTTCACTAAAACATACTGGAGCTGCCTGCTTGAATTTGTTTGAGAAATGGAGAAAAATAGCAGAATATACTTCATTAATTATTTAGGACGTTTTTGATTTTAGACTTGGAGAAGATGTCTTCCTTAAATTTCGTTTAGAAGGTGTTCCAGTGTTGTCTTTTTAAAAGAAAAGCTTAATAAAAATATCTTTGAAATATACATCCCTGTAGCAATGGTAACATTTTATAATTTTTTTGCAATGTTAATTGTAGTGACATTCACAAAAGTCTCCATGTCTGATTCCGAATCACCCTCTTGAAACCCTTCTGAGCTGAGAAGGACTTCAGAATTTCTCCCTAGAAGTCAAAATTCTTGCAATATTTATATATTGTATTCTTGTGTGCTCTTAGGAAGAAAAAGAATAGAGGTGGGGAGAGCTTAAATGGGAATTGGTTGTCGTGAAATCACATCTGAAAATATATGCAGACTGGCAGATTATTCCCTGTCTTAAAAATCAAGTCTCTCTAACTTCCCATTTAAATAAGCAAAATTTGGTTTGCAGTTTGCTTTGGGTAATGAAAGAGATATTTTTTTGTTTCTACTTTTGGTGCAGTGGTCCTCTGGAAAGTTAGAAACAGCGCCCTGGGGCTCAGCGAAGTGGAGGGTGTATAATTATATGGGAAGGTTCCATAGCATCAGTGAATTAGCATTAGCAGCTGAGTGAGTTTGTTAAGCTGTAGAGATGGCATTATGGAAATCAATAAAATGCTGATTTCTTTTTCTTATTGCGGATTCCATGTTAAAAGGAAAAGATGCTGTTTGTTTGTCTGCTTTTCACATAGGCTTGCCAAACCATTAGTTGATTTGGAAAGGCAGGTTTTTCAGTTCTGGCAATCAGTAGTCAGGTTTGTTTTCTTTTGCTTTTTTTAAACTCTTAAATCTTTATTTATTAGATTTTCTTCCAGAAATCACACTAACATCCTGGCCTGCAAGCGGCTTCACGTGTGTCTGTTTGTCAGCAGAGGCAAAAGGGAAGGTCACTTATTTTTCTTATGACATGATGGTGTGGCATTGTTTGTTGTAGCCCAAATGCTCTGTGTTCCTGATGTTCCTGTTTCTGTTTTAAATTAAATTCTCCCAAGGATTTGGAGGATACTGATGCTGAAATCCACATTCAAAATAAACGAGAAATAGTGACCTTAACTGTTTTCAGAGGTGTGAGTCAGGAAGAATGATATTAAGCACTGTAAGATGTGTAATATGCATTGGCCTTTATTTCTTTGTCTCAAAGCTTTTCCTGCTTTTATACCAGAGAGACAAGTACCCAGATCATTCATCACACTGAGCTCTTACAGAGACATGACAGACCAGCAGCCTTATGTTGCACGCTGTGGAACGTGTACGATGCATTAGGTTCTGATGATCTATATAAAACATTTTAATTGGGAGGAGCTGTAAATGGGAACGGCTGTCTTCTGCTCCAAGGCTTTTTCTTCTCTTCTTCCCGATTGATCGTGAACTTAAGTTTAATTTCAAATTATTCTGTTTTATTGTAGCTGTATGCTATGACTCCTGATGAAATGGTTTATTCACACTAAGGTACACTTTGGGGGACCCCTCTCTGCCTTTGTGGTGGATACTGATTTGGTGGACTTTCTGGGACTAGGAAGGTCCAACCCTGTGGCCTCTTCATGAATGCTGTGGCGAGCATCTGTTCTGTGACATGTGAGCAGCAGCCTGTGTAACAGAGTTTGGATATTATAAGGCTTGTGGAGCACGTTCTTGTACAAAGAGAAACACTCCAAAATGCTGAGTGTATGATGCAGACAGCACTAAAGGTTGACAACTTGGAAAATTAATACTGTGGTTCATGCTGACTTTTCAGAGGGAATTCTGATGGAGGTGTGGTCCCAGTGAAGGTAAACTCACGGGTCCAGCTGCACAGATAAAATAGCAGCCTTACTCTTATCTCTTTGGTAACCCAAACCTGTTTGCTGATAAACTGGCAAAATTACGTTTATACTCTCCCTATGCTTTGTTTCTGCTAATCTCTAATTAAGTAGATCCAGGGAAGGCCAGCATGGTGCTTTTAGTGCTCAGCTACAGCTTAGAAATGACACTCTGCTTTCTAATGGTTACAAGCAGGTGAAGTGACAGGAAGGGCAGAGATGTTGGAGTAATGTGATCTGAAATGAAATTCCTGATTCTCTAAAATATTTACCCATAGCTGTAGTGATCCACAGTGCTTCATATCTGCCATTGGCCTTGTGTGTCCAGTTAAGGACAGTTAAAAAGCACAGAAATACAGGGTAGGGGGAAAAGAAAAAAGGATAAAGAGATCATAGCTGAACCAGAACAAAACCTCTTTAGCTCCTCCCATTTGAAGTAGGGAGGAATCCCAATAAATAACAAGGGTATAGTCTCGCAGAACTGCAAAATTACTGTAGAGATTGTGACTCTGAAAAAGCATGTTCTATTTAGAGAAGGAATTGTAGTTACTCTGTGGTCTTGTCCATAACCTTGCTAATGTGGCTAAAGCATTAGTTCTGAAAACAAGTGCATTGAGAGCTTGGAGTATTTTTCTTTAAAATTTATGAGTCTATATTCATGTATTTTCTGTGGGGCAAAATAAAATATTGTTTGTTGGATTATCCAATTTCAATATTGTTATTAAAAAATAGAAACACACCCTGTTCTTCACCTGTCAAATGAAGTCAGATATTCATGTGGATGCCTTTTTCCTCTTTTATTTTTTTTTTGTTTCTTTCCTTCTACGAACCTTTTAATCGTCTGCTTTCCTACTTTCTGTCCTACTGAATCCCCTTTTTATTGTTGTTTTGATTCCTTCCACTTCATTCCAGATTTTTTTTCAATTTCTTATTGTTTCTTCTAACCTTAATCAACCACCAATGTTGCTGCTTGTCTATAGAATCACAAGGTCCATGTTGAGGTATCTCATGCCAATAATATTTGGTGCCCTCTGTCCTTGGCAAGGAAAAGGTTTACCACTGCTGACCTGTAGTCCGATGGAGAACATGAAGGGGGAGCCTGTAGGAGGTGTGACTTGAATTGGTGCAGTCATCTAGAAGGAGTCAGGGCCACAGCCAGAAATTATACTCAGGTGTCATCAGCTTTCAGACACGTGCCCTGTGCTGTAGCAAAGCAGGTTTTTTGCTTCTTCTAATCTTTGCAGAGATTTTTTTTTTTTTAAGTTTATTTTTTTAGTTTATTTTTTTGCTTCTATTTATTTGGCTGTCCTTTCTGGTTTTGTCTTTTCTCCTCAGTAATATGAAATAGCTACAAATGACCTCTCAAACTGAATCACAGGGGTGTTAAAGCTAGTGTGTTTTCCCTTATCCAGTCTGGAATATTTGGCTGTTGCCAAAGAAATTGGCCTCTTGAGTACCATGCACCAAAAGTGTGTGTGCATATGTATTGAAGATATCAAAATACTATTAAAAAAAGTCAAACAAGATTTGTAAGTCAAAAAAGCTAATACTTGATTTGAGATGCAGTGTGAAAACTGAAGTACAAAATGAGATAGGCAAAGATGCAGCCTTTTTCAGAGAACCTTTAAGCTATTAAACCTAAGGAACACATCAGTTCTTTGCTGAACCTGCTCAACTGAAGGAAGGTGAGCAGTCCTCCTTCCTGTGAGAGGGAACAAATCTGATAGTAAACTTTTAAAACAGAGCTGACGTCTTTAGGCCTGGTGGTGGTGATGGTTGTTGCCTGATGTCAAGTGAAGGAAGTAGTGGCAGATATGCAGTGGGAAAATGCCCAGGAACAAGTATTCAGCCAATACAAGGAGGCTGTTTTAACTGTCCTTTGATTTGGAATATTTTAAATTTATTCTGTTTTCAGATATTTCAGTGCAAATTCTACAAAAATTTCTGTCTTTTTAGATTGGCAGATTTTTGTAGCATGACTATCTTGAAAAATCCAAAAGAGGGAGGAGGTAAAAAAGTAAATCTCAGATACAGTTTACTTCTGTCCCTCCTGCCACTTTCAAAACGGTATGTCATCTTGTTCTTATCCTTGTTCAGAATAAAAGCTGTGATAATCCATTTCCTTTGCTGTGATAATCCCTTGCCCAAATGTCTTGGTAGCATAATTTGATTGTGGTGCTTGGACAGCTATCATATCACTCCTACGAAGCAATAATAATAGTTACTACAAACAATAATATAATCCAAGAAATCCAGAGTTAAAGTGCTTACAGCAGAGACTAATTGCATGCTAGAGAGTATTACTGTATCTTCCTGCCTGATGTCCCTCATTGGCCAAGACAGACTTGCAGATGAGTTCTTAACATATTATTTAACAAGATGGTAGTGCTCTGTGTCTAAATTGCTTGTTGTTGTGGGGTTTTTTTATTGCCCCTCCCCAATGTAGGGTTCAGAACCTCCTTATTAGTTTTATGGGAAAGCCACAGATCCAGATTCCTTCTGGAACTATTGCAGCATGAGGGAAAAAAGTGTAGGGATTTTTTCAAGAGCTACTTAAGTAGCCTGTGCTCCTTGCCTTAGAAAAGTTAAGAATCCTTATAATTGCTGGGGCTTTTGTGCAGTTTTTGTTTTATTTTTTTATTTTGCTTTTACCTTTTTTTTCCACTTGAACCCTGATTCTGAAGGAGCTGGAGCAATTATCTAGCCTATCTTATATCTTCCCATTCAGAAGAGGATGGAGTGGGAAAGAAGATCTGCATTGGACTTCAGGTGTTCTCTCTAGTCCCTTTGCTGCCCCTAAGTTGCACTACTTCAGCTTGAAAAACAGCAGAGGAAAAATTCCTGCTTGAACACTTTTTCCTGGCTTTAATGAGAGATTTTTACAAAGAGAGGAAATAGTGTAAGTGAATGCATCCAGCACCCTTTAGGAAAGGGTCACCACCACAGGGATGCTGCTGAAAAAGGATGCCAAATCCTCCCAGACTCTGTACCAGGCTCTTTGAAAGGCTCCTATGAAATAAAGAATCTATATAAGCCAGTTTGTAAGTATATTTCTGAAGGTTATGCTGGATTTCTGCCATGCCACAAACCCTGATTAGAATAATTTACAATAAAAAGTGAGGCATGGATTCCAGAAATGGATAATGTGATGGGGGAAGCAGGGAGGTGAGTAGCAGAGAAAGCAAATCTGAACATTTCCCTGGTCCACAGATGTACCCCAAAGTGTGGATTTACTGCCACTGTCTGTAGGAAGAAACTACAGTCCTAATTTTTGATGTCGGAGATGACTGTTATATGGTTGGCTTAATAAACATACTGTGCACTGCTGTTTGTTTATTTATTTGCAGTAGGACTTGGGATATTTCAGGTACTTTCCAGGTGCTTACAGATAATTTCTGCTCCAAGGACTTCACAAATCAGGGAGGCCAGAGGAAAGTAACTGGGTGGGGATTTAGTGCTGAGAACAGAGCGAGGTTCACAGGATGCAGAGCCATTGAGAGCAGTGCAAGTGTGTGGCAGAGGTGCTGTGCAGGTAGGATAAGGGAGGAGGATGCCTGCAGTGTCCTCCAGGAAAGAAACGGGCACGTGGTGTGTCTGGAAAGAAAAGACATCCTTTTGCTTTTCTTCTGCATTGCAAGTCAGTCTGTGGTCAGTTTAGGTGCTCCTAAGTCCTGATCTGTCTCTTGCATCCTTTTCCCTGTATTTGTGATTGTGTGATGTGATGGCTTTGTAAGTGGAGTTATTCTGTCACGTTCTGTGCAGAGCAATGCTGTGAAAGTGGGAGAGCAGGGGAATGAGGCACGTGAGGTGTGTGCATGCAATATGAGGCTTGACATGGCCAGGGAGAACTGCATTGGGGTTTTGCACAAGCATTCTTTGGGGCATGAAGTGTCATCATCTTCAATTTTTTTGCTGTGATTAAGGCCCTGAGCATGCCTGTAATGCAAAACAGAAAACATAAAGAAAATGTTTTCTCTTCAGCCATCATTCTAGCATACTTATGTGTGTATGAATCATTCCTCCTCCATCTGGAAGGATGAGATGCAGAGCTCTTTTCTAAGGAGGTATCTAAAGTACATGCTCATAGCAGCCAGCAATTGGCATGACAAAAGGGTTATAGCAAGTGGCTGGCACTTTTCCCATCCATCTTGCCACTGGAAACATAATGCTTTTGCAATGTGCTTGTTCTGCAGGCACCAGTGTGCAGAGCCAGTCCTTGGGACATGCGGACGGGGCTGTTGCATGTTGTTTGCTTTTGTTTGTGGCACCTTCTCAGCAGCCCAAAAACTGGGAAAGGGGACTAACACTGATAAACTGTTTTCCTTGACTTAAGTGTGACATGGAGTAGATGGGAACAGTGGGGTACTCGTGGAATGTCCCCAGGTGTGGGAAGATGGGCAGCAAGGCATCTGATACTGCCAGTGTAATATCAAGTGTGGGAGAAGACTTTGTTTTGCTTCTAACCTCTGCTTTGCACAGAACAAGGAAAAATATAGTAGTATTGAGTGCACAAGGAAGAAGGTCTGATTTTTAAAAATGTCATCTGTTCATGTAAACTATCTTGTATGTATTTTGTCTTTCACTTGATTTGCAAGAAGGCCAAGGCCCTGAATCATTTTACTTAGTCTTAAGTGTTCCTGTGATGTCAAGAAAGGGTTTTATTGTGCTTTTTTTTGGTAGAGGAGTGTTTAATGTGGTGTCAGAATGGGCAGTAGAAAGAAGGGCCCCTTAGTCTCAGTGCTCTCCTTTAACAGCTCTATTGTTACCTTTTTCTTTTGCTGACCATGACTGGGAATGTCCTTGTCTTGCAAGGAGCGGCCAGCTCTGCATGTAGTTCAAACCTAAATGTAGAAACTGGGTGTCCTTCTGCTGAAGCTCCTTGGGGCATTCTTGAAACTCACCAAATGCATATCTGTGGGATTGGACATGCCTTTGCTGCTTCCTTCTTTTGAAGGGTGATTGGAGATGAGGTAGAGGAGAGTCCAGGATTCATTGCCTGACCTCAGGGTCTTTGGTGCAGTAACAAGGTTTTCTTTTGGATCAGTTGCTCTCAGAGCAGGGACCAGTGGCTTTTCCTCCCTGGGGAGTGCCTCTGCAGACAAGAAGAACCTCTCTGCCCCCCATTCCTGCTCTGCTTTTTAGCCAGTCTGTTCTGCAAGGCAGGCTCATTTCTGCTGCAGGAGCTGAGAGCCATCTCTCCACCTCACACAGGATAGTCAGGAGGTTTAGGGCACTGCTCCTGCAAGACCTCAGCTGACTTGGATCGCAGTGGGAATGGCAGGGAGGAAATCAGCCTGACTGGAGAGTGCCAAGTCCTGCTCTGCTGCATGGAGAATGCAGGCTGCTTAGTGCCTTGTTTATGAAGCACTTCAGCTTTTGAAGGACGGGATTCTGTCTTACTGCATGGATGGAGAAACCTCCTTTCTGCTTCTTTGCAAAGGGAGCAGCCCTGTTCTTGGCATCTCTTATGAGCTGACTCTCCACAGTGACATGGTGACCTCAGGAGTTCAAGAACTCTCCTGTTCCTTGGTATACTTTGGGTTTGGGGTAGAGGGAGATGGCTGGTGGGTCTGTAGGCTTTGTGCAGAAGGGCTCCTCTTCTGGGGTGAGAACAGCTGTCCCCTTTCCTTTGGAGCTGTTGTGACTGCAGGCAGGGATTGTGAAATCCTCCCATGCCACTGAAGCTGAACACTGTGTCAGTCTGCTGCCTCCCAAAGTGCTTTTGGGGGGCTGCTCTGGATCTGGGATGTGAAATGTCCTCGAAAGCCACTCTGCCCTGGAGAGTGAAATACTCTTGCATATTAGGGCACAATGTTGGACTTTGTATCTCAGGAGAGCTTTTCTTTGACTATGTCTCAAGCTTCTGTGTTTATCTTTTTTCTGATACATGATAGCCCAGAGAAGACCCTTCAGGCAGGGATGCTTTGTTACTTTCTTTAGCTTCATAATTGCTGTTTATTCTATAGTGCAATAAACACAATTAGCATTTTTGGCTTATTTCAGGGTGGGTGCTTTCATGTGAAAAAGGTTGGATATGTTGACTCTGCCATCTTTCTTACCTCTGCCTGAGATATTATCTGATTATGATCTTTCCTGATACAGAGCAGCTTTGGAAAGGAAATAACATTCCCTATACTTTCAGAAACATTTCAGTAGCTTAGCTTCAGTATGCAGTACAGTGGTAACAGAGATGAGGGGTGTTACGTTCACTCTCTTGCTTTGAAAACTGGCTTCTGGATCCTGCAGAACATGGTCAGCAGATGGAGGATGTTCACATTGCACACTTCACCTGCAGTGTCCAGCTGGAACATGCTCCATGTCCATATGGATAAATTCAGTTTTGCTTTTCTCTGTGTTATGGGTCAGAGTTTACAGTCTGGGGACCCCTGAGGCAGAAGAATTGCTCTGCCATGTGTGTATGAGTACACTCAGCAGGTGTAGTTTGTCCTGTAAAGTGTTTGGTATTTTCTAGTCCGAGTCAGCTGTGGGTATTTCCACTTGTTCAGAGGCTGAAGACCAGGTTCCCATGACCTAAATTGTGCCTAAGGCTCTATGCTTGAAGGCCAGGAGTCAGGTGGAAGGAAGTAAAAGATACAGTGACTTAGGTGCAATTTAGGACATGTGAATCTGGCTCCTCCTCTCCTGAAATACCAGTGTGCCAGAAGCATCTGATGTAGGAAGCTGCTAGGGCCAGGCCAGTGACCGTGTTTCGCTTTCCAAAGTATTTCTAAACATCCCAAACTAGACTTTGCACCTTTGACCAATTTGAATTCTCAAGCCAATCCCTTCAGTGTTAGGCAGATCAAAGAACCTGATCCAAGCAGCAGTTCTTGTTACTGGAAGGGTCCTGACATCTCACTTTACCCTCTGGAGAGTAACTGGAGGGGTGGGGTTGAGGCCTGGAGCCGTGTTAGTACATGTGTTGTTTTCTGCCTCTGGGGATTTTTGTTGTTGTGCATTGTCTTGTTTTTCCATCTTACACAAAATCTGAAAGCTTGTGTTGCAGCTGTGGCCTAGGAGTAGTCAATGCTCTGTTCCCCATCAGCACCAGATAGACCTGGGAATTTTGGGCTCTCGGACAGGGATGCTGACTTTGCTTTGCAGCCTTTCGAGCATGTTGGGCTGTGGGGGATTGAGCCCTCTCAGGCTTGCTTGTGGCCAAAAATAATGTGATCTCTCACTGGTAATCTCTGACTATCAGTCATCCTCTTCTCATTTGGAAGAACTTTGACTTAATGAGAGGTACATCAGCTTGAGTAATTTCTATTTGAAGTTATTAAGCTCTGTGAATACGGAAGAATATTGTATCCTAAGCTTTTGAGCACTTCTGAGTGTAATGCAGTGCTGTTCTTGGAATGATTTGTTTCAACTATAGGGCCAGTTTAAATAGAACTATTTAAGTATATGTTGCTGCTCATCATACATCAAAAAATGAAGTTCAGTGAATAATGAGTTACCACGGGGCACCACAATGAGATAAGAACTCATCATAGCTTTGCAATAAATGGCAATGTCATTGAAAGAAAAAAAGTTTTTGTGTATAAGCTTAATTGGAAAAGCCAGAAATCTTGAGTGGAGATTTTTAGCATGCTGACCAACTTAAATATATTGTAATAAGAGCAAATTTATGTGTGCAGAGAGTGTCCAAGATTTTGATTGCTGCACGAGGCACATGGCTTTGGGGTATTTTCCTGTGTATGCCTTTTGTGTAGATAAGTGACAGTACCTGATTTCTGGTCCTGGAGGGAAAATGTACTACCTTATTATTGAGCAGCTTTCCAGGATGCTAAAACAAGTAGTTGTCATTAAAACTCAGCAGTAGACCACAGAGCTGTATGTGGCAGGTGGGGATTTTATTTTCCCTAAACTTTTAATGGCAATGACTTGCAGTTATGTCATGATGTAGTTTTAAAGTGTGCAAGGCAGTTTGGCTCATTTATGTTCTCATTCAGGTTTCTAATGTGCACACAGAAGCAGCTGCTTTCTGGGATTGCTGATAATACGGAGTATGGTGAGGATGGCCAGCCCTTGGTGTGTACAGGGATATCAGGCACTCCCTCTCTCACTGAGTTTTGCAGCAAAGCCACTATGCTCGAATTTCCCTGTCTGCAGAATGTGGCTCCACCCTGCAGTTTCTAAAATATTTTAACTAAAAAATTTTAAGAGGACTGATGTGCAAGATCCATGTCACTTTTCTTCCCTTTGTGGCGCTTACTTTAAGTTATTGCTTTTAGCAAGTAGAATCATTGTACCACAGTGGTCTCAGGGATAGTTAGCAGGACACCACAATCTGCCCATCTGCAGCAGCTCTGCTGGAAAGGTCTCATCTGCAGGAGCCCTTGTTTGCTCTTAAGGATGAAATGCAATTGAGCATCTGGTGAAGTCTGCTCTATGGTAGAAATTAACTATGACTATATACCTGGGGATTTTCTAATCATTAGTCTTAAATTGATTATTTCCTACTAGTTGTAGGACTCCAAAGAACTACTTTTTCTTCCATGAGAAAAATATCCTTTCAGTGGGCAAAAGAAACACTACAGGTTAGATGTGACAACAATAATGCATGAAGAACAGTGTGAAGAAAAAGACAACTTCCTGTTCTGTGGTGTTCCTGATTTTTTTTTTTTTTTCCCCCTAATTACATGGATTTGGAAGAGTGAGCTGGTAGGATATGAATGTTGCCATCCAATAATAAGAGCTGTGGTCATGGGTGCCATGCAAGCATGAAGATTCAAGAGACCATGATGTGTTTTCAGGGATAGACCAGGAATAATTCAGGTCTGCATATGGCTTTCTCTGGTACAAAGGTAAGTTAAGGGAATGTCTGCAAAGCTAGTGCCCAAAGCTGGAATTGTGCTCCCTATTCCAGTTAAACCAATGCGTAAACAAACCAGTTCACTTGATGTTCCCATTAATTTGGACTGGTTACCTTTCCAGTTTTTCTAGCTTGTGAATTGAGCAGAATGAACCAGTAGGAAAAATGACAGTCTGAAACTGGCTTGGCTTGTCTCTGACTCTCCCCAGAAAGCCAGTTCCTTTTCTACCACCAAAATAGGGCCTGGCTCCATAGCTATTGTTCAGGACACCTGAGACAGCAGGATCATCTGCCGCTGCCTAGAAAAGGACAGCAAGGAAAAACTTTCAATCCTTTGCCAGCTCTTTCTGCATCTTTCTACCTGCTAAGGCCTTTCTCCACCGTACAAATAGTGTAGCAGCTGTGGCTTTAAAATCCCTGAAGCTTTCCCCTCACCCTGGGGTATTTTACTGTGTCCAGCCCTGGCACTTTTAGAGGCACAGGCAGCAGAAGCTGTGCGTGGGGCCAGTGTCATGTCTGTGCCGAGCACACTGCTCTGCCTGTGCCTCCTTCCAGCATGGCCACACTGTACAAAGCAGGCTGGCCTCTGGGAAGACAAGTTGTGCCATTTTTCTGACTTGAGACCTTCAGGCCTGCAATGACCTTGAGCCTCCTGTCCCTGAAGAAGGGAATACCATGAAGTAGCCTTTCCTTTTTAATGGGGAGCCAAAACTTTGATTACTGAGGGATCTCTGGGACCAGTTGAAGTAGGTTTTCCCACTGTGTGTGAGGGGGAATGGCAAGGAGAAGGAGACTGGATACTCAGTACAGCATGTAATTTGATTGTGTAACTCCAGTGCAGCATGCTCATGACGTGTGTTTCTGACTTCACCAAGAACCACTGAAGGTGCAAAGCCCCTCCGTGTCCTCTCTGTTCCAGGAAGTCCAGACAAGCTTCTGTCTAAGCAGTCAACAAGTCCACATAGTCCCTTTGGTGTCTGAATGCCTGTGGAAAGAGTAGTTGGCAGTAGAAGTCATTTTCTGAATTTTGTTGCTGACTGTGACAAAAAAAAAAAAAATCAGCTTTCTTGACCTGCGGTGATGCCAAGGCTGTGTGCAAGCTGGAGAATGCAGCCAGTGGTCTTTCCCTGGTGCCTTGGGTCTTTGGAAAGATATTTTATTGGTATTAAAGTAGACCTTAGCCTTCCATGGGATCTGGTTGAATTCAGAGGTCTGCAGCTGAGATCTGAGGGCTGCCTTCTGGTCAGGCTCACTTCATTATCAATTTTTATATGGCTCTGCATGGGGCAATAGTAGACATTTTGATGTTCTGTGTTCTCACACATCACTCCATGCTTTGGTATGCTGCCTGTGTATCAGTGGATACAGTTGGAATGCTTACCTACCAAAAGTGTTTCCTTTTTTCCCTTGATATTGCTAGAAGCCATTCTCAAGTACATTTTGCCAGACAAAATAAAATGAAACCTGTGAATCCCAAACCCCAAGATTTACTGTAGGCTCCAGTGGATAGAAATGAAGCAGATTGCAAACTCCCAGAAAGTTGTTTGAATGCTCTGTGAGGAATACCACTCGAGAAAGGGGTATTCTTGCTTCTTTAGAGAGAGCAAGAGATCAGCTGAGACCATTTTCTCTAACCTTATATAGAAATGTAAAAATAATTAATGGGAATTTTATTTTTAACTTTTTTAAGTTATTTTTTTAATCTTTAGTTTACTTTTTTAGTTATTTTTTAGTTAGCAAGTTGAGGAGTAGCAATAGAAGTTATTAGAGCTGTGATTAACTGTGTTTGATCTTGTGGCTGAATCAAAAATGTGGATTGGTTTGACCTGAAACATGGAAAGTTTCATTTAACTTTTGAAAAGTTAAGATTTTGGCTAATCCTAAACCCAAGTATTTTGGATTGTCTAAAGTCCTTTAGGTTAAAGAGTGATTGAAAACAGTTTTCTAGTTTCAGGAGAACAAGAATCTTTGTGGCTATTCACTGAATTCAAATTTATTTCAGTTGTCTTGAATCCACATTTTGCTGAATATAACATGGGAGAGGGAAAGGGAGCTGCAGTCCCCCCAGAGTCTGTCCTGTATCATGAGAATGGAATTACAACTGTTTAACTCCCTTTTTCAAAGCATGCTGCACACATCTCTGCAGTAGTCCTCCAGACCAGAAAACTATCAAAAATTGATAACAGACAGACAAAACTAAAAGTCTGTCACAGTGAGAAACAGAGTTGTTTGTTTTTTTTTCTCCAAGGAGCAGTGTGCATGTAGCAGGCAAGTGAAAATTATTCCCTAATGAAAAAGCAGTAAAATTGCTGAAGAGCACAGCTAAACAAAAGTCAAACTGCAGTCTGAATGGAGACTGCTAAACCTATTTTCAATACCTACAGAATGCAATATGAAATGTAGGTAGCTAGCCTAAGGAGTATTGCCATGCATAGATAATACATGTGTGTGTAGGTAATACATGCAATCATACTTTTTGAAAGCTTGTCATCAGAACAGATTGCAAAGCATGGAATGCACACAGGAGTTGAAAAAGATGGAGCTGCAGAACATAATACCAAGGTCACCAGAGAAACAGAGCATTTTTTTTCAAGAGCACTAGAAGTGTATCAAGGAATAGTGGATTAAGGAAGTTGTGTGAGATACTGATACAGGTCCTGGCATTCCAACAGTGTGTATGATCCATGCTGCATCCCCTTTTACCTGAGATATGAAGGAAAAGATGAACATGTTTAAAGTAAAAGTTGACAATTCAATGTAGTTATCAACCAAGTTATTAATATATCGTTCTGGTGTACAGAAATAAATGCTATTTTGAACTGTTGTCTGTATACAAAAGGTCTAGATGAGGCCACCTTGACAGTGTGGTTATATGGGGAAGGTACAGAGATGAGGAGGCTTCCAAAAGAGGAAATTGTGTCTAGACTTCAAAATGCCAGTTCTCAGTTTTGTTTTAGGTGGTGATATCCTGTCTGGTATCTTTGAGGAGAAATAATTGAGAGCAAACAGTCAGTGGCATGTAAAGAGGTGCTATGTATCATTTCAGAGTAAAAGTTCCTAAACTTTTATATTGAAAACTGTTACCAACTCTCAAAATTTGTCACACTAGAAAGGCAGCATGTGTTTTATTGTCTGATAGAATATCAGTTTAATACCACTGGCCAGCAGTGATGGAATTCTTGTGAAGGCTATTTGCAAGGTGTTGACTAACTTGCATGCTGTAGTCAGTGTGCCTTCTTCATAAATTTTTATGTTAAAGGTTAAATATTTTGGTTTCTTTCATGTTTTTGCTGTCTTGGGGGTTGGAATGGATATGCTGATTCTCAGACTGGTGTTTTTATAACTACATGCAAGTAAAATATAGAACACTGGACCCACAGAGTAAAGTTCACTGTTTCTGATAGTTCAAATTAAATTTCCCCACTTTTGTCTATTTTCCATGTGTACTGTATTTCTGATGTTGAGAGGGGGGATCTCAAACTCAGTACTTCCCTAAATGAAGAGGAAAACAATTATTTTTGTTGTTTGTGGTAAACCTGCAGAGCAGTATTAATGGTCTGTAAAACATCTTCAGATAATTGACTCAATAGAAACTTTTGAAAAATTATTTAAACTTGAAAGAAATGTTCCATGGGAAGAGAGGACAAGATGGAGTTAAAATCATCAGGAGGGTGAGTTGGTGTGTAGGTGAAGATCCTTTTGGAATATATTCATGGGAAATAAGAAGGCAGAGGAGTGTGTATTTAGGTGCTAAGGGGAAGAAACCATTAAGTGGAACCAAAAATCTTCAGTACAGCTAATTCTTTCACTCAGATGACAGTGGCAGTCCACACATTGATGCAAATACTGGAAAATTCACCTGAGGTGCCAATAATTGCTTTTAGTATTCCTCAAATTCAAATATGCTGGAGTGTTTTCCCAGGCAGAAATGACAGTGTAATACTTAAAGCTTGAAATGGAACCTTACTGCCATTACGATAATTATATTTGTACCATATAAAAGTTGTGCTTGAAAACAGGACTTGATGCCATTGTGTAATGTGTTCCTTTACAGAGGATAACATAAATGAACAAAAGTTACAAAAAAGTCACCCATGGTTGGATTTCTTTTTTTCTTTTCTTTTTTTTTCCCCCCCCCCCCCCCCCGGACTACTAATGATGTAGAATATTTTGATGCAGAGAATTCTGATCCTTTCATAGTCTTAAAAGAGGAAGGCAATGAAGTTACTCTGAAAACTTACACAGTCCTTGTAAAACTTGGCTATTTCTTCTATTCTGTTAAATATTTAAATTTTCACCTCAATCCTTTTATGGATGGACAGGCATTAGGTTTTTTTTTTTTAATTATTTGACTGTGTAAACTTCTTTGCAGGGATTTTAGGGATATCATAAGCTTTTAATAATGTTTTCATCTATACTGTGACAGTTCTTACAAGAAAGCTGGCATTGTTTCTCTCTCTGTGCTTTTCTATTTCTCAGAAAAGATGAAGTGCTGTATTTTTTTTTTCTGTTCATATTTCTGGTATCTCAGTGGAAAACAAAAGCCAGTCTCTTTTCCACCACATTTGTGTGTGCCCACAAGCAGACACGCGTGCACACTCTTCGCATGCACGCAAGCACACACAAGGAATTCTTGCTTGTGCGCAACCAAAAGAGGCTGGACGTGGCTGTCTTCGGCTCAGTGGAAATTGGCACCATCCCATCTCCAGTAAACAACAGCCTGACGTCAGCTCACGCAGCGGTGATAGCAGCAGAACTTGAGAGATTTTTCAACTGGCCGAGCTGTTGAAAGGCTATCGCTGGGTTTGATAATCTCTGGCTGCACTTGAGAGGATTTGGTGCAAAGGTGGGGGGAGGAATGGCTGGTTAATGACAGAAATAATAGAGCAATTCCTGATAACTTCATACAGGGTGGAGAAGTGATTTTTAAGTCTTACACCAAAGGGTATTTTGATTTCCAGCTCATCAGCTGCAGTTGTTCTCTCCAGGTTCTGAAGTCCTGGCTGCTCTGCAGAATTCACGTTTGTGCCCTGTTGGAAGTCGGAGAGCAATTAAAGTGCTGTAGAACAGTCAATCAAGCAGATGATGAAATTTGACTTTTCTAATGTGTTGAATTAAGCACTTTCATTATAATTTCAATTCTTGATGTTTGCTTTATTCAGTTGTAGATGTAGTTCAAAGAACCTGAGCCTGGCAATGCTAAGATTTTTGCTGGTTTCTGTATATTCCATTTCTGTTAGTAGGATCTAAGTCATTGAGGCCCCACATTGTGGCCACAACACCCAGAAAAGATTTATTGAAAGATACTTGGTTAGTCATTATTATCAAATTAAGCTAGAATAAAGGGACCATTTTGTGGTACTGGTTTCAGATAAGGCCTTCAGAAAAGTAGCTGTTTTCCTGAAACGCTGCAAACTCCTTGACTGCAAAGTTAGTGAAGACTCTTGCATTTCTGAAACAGAGCCACTATGACTTAAATTTAATTACAGCTGGTTCTCCTCATAACCCCACAGTTGAAAGAGACTTTTCTATTGTTCACTACTACTGCTGAAAACACATTTCCATTATGAACTTAGAGTCCTCCTATGCCAAAATCAACAGTTAAAAATGAATGGTTTGCTCTGGTAACAGGAAAAACAAACATGAAAATCACTGTGTTGTGTGACAGAAAATCAGAATGTTAAAGTAAAAGAAGTTGATAAACCTACCAGAATAACTATCTGATGGGCTGTTCTTGAATCAGAGACATTTCCAAGCAAGTATTTCAAGGACATAAATAATAGTGCATCAACTTCTGCTTTGTTTCTTATATGGCTGCAAAGATAGCAAAAAGTTCATATTCCATTTAGGTCCTGTCACCAGGGATTTAAGAGTTTTGTGAAACCCTGGAAAGGAATGTGAATATCTGCCAATATTAACATTTTCTAATGTACACATTTTTACATCTGCTTTTAGGGTACATTCAGACTAGGTTAATCATAAAATCTGTCTTAGCAGGGAGGGACAAGAATGCAAGAGGGAAAGAAAAATTGGACTCTTTCTAGGACTGTGTCTGTCCTATTAGTAGTTTTTGAGCCTTTTTACCAAATCTGATGGGGAGGCACAAGTCTCAAAAGTTCACAGCTTCTGTGAAAGTGGGCAAGAAAGTGAGGATCTGTCTGAGCCTCTACTTCTTGGTAAATTCAGTCATCAAAAGCAGGTACAGGATAGATCTGTATATCTCATAACGATACAACTGAGATTATTGATCTTGCAGAGGGGAAGGAAAGGGTGGGCAACAGGTCTTTAAAAACCAGGGAAGTCCTGTCTTTCTGTGAGTCTGACTGTCCTTGGAGACTCGTGTGGCTGATTGACATCCTGCTCCCCAGAGGGGATGAGATGTGGCAGGGCCTGACTGCACTTGATTTATGAGAAAAGCCCAGGACAATTTTAGAAGAGACCAAAAGCCAAGCTGTCAGATAGCTTGTGCTTGAGAGCTTGCAGTAGCAGAATAGTTGACAGCTCAGGTAAGGAATTTGTTCAAGGGAAGTTGGCTGGAGCAAAGCTCTCAGACTTCCTACACTTTAGGGCCCACATGCAGCTCCAGTATTGCAGCTTAGGCCCTGTGCAAACGTGAACTTGCCAGCATGTAGGAGAAGGGCAGACCTCTTCAGCTGTCCTTCCTAGGCAGATGTCACATAGGCTGGGCAGCATGACCTGTATACAAACTTCAGAACAGGTTGATTTAGGTCTGTTTATGACCTCTTTCCTGCTCTGTGTCTGGTGGTAGGCTCTGAGACAATGCCATCCCTGCAGCCAGCCTCCTTTTCTGGGCTTGTGCCTACAGAGGGGAAAACTGGGACTTGTAGCCCTGTGAAATTTTTACAGTGGCTGCTGAGCAGGGGTCTCATCCTAGGTCACTTCAGCAGTACTGAGTAGTAGTCACAACCTGAGCAGAACTTCCCCTTCCAAAAACTAAACCAGGGACCAGGGGCTCACAGGGGTAGTTAATCTTTTGGCTGCAGCCTCCCTGAAGATGATGTTAGGCCTTACCCAGGAGGAGATGTGCAGTACGAAAGGTCCTTTATGTTGTTGTTTTTTCTCTTTACCTTCAGTTACTTTCATCTTGTTTAACCAGCCTGCTACTGCTCTAAATAGGGAGATGAGGTGGTGGGAAAGGTCTTTACAGTTCTCTCTGCCTCCAAGTGGGTAACATTTGCATTTTCTACTGGTGGTAAGAGTTAGCCAGAACTGCTCACACTAGCCTTGACCTAACCCAGAAGCTGGAGACATGTTGTAGCATGTTTCCTCTTGCTGGAAACCTGCAGAATGGCCTTTGGGATACTCAGCCCTGCTTGTCCCTGTGTATAACACGGTCTACTAGATGGCTGTTGAGGTTATGGTTCACTCTGTATCAAAATAATACATAAATATTGGCTTTAGAGTGGCTAGGTATCCAATAATACAGATTTTTAATCTGTTGAAAAAGATCTTGAATTTGTTTTTGGTTTTATGGAAAAAGCCGTAAAAAGGCTCCCAAATAGACTGGTTTGCTATCAAAGTGTAATTTTGAAACAGCTTTGTCATGCAACTTGAAAGGAATTGTCCTTCCCTAAAGATTCAGAAACATCTTGTGGTCAGGCCCTTCAAAGTAACCTTGCAAGGCTTCTAAAGAAATGATGCTGAGGGCATCCTTTTGCACTTAGATGATTTTGGATCCTTGCAGGTAGATATTTTCAAGATTTTTGTGCAACATAAAGGGCTAAAAAACCACAATAAAAATACTAAAGCTGAAGTTCTGATTTAGTGGTTTCTCAGTACTTGGAAATCTTGCATGCTCCTGGCCTTGCCCCTTCTGTGCTCCTGGAATCTTACAACTTTTCTGAGTAGTAAGGAATCGTCATAAGGATGGATTCTCCCCATGTTTGATCACAATGTGAGGTGCAATGCACAAATAGCTCTGGGAAAGACTGAGGGATGGAGAATTCTTACCAGCCTCTGCCACTGGAGCCTTGCAAGAGCTGCTCCCAAGACCTGTTCTGCTACAGCACACACATCAGTGAGTTTAACGAGGCAGAGGGCAGCTTCCAGTAGATTTTGGGGATTTGGGGTTTTCTTGTTTAAGACACTTTACAAAGTGAAGGAACAAAATAACTTTTCAACTTGCATTGACTTTATCTAAGCTCAAAAAAATTCAAGAACATTTTCCAGGTATAGTTTCCTATAGGACCTTGCCCAGGTCCTCACATTTTACTGCTATAAAACGTGGGTGTCCAGCTGAAGAGACCAGCAAGAGCAAAAAGGAGGGAGGTGCAGTGATCCTGTTCCATAGCTTAGAGATAGCCACCATAGCTTGCTCCATCCTTTTTTAATTCTCTTTAATTATTTCTCCCTAGTGGGCAGGGAGTCCTGTGGAGCATGTGATGCCTTCACACCCTCCCTTGCTCATATCTCATTGAGCAGGAGACCCATCCCACCCAGAGGGATCCCAAAGTTCCCCACAGACATTTCATCGGGCTGGAAAGGTTCTTCTTGTTTGGTCATTTTAAGGGTGGTGTCAAGCACAGGAAATTTACTGATTTCTTCTTGTTGGCAATGCCATGAAAGCCCATCATGGAGGAAGAAATAAAGAAAACCAGAGCAGAGATAGACTGGATAAGCAGGAGAAATTGGACTTTTGTGGATCCACACTGAGAAGAACAGGGATTTGTGTGCTATTTGGATGGTTGAGTTAAAGGCACAGCCTTCTGTTCAGCTCCATAGTACTGCTGTTCCCTGTTGAGGCCCCCCAGTTTTACCTGTGCAAATTCCTTGTTGATTTTTTTTTTCACCTGAAATAAAATAGTATGATTTGGGGAAAAAAAAACCCAACCAAAAAAACCCAAAAAAATCACCCAAAAAAACATAAAAAAAAAAAAAAAAGTTTTTGCAACTGAAATGTTTGTTTCTGCCACTAAAAACTCAGTTTTCTCATTACTACAGTAATGTGTTGATTTGAAATGGCTGAGTGGCTTTAATTATAATACTGATTTTATTTTCTTTTTTGGTAGCAGTAATAGTCAAGCAATGGCATGCCGACAAAGACAGCTTTGAATGAGCAGCAATCCTGAGAGGTGCCGTCCTGCTCCCTCCCCCCAGCCCCATCTCCCAACTCCTGACAAAGAAAACAAGTCGCTGCCTCTTCAAGACTTTTCTTGTCCTTTCTGTTCGTGACAGGCGTAAGTGTTAGTAACATCTGCTGGCCCGAGCTCGCTTCCTCCTGCTGTGCCGGGCTCTGGCAGGGCCGTGCAGAGGAGCCAGGACCCTGTGCCAAGCACGGAGCGTGGCTTTGCCGAGCCAGGACTGAATTCAGCGGAGCTGTGCCTGCAATAGCCGGGCACGGGCTCCGTGCGCCTGGCAGGGTCTGCTCAGCTCCTCCTGCCTTCTCAGGCCCCAGCTCTCACAAGTGGAAGGCTTTGTTGGCTTTTCCTCCTTGTGGATAATGAATGTTATTTTAAGCAAAATAGCCAAGGGGGATAAACAGATCAACATGTGAATCTGAAAACATTTTCTATGAGCTTTGACTTAGAAAGTTACTATAAATTAGATGTTACAGAGTACGCTTTTCTTTCACAATTTATTCTTTAACTTGTTTCTCCCTTTCAGCAATGTTTTGCGGTTCTCTAGGCGGTGGGGTTTTTAGTGGGTTTTTTCCCTTTACTCTGTCAGATTTCCTTGATGGTGGCAGTATTTTCCAGAGAAACCTGAAGGGAAAGTATATATGTATATAATTTTACAGGGACGTAGAATCTGTAAAACAGATGCAGACCCTGCTTTATTTTCTAATGGTTTGCTTCAGAGTTGGCAAGCTTTCCCTTTGGATAAAGTGGACAAAATGTATTTTGATTTTGCTTTTTTAAAGTAAGGCATAGGGTTTCTCTTCCTAAGACTGGTTGGTTGAATACTTTTCTTTTTTTTTCATCAAATAAAAAAAAAAAAAGGAATATGTGGAGATTTGGTCTATTTCATGTCACATGTGAGGTCAATGGGAAAAACTATGTGCATCTAAGAGTAAAAATGATCTCAGACTTGTCAGCTCCTAACAAGTAGTGATCTTGATACTTGCTCTTAGGTTGGCAGTAATGTGATGCTGTGCTTCAGGTCTGTTTTTTGGGGGATGGATGGGGAGTTCCTGAGGCAATTTTATGTGCCATTTACTGATGTGAGAATTTTTAAAGACTCTTGTAATGATTTATCTGGAGATTTTATTCTAACAACATCAAAAGGAAACCTGAAGTTACGCTATCCTATACTTCACTCTGATCAGCCTTATAGAATAATCCAGTTGTTTCTTCCTTCTGAGTACACAATGAGTGTGTGTGGCAATGATCCTGGAACCCGCAGGCAGCTGCAACAGTAAAGGACTTCCGTGGTTTGCTTTTGCTTTCTCTTCCTGTCCCCTCCACTTTCATATATGTTTTTGAGAAGGCTGAGTTTCCAGTGGACTACCTAGTATAAGACCAGGGGAAAGCAAAACTGTATTTTGGGGCTTGTTTTGTTAGTTCTTTTGGTTTTCATATAATATTCTATCAAAGGCACTGTTCTTTAATATTAAAAACAACCCAGTGGATGGATAAATTAAAGATGTCAGTCAATAAAAATTAAAATCTGAACTTTATCTGTAGGAAATACTAATGAGAGAGAAGTTGAGTGTGTTTCCCCCTCAGCCCTGCTCCCTGCAAAATGCATCATCACTCTGGCATCATTTAGAAGTAACTTTGTAGTACTGTGAAAAGATTAGAAATCAGGTTGATGATACAGTTTCTTTTCAAATGCTTTCTCTATATGTTTAATACTGTGTCCCTGAGGAAGTCCCATTATTAAAGCTGCGTGACTCTGAAATCACCTTGACTCTGCGGGGGCGATATTTGAGAGTTCTGGGGATTTTCCTCATCTGACTCTTTGAGTTCCCTTTTGTTGCAAGGATTACAAAGATTTTTTGTGAAACATGTCCCTCTCAGAGTTTGTATCATCTCCAGTCAAGTCAAATTGACAGGGGTGGCAGGAATTACCCTGTGTACACTGGGTATATAAACCAAATCGTGTTATTAACTGAGACTAAGGGTTACCGTAAGCTTTTCCCAGAGGATTTTGGAGTTTGTTCACAAATAAATGCTGAAGAGGAGTTTTGGTGCTTTCCAGGCACCTTTTCCCACATGTGACATTAATTACACTAACAAAAATAACTCAAGAGTGCATACCTCTAATTGACTTAATGACAGAGACCCTAACACACTTTGTACTGTGGATGCTTGTACAGGGGAGCTGTTCCTCTCTCCTCTGCCACAGCCTGGTGTGGAGTGGGACGTGGCAGGTATATGGCAGCATGGCAGCACACAAGGCACTGGGATGAGAAGCGGGAGAATTTCACCGTGTCCTGTAGAAACAGTGCAGAACCTAACCTAAAACAGAAGCTGGTAAAGGGTTTAACATGAGGGTTTAACAGTTGTCTGGCTGGGATGTTTCATTTCTCTGCAGAGTGCAGACTGTTGGTTGTTGGCCAGTTTCTTCTCTCCTGAGTTACAAAAACTTTCTCGTTCTTTGGTTCAACTTTCCTTACTCCAGATTTGGTTATAGGACAGATAATGAGCCAAGGCATGGGGTGTGCAGGGTGAGGTAAAGGGTGTTTTGTGTTATCCTCTCCTGTATGGATAACGCGGTGTCAGCTCTGAAAGCGGAGCTGTGTGTGTTGCATAAGTGCGTCGCATGTCTCCTTGAGGATCTGCTCAGAGCTGTGAGGCTGAGAGATACCGTGCTGCAGATCTGCACAGCAGCTTCCCTGGGGGTAGGCAGTCCGTGAGAGAGCAGAGCAGGGCTGCTACATCACTACCAGTTCTAGTATCTGCAGCACTTGGATCTTTCCCCAGGGGCCTCTCCTTTGCGTATTAACCCAACCTGACCCTGCTTGCCTTGCAGGAACTGCCTAGATCACAGCTAAAGGGGGTATGGCTGTAGGCATGGAAATGTAAGGTCTGACACTGATGGTATCAATGAGCAGGAAGCCTTCTACTGCTCTATGTGTTCTTAATGAATGCTGAAGCCAAGTATTAATGCATTTCTTTTTTCATCTGTTACGAGTACAGCATGTTTAATAGTTTTTTTGAAAACTCTGTGATGAAAAAGAAAGGCCAAAACCCCCGACTAAACCATTAACAAAGCATTCTTCTTAATCTGTGTGGACATAAATACGGGCAGAATACCCTTACAGGTTTCTGACTGGGTCATTCAGCCTTGAATTGAAGTGACCTCGTTCTGGGGGGATCCAAGGAGCTCAAGCCTTTAAGTTTTTTCTTGCTGTGGTTGCTGATGATTTTTATACTGTTAGCAAGACTTCTGGTGGATGATATACCAAAAAGTTTGCAGTGGCAAAAATTACTGATGAATTCATCCAAGGAAAGCTGTGTGTGTGGAGGTGCCAAGGAGAAGAGGATGTCTCTGGATTTTTGTTACTTCAGCTTAAGCTTTGGTGTGCAGTTTGTCTGGTCCTTTGAGCTGCCGCTCTCTGACACATTCTGAATTCACATTTCAGCTTTTTTTCAGTTGATTTGATTTTGCCTAGCAGGTCAAATTTTTTCCTTACTTATGATCAGAGGAGGGCTGATCTTGGGATAAAATTCCAGGTATAAAGTGACTCTGCTTAGGTACATATGAGTACAGAAATATTTTTAGTGACATGTGCTCCTTCTAGAGACACATGCTCTTCTCAAAGCTCTGGGTTTGGTTGGTTATATATGCCAAAACCACTTTCTCTTACGTTTTCCCCTTTCTGTTTCAGAAACTGGTCAAAGATCTGTTTACTTTCAGGTTTTCTTTTTAATAATTTTTTTAATGGACAGATTTCAGCAGTGATTTGAAATGAGCCTGACATAGAAGTTAGGCATAAATGTCACAAAATCCAGTATCTGTGCATGATTTCAAACCTAAACCAAGAAAAACTGAGATTTGCTTTCAGATTTGAAGACAACTCAAACTGCAAAGCAAGGCAAAAAGAAGGTCTGATATTTCTAAGGCTGCTGAAGTTTGTGCAGTTTTTGAAGCCACCAGCTACTAAAACATGCTAATTACTCCATGGAGATGATAATGTTTTTTGGGATGTCAGCTGAACAGTTGGCATGAAACCTGGGCTCTGGAAAGTCAGCTGCTACTGACTGTAATGGAGTCAGTGTCACCTGCTGACCCTTTTAAAAAGAGTTTTGGCATGGTGTGTAAAGAGGGTAGAAGATGTTTTCCTTCCCATAACAGAAGATATGGGTGTGTGACTATAGGAGTTGCCACTGCCCAGAGGCAGAGACTTGGGGTAATTAAGCAGGAGCACAGACACCTAAAGAGGGAGAGAATTTCCAATAACTAGACATACAAAATTAAACCAAACTGGTGATTCTAGTTTCAGGTAGTCACTGTACTGGTTTTGCATGGCAGAGACAGTGTACACAGGGAGTGTTAGGTTATAGCGCCCACAGTAGCTTTCCAAATACCACTCAGACAGCCACAACTGATTGATTTTTTGCCTCTAATTTTTACTTCTTTTGATCAGTGGGGAAAAATAGAGTCCTCTAAGCCAAGGGGACCATACCCCACCATCTTGCAGTTGTAAACAGAGCTTGGTTCTCTCCAGACTTCATTGTGAGTTGTTGTAGAATGTGTGACTCATAGCCTAATTAAACAGTCTCAAAAAGAATACAATCTCAGCATTAGTTGTGTTTTTACTAAGCATATCCAAGTATTTTCTGTCTCTTGGAGAGTCAGATATGTGGTTTTAAATCATCTGCCTGCCTGATATTAGATTGCCAAACCATCAGTGATATCTGTCATGAGTGTGCAGGACTGGGTTGTCTTGTGAGCATGTTGGATGGCTGGTTTGGAAGCGGGAATTTCTATCAAAAAGTACCGGCACTTACATGTTAATTAGGCCTTCACTTCTTAGATGTGCATATCTGTGCAAGTGTATTAGAAAAACCAGCTAAAGTAATCTTACCATTCTCTATGTGGGTATAATGGAGAAAGGAAGCTTTTTTAATTATTGTTTTATTTTTTAAATTTATTTTGCTTAGTAGAATAATGTAAGGAGGTTCAGCCCTGTGTTTTTAGTGAATAACTACTTGGTAGTGAAATGAAGTAGTCAAAAACATCCAGTTTTTGGGGATACTGTGCATGTGAAATAGAACATTTTTGCATACTGAGTAGGATGCTCCAAGGCATGCGTAGCCTTTGAGGCTTTTTTTTGTTTCTTTTACATATGGGCCTTGGTGAAAAGTCAGACCTGCTGTAGGTAAAATTTCCATTTGTGATCCTCTTGCTTCTAACCTTGTTGAGCTCTTAAATCTACTAACTTGTCCCTTTGAGTCTGTGTGTGTGGTGCAGAGCTGTTTATGCATCTCATACTTCTGTTTGCTCACCGAAAGCCATCTGATGCCCACAGAGGTATCTTTCCAGGCTGAGGTGCTCTTAAGTAAAAGACCTAAATAAAAGACCTGATTTTGATTGTTTGGTACCTTATGTTTTATGACCATAAACTGTTGCGAGAATAGCAGTAACTTCCGAGACTTTCATTCCTTTGAATTAGCCTGGTTTTGGATATGTTTGCTTTGATTCTTGTCCATGTTATATGAACATCTATCTCATATCTCCTGCTCCAAATTTGTCATTATTAGGCTGTGCTAATACCTTTTTTTTGCTTCTGAAGCTGCCTTGTGTTGTTTTTGGGTTTACTGGTTTCTTCAGAGGGAAAAACTTTTTGGTTAGTACTTAGCCTACTTAATAGCATAGGTGCTTTGCAGAATAATTTTTTATATATCCCCCCCCCAAAACAGGTGTCTTCCAGTGGACTGGAATACAGGTGAGGAGAGGAGAGCAAGGGGTTTGCAGGATGGGAAGGCAAATCAGGAGACCCGAGTTGAGTGCCTAGCCTCTAAATGTTCCCTTTGCTCTCTTTCATTTGCTATTCCTTTTGCTGTTTAATTCCTGAGGATTATATTTCCTTTTCCCATCCCTCTGACATATCTGTTTAGCTTGTAAGATGCCTGGCACAGGGCTGTGTCCAGACATGGATGTGTGTGCAGAGCTGGACCCCCATGAATCTCTGAGTTCAAGAGGAGGACAGCAGTGACAGCGTTGCCATTCTGAAGCTGCAGTGGTTATATTCCCATCCTGGGAGCTCCTGTACTTGAGGCTGCTTGTCTCTAGGTAACTCCTCGGCGTAAGAACAAGAAAGTCCCACTCCTCTGCAAGTTGCTGCAGCACGTCCTAGGAGCGTTCTGCCACATCCAGCCCTCTCCTTCCCCGGGTTCCCTGGCCCCTCCAGCCCCTGTTACACACACACCGTCTGAGGAGGAGTAGTGCTGGTCGCCTGAGAGCCCCAAACTCTGTGAACCAGATCCACTGGGGTGATTTCTCTGTCTCTCCTTCTCTGGTGAGGTTTAGGGGGTTTGCTGGCCTGTCTGCAGGTGTTAAAGGCTTTGCTACTTCACCTCTGTCTCACCGCATTTTCCCCTGAAAGTGGCGTAGCGCTGCTGCTGCCTCTGGCTCGGGCAGATGTTGCCTGAGTGCTGCTGTGAAGTCTCCTGACCTCTGCCATCTCTGGGCTAACTACCTCTGTAATAGTTGTCTGCTGTAGCTGCCTTACAGCTCCAGGATGCTTTTCTTCTTCCCTTCCTCCTGCATCCTTCTCACCTTTATTGGGTAACTAGACGTAGGTGTTCTCTGGAATGGGTGCTTTCCTCCCGTTCCCTCGCTATCAAGCGCTCATCACATGATAGCAGACCTCACCCAGGGCCAGGCGGCTGCCGATCACAGCGCGTCGTCAGCTGGCACGGCTCCCGATTCTCCGGAGCTGGCAACTGTCCTCTTTTCTTTGAGCTCCGATAACGGGAGCAGATTAGCGGTGGGAGCAGCCGGAGCACTGCTCTATGGGGCTTTACTCCTGTATACCTCCGGTTTTCCACAAATCTTGCCAAGTGAGTTTCCTGATTGTGGGCTGTGTCATTCGCTATGCTCCCCTTCCCTGCCCCCACCCATTTCCTGACATCACTTTAGATCCGGCTGTAGCGCTGGTCCAGTTCTGCTGGAGCACTCCACCCTGGACTTCCGAATGCAGTAAATCTTTCTGGTGGGGAGAGTCATACGGTGTGTGGAGCATGAAAAGCTACAAAGCTTTGTCAGGCTTAGGAAAGAAAACCTCAAAAAATGAGGGAGAATATTGAGCTAACTTTTTTTTCCCCCTTCTCTCCCCCCCCCCCCATACTGTGTTGTTTTCATTTGGTGAGTCTGCTCTACCCTAAATAGCAATAAATAAACAAACAAAAACTTTAAATTTGTCTCTACTGCAGTCTCCTGCAGTAGTTTTGATATGATCTGGCATAAAGGAATAAATAAAATACATTCTCATTGCTTTCAGTGGTCTATTTGGGGTGCCTTTCTAGACTATCAGTGTCATCATCTTTCAGAACACCATGGGTACTGTCTGGTTTACCAGAGCTTGCACTGTCTGAACTCAGAGGCTGGAGTTGGTCATTCTGGGGCTAAAACTGTCCGAAGCAAAGGTCTGCAGTGCTGTGATTATGAATAATCTCTTGGCAATCTTGCTGCCATATACTCTACTAAAAAAAGCTTTTTATTCATAAGGAGCGTGTTAGAGCCCCCACTGGAATTATGACTAGATATTTTTCTGCTGGAGGTCCCTAGGATCCAGGATTTCCTCACCTTCCTGGCATTTGCGCTTGTCCCATTTGCTACTGATTCAAACCTCAAACAGCAAACACAGACTAGGTTTTGTAGTTTTTTGTCTTTTATGTCAGCTCTGGGAGTAAAAGGACATGTCACATTTTGAGCATTGCTTTTCCCAAAGTAATAAAGTCAAAAGTCTTTCTATCTGCATAAACTGGGGAGGGATCAGATATACTTGAGTCAGGCATGTTTTTAACAGCATACTCCTCTTCTAAAGAAAATTAATTTCTTTAAACAGTGGGCAATTGATGGAATTTATAGCCCAGTATATTTTGCTGCAGGATTAATAAGAGGTGTCCTGTAGGACAGCTGCAATTTGCTCCCCTAAAACACTGCCTGGGATCAAAGTGCTTTTCTGCCATATTGCCCATGAGCTATATATGGTGACCAGAACTTGGGTGTGAAATGTCTTCAGGTCTTTTTTTCCAGGTCAGTTGTCTGAGGCAAATTCAGCCCCTGCTTCTGCCAATCTCTGCCTCCTCGCCTTTAGCCACAGTTGAATATTTGCTCACTTTGTATCAGTCTAAAGATATTTGCCATCATAGTGTAGTGTCAAAGCCCTGGAGAGAAACAATGTCTAGTGGAAAAGATGTCTTGTGTGGATTGAAATGGCTTTGATGAATATTGTAGAAGGAGTGATGCTTGCTGGTGAAAGTTTTCAGGGGGATATGCCTGTTTCCTGCAGGAGACATCACAGTTAGTTCTGCTGGATGTTCTACCATCATGAGCAGGCAAATGCTCCTTTTCACTTTTATCTTGCTGAGGCTTTTGCACTTTTTTTTTTTTTTTTTTTTTAAATCAGCTGCAGCCATCTCCCTTACACTGGGATAAATAGCAGCATGGCACTTGATCTGAATTATTTTTATTGTGTCCTGTGGCAGAGCACAGTGGTCCAATCATGAGCAGAGCATATTTGTATGATATCCCTAACAACTTTGTCTTCCATACTTTATTGTGACTCTCAGGTTACTCCTGGAGAAATTCCAGGGACTGGATGTTGTGGGGTGCAATGTCACAAACATGCTAGGACCAGTTTGTGTCCACAGTGGTCAATTCCTGTGTGTTCTCCCCAGAAGTGGCATGCTGTGGGGATTTTTCTGCTGCAGGAACTGATTACACTTGCGAATGATACTGACGTGGGAGGAGCTCTGAGTTTTCTTGAGAATAGGGTTAGGATTTAAAATCTTGACCAAGCTGAGAAATCACTTGGAAAAAATGAGAGATTATTCAGAAAACGACAAGCACAAAGTTGTTAACGTAGGTAGGAATAATGGGCTGCCCAGCCCCAGAATGGGAGATGGCTGGCTGAGCAGCAGCTCTGCAGAGGGGAGATGGAGTTGATGGTGGATTCCAGGCTGACTGTGAGTCACCAGCCTCGTACAGTTGTGAAAAAGGCAAGCTGAGGTTTATAACCAAAAGGGTACAGTGATCCTTCCACTCAGCTTGGTGAGGTCTCAGCTGGAGTCTTGAACCAGTTTTATGCTCACAGCCTTTAAAAACAGCAAAACAACTCAAAAGTGGGTCAAAAAAAAAAAAAAAAAAAAGATAGAGGGAGGAAAATAGCATGTAGAATGAATGGATGATTTAGCAGACATGACCTATACAGAGAAAGTGTAGGTATTGGGGTTGCTCAGTCCATGGAAGAAATAAGTGAGGGGATGGATGAACATGTTAGCACCTGTAAAATGTGGGAAGGAATAAGCTGTTTAGCATATATTTCTGGAAAAGGACTGTGTACTTGAGTCTTGTGGGAGCTTTGTGCAGAGCAGTCCCGGTGACAGGCTGTCACCAGAAATCTACAGGAGCCTCTTTTTAGCAAATGTATTTATCTGGAACTGTCTGTGGCAATGGCCCTTCTTCTCTCCTGCATTGTGATGGCCAAGCCTAAGAAACACATGGCAGGAAGGGAACCTGTGCTTCCCATTGCAGGAGAGCTGGCTCTGGCCCAGTGAGGAGAGGAGAGCAGGGCAGCTGCAGAGCTGACCTGCACCTCTGATCGATGCTGGAATGGCAAAGCTCACCCTGGGCTCTTGTGCTGAGGAGGCAGCGCGCTCGTATCCAGGTGCGGCCCCACAAATGCTTGGTCAGAGGTGTGCTCTGACGTCAGGCAATGAGAATTTTTGGCTGCTGGTGTAGGGAAGTTGAACATATGCATTTGGCTTCCATGGAAAGGCCGGTCATTTTCCTCTCTAAGGCTGGAGGCAGGAGAGGTGACCAGGGTGAAAGGAGGAATGCGGTTTTAGACTCACTGTGGGACTTGGTGGTTCTGCAGGAACACCAGGTATCAGCTCTCAGGAGATGACAGATCCATCCTGACAGATGTCCCTTTAGCACCAGCAGCCAAAACATCATGGTTGTGTTATTCTGAGGGGTTTGTTCCCATCTTTTAGGGAGATTTTTGTCTTGGGGGTGGGCTTGCTCTCTTCCATCACGTAGCAGCTACCGCAGCAAAGCAATATTAGGAAGTAAGATTTTAGCTGTCTTCCACGTGATTAGTACTGCTTGAGGGAGGGGGAAGGGCCTCACACTCCCTATTAATCATTTCTTCTTCCCTCCTCCCATCTGCTCAGTGATTCTCTTGCTCTTGCATACACCACTAATATTTGATCACTTTTATTTCTCTCCAATTCTCTGACTCCCTCCCTCTCCTTGTTGGTTCTTTCTTGAATCACTGCCCTCCTTGCTCCCACATTCTTGCAGAGATGCTACTCAATGACCTAATTTTCCTCTCTAGCTTCCTTAAAAAGAAAAGAAAAAAGGCAAAAAAAAGAAAGAAAAAAAAGAAAAAATACTCTGAAGTTCCTCATTCCCTTCTCCATAGACATTATGCCTTTTCCCAGCGGTCAGCACCTTCAGCCAGGGTTGTAGAGCATGTGTGGGCAGTGCCTGCTTCCCTCCTCCTCCTCCTCCTCCTCTTTGTGCCCTCCCCAGAGGGTGCAAGCCTGACTCCTCCTCCGGCTCCTTCTCTTCCAGCTGCTTTCACTAGCCTCCTAGCTCTTCTTGGCACTGAGGAGCCTGGACATCTGTAGAAGCAGCTGGAAGCAAGATGGAGAGCCAATATCCTGCAGCTCATCAGATCTCTACAAACCTCAGCTCAGGAACAAACTGCTTAATTTGCTGGGTTTTTGTACTCTTTTAGTTCGCAGCGCACACTGCTCGTTCCTCACCATCCCAGCAAAGCTCCAGCTTTATTGATACATGGCATGGCATGGCTGTAGCCTGCCGTTTTAGAAATCTTGTTGCCGATCTGTAAATCGGAAGAAAGAAGGCAAAGTTAAGCTTTGTTTCCACCTGGATCTTCAGCACTACCTGCCATTAGCATCATATGGTTCCACAGACAGTATTTAATCCTGTGTTAGTAAAATTTGACCTCTGTCAAACAAGCGGCAGCACCACAAATTTGTATTCCTGAGAACACAGCAAAAGTGGTTTTTGCTGGTTCTCTGTCACTTCCCCACCTGATTTACATCAAAACCTTCTTGCAAAGACGACTGGTGATATTCTGAAAGGTGACAGTCATCCTTCCCTGTAAACACTGGAAAGCAGCGTTAAACTGAGCTCCGCAGGGCTGAAGGAGCAAAAGAGGTGCAGGATCCCTGCTGCTGTTCCTGTGGAGGTGGGAGAAGCTGGCGGGGGCTGGGAGCTGCAGCATTTTGCAGCAGGGCGTTCGGGGATGGGCCCCCGAAGGGAAGCTTGTGAGCCGCGTTGCCGTGAAAAGCCTCGCAGCATGTTACATGATGCAAGCTCCTTGGCAAGTGCTGTAATTGTGTCACTGAAATGGCTGAGCCACAATGCTCAGGGAAAAGGTTTTTCCTGGTGAGCCTGCGAGCGCACTCCGCTCTTCCCTGGTGCACGAGAGCAGTCTGGGAAGGCTAGGGATACCACAAAGTGCTGAGAGAGCTGATGTTTGGGGAAGGGTTCTTGTGCTCTCTTTTGGCATTTGAAATTTGCCAATTTGTGGCTAAGAGCACGTAACAAGAGATATAACTAGACAGATGCTTTAAAAATATTTTTCAAAGGACTTGGAAATGAGTGTGACGATTAGGGACACCATTTTCATAAAGCTTTCAGCCCAGCATCCTGTTTTACTCTCACGACAAACTGCAGTAATGCACAAAAGCAGCTACTGGAGTTTTTAATATCTTGCTCCCTCAGCACTAGCGGTAGCTGTTTGCTTTCAAATGCCATTATTTGCACCCAGAGCTGTTGGAGCAGAGAGGTACAAAGTAAAGGGAATTGCTTTAGAAATCAGTTTTTAGGCCTGATTTGGGGTGAGTCTTCCAACCACCAGCTCTGACTGGGCTGGGCAGTGCTTTGTAGCATGGGTGCCCATAGGTATGTGTGGGTACACAGAGCCTACGTGTGCTGTTGTCAGGTGTTTAAGTCCAGTGTAAAACAAATACTATTTGCAAGTAGCCCTAATATGTCCTATTTTTTTTTTTCTTCTTCCCCTGTCTCTAAACCTTTGCTGTGAAACAGAGCTCTCATATTTTCCATTCCTAATTCAAGAGCTGGAGGGATTGCTAAAGCCAGGTATCAAGTTACAGGAGAAAGAGTGAAGACATTTGGTTGCAGCTTCATTGGCTCACACAGTGCATACACCCAAGTGAACATTTTCATCAGCCCCCATGTCTCTGTTAAAACTCTAAGGAAAGTCATCTTTTCTCTAGGTCTGTCCTTGGGAAGGACACTGCAAAGAAAATTCCCATCAATAGAGGTGTTTGAAGGCTGGGAACAGGAGGAAGGAAAGCCCCTGTAACGATCAAAAAGCATCTCGTCCGTAGTACAGGAAATATTGTTCCTACTCATCCCAGCTACCAAAATAAGGCAAACCAACAAGTTTCAACAATAGCAATGTTCAGATTAAATCCTTTGAATGGGAAAAGTGTGTAGCTTAAAATGTGACTCAGCCAGGAATTGTTACTATTTCTGGTACTGTTTTAGTTTTTAAACCTAGTCTGCTTCAGATATTTGGCATGTCCTTGGCTGTGATAGGAGGCTGATTAGAGGTGGTGACTAAATATCCTTTATGGGCTGACTAATTCAAACTTGGATCTTTTTTGCTGAAATTGAGATTTTATGCTGTCCGAGTTAGACATGAACTTGAGTGAAGATTGCAGTGTGTAAAAGAAAGCCAAACCCCTGTATTCTTTTTTTTTTAACCTTCTCATTATCACCTTCTATCTAGCATTTCTTTTCTTGTTGGGGTTTTCAAGACCATGTTGGTTTTTTTTTTCTCAGACAGAACCTCTTCTGTGTTAGGATGCTTTCTTCAAACCTTCAGCTGCTTCTGTTTGAGTCTCAGAGTGGTGGTATGTGTTCGGCTGTTTCCTCAGTAGTTTATCCCACCAGAAGAGCCTTCTCACATCCTCTTTTCCTTTCCTATGTATTCTCTTGGTCTTTCCCCTGTGTGCTGCTTTTGCTTTTGCTGTTCTCCATGTGTTAGTCCTTTTTGTTGCTCATTTGCACTTGTCTGGATTGGAATGATCTGCAGCCAGCTCTTCTGTTTCCCCACCATGCCTTTCCTTTGGTAGAGCTGATGGGAAATGTTATATTTCCCCCTTCCCTCCTCCCTCTACCCCCTTCCTCTCCTGCTTCCTTTTCTTGTACAGCTCAGTGAAAAGCACTTAATAAAAAGGACTTTGGGTAAAAGAGGAGCAGAACAAACTTGTTATTTCCCTGTGTGTGTGTTTTCTACTTTCTGCCTGTTCCTGCAAGCAGACACTCAGCTTCTGAAGCTGCATATTCTTGGGAATCAGTACAGAGATTAATTTGGGACAGGGTAGTAGTGGACATTTGATTTCCTTATTTAAGTGTGACTGTTGTCCATATGCTGGAGACCACACGTGACTTAAAACTCCTGCTCTCTGTGCTTCCTCAGTTTTTCTGCCCAACCTTCAGTTCACATTTTGTTCCTTGCAGTGAAAAGAAGTAGAAATTGTCTTCCTTCCCACTGAAAGTTTAGGTTAAAATTAAAACATGTATGGAACTGCAGAAGCTCTGGGACTCGCCTCCTATAACCCCAAAGGTTATATGCCTCTGGGGGCAGCTTTGGGGGCTTTTCAGAGAGCCGGAAACGGGAATTTCAGTGTTGTACACAAGGATTTTGCTTCTTGCTGCCCATGTGGCAGTTGAGAAGGTGTCCCTAAACTGTAGTATTTGTCAGTGTGTGTTTGCTATACTGAGATACTCCATGAACCCTAAATGGTGAAGCATGCTGAGATCAGAGGAGAGCCATAAATGAGTATGTATATTTTCAGCTTTTCTGTCTTTTTTTTTCCCAGTTTGGTGAACAGTGATTTGTTGTATGTGCTGCTTGTGTGCTGTGTAGCATGAGCAAAGAGAGTCCATGCAATATAAAAGACACAAATTGAATTAAAACCATCAAGTTCTTCCCCTCCTGCCACTTTTCCAAGCCGGTTTTTCCCTGTGTGGGCTGTGTGTTGTTTGCGTGCTTCCATTACTGCTCAGTGAAACACACAGCGCTTCTGGATAACAGACAGAACAAAATTTAGGTACTTTGTTGTTACCCATATGCCCAAACCTAGGGATAAGAAAAGATTTGTCCCTTCTCATGGTGTGACTCTTGGGGATGGTTCTGTGCAGGGCCAAGAGCTGGACTTGACAATCCTTGTGGGTCCCTTCCAGCTCAACAGATTCTGTGATTGTGTCCTTCATCTCCACAGACCTTCAGTGCAAGCAGTAGGAGTTTGAAGAATTTGGGTGAAAACCTGAAGGGAG
Organism: Poecile atricapillus; assembly: GCF_030490865.1. Classification (NCBI taxonomy): domain Eukaryota; kingdom Metazoa; phylum Chordata; class Aves; order Passeriformes; family Paridae; genus Poecile; species Poecile atricapillus. Next base: position 107,308,047 of record NC_081251.1, on the reverse strand, counting down.
TCCAAGGTCTCCTTATGTTTATGTAATTCCTGGTGCTCACTTCAGCAATGTGATGTAACACTGAGCAGAGTCACTGTGCTAATGTACCTTTGGACCTGGGCAAGAGGAAGAAAAGCTGTGAGACAGCCTCTTGTCAGGAGCTTCTCCCTGCAGTCTTCCAGGTTCCTGAAAGAGGGGTCACATCTTACCAGGCATGAGAGCTGCTGAGTGATGATGTGCTGCCTGTGCTCTGCAGGTCTGCAGACTGGGTAGGTTCTTTGAGCCTTTGCCTATGGAAGAGGAAGGACACACACTGTGGAAGGTACTTTATGCAGATGCCTTCAATAGATGAGGAAAAAGAAAGCCCAAGTTATCTGCCTCTTCTTCTATCATGCCCTTAGAAATGCCTCCCATGCTTGCCAGCCCTTTCCTGGGAAGCACAAACCCCTTCCCTTCCCTTTGAGGGGCTGTGGATTGGAGGCTTGCTCTGGGACACAGTTCAAAGAGCCAAATCACCTTTGAGAACAAAGCAATCATATTTGGATCACACCTTCTTGCCCTGTTTTGTACCCTGGTGCTCAGGGAAGGGTATTACTGGACAGCTCTAACAGATGAAGCTCAGATGAGCAAAACCAGATGTCAAACATATTTTCTACCTATCCAAGCTATCCCTTACTGGATTAGTGGCATCAGGAGAAATTTGAACCTTCTGCAACTGGAAATGTAGCCCCAAACTTTGAATTGCTTGTTCAGCTGCTGTGTCAGATGGGTAGTGTGGGATAGAAGCACATATCATGCCAGTGTGGGAGGCTCCCATAGCAAGGTGGACAGGATGCTTAGGGTGGGACAGCTTGGAAAGGCTCCCCAGAACTCAATCCACATGTGCTGTTAGTCACTGCCTGTCCTTTACTCAGGCATGAGTTTCAGGCTGGGTGCTGTAGCTCACAGTCTGACCCCAGATGTGTGTTAATTATTTATTTTTCTTCACGTGCTGGCAGATGGTTGGAAGAAGAGTCTGCCAAGCATAGTGCATGCTTGAGGGCAGTGATTTTGAGACACGTTGTTGAGATTATCTGATGTTTCACATTTTCTGTAATTTAGTTTGTGTGTGTGTGAAGAGAGTATTTAAAACTTGCAGACAATAGTTTGCTGGGTTGCAGGGAATGAAACCCCTAATGAATAGTCCATTGTTTACATCCATTTGAGGCTCTTTCTTTGCTGAATTAGTGCCATGAAACATAGCTGCAACTCTGTTGTTTTTAACTCCCCTCTTCTTACCCATCCCCCTTCCTATTCCTTATGGTTGCTAAATCCTGCTGCTATCTTTTCTACACAAGTTTCCAGGCTTCCTTCGTGCCTCTTGATTTTCTTCCGCATAAACCTCTTGTCCTAACTGGGTCATCTTTTGCTTCTGGTGTGGTAAATTTTCCCATCCTTGGCCTCTTGGACTCACACTTCAGTCCTTATTATTTTTATCCAGATGAATGCAGGGGAAAAAAAAACCAAAACAACAAATTGTTTTCTGCCATAATCAGGTCTAGATCCCTCTCTTGCCATTGCCTTTCCCTCCCCACCTCCTTGCTTTGGAGCTTTTTCTGTGCCAGTTTGCAGCTGTGTGTGTGCGTGTGTGTGTATATATATATATATATAAAAATAACTGTTTTATCTCATATTTGCCTGCAAGCCCCCTGCCTAATTTCTAGCTCTTATTTTCCTCTCCATTCAGGAGGCTTCCCCCTTTGCTCTGTCTGTAATGCTCCATGCTCTGATAGCTGTGCCTTCTTCTGGTAACCCCTACAAATTGAGGTAGCTCCCTTTCCCCTGTCTTCAAACAGTTAAGTGGCCAGTTGGCAAAGTTGTAAGCTTTTTTTTTTTCTTGTACTCTGGTTTGTTGATGGCCCCTTTTTTTGCCTTGCTAATTGATGCTGTGTAGCTGTTTACCTGCATGACTCGCTGGAGCAATTGCTCAGACTGATGCATACCACACTCTGGAACTGTTTCTTTTCTCTCCAACCCTGATTTATAGATAACTGGAAAAAGCAATTCTTGGCTGCGCTGTTTTGAAAACTGTTACACCACAGAAAAACTCATTACATGAACACAGCACCTGATATAAAGAGGCTCTATTTGGTTTTCTGGTTTCCCCCATGAAAAAAAAAAGCTTCCCTTTATTATTGAAACAATAATTCCCCTCAAATTGTATTTAAGGGATGTAGGCACCAAGGCTTACCTGCTCTTCTAGGAGTTCCTGGAAATTGGAACTGTGGAGTTTTTCGTAATCAATAGAGGGAGTGGGGTATTTTGGAGAGGTTTTTTTGTTTTCTGGATAGGCAATGTGCACATGCCACATAATACAAACCCACCACAGCTCAATCGGGTTTGTATACACAAGACAAAATGCTAGCACAGGTAGCTGTGGAGAATTCCCTATGGATGAAGGGGTTGTGGGAGGGTTGGAAAGCCCCAAAGATTTCAGGAAAGTAGGTACAGACCTACTGAGAGTCTCCTTTAATTAAAGGAGTGCTGTGCATTGTGCAAATCAAATGCATTTGATTCCCTTTTCTTCACAACCTCGGTGGGATGCCCTCTGGACTGCAACTTGAGGGAAGTGCTGTAAATTTTGAAATACTGTTTGTTTGTGTAGAACAGTGCTGGTGTCCTTTTGGGTCAGCATAGCTACTCTAAAATATGGCAAAATCAAGTGACAAGCAGACCAATGATGCTTCAGCCCAATGCCAAAGAAAACCCTGCAAGAGGGAAAATTAGCTGTGAAAATTTACCCTGTTGCTACGGAGCTCATTTGGTTGCATATATCGTGTCAGAGTTGAATGGCTGAAGAAATACTTCACTTGGTAAATGAACATTTGTGCCAGTTACAGGACAGCTTATTCATGCATAAAACCTGAGACACCTGGTAGTGGTGCTGCACAGGTTGTTTTTGAATGAATGTGCTTGTTGGAAGGCAGGGGAGGCGTGAAGTGTCTTTGTGTCTTTAAAGTATTTCTCCTTTTGATGCCATATACTATCAAGGAAACCAGATTTGGGGAACATGTTAGCTCTGTAAGCAGGAGAAATTTCTGCTTCCTACGTGGGGATGCTTTCTCCTTCTTAATTCCACTACAGATTGATGTTAAGATCCTGAGGCTGGGGCACTGCTTTTGCTTTGGCCTCTTACTTCCCTCTAAAAACACAGAGCCAAGACACAGAATATGATCAATTCCTGACTTTCTTACAACAATTTTCTCCTCTTCCCACCTCCATCACCAGACATTGCACATTCCTCCCAAACCAAACCCCTGTAGCCCAGAAATAGGTCACACCCCACCACCTGGACAGCAGTCATGGCTTGCGTCATTGCTTGGCGTGACGTTGGTGAGCACTCGGCGAGCAGGACCAGCTTCTTCAGGGAGCAGGATGTGAGAACGCCCCTCATGATTCCTCCAGATGGGCCTTGGGAGCTGATGGGGGAGAGGATGCTGTTTACACAGGGGAAAAAATAAAGAGGAGAGGTAGAAGCTAATATGATCAGCACACGGATTTTCTGCTGGTTGGTTTGGATGATTTATAATGGTATACAGAGCTTTGTCACCTTTATGCTGACTTGTTCCACTGCTGCCCAGAGGTCAACCCATTGGCCTGTAAAAAATGAATTGTCGATCTCTGTGGCTTTTCCTGGTGGCCACAATCCTGGGGCTGTTGTCAGTCCTGCTGTTGAGCTCAGCTGAGGGCTGGAGGGGGTCTGCCCAGGATAATCGCTCAGCCTCTTAGCAATGCTGGTTTCATTCTGGACATCCCTTTAAAGTGACCCTATGCAGGGCGTATCTAAATCTCCTTTTTAGTTAGTGGGTAGAGGAGCAGCAATGTCTGCAGTTGGAGTAGTAGCCTTTGCTCAAAAATGTGATTTCTTGTCTCAGTGGTTACTTTGGGAAGCTCACAGGAAAGGAGCATGCTTCCATTTTTTTTTTCAGATTCTTTCAGTTGCTGCAAAAGGTTAGCTGCACAGTGGATGGGCGCAATGGAATTAGCAGCAGAGACAGAGGTATCTACAAGCATGTGATCATTTCCATAGGACATGTACATTGTGCTTCTTCCTGAGAAATGCTGAGAACAAATTGTCATAGAAATGCAAAATACAGTCAGTCTGTTTTGGGCTGAGGCAAGAAATGAGGGCCCTATAGCCCGGAGAGATGTGTATGAATCTGCGTGGGGAAAATGCTCCTTAATTAGATGGATTGACAGATCCTGATTCTCCTGCTCCTTCCGCAGTTTGCTGCATTCAGTCTAGGAAACGCCTCCCAAACTCACCCACCACTGCCTTTACAGAAGGCCTGGCACACTCACCTAGAGTCCTCCATGCTGTATGGCTGGGTGTCACTGAGACCTGCATCATGACCTGTTTGGCTGGATGGACAACTTCAGCCTGGGAGGGGAGCCCAGCACATCCCCTGCCCTCTGTGCTCCGTGTTCTTTAATGCTCCTTCCCGGCAGCTGGCTGGGCTCTGGCTGTGGCGTGGAGAGGACGGCGTCTGTCCCGGCAGGGCCTGTGCCAGGGGCCGCGTCCCCTCCTCTCGCACTGGGGAGCTTGTGGTGGTGCTGCTGTGCTGAGCACAGCTGAAAGTTGCTTAATAGACATGCTAGACTCTATCTTGACAATACACCCTTTTCTTGAGAGAAATGAGAAGTTTCAATTTCAGTCACTAGCCTGTTTTTCATTGACCTGTTTTAGTCAGCAAGTCGTGGCTTTACTGTGCCACTCTCTCAAACTGCCACTCATGAGCCTAACGAGACTCTGGAGCAAAACTCCTGTCCTCTGCAGAAAATGCAGAGAGAAGAGACTGTTTTACCCCAAACATTAGAGGAGACTCGGTTAAATTGCTGCTACAGTAAATGTAAAATATTTTTAATTTACAGAGTACTGTAAGCCCCAGTTGGGAGGAGGTGGGGGGAAGGGTTTGGAGTGAAGTTAATAAACCTTTTAAAACTTTAGACTGAATCTTTTATTTGGTGTTTGTATAACTCAGTTATCTGCTAGTTAATACCAGTATTTTTGATACCTCTCCAGAGCCAATACACGACAAACCTTCAGCTCTGTTGGGTATTTGTGCTACAGCATATTTAATAGCCATGACAACAATTCAACAATTGTATAGAAGCTTCCCCTCCCTGTCTGAGTGTTGCAGGCACCAGAGTGTCTCCATTGGAAAACCCCTAAACATACAGTTTCAGCCAAAACTGGTTTAATGATAGTCTACTGAGGCCCTTTTTTTTTTTTCCTCTTTTAAAAAAAAAGAAAAAAAAAAAAAAAAAGAAAAGGGTGCACCTTTTTCCTCCCCCCCCAATTTTTTTCTTAACTTCTTCACTGCTTTTGTGAAAGCTGCTGCTGTAAAACACAAGGCAAATTAAAAAAATAAATTGCTTTAAATTGCTTAACAGGCTTGATGAGACAAAGCCTGGTGTGTTGGAGTGGCTGCAGGGAGCTCTGCGGCTGCTTTTGTATGATTTCAGAGGTGAATTTAGATGGCTGGAAGATAGATGGGTGCCAGATGCAGTTTGACACAGATTCCGGCAGCTGCTCCCGCGCGAGGTTTCATTAGTGGTGAGTTAGCGAGCAGCAGAGCGCCAGCGAGGCCCCCAACGCTGCTCTGACAGCGAGAGCACTGAAACAATACAATATTCGCTAAGTGATTTTAATCTGGGAGATTAAATGACACCCAGTTGGTTTCCCAACTTAGAAAGCCAGCACAGTATAAAGCTGTTCATGGCACTCACTCTACCCAGGCCCTTGTCACATACATTTACATTGGGAGTGCTTTCCCGACCCCCTCATCCTGAAATGGGAAGAGAAGGGTTGATTTTGTGTCGCAGACATATTTTTCCATCCTCGCTGTATAATGTGCTTTTAACTACAACAGGAAACATTGGCCTCACTTCAGCAAATGCTTACATTGGACCGAAGTGCTCTCGTGCTCCTGCTAAGCACGGGTGAAACTGCTTGAAAGATTAGGGCCACAGTCTGTAAAGTGAACGGCTTCCTTTTTAATAGATGGGCAAGTCCCAAATTCAGGAAGCAGTTGGTATTTACAGGCTTGGGCAATTGGGTTTGGTTTTAAATAAACCAGTGTACTACAATGGATGACTTGATAGAAATGGTGGAGGGGCTGCTGTTCTCCATCCAGGCAGATGAAGTTTTATTTGTGAAGGAACACTAAAGATTAAGACTAGGTGAAAGGGAGAGAAAATATAATCAAACTTATTTGCAATACAACCCAGGCGGACTTGAAGATTCTTCTGGAGGTACTTCATGGGCTGTATTTTGGGAACCCTTGCTGTGGCACGTTTACTATGTAGTTATTCAGGCTTTCTATATATTTTGTGTATCTCTAATTGCTTCAGCAAGTAAATTTGTGACTAGAAATAAAAAAAAAAGGGTTTCTCCGCTCATAGATGGGGGAAGGTATGTAAGGAAGCAAACAAACAAAATCTCTTTTCTTTCACATGTGCTACCTGAATTTTGCCTTTACTTAACTGCTGATGTCAAACTACTCTGTTCACTTTGAGTCATTTACTATCTTCACAGTAAGCAGACAAACTGGCTTTCCCCCCCCACCAATAAAAATGCCAGTTGGATGTGTAGGGGCTGCTGTATTTGGATCTCAACCATTGTTTGTTTGTGCATCTTACAATTCTTTTTCTAGATGCCTTTGGTAAATACCCCATGCATGGCTTCAATTAAGCTTTCTATATTGAGAAAGTATGCCTTAATTTATCAGGTTAAAGATATCTCTGTTACATCAATTTGTTCACAGTGTGTTGTGACCTAATCAACTAGGGATGTAAGCCATTTCATGAGGAGTAATTACTCAACAACAAAAAATGTCTCTCTTTCCTAATAGCCGTGAGTGAGTTGGCTAATTGGAATCCATTTTGGTAGTGGCAGGTCAGCAATCAGGAGGTGGCTTTCCTGGCTGGCTTCTAGGTGGGAGGGAGAAGGCAGCAGCAGCAGAAACACAGAGCTGTGGTTTCCTGAGGTCACTGGGAGAGCTTCTCTCCATTGGATCAGTGTCACATGTGCTGGCATCGGGGTGTCCTCATGATCCCCTCTACCACCAATGCTGTGACAATTTGGTCAGAACCATTTCCTGGATATTTTTGAGGGAAAGAATTCATGAGTGGGTTGGAAATGCCAGATCTTCTTTCAAGACTTGCAAAAGAGTTCTGTTATTGTTAGTGGGGGCAGGGGACTGCAGTGATGTTCCCATGTGACAAATCTCCATGGCCTAGCTAGGCCTTGGTCAGGAGATGATGTGAAATTTAGGGGTGATGGCTCGTTATGTCTCTACTCAGATTAATTTATGAGAGTGACAGAGCAATTTTTGCTTTCAGTGCTGCATCACTTAGGAGCATAAGCTGCCAGTCCTGCTAGGAGTGTCATGCAGAGGCATCTTCTAGATGACCCCACTGGTTGCTGTCCTGTTTTCCTACTTGATAGATCATTGAGGAGCATTCTGGCTTTTTCTTTTATTTTTTTCTTCCCCTCCTTGGCTTCAAACCTTGCTGAGAGGGAGGTAGAGAGGAAAATCCTCATGAATTAACATTATTTCCCTGGTGGGCTTTGCTGCCATTTTATCTAATTACGCCTGCTGTTTTCCAGATCACATTGTAAGCATTTGCATGAAGGGGCTTTCACTTACCTCCTCAAGTAAATTAAATAACAGCCCTTAGGCTGGGCTGACAGCATAATGCATTTTCATGTGGGAGATCAACAGCTCCCATACCTTGAGATGGGAAATGCTGAAATGACAGGGAAGCTCTGTGCTTTTGTCTCAAATTAGGGCAGCTAGATGAAGTTAGGGCCACTTTGAAAATGCCTGCTGCTGGTTCTTGTGGTGTGTAGGGACTGGTAGGAAGAGAGGGGTCCAGGAATCTGCAGAGGGCCACAGAGAACAGACTCACGAGGATCCACGAGCTACGTGCAAGATGTGCAGGAAAGCCAGGGAAGCCAAGCCTGTTGTCAGCAGGTTTAAGTGCACAGCCCTATTGGAAAGCGTGAAGGGATCTGCAAACTGTGGAAGATTGGAAGCCACAAACATAAAGCAAATGAGAGGTGTAGGCCCTGCCCTGAGGATGTTTACAGCATGAATTCGTGGATGAGGAAGGCTGGACTTGTGTGGAGAGCTCAGGAAATCAAAACACACGGCCTTGGCTTTCAATTCCACAATAAGCCAGGCCATAGTTTCTCTGTGCTTCATTTCTTCAATTTGCAAAATGAGGCAGTAGCCCTTCTGCTGAAATGACAGTCCGCTCCTTTCTTTGCCTGACCCGTTACTCCCAACGAGTATCCAGCCTCAGGAATTATCCTCCAAATGTTTCAGAGCTCCCAGAGCCCTTCATGATACCAGCCTCATGGGATGACCTGGTTCCTTCATAGTCATATGTGTTACATATCAGAAATGTAGATCAGCCCTTCTCTGGCTGTCACTCCTTCATTCCTTTGGTATAGTTGGGGGCTTCTGAGGTGGAGAATGGATCGGGAACAAATTACTATGAGGAAATGTATTTCTTCAGCTCCTGATCAGCCCAGGCTAGTCCTGGCAGAAAAGAGGATGTTGATGGGAAGGCAGAGAGATGAAATCTATCTCTCCCAACCATTAGGCTTGGACAAGCCTTTGGTAGCCCAAAATTCTGTGCCCTCTTGGATTCTTTCTCAGGACCTGAAGTGGGATGTGCCAGCAAGTGGGCTGGTGAGCTGCACGGTCAAACTGAGTCAGCATTTGGGGAGCGAGGAACGGAGGGAGATGGATCTCTACAGCAAGTAGGGAATTTAATCTCAACTCTGGCATGCTCACGTTGGTCATGGATGGAGGGGGTCAGCAATAGGAAAGGCTGCTTAGCTTGGAAGGTTCTGCCTGACCTACGCAAAGCTCCCACCACACAGATGTAAAGGAAGAAAGGTGATATGTGTTCATTTAGTTAATTGTAAATCTGTGGTGACAAGGACCATCTCAGTATTACACCTGTAGTGCTGAAGTGCCTTCTAGCTTTTGGTGCTAAATCCTTTTATCCTGTGTCATTGGCCAGGGATTAAGGAAATCATGCAGATCACTAAGATCTGCTTGAAGGAGTCTTCAGTGACTCACTTTTGTCTAGGGATCTTTGCTGAAAAAATGTTATTTACTTGTTTTTCTTTAGAAAATCAAGTTTTCTGTTGCATCAAAACATAGTTCCAGGTTGAAGGTGGAGGAGAGCTAGGAATGTTAGTGTAGTGGGTGTGTAAACACCTTTTAACTTACATGTTAAAGCGTTTTGGCTCTTCCAAGTAACTAGAGAACTACTTTGTGATGCATTTCTGTGTCTGAGATGAATTTTGAATGCCAGCGAGATAATGAGATTTATCAAATAAAAAGCCTGTCTTTCACTTTGTTCAAGCTTGGCCTCATGCCTCAAATACATGGAGTTTAGCTCAGAAGCAGCTTGTAATTTGTATCACAAAACCACCGTGTGTAATTCGTGATGGATGGTGGCCACTGAGTGCAGGAGGTTTGCAGTTGGGACGTGCTGACGGCTCCCGCTGACATTCGCGTCTGGTCCAAGTGACTGCAAGGGGCAGGGGACCAGCGAATGGTCACCACGAGGCTACCGTGGGAGAGGCTGAGGAGGTGCCTGCCTTAATAAATCAGAGATTCAGGTTTACTGTCAATCACTTTTTAGCATGAACTTGCAGGATATTCACGATGCAAGACACAGTGCTGCTTTTAACGTGTATGGGGAGATGATTCAGGACTGATACAGCTGCTTCAGTGATCTGGTAGTATACATCCCATTATCATTATTCACTCACATTATTCACTGTTAGAAAGCTTTCTAACAATTCATGATATTTCTCAAGCTCTCATCCCCTCCTCTCTCTTTCTAAAAAAACTAATTTAATTTTATTGTTATTATTATTCAGATTCCTGCTGTACACATCCCCCAAGCAGGTGGGAGGGGGAGTTGGTGGGTGATGACTTGGCTTTGTTGGAACTTCACTTAATGCAGGGTGGGGGCAGAGAAAATGAAGCTAAATTACGCAGATCCTGAAGGCACAGCTAGTGCACTGCATCACTTGTGAGCATGACTAGAACTGAAAATGAATCACAGCCTTGTTAGACACGGTATGTGTCAGTGCATGTGGGCAGAAATATCATTCAGCGAGAGAGAGAAAAAGACAGAGACTACATCTTTTAAAGTGTGCTGGTCCCAGTGAAATCGCTGTAGTATTTAACCTCATGGGTGAGAGCTGGGAAACAGTGGGACAGCTGCTCTGGGATACTTTACCTTGTCAATTTTTATTCCTTTCTGAAGGTTCAGAAGGAGTCTGAATTTGTCAGCAGTGACATCTATTTTCTAAACAAGAAAAGGCTATAATTGCAAGATTAGATTTGAACCCACTGTTGAGGACTTCAAAACACAACCACCCATTTGGGGCTAGATTTGAATGTGGAGTTGCTTTAGCCTGTGTGTTTATTGCACATTAGGAAGCAAATGTGATTTGCTCTTTGTGTAAACTTTTGATGGCTGCATGTGCCCATGAACACACAGTACACACACATGCACACTGAGCCAGTGCACATATTCCAGAGACAAAAATCCAGCCTGGAACTGTAACCCTGGTTCTTGCAGCTGTATAATTCAATTCTATTCTATTTCTAGAATTCATTCTATTTCTAGAATGGAAATTGTTTTTGCAGTTCAGTTGCAGTGTGACAGAGCCATGTCAGGTGATTTGATGGAGAGATGATGGAATCAGCTGGCCACTAAAATCTGCTATATCTGTGTTTGTGTTCCAGAAGATACTTGCCACAAGTGATAGCAACGTTCCTAAAGAAGCTCTCCCACCTCCTGCAGAGACCTATCCATAGCAGCCAACAAGCAGCAGCCATCTTAAAATTCCCCCCTTGGCACACTAAAACCACACTTTTTCAAAGCCAGATGGAATCAACCAGTGTATTCTTTAAGGGATTTTGGTTGTGCGTTTTTCGATGTTGTGCTTGGTGCCTGTGCTCAGTCATTGGCCCGTTATGTGTGATGTGTTGTATAATTTAAAAGCTGATTATTGTAGATACTAGCCAGAGTTTTTAATAAGTGGTTATGGATGTGTGGTTTCTCCTCTATCCCCCTCCCACAGACCAGGTGCTTTGTACTTTCTGAACATGCAGTGGTTTTTGAACATTGTGAAGGATGTAAACTGCAGCTGAGAGCACAACAGTGCACCTCCCATTGGCAAAAAAAAAAAGGGGGGGGGGGGAGAAGGAAGATAAAATCCCCACCATCAGTAGATTTTAAAATCCTGGTCATCATGTGGCATTCCTAGAATGTCCATACTTACTAAATGAAAGAGGGAAAATGGGAATAGTTTGTGATTTTCTGACTCTTAACATGATATTTTTGGGAGGAAGGCAAGGAAAGGATCTGTACTTGCGACAAGTTAAAAATAAGTTTTAATTACTTGGAGTAAGAACATGTTCTGAAAAGTAAAGATTTTGGACTTAATGCGCATGGAACAAAAGGCCGTTGTGAGCTATGTACGAGAGTTGCTGCGAGTTTGTATTCTGCCCTTTTTTTTCTGTGGGAGTTATTTCCTGTTGTTGACTAGAGTTCTTTATTTAGAACCACCTAGCTACTGAATGACGGCTCGATTGCAAGAAGAAAAAGTGTGATTAAAACTTGCTAAGGCTTATTCCAAGATCTCCTCACTTCCATTTATTTAAGGGGAATCTTTGCTAAATGAAAGAAAGTGAAGTTCAAAACAACAAGTGCATTTCCTTCTCATTATTGTGCCCACATCAGCTGCAGCAGCTAGCAAAAAGATCTTAGGAGGCTGAGGTCTTTCACCTGAATATCTCATGGATGACAATGTTTCTCTAACAGAGGTGATTTGGCGTAGGTTGTTCTGGTTTTAAAACAGAAACCAGCCCATCAAATGCCAGGCGTCCCTTTTTGCTGGCAGGACTAATGCACAGATGTTCTTGGGACCAGGTCTTCCTATGAACCCCACAAATCAAGTAAGGAGCAGGCACTTGCACTTTCCCAGCTGCTCAGAGAAGGAAGAGTTTCCTTTGAAAAGCACTGCCAGCAAAAAAAAGTTTCTGTATGCTGACCTGCTTGGCAATAGTATTTGAGTATGTCTGCTGAGTCAAATTATCAACACTTTGACATCTGCCTAACTTCTTTTGCTCTTGTGGCAGGGGCTGAACATCCAGCAAGAGTACAATAAAGTTAGCAGAAGAGCAGATTGAGAGGAAAAAAGAAAAATATTTAACGTGAAGGTTAACTCTACTGTAGGTAGTAAGTAAGCAAGCAAAGTAACTGGGGTTTATTCCGACTTTTTTGCTTAGCAGGAAACACACCAGGAATGTCTCCTGTGTGTGGATGATTAGAAAATGCACTGGGGCACGAGTGATAGCAGATGGACAATCATCCCTCCTTGGCTTGCTCGGTCCCTTGCTGTGAGCCTCTGGCAGAGGGTGCCTCTTTCTGCCCGGCTCTTCCTAAAGGGCTGGTGCCTCTCTCTGCTCTACCTGGGGCTGGCTGCTCTGGGTGGGCAGGTACTTCACTCTGCAGACTGCAGCTATGGCTCAGTCGTTGGCACCTTCCCTTCTACAAATGAATCCGATAGAAACTGGTTTGTAAAGTTTAACCTCTGTAGGAAAGCCGATCTCTGTGAGAGAGGGATTTGGGAGCCTTCTGCCCATCCCACGTGTGCTGGGAAAGTTTGTGGCTGGGAGAAGAAGCAGGGAAAGCCTCAGTGATACTCCTCGTGTTATTTTCTTCTCCTGCCTGCTGTTCAGAGGTCAAGCAAGGGAAGACCCTGGACTTGGTAGGAGCACCATCAATGGGAATGCAGCTCTTCCCTCCTTGTTTCATGGGTCCGCTCCTTTCCCTTGATTTGTTCCCCTCTGTGTCCAATTATGTCTCTGTTTTGCCCCCTCACCAAGGCTAAAATAAAAATAAAAGGGGACAATTATTACCGTTTGAGCAACCTGCTTATGGCGGTCACAGAAAACCACCATAGGCTTTAGGGAGCCGTATGCCACGTGCAGCACCTTCTTCCCTACCTCCGTGCCATCCCTGCTCAGGACATCTTTTTACTTGCTTTTATTTCTTTTTCCTGGTATTTTCTTTTGCACCCCTGGAAATGCCCACACATGCTATGTCATATGGGTGTGACCAGGCAGGAGAGTTGCCCCTCCCCTGTTCCAGACCCTTGCCACATTTCAAGGACATTAGCACCTCAGAGCCAGTGGGAGGAAGAAAGAAACCATTAAGAGGTGTGAAAGGAAGGGGACTCTGATGATAAATGGTGGATTTCCAGCTTTTTTTCTTTGGCCTGTTGGTAGGACCTAAATGCTGGGTGGGTTTGCAGTGATTTAGTGTTTCATCCTTGCTTGGGAATACTAATTAGGTGTAAACCTCTTTTAGCCTTTGGCTAATGGTCACTATAAACGAGCAGCTTCTTTTAAAGTGAAAGAACATTAAAAAAAAAAAGGCTAGAGGAGAACCTAAATAAATTTGTGCAGTTCCCTTTTTCTTCAGAAAGATACAATGCATTTCTGATGGTTACGGGGTGGTTTTAGGTAGAGTTAAGAAATGCAGACATCACCCACAGTCTGTTTACCTGCATATACAGTATGAGCTTCTGCTGACTCTTAGCCGTGCTAGCACTAGGGAATGTAGAAAGACAAAATGAATCATTACCACAGGCATAGTCACTAAAAGCATCTGATGTACTCATTCCGTCTTTTTTTTTTTTTTTTTTTTAATAGCCTCTTTGCACATAATCTAAGAAGTTGCACATTTTGTGAAGGGTTAAAAGAGAAAGATTTGTGCATTCACTGCACTGACTCAATGAGTTCAGTTCTATATGATCTTCAATTATTTGTAGAGGAACAGAATGGCAGTGGGAGTTAATGCTGCTACATTTGATGTTCTTGTGCTAGGTTTTCTGCCAGCTCCTTTTTTTTTTCTTCCTCTTCTGAATTTGGCCCTACAGATTCAACTTCTGTTTTATTGGGGTTTGTCGGTTTTGGCTTTTTGCTTTTTTTTTTTTTTTTTTTTAAGAAGTGGTGTAGGTCACTCACTGTTTACTTAAAATTAGACCCTCAGAAACCTTTGTCTAAAAGGAGTACAGATAAACATCGTCTCTAAAGAATTTTGCACCTGGGACAGTCAGAGAAAGGATTTACCATTGCAAATTTGAATTACTTTGAATATGCCTCTATCTTGGTAAGCATTCTTTGAATCTAGAGGTTCTAAGAAGCTGTAGAAGCTAGTTTTAAACAATAGGGCCCAGGCCGCTAAATCTTCGCAGAAGCATTAATGTGCTTTACAGCTTGTATTCCAGCCAGAAGAAGCAGCTATAGGTGAGTGCATTGGATGTCCATGTATTAACTCATGTTTTCATGTAAATAAGGATTGAAATAGCTTGTTGTTGGCTTGGGTTTTGGTTGTTTTTTTTTTTTTCTGGTAATGCATCTGAGCACAAAGACGTTTAACTCCAGTGACATGGTTTAAGTCCTGCATAACATACTGAAATGCTATGTAACATTCTACATCAGCACTGTAGCCACAACACCATTTTGATTGTGCCCTCCCAGCCTCAAACTCGTTATAACTGTTGTATAATGCTTTAATGCAACAAATCTGAGCAGGAAGATCCACTTCTAAAAGCCTCTGGTCACCCCACTTGTGGCCCCATTTTGGTCTATCAAGCATTTGGCATCTGAGCAGGGTTGAGCAGTGCTAAACATATTCCAACCTGCCTATGCACCCAGGCCTCCTTCAGGTTTCAAGAGTGCTTTGGAAAAGTGGGGAGGAGGCATCTGTGCTCCAGAAATGTGTGGCTCCACAGAGAGCTTTGTAGGAGTAGCTTTGCTTCAGGGAAAGGGTTGTAGCCTGTGCAATGCTCAGGGTAAGCCAGAGCAGTGGAGCTGCTCTCCCCTGGTGAACAAGGAGCAGGTGGTCCCTCAGCATTGGGGACGTGGTGGCAAGCTTTGTGCTGAGATGTGTGTGGCTTGCATGTTTGACAGCCCCACGTTGTTAAGATTTTCAGGCTCGTGTTGGGTTTGTGCTCAAGACTGGTGGGTGGCCTGAAGTCTTCTGGCTTGATTGCAGCGACATCTGTTTACACCAGTGGTTAATTAGGCCTGAAGACTGGACATCTCTCTATTTTTCACCACCGTTTCTGTGGTTTTTCTTGATTAGAAGTATTCCCTCCTCAGCTCTAAAACAGGCTTTGGTTTTATCTGCAGATTTTTTTCCCTCTTGATCCACTGGCCATGGTATGAGATGAATATCAGGACATCAGCATAGCCTCTCTTCAAAAAAGTAACCAAGTGTTCCCGAAAAGAATGACTTGTGCTTTTGATAGAGACTGCAGAGTGAGCATTGAAAGGGAAAGAAAAGCAGCCTGAAATTGTTTAAAACTCAGCTCAGTGCCGAGTACAATTCACTGTGTCACAAGAGGCAGGATTGGGAAGGGGAGGCTGTTTTAGGAACCTGTGTGCCGTACAGGCAGTGCCAGTGTGAACAGTCTGGCCTGGGCCAGGAATGAAGCATATCTTGTAGGGGATGCAGCCTGAATGGGATTTGGAAAGGAGCACAGATTTTTATAAAAAGGCAGAAAGATATGAGGAGAAATACAGCAATGATAGGCAGCCTGAACTTCTGTCAGAGGACAGTCTTTCAGCTGGAGCAAGGATGATGCACACCAACAGTCTCCAGAGGACTGGGAGTGCACAGGGAATTACAGAGGAAGGGAGTCA
Source organism: Poecile atricapillus (assembly GCF_030490865.1). Taxonomy (NCBI): domain Eukaryota; kingdom Metazoa; phylum Chordata; class Aves; order Passeriformes; family Paridae; genus Poecile; species Poecile atricapillus. The sequence goes on along the minus strand of NC_081251.1, from coordinate 107,292,268 downwards.
TCTCTGTGCATGAGGAATGCAGCAAAACCTCCTCTGACTAAGCCAGCTAATGCACACTGCCTTTTTTTTTTTCTTTCCTGATAATCCTGTTCCATAATATTTCCTTAATAATTTAGTATGTGAAGAGTAGCCCTTCTAAAAAGCATCTAAATCACCAAATCTTACTTTCAGATGAAACCTTGCTACTCCCATCGTTCGCACACACTGGGGATTTTTATTTGGTATGACTGTGTGAGAGATATCCTGGAGTTAAGGGTTGTTTTTTTCTTTTCTTAATTACTTAACAAATTTACCATGTGGCACAACCCTTGTTACTGCCAAGCAATAGCTTCCTATTACTAGACTGAACAGGCCTGATCCTGCGTTACCAAAGCCAAAAGCGGTATTTGGGAACTGACATTGTCATCAAAATCTGTAGGAAGCTTAGAATAACTGTACAAAAGGGGTTACTTGCACTCAGAATATTGATTCATGAGCTCCCTCGTTTTTTGCATCGCTGTTCATTTTACCCAAAGAAGATCAACTGCCCAACTGGACATATAATATATGATACTGCATTAGAACTAAGGCTGCATTTGGTCATACTCATTAATTAAACTGATTTCTCCTGTAGGGTTTTTTTTTTTTTTCCTGGAGAACTAACTCAGAATGGTAATTAAGCATATTATGCATTCTAGGGAATGGTGTTTCTCCTACTGCTACAAAAACATTAAAGGAGAAAAATATGAACTAAAGCAGAAAATGATGGGGGAAAAAAGAGCTAAAACTGGAGTGAGAAGGGGTGGAGCATTCCTTCCTTTGGTTTTTACTGGCTCCTGTGCCTTGGGACACATGAGACAGCCTTGTTAGAGTACAAGAGTTTCACCGGCAAAAAAAAAAGAGGAAAAAGCCATTGAAATCCCAAGGAAAGCAGCCTGGCTCCCAGGTGCAGCTCCCTCTCTGCTCATGTACAGACTGCAGTAATGCAGCACCCCAATTTTTTACTGAGGAACTTGTTTTTATTCGTGGCTGAGCCTCGCACAAGAAGGGCCCTACTCTGGGAGGTCAGCGCTGAGCCTGAATAGAGACAGTGCAAGGTGTGAGCAGTGTTTAATCGTGCCTTTGCTTGCAGTGTGCTTTCTCCTTACCCAGGAGAGCCTGTCTGCTCTGTGAGAAGCACTGCTCGAGTGGAACGAGCAGCTCTGGCTGTAGGTAGGCCCTTTGTTTAGCTTTTCCCAAGCTGAGTGCTGAGGGGGTCTTTATCTGCAAAAAGTTGTCTGCTCTGGGGGGCAGTATTAGGTGTTTGCCTGCCAGCTCCTGCATGCACCTAAGCAAAGACGTCCATGGAGAAAATGAAGTTGTGTTGAACAATTAACTGATGAAATCTCATAGTATTCATATGTACTGCAATCAGAGAGGAAAAGGCCAAGGATGCAATTAGAAGCATAGGAAGCAGTTCGCTCCCTCTATTTTTGAAAAATGCAAGGGATGCCAACATTCCAGCACACCAAACTTTGCCACTCTTTCCTAATTAGCACACGTGTTGATGGGCAGATTACCTGGCAGTCTGTAGTGTTCCTAATGAATTGATTTATGAAGCTCAGTGTGTGTTTCCCCCTCCCCAATCTTTGATTTCTGTTTGTTCATTTATTGCCTTGTTCATTTATTTATCTTCAATGCAGGGGTGGTTTTTGAATGATCTTCATGAGACCGGGCCTCAACCAGTCAGGCTTTGACCATCCTTGCTCGAAGCCAGGGCTGCACTCAGGCTGTGCCTGCAGCCCACGTCAGGTACTGCTGCAGAAAGGCACAGCTCAGCTCCTTCTCTTCTACTGTGTCATCTTCACATGTGAGCAGCTCAAGGGCCTGTGGCAAGGCTATGGCTGCACAACTAAACCTGTGCTACTGCTCCCTGGGAAGCCCATGTGTGCCTGGTTCTGAAATGGGATGCATTTTGGGTGGCTCCTCCTTGCAGACACTCAGGCTTTTCCCCCCTCCTGCTCCCACAGGCTCTGGAAAGCTCTGCCGACACACTTCCTAGCACAGCATTTTGTGGCTCCGTTGCAGGCTGCTTCTCCACGCTTACTGACGTGTTCGGGCAAACTGCATTTGGGTCTTGCAAACACCTTCTGGTCAGGCCGCTCCAGAGCTCCACAGCAGACTTTCCTGGCCAGAAAGGTCTCTCTCAATCAGGTGTGAGGCCATGTGAGGAGCAGTCGGTAGCGGGATTACTCTCCTTGTGTAGCCCAACCTCGTCCCGCCGCGCCGGAGCCTGTGCTGTGCATGAAGCACAGGAAGGAGCTCTATTCATATCGATTCGTATGGTGACCTATGCTCAGCTGGGAGTGCTTCTGAGTGTGCATGCAGGTTGTACTAGCTGTGTTCAGAGGCACAATCTGAGTTACAGCGTGACTATAAACTCCTGCCAAGAAAGACTCGGGAGAGTTACAGTAGGAAACAGAAGGGGCGGTGAGCTTTTTCTTATGCTGGTGTAAAATTGGAGCAACCGAGCGAAGTCAGAAGCATTTAAAACTCGAATGACACAGGCTCAGGCTTTTTACTGCCGAGTGTAACATGGCAAGATCAGGGCTGTGCATATCGGGCTGGAGCCCAGCTGCTTATTTAGCAAATGTTTGTGGTTCTGCCTCTGGTGCCGGTGATAGCGTGCACACACCCAGGCACGGGGACTGTAAACCTGCTGCGGACTTTGAGCTCCGGAAGGCGGGCGCTGCTCGGCTGGGCGCATCCACGGCGCAATTGCGCAAGGCCAGATCCCGCTGTGTTACAAATCTGGTGTAAAGGAGGGCGGAATGAGGCCCTGAAATTCAGTGAATCTGGCATGCAAAAAAAAAACAAAACACCCAAACAACCCAGCCAACAATGTGCAAGTATTACAGATATTCTGTGTGGCCTTTGAGTAGGCAGAAGCCCACTGAACAGGTATCACTCAAGCCCTAAAGAAGCTGAACCTTTTACTTAGTGATTTTATTGTGATGCTGGTAATTTCAGGGAGAGACTTGTTTCCCCAGGCGGAAGAACCAAATTTCAGTGCCTTGCTGCTGGAAAGTATCCAGCCAGGGAGATTCTGGTTTTAATGTTTGCCAGCTCCTGGGAAATTCGCGAATCACTCGTCAAAATCTAGTAAGCGGTCCGTGAATTGCTTTGCAGATTGGTTTAGGGCTAACTCTGTGCCACCCATACGGGATGAGAGAGCTTGGATCTCCTCGAAGGAATGGCTGATAGCACGGATGGAAAGGGAAAGGTGTGCTGAGGCCTCCAAACCGGCAAAATAAAATGTCAGTTTTTAGATCTGATGCCCTTGTCTCCCTTTTTAGTGAGTTCAGCAGAGTGCTCAAGTGCTAGTCCTGGTGTTTAAACATCAATTAGATGGGGCCTTTTCGATTCTAATTTTAAGAATCCATAAAATCAGCACTTTAGTCTCCTTTTATTTTGGCAGATTCACTATTCTAATTACTTGGTGGTGTTTTTTGCTTTGTGGATTTTTGTCAGATACAGTTTCCAGGATAAGGAAACCTTTCTTCTAGAAGTATCCTTATTTTCCTTTTCGGTTTTCTAACTGAAAATGGAACTTAGTTTCTAGCAAGACCATCATCTTGATTGATCACAAATCATTACAGAACGTTTGAGCGTAATACCTAAACGAGTTGTGGTATTAATGGCTAATAATCGCCTTTATATTAGGTGTTAAAGCTTTATTGTCCCGAAGTACAACCGGTTTAGTGGAACATGAAAGGCCGGAACGATCCGAGATGCCTGCTGGGGCTACAGCCAAAACTATAAGGTGTTTGAATCGCTTTAACAGCGCCGGCTGGGATTACAGCCCCTTTGGAAACACAGTCATTGAGGTGACTTAAAATAATCATCTTCTTTCCAGATAGCGCCCGGTGGCGAGCGCTTCCCTCCTTCCCCCAAGTCTTCGCGCGCTCGAACATCTCCGTTTGGCCTCATTTTTGTGCTTCGGTGGTATCTGCACAGCCCAAATTAGCAGCGAGGATTCCACGGACGGGGGCCGCCGCCTCCCTCGGCTCCCAGGTGAGGTCCCGGGGCGGGGGGCGGCCGGCAGCGCTCCGGGCTTTCTCCACATCGCCCCCTCGCCCCCGCTCTGCTTGGCCAGGCCGGGGGCTGACCGGAGGTGCGGGGGGAGAATTTTGGGTTGTAGCGGGACAATCTGGGGAGGAGGGGAGGGGGGAGCAGGGCTGGCAGAGCCCCGTGCCCCGGCCGGGTCCCCGCCACCGGATAGCAGGGATACTTGTCATATTTGCGGTCGGGGCGCGCTGGCACCCGCCTTTGTGCCGGCCCGGCGCTCCCCGGGGAAGCCGCGGCGGCTGCGGGGGCCGCGCCACCCGCCCGGGGCCGGGGCACGCGTGGGCAGCGCGGGGAGCCGGAGCGGGGGAGGAGGAGGAGCAGCAGCAGCCGCGGGGGCCGGGGGGGGCGGGGGAGGAAGGCCGGGGCCGAGGCGGAGCTTTGACGCGGGCCGGAGGGTGAGGAGCTCGCCGGAGCCGCCCCTGTCGTCAGTGCTGGCGGCAAGTGCTGGGAGCCGGGGCTGGTGGTGCCTCCTCCTTCTCCTCCTTCCTCTCCTCCTCCTCCATTGTATAATGCTGCGTGATCGCAGCCGCCGGGGCAGAGCTGAGGCTTAAATCCTCACGCCGCCTGCTCCTGCCTCCTCCTCCTCCTCTTTTCCTCCTCCTCCTTTCCTCCTCCTCCGCATCCCACCCGGCCCCTCCCCGGAGCGGCGCGGCGAGGAGCGACATATGGAGCTGCTCTAGGGCGAGAGTTTCCGACCTCCCCCTCTCCATGCTTTAGTTCTCAGGTGGAGCTGCATGTGGTGAGTGGGGCTGGGGGGGCTGCTGGGCATCGGGGGGGGAGGCAGGGGGCGGCGACAGTCCCCCACCCCCTCTGGCTTTGCGAGTCATCGGGGCTTGTTTTATCCCTACCTTTAAATTGGTGCCCGGGCAGAGGAGCCCGGGGCGGGGATCCTCCCCCTCTCCTCCGGGGGGGGAGGGAGGGATTCGTGCTGAGATGAGCAGAGGAGGGAGAGCGGCGGAGTTGACCTTAAAATACGCCCCCTCCCCCGCCGATGCGGGGGGATCCCGAGCCGAAGCAGGTGCGGGTAGCTGGAATATACTTTTTTATCGAGGTGGTTGTGCTGGCCCCGGTCGTGCGGCCGGTTGTGCTCTCCGGAGCCGGGCTCCCTCCGACGCCAGGAAAGCCGCGCCACCCCGGTAAGTTCGCGTGTGCGCCGGGGAGCCCCTGGAGCCGGGGGCTGCATCCTGGCTCCGTTCTCTCAGTGAGAGCGAGGGCTTCAGGGAACCCCGAAAAGTGCATGCTGTAGTGCCGGGAGAGCTAAAAGGGCCTGGGGGAGACTTTCACTCCGCTGTAGCAAAGCTGACATATGGCTGGGCAGGACCCGGCTGGCCCCGCTGCCTGGCCCTTTTCAGGGGTTGGTGTTAGGGCAGGGGATTAGCCTGTCTTTTCCCTGAGCAATAGCGCGCATGGGTCTTCCTTGGGAGCACCGCCAGCACGGAGAGACAGGCGTCTGGGGGGGATTTTGTGAGTAAGGTGGTTCATCTTTTGGAAGCGACGGCAAAAACGAGTATTTATTAGGATTTTCTTCGGGGTGGATGAACGCTTGAAAAAAATCCTTTTGCGGTGCCACTTTGATTTAGAGCGTTGGCAGCTTTACTCACATCAGGATCTGGAAAAATAAGTTCTTCCTAAGCATGAAAATAGGAGTACAGTTACCTGCTGTAATTTCTTGCATTTTGTGAAACATAGCTGGAAATCCCAGGGCCACTTTAGTTGGAAATCTATGGAGGGGCTTGTGTGCTGTCCAGTGGGCCCCCTTGGTGGCGGATTTACAGCTGTGGGTCAGCTGCTGGTGTAAAATAAAGCGAATTTTCCCATTTTATCTCCATCGGGGGGGGCGGGGGGGGGCGGGGGGGGGGCCGTGTCAGCTTCTTTACCCGAACTTCAGTGCTGCACGCCAGAGCTGTTGCGTGTGGCGGCGTGTGCTCAGACAGATCCAAGGCTCTCGGGAGCAGGGAAATCCAGGCTTTTTCATCTGCTGCCTGGTGCAGTCATCAGGGCGACTCTCGCTGCCGTCAGTGGGTGCTGGATTTGGCCACTCTAGAATTATTGCTCAAACGGGTGGGAGAGGGCTTGGCTGCCCTGAACACCAGTTTTGTGCTTGTGCTCAAATGAGTGAACATTTCTTACGTGTGTGAGTTCAAACAACGCTTTCTACCTTTTCTATCTAATTCGGATAATTTTAGACATGCATCTGCACAAGTGAAGGTTCCTGTGTCCTTATGGACTTCTCACAGGGTACAAAATTGACAGAGGCACCTCAGTTTGCATCTAAGGGCACAGGAAGCTTTCACATGGTAAAACAAACTATAAAAATGAATTGTGTTTTCTTTAAAATGATTGCTATAGAAATTAGCCAACTAATTTAGCAGGGTAAATTCAAAGTAGCCCTTTCTGGCTGAAGTTAAAGTACATGCATTTTTACATTATAGGATGGTATCTTTGGGCTCTGATTTAACATGATGAACTAGTGGTGGTGGCAGAGGCAGGAGGAGGATTAGGAGTTTGTGCTGCTGGACAGGTATCCGGGAGCATGTCCTTCGGAATACTTCCATTGTTCAGGCAAGTATTGCAGCATCCAGTGTAACAGCTCCAGATATTCCTCCTCTCGTGACTGATCCTGCTTCCATTTAAGTTGGTAGCAGCAACCACCCACTCCTTTTCTGCAGGAACTGGATTGGACTGCTAAGGAACGAAGCTAGACTTTGTGCATATTAAAACACTGCTTTGATTTTTGTGTCAGGCTCATTTCTTTTTCTCTGAAGTTGATTGAAAACAAACAAAAAGAAACTTGATAGCCATAGGTCCTTCAGGTTTTGTCTGTAGATGAAGCAGTCTTAAAGAGCATTAAATACATCTGTAGGTGCTGATTTATTAAGAGTTGTAATTGTGTTCCTTTATACACCTGCTCTTTTTAATGGGAAAGATGAAATAGTTTCACAGGGGAAATAATAACATAAATATACCAAGTGCTCAGATTGTCTGCCTGAGAGGCATCAAGGACTTTGAGATAATGTCCTAATAGCAAGGAAACACTCAAACTTCATATTCAAAATTTATTTTTTTAGCTTCCATGAAGTACAGCAGGTTTTGTGCAGTATCTAGTTTGAAGGATTTTGCCATCGTTCACACAAGCTGCTTTTATTTTTTCAATAAATATTTCATTGGGAAAACATTTTTTTTAGGAACTCTGACTTTCTTCACATTGATGTAAAGCACAGTTCATCTCTGGCAGTGCTAACACTAGACAGGTGATCCAAAGTATTTGTGACTATTTTTGCTTTTATGTAACATCTTAAAGTGTAATCTGTCAAACAAGGAGAATGCAGTACTTTGAAAGTGCAAGTAGTCTTCTGGTGATCTATTTCTTATAAGGGCCAGGTAGCAAGAGAGGCACCTTCTTTTAACTCAGCTCTTTAGTGTAACTGGCTCACAAGGAGACAGCTCCAGTTGCAGTGGTTCCTTAACATGCACACGAATCAGTGCCAGAAATAGCAGCTTTCAGTTACCAAGTCCAAAGATCAGGAGTGTTTCAAAGGAGAGAGCAAGGTCCAGCTTCAATGTAAGCAGGTTGGCACTAAGCACAGATCTTTAGTCTTGATGAATCTTTTGCTAATTAATGGTTTGTGGAAGATGAAATTTGTCAATCTGAGCACAGCGCTCATTTTCTTCAGGGGTATATAACTGCATGTTTTCTGCCACTTCTTTTGATTTCTAAACTTTTCACTGGTCAGAGAAACTGCTGTCATGAAGAGGTGCCTGTTTTCTATAAATGGAGAGAGACTCTCAACATGTGTTAGTTCTTTTATTCTTTTATAAACAGAGTCAATTTTTGTGTTTGCTGTAGTGGAGGCTTCAGGTTTGTTCAGCATTACCAATGCAAACACTATAACAAAAATAAGATAACAATGCTTGGCTGTTCAACACGAGTGAGGAAGGCAAGGCCTGTAAATGCCGTGCTAACGTTGCTCTTGGGTGTGCTGAAGTGAAGCCCAAACTGAGGTCCAAAGCAAACGTGTGGCTGAGAGACAGCCGAGGTTTAGTGGGGAAAAAGTCTTGTGTGTGTCACAGCGGGGTCCCTGCCCTGTCTCTTGGCTGTGTGGGTGTTAAACTGTGTGTCACTGTGCAGGGCAGAAACCGTGCTGCCACCATGCTTGCCTCACCGATGGCTCCTGGTGAGCATGTCAGATGCTGGGTGTCATTGATTGCCAAGTGGCCGGGAGGAGCTGTGAAGATGTGCTGGCTGGGACATTCCTCTGGCGAAAAGGGGATTTTCAGGGTGGGGGAGATGTGATTCGAGGGGCATTTCCAAGGGAGAGTTGGGGCAGTCTCCAGGGGCGTTGAGTGCAGCCTTACCGGCCTTCAGAAAGGGCTTTAAGCTGTGACTAGGGGCAGGAAGGCTTCAAAGGGCCGAAGGAAATGTCAAGTCACCAGAGAGCAAGTTTTTGGTTTTCATGTGTCCTTTCTTTGAGGGTGGAGGCTCATCTAGCTCAGGTGAGACAGCAGCCACCACCAAATCAGAGTGACACTGGATTCAGGCTGCTGCATCGAAATTAAAACCCTGCTCAGAGCCCTCTGTTAGGTGAGGTCAGACCACTGTTCTTCAAATGAGGGGCCAGGTTTGGTACCCTCCTGTGCTGGTTAAGTCACTACACCTCTTCAGCTGGGTACATAAAATCAGAGATGTTGCCATAGAATGTCTGAAGTTCCCAGCCTGTATAATATGATCAGTGTTTTGAGTACCAGTGATTTTAAAGAAACATTTCTCCTTAATATCACTCTGGAACTGAGTTTTATGTGGCATTGAATGACATGAGTCTCAGTCTGTGTAATTATTAGGAGCCAAAACCTATTTGCTTTCACACCAGTAAGGTGTGTTGGATTTCATCTGACAGTTTGTTTCCAGTGAAGTTAGAATAAAAATTGAATTCTTAATATGGTAGAATACAGAGGGAAAAGTTCAAACATGGGTTGTTTTCTTTTAATGTTATTTTGACAACTGGGCAGCTTATGGAAGTAGCAGAAAAAAGAAGTTCCCTTTTTCAAGGAGCCCTGAAGTGGTGGAAAGATCTAAACTTGCCCTAATACTTCCTCAGATGTAACAATTAAAACTGTTTTCTTGATGCCAGATTTTCCACCCCACCCCAGAAACCCTTATACTGTTTGAACCACACTCACCTTTAATGGAAATGTGACAATTATTGGCTCTTTTCAAACCATTTCTTATAGTAGCCAGTAACATCAGTCTTAAGAAACCCTCCTGTCGTGCCAGGCAGGCAATAAGGTTGAGTGAACTGCGCTATAGCAAGAACCACCCTTGATTGGAGGTAAACTATGCGGATATATGTTGGGGTGGAGGTTGAAAGGAGCGTGGAGGGCATATTTGAAGCAGACTGTGCAACTGCTATAGCAGGTCTGACTAGTTTGAAATGCCTAAAGGCAGCTTTGTCTTAACTTCAGGTAGCTGCAAAATGAAGTTTTCAATCCTAATTCAGAAATACATCATCATCATCTTCCGGTGCCACCGCAAACTTTACTTTTCATGTGTTTTTGCAGGCGTTCTTTCTCCCTTGGAAAAAAGCCTTTCGTAGGTACCCATCCACGTGCATGCATATCATTTGCATATTTTTCAAATATACATTTCATTAAGATAGGAGACCAGCGTTTGTGTGCAAACCACAGTGTTTTCTTTGAACAGCAGTGGTTACATTTTGCTTTCTCACTGCTCTGTGGGCCTTGTGTGAGACAAGCCACTCTATTTCAGCACTTTTGGCATGGCCTGATTTGCTGTGGGTCAGGTCTTGTGCCTGCTCCTGGCCCTGAGGCGGAACAGTGCCTTAGGCTTTAGGAGCCTGAGCTGCGGTCGAAGGGATTTTGACTGGGCTACTTCCATGCTGGCTCTCCCAGGGGTCCAATAACCTGCTTGGGTTACCCTGCTGGGACCTGGCTCCCCCTTAGCCCTTCCTGTTCCATCTGCTTGGCGAAACTGGCTCTTCTAAACAACCCTTCCACTTTCCTTCCCTAACTAAAGTGTTCCACAAATAGCTTGTGAATGAATACAAGAGAGAGAATATTTTCTGTGTGTGTGACACACAGTGTCAAGCTTCCTGTCGCTGCTCTGCTTCCCCTTGCTGGCAGAGGGACACACGTGATATATGTATGCTTGGATGGGGACTTCTAATTGTGGGGAAATCAGTATAACACTATCATGGGTGAGGTGAATGGGTTGTGCCTGACTGAATATGAAATAAAGTTTCAGACATTCCTGAAAGTTTCCTGAGCTGTTCTCCTTCTGCATTTTCCACTCCCAATTTCCAAAATCTTAATTTGTGGTTAAGTTTCTTTGTTCTGTGTTAATTAACCTGTCCTAAACATGCCTCAAAATACAGACTTAATACACATGTTGTCAAAATATGCTGTTAAAAGGGTGTCTCCATCTAAGTTTAAATTATTTACTTGAAAATGTTTAAATTACTCCACATAGAAGAGACGTGGGTCCCATGTTTTAAAGAACATCTCTTCGGTGTAGTACTTTATATTGTGAAATCAAGCAGGTGCCTTGAAAAATGGAATCTCTTTGGTCTCTAACTCATAGCTCTTACAGGTTGAGAATAGTTCAAGGCTGGCCAAAGTTCCCTTTAATCTGTTTTCAGAAGGCTCCTTTGTAGGACATGGAAACATATGCTGTATTTCAACAAATGCAAGAGCTTTAGTGCACTGGACTGAAAGGCCAGCAGTTATCGTCTTGTCCAACATCATTTAACATCATCTGAGCAAACTTTCGTGTCAAATTTTAACTACTTTTTTTTTTGTATTTGTTTTGTTTTCACTGGTGGTGGTGGAGAAATACCCAACAACTTTTCACCTCTTTAAGAGAAACTTGCAGGGTGAGTGGGTTCTTTTTCATAGAATGTTTTTGTTTGCAGGGTTGTGTTCATTTCATTTAAACAAAAGTGTTTAAAATAACTCTTGTGGTGTTTAAGCTACTTTAAAAAATGCTAGGGAAACACCTTTCTTTTTTCTAACTCTCAGTAGTGTGAAACTGGTTAGCAAATAAAATCTGCAAGCCTGAAACGAAAATGACTTGTCATTGCTGGGATTTGTATGGTGCATTTGCAGTATATATTTCTTCAGAGGGTTTTTTTTTGTCCTTTCTCCTCTTCTTCCCTACTGCCATTCGTTGCTTTTCAGTTTGACTGTGATAATTTATTCAACACTGTTTTCAGAGCAATAACCTACTTTTTGGCAAACCATTCAGTTCTTTCAGTAGTGTGGGGGTTTTCTCCCCCCTCCACATGTTTATTAAGGGTCTGTGACAAGGGGGAAAAACAAGGTCTCTTCGGGGAAAAGATGCTATGATAGGATTCAAACAAAGTAATTATACATAGGTGAGAAAAACTCCCTCCTTTATTATACACGAAGGGGTCTCGTCTCTCGTGGGTGCACGCACAATTCTCATTAACCTTTGCAGGAATTGCACAGGTCCAGTGGAGATGGGTCTGCAGTGCTCACTCCCTACATACACTAAAAATACCAGGCAGCCCATGACACGTGCGTGCCAATAGAGATGTCTTGTACAGTACAACACAACGTTGCCGTAATCCATTGTTCTGTGCGCCAGTGCAGGGGAGGAGGGATGCACAGCCAGCCTGGCTATTTCATCATTCTCCCTTAGAGCCTGACCAGTAGCATCTTGTCATTACAGGCGTGTAATTTTAGCAGTGAAAAGGGAGTGTGTGTGTGTGTGTGTGTGTGTGTGTTTCCCTGTGTCACTTTCTGGTAGCTGTTCTAGGTCTTTCAGATTGTTTTGAATTTCATTTACAAGCGAGGTGTCTCTTTTTAGACAGCACTTGCGCTCTGCCGGTGCCTGCTGGCTCTGCAGTGGGAAGGAATGGAAGGCAGTCTTGGCTGAACTGGGCCCTGGAGCAGTACACAGCCATCTTAATTGCTGCTGCTCCACCTCTTGAGGAGATGGCTCTGGTTCTCCCAGCATGGAGCTGTGTGCACTGGCTCCAGCATGGCTCCGTGCCCGCTGACACGGGAATTCATGGTGTCCTGCCTGTGGGACCGGCACCTCCTGCTTCCTTGCAAGGAGGCCTGGAGTGCTGCACTTGTGGGAAGAAACTGTGGTGTGGAGCAAGAAGAGCTTCTTGGCTGATCCCAGGGAGGCTTGTGTGTAGAAGCCCTCGCATATTTTTTGGGTGACAACAAGCAGAGTCTGCTGAATAATCAGTAAAGTCAGAGGATCTGGCCTGATGCTGTGCCTGGTTTGCTTCACTGCAGTTCTGATTTCCTGCTGCTGATGCCCGGGTGTATAAAGCAGCTACTGGTCCTTCAGCAGAGTGCTGAGCCCGTGTGTTCACAGCACGACAGAACTCAATTCACACTGGCTGCTTCCTTAACACTGCCACATGGAGACCCAAATTTCAAAATAGCCTCAGCCCAGCTCTTTTCGGTGGCTCTTTGAGGCACAGAGCCCAGCTAAGCTGAACCCCAGGGAGGAAGCTCCTGGGGGTGGCTCAGGCACTGTTGCAAGTGGCTGGTGTGTGCAGCCATCCTGGGAAAGGATGTAAAGGAGATTTGGTACAGAGGTGACCTGAGATGAGGGTAGCTTTGCCAGCTTCTGGAAAATCTCTCTGCCCTCAATAGGTAACCCTAACAAAGCATCTCCTGGTAGTGGGAAGGGAAGACTCCATCCTGATGTGGCTCAAAGCAGGTGGTTGGTGGTCAGCAGGGCTATGTTTGCACCAGGCCTGTGAAGGGCTGTGGCAGGGTTGGCAGCTGTAGAGAGTGTGATTGCTAAAGCTTCCAGTTAAGGACGAGACCAAAAAAGGGCAGGTTGGGGGCTTGTTTGCATCTTCTGGGCACTGTTTTATAAGGAAGCACATGGGAAGTCCTGTCTGAAGCAGAACATGTGAGGATTGGCATTTTGGCTTTGACATCTTTGAGACAGAAATTAGTTCTGCTGGGCTATCCAAACCTGTTCTGTTTTTTTCCAGTAAAGACAACTGCCTTCCTGTATGTGAATATCGAATAAATGTTTTTCAACCTTGGTGTGTTACCCAGGTATATCTTCCCTCATGCCTCCTGAAAAGGAGTTGTCAGAGTTGCTCAGGGCTTTTGCTCTTGCCCTCAGCCTTGCAGTGGTTTGCTGAGTGCCTTCCTGGCTTTCCATGCTCAGAACCTGTGTGGTCTTGTCCACCTTCTGGTTCTGCCAGGGCAGTCTTTAATGCTTTAACAAGCTAACAAGTGCTCCTCTGATTTAAACTTGCATTAACTTCTGTTACCCTGATAGAATTCCTAATATTATAAACACCCTTAATAACATGGCTGTAATCTAGAAAACCTGCTGTCCTTTTTCCAAACAATTACTTAATGAGGCAGTAATTTATTCTAAGCTATATTTATTGGAGCCCATTCCAGCTTTATCAGACGTACTCTGTTTGGATGTGTGCAGTTAGTCAAAAACATTGAAACTGCTCCACTTCTTCCAGGGGAACATGTTACATTTAGCAAACTGACAGCATTAGAAACTGTTTCCAATTTAATAGAAGCATATGTTTCCTGCAAGGCTTAACACACTGCAGAGTCAGAGATTGCCTTAGACTGCGGCTTTGCCTTTTTTTAGCGCGGTGAAAAGGAGCTGCAAAATGAAGGCAGAAGTGGAGTTTGTGTTTTTGGTTGTTTTGCAGAGATCCTTCTAGCAGGGCTTCGGCGGGCTGCAAGTTTAAGAAACTCTCAAGAAAGTGGTGTGGGCGGCGCACACAGAGCTCTCGCTCCAAATGCAGTTTCTGATCATGAACAAACAGCAAGAGCTTGCTTTGCCCTCTGGGCCTCAAATAGTACAGTATGCAACAAGGGAGAGCAGGCAAGGCACGAGGATGGAAACAGTAGGATCAGATTACAGTTTCAAAATATCGCTGGAACACGTTGGCTGGCGTTACACTATTGACTGGCTTTATAATTGCATTGCTTATTTGCTAGGGAAGGCTTCACCTTACTTTCTGATTAACATGGACACTCCTTTGGGGATCTGGGGACTCCAGGCTCCGAGTATCAAAGGCAAACCCTGTGAGACCTGCACGACTTCAGATGCTTCTCAAATGAGAGTCTGAGCTTCCTCTGTTGTCTCCTGTTTGCCAGAGGTTTCCTTGCACAGTCCCTAACTAACTTCTACTTAGATTAGCCTCTAACAGTCACCCACCTATGGTTTTCCTTCTTATTTTGATTTTAACTGGAGAGGAGAAAAGACCCCTGTCACTCAGCCTGCTAGCTGCTCTTGACTCACTCTTCACTCTGTGTGAAGTGGCTAAAGCAGAGGGCAAAGGCTGTGTTTCTGTAGGGGGAGAGAAGCTGCCTTTCTTGCTAAACGCAGGAGTGGAGTTCTGCGGAGCTTTACTTGCTTCTCTGTTTCTTCTGGAAGAGCTGAGGTTTACCCATCCACCACAGGAGATGGGGAAGAGTTAGGTCCCTGTAAAATGTGTGTGAGAAATACCTGCCACTTACAGTTACTGCTGGCACTGACAGCCTTGCAGTGAAGACTTGCAAACATAAAAACAATCCCCTGTACTCTCTGGAAGCAGAGAGCTGCCCAGGAGGCCAATTTTTTTAATATTCTCTAAAGGAGAGTTTTGTAAGTGCTTATTAAACATCACTCAGTTAAAAAAAAAATAAAAAATATAAAAAAGGGCAGCCAGAATTAATGTAAAATGTGTCGGGGAAAACAAACCTTGTAAATACGGAATGTCTGAGCACTGGCTCTGGAGAGGGCAGAAACTCCTGCACAGCTCCATTCCCTCTACCTCTCTTTGGGGGTTGTGGGATTTGTTTCCTAACCCACATGTGACATGAGACACAGTTCTTACCAGGCAGCGTTGTCAGGAGTCCTCTTTATCCAGGCAACATGGATGCAATGCACTCCAACATGTAAAAAGTGCCTCAGATCCAGAGAAAGCAGCCTTGTGGGGAAAAAAAAAAATAAAATAAATAAAAAAGAACACTCCCCCGTCCCTACTGGTCGGTTCACACCCTGCAGGCCAGCTGCAGCACAGAGGGAGCGTGGCCGTGCAGCTCTGCATGGAACAGGCTGTCCCAGCTCCCGGGGATGCTGCCGTGCCAGGCTTTAAACACTCTGGTGTCAGCAGATGAAATCCCCAAGGAGGGGCAATTTCCATCAAGCTCTGGCTGTTGTCTCTGAAAGTCCATGCTGCTTATTTGCTCCAGCCCTGGAGTTAAACCTCGACACCTGGGCTGTTCAGCTTTCCCCCTTGTTGTGAGTGAGGCTGGGAGAAGCTGCCAGGTTTATACTGGCCTTCCCCTCTGCTTTTCCTTTGTCACTTTGAATGGGAGGAGGGTGCCAGTGCTCTCAGATGTCTGTGTTTCCACCTGCTGGGGTAGGTTTGCTGTGCTTTGCCAGGATCCTCCAGGCCAAGGAGCATCGTTCTGTAGTGGGTGAGCCCACGGTCCTGCCCCAAGGGGTCTTCTACAGATGTCACCACTCTCTTTCTCTGCTGTGGCCTTAGAGGATGTGGAAACGCATAAGGAGAGGGAAGTTTACTGGTTTGCCTTTGTAGCTCTAAGGGACAGATACTTTGAAGCTGTGGAGACTGGTTACAAGTTCAGGTGGTCCCTCAGGCTGGGTCCAGCAGCACTAAAATACCTCACAGCAGCTCAACCTGCCTCTGTTAGCTCAGAGGATCTGGCCCTTGTCTTGCCAGTTGAACCCAGTTGGCATAAAAGGCCTTTTTATTTTGGTCCTGCAGCTATCTGTGCCAAATCCTGATTCTGCTGAAGTCAGTAACAAAACACCCATTGACTGCCGTTGGGCCAGGATACAACCAATGGAACCCTCAAGGATGAGGAGTGAAGGATGGAGGAGAGGAAAATTATATTTCATGTGCCAGAAGTGACAGAGAAAGCACTTCCATAATTCACTGGATAGGTTCTCCAAGAAAACCTGGTGAGGATCACTTACATCTGAGGTTTGTGAAACTTAGGGGAATGAAGTGTATAAATTCAGTGCTCTCATTGCACTTTGGGGGGCTCTTATGGGGAGCTTTTGTGTTGTGGGGTTTTGTTGGGCTTTTTCATGCACATGTATGAAGTAGCATTTTATTTTAATTCCCCCAGGTTGCCTTTTTCTTTCTTTCTCCTTTTTTACTCCCTGTAGTTTTAATTACCTAAGATTTCAGAAAGTAACTGGTCCTGCTTTAAACTCCTCTTCTGGCACAAGCCCCTGTGGTTCACACCTGTGTTTCGGTGTTCGGCTGCCTGGAGAGGAATGGTTGCCTGTGGACTCAGGGATTTGATGCTTTTACCTTTTTGAGCAATGTGGTGTTTGTTCTAAAAGTAACCTCAACTCTAATAAGCTGTTCATCCTCTAGACTGACTGAGGGGATGGCATAAATCTGTGAGTGGAGATGTGACTTCTTCAAAACCTTTTTCCGCTATTCCTCTTGGGGCTCAGTTCCTCCTCCTTTTTTTCCCCTCCTGTCTGTCTCAATGAGCAGGGAGGGCCTAGTGGGTTGTAGAATTGATTTCCAAGATGAGCCTTCAGTCTTCAGAGGTATTTTAAACCTAATTGTTAAAAGTCCTCAGGAATTAAAATTAAAGGTTATTTTTTATTATTGGGTGAGAAAAATCACTTTTCCTCTCAGTTTTTACTTATCTGGTACTTTTCTATGCTGAAACGCCGATTATTAAAGACTTCAGAAATAGTCCAGCGGTGTCGAAGTGTCCGAAGCAGAGTCAATAAACACAGTGCTCCTCTCACAATCTACACATATCTCTGTCCTCCAGAGAGCAAAGGATTCATTGCTAAGTGGGCTCAGAGACACAGGCATTGCACAAGCTCTTCTGTGTTTAATCGATGAGGGTTGACTCCAGAGAACCATCCGCTCCAGGCTGATTATCTCTTCCACTGAGCCCCAACTGCATTTTTTTCCAGTTCTGTCTGAAGAGCATGCAGAGCCAATAAAAGAAAGCTAAATGACAGCAAATGAGAAAAAAAAAAAAAATATACTACTTTTGTTTTTCAATTAAGAAAAGACAACTCCCAAACAATGCTAGGGTTTCTCTGGCGCTGAGGCGCGTGCGATCGCCCTAAATGGGCAAAAAAGCAAGTAGAATCTTTCTCAGCAACAATGGTTTAGCTTTTGGTTCTAGGTCTTCCAGAGCTGGAGCCAACTGGTAGATAATATTGGGGAAGATCTCCAAGTAACTCCCTCTGCCCCAACCCCCAGAAAGATGCAGATTTTCCATTGTCTTTCTACACTTTTTGGTTCCACATACCTAAGAAACATTGAAAACTCACTTGCAGGCCAAAACCTGCAACACCCTTTATTACAACAACAACAAAGTGATGTCCAGTCTCAACTCTTAACACCCAGACTCAAAATTATGCTCAGCAAATGGGTGAAAATGCAGCAGAAATACGTCTGGCTGAGGTTGCTGCTCGGCCAAAACAGATGCATGAAAGACCTTCCATGAGCGTTACCCTTCATCTCTGCCTGTGCAGTGCCACATTTGGGTGGCTTGGTGTTGGTCTGGCTGCCCCTGTCACAGCGGTATGACTTGGATGGACAACTCTCTTTTGACACCTGGAAAGGTGTTTGTCTCATTTTGTAGGGATCTTTGGTCAAGCTGATCTTTTAAGTTTGGAATTTCTGTTTTTCCAGCAGGAGGTTTGGCTGGAAAGGCTAGGAGCAAAGCTTTTGAGATGAACGGAACTGATTCAGATCAAATGCTGGTATTGTACAGCATCCTTTTTTATTTTTTTAAATGTTATTCAGTGTCTTAAGACATACAATACTGATCCCTGTAATGCAGGCATGAAACGGGTTGGTTGAAGGAGGGTAGAGATGGCTTGAGCTGTAAAGAACAAGCAGGCAACATTGTCTTAAGCTTCAGTGGTCAGAAACTATGAAATTCCTTTATGAAGAGCCAGAGAAAGACTTTCAAGCCCCCAAGCATGTCTGGTTTTACCAACTCTTATCAGCTGGTCTAAAAAGATATCACCTCCTTGCTTCGCTTGGCATGAATGAAGTGATTTATGGAACCTGGAGGAAAACATTCTTTACAATTCCCGTTGGCATGCCAGAGGAGAAGGGGATAAAATAAAACTTTATAAAGCTGAAAGTCTAGCAGTGCCTATTTGAGCCCTCTCCTTGGTGGAATAAAACTCCTGTGCTTAGGCTGACATCCTGCTTTGGTGTTTTAGGGGTTAAACCCTCTTCAGAGGGTATTAGTGGGGAAAAAGGAAACTGAAAGCTGTGCTGAAAAGACAGTAGGTGAGATTTGGAGTTGCCTGATCTGTTTTGTCTTTTAAAAGGGCAAGCTCTGAATCAAGCTATGTGAAGATCGAGTGAGATGCAAAAGCTTGACAGTCACACATACAGGAAATCTTGAATCATCTCTGAGCTTCCTGGAAAATGACGTAGTGAGGTTATCATAGTATTTACTCAGTGATGATCCCATAGTTCTTACTGATCAGCTTTCAAAATGTGTTCGCTACCAGCACCTCAGTTTTGGGTGGAAATGGGCCCGGTGGAAATGCTTGGCAGCGTCACCTGGCAATGATGAATAACTCAGCACAGGGAACGGAGCCTGGGCTGTTTTCTTTATCATGGGGGAAAAGGTTTGCTTTGTGCAGTGAATGTTTTTATACATTCCTGGCAGAGGCTGACAAACTTCAAACTCTTCTAGTCCCCAAGCCATTTAAAAATGTCTTCTTTAAATAGAGCACTGTGGAAGGAGTGCTGGTATGTCTTTAGGACAGAGTCTGTCTCTTTTCAGGGGGAGGAGATAACAGGAAGGGACAGAAAGCTGCTAACTCTCCTCCTAACCCCTTGCTGCTTTAAAAACGTGTTGGAATTGGGCAGGGTTTTTAATTCTTACTAGCCTGATCCTCCCTTTCTTGCTCTCATCTGTCTGAAGGGAAAGGAATTGTGTCTACTGTGAACACTGCAATAGCAAAGCCCCCCGCTCGCACCCCACACCCATGTGCACAGCTCTGGAGCAGTCCATGGAAGTGACACTAGGGAGCAGAGAAAAACCAGACTTCGGCAGTAGTGCTAAATTTCAGAGGTTTTGTTCACCCGAGATTCCAGGCGCAGGAATTGCTGGTAGCTGGCCAAGGAGCTTGGATGGCAGCCTACCTGTTCCTCAGCTCTGCTCAGCCTGCTCCCTCCCCCCACCCTTCTTTAATTAATTGCATAATATGGTAGAAAATTATCTGGATTTGGGACTTACTTTTAACCAGAAGAGGCTCACTTCACCCAATCTGGTTTTGGATTTACCACCAAGCAAATGCTTTCTTGTAGCACTGAAACCCTGACTTCTTCTGTCCCCTCTTCTGCTTTCCAAGGATTTCTTTGCTCTTAGATGTTTGCCAGTCATTTTTTGGTGATGTTTAACTACGTTGTCTGTCTGCTGAACTGGTGTGTGATCGTCAAACTGTGTTAGACTTGCCTAGTTGCAGTCGTTTTGCAGGTGCTAATCCCACTAGGAGGACTGGGAATTGTACTCAAGTAAGGAAGGCAAATTTTGTCTCCCAGATGATAGCTGCATAATGTGAGAAGGGTCAGGTCTAGGGTGAAAATCTGAATGGCTGTTGCAACTCCTTTCTGAATACCTGTGGCTAGAAAGCCTCTTCCACCTTTTTTCCCCCCCTCTTTAAACAAGGCAGAATTCTTCGTGCCAGAAGAATTTGTTAAACGGAGGGAGGGATACAGGAATGAACAGGGAGCTGCTTGTGATCATATTGAAAGAGTGAGCAGGTTAGAGCTCCAGCACCTCACCACTCTACCTGGGAAAATGAGATAGCATAACATTAGGTCGTGCTGCTGTCACAGCTCAGTGACTCCTTCATTCCTCTGTGTTTGGGGGGATCTCTGTGTCACAAAAATAATGGTGACAAAATGAGGTTGGGACTGTGCTGTGTAGAGGAGCATTTCCAGGTGCTCTGAAACATCCTGGAAGAGATGGCACTGGGGACTAAACTGCCCCACTTAATCTTAGCTCAGAAATTATTTATAAAGCGGGGAGAGTTTGATAAAATCCCCTTTGTTTCCTTCAAAATCTGCCATCTGATCAGCAGCAGAGTGTAGTGCAGAGTGGTCTTGGGGATTAGACTAAAAGACTTGACAGATCTTCTTCTTCATCTGTAATTTATCTAATTCTGAGAATAATAACAGCATTTCCTGCGATGATAGTTTAGTCCTTAGGCGATCAGCTAAATAAACCCATATGTCTATATCCTGGTGTACCAAAGGGCTGGATCTCCCAGCCTCGCTGGGGAAGTTTCTCTCAGCACACAATTGCTTGAGCCTCACTTCCCTTCCCCCGTGAAAAAGAGGAAATTCATTGTGAGAACCTCGGTGCTTTACATGTGTATTCCCAGGCATAGCACTGCCTCAGTCAGGGAATGTAAGGAAACGTTCAGTACAGAGCCCGTGGCTTGTGCTCCTATGGACAGGTATTTGCTTAATGTAAGGAAGAGGGAATTTGCTGCCAAGCATGCCGGGTCTTGAGTATTATAGATGCTGTCTGAATTCCTGCTTGGCATTTACCAGCACAGCCATGCCTAAACAGGGATGGACCAGAGCCCTGCATTAGGGTGGCTGCTGCTTGCTCGGCACGCTGCCGTGGGCCAAGGCCGAGCTGTTGATGGGGACAGATGTGCACCTGCTTTGCTGCCTTCATCACTCTCCTCTCTTCCCTTGCAGATATATGTTGGGGAAAGGAGGAAAGCGGAAGTTTGACGAGCATGAAGATGGGTTGGAAGGCAAAGTGGTGTCTCCCACTGACGGTCCCTCTAAGGTGTCTTACACCTTACAGCGTCAGACTATCTTCAACATTTCCCTTATGAAACTTTATAACCACAGGCCATTAACCGAGCCAAGCTTGCAAAAGACAGTTTTAATTAACAACATGTTGAGGCGGATCCAGGAAGAACTCAAACAAGAAGGCAGCTTGAGGCCCATGTTTGTGGCCGCTTCGCAGCCTGCCGACCCTCTCAGCGACAACTTCCGCGAGGCGCAGCCGGCGTTCAGCCACCTGGCCTCGCCGCCCCTGCTCCCCGCCGACTTCGTAAGCACTATGCCCCTGGAGTCCTGCCTCACCCCGGCCTCTTTGCTCGAGGACGACACTTTTTGCACTTCCCCGGCTGTCCAGCACGATGGTCCGACGAAGCCGCCACCTCCTGCTCTCCAACCAGTAAAGGACAGCTTCTCCTCAGCCTTGGACGAAATCGAGGAGCTTTGTCCAGCACCTACCTCCGCAGAGGCAGTAGCAGCTGAATCAGCAGCCGACGACTCTAAAGCCCAGCCCAGCGAGTCCAACATTCACAAGCCCGAGGGCCTCCCGGAGAGCAGAACGGCTGAGCCCAAACTCATGGACCCCCTGCCTGGCAACTTTGAGATAACAGCTTCCACAGGTTTCCTCACAGACTTGACCCTGGATGACATTCTGTTCGCTGACATTGATACGTCCATGTATGATTTTGACCCCTGCACGTCTGCCACGGGGGCTGCCTCAAAAATGGCTCCTGTCTCAGCAGATGAGCTCCTAAAGACTCTCGCTCCGTACAGCAGTCAACCAGTAACTCCAAATCAGCCTTTCAAAATGGATCTCACAGAACTGGACCACATCATGGAGGTGCTTGTTGGGTCTTAAAAAATATTAGAAATATAGCAACTTTTTTTTTCTTTTGTTGGAATTTTTTTTTTTATTTTATTTTAAGTACCAGTATATACACTCGGTAGTATTTCCATAGTCCCTCCCAGCCCCGATTCACAGCACTGTGCATGCATCCTTGCTTGCCTTTTTTGAAAAGAAAAGGATCACACTAGTTTTTGCTTCGAGCAGAGTTGGAGTGCCTTCATCCATGTATGACCACTTCTAATGTATTTTTTTTAAAGTGGTTCCTCAAGGAAGACCGAATATCCTGGTATAGGAAAGAATATGTATTGTAGACAATGTTATGTTATTACAAAAAAAAAAAAAAAAAAAAAAGAAAAAAAAAAAGAAGAAAGAAAAAAGGAAAAAAAAAAAAGGTAAAAGCTAAGCACAAGGATTATGTTGGGGAAAGCTGTAAATTGCATGTGCATACTTGTCTATTTTTTCTATAAGTTTTATTGCAAGAGGTAAAAAATTTTATTATTTAGATAATCTCAATACCATTTTAGCCCTGTATAGGTTGACTTTAGCAATTCAGCCTTTTGGAGGCATTAACCTGCTCCTCTTTAAGTGTTGCATTTACATGGCTGTTTAGAAACTGCTGCCCAAATTTATTTTATATTTTTGTACAGATTCTGCAGTTTATGGTATTGTTTTTTCTAAAAACAAATGCTGTTTATACACACAAAAAAATAGCTATTTTGATAGGATTTGCTCACATAGTTCCTGCATAATTCAGATGTACAAGAACCACTTGTACTTTTATACAGAGTTGTAATGTTTTATATGTGTATGGTGCAAAGAGAAAATTGGATCAAATAAGCCTGCAGTCGGTTTCCCTGAATGCAAACAAAAAAAAAAAGTGCTTTAAGAAAGGGCTGGGAGCTGCTTCTGTCGGAGTTTCACAAGTGTTTGCTCCCTGCTGTACCCACTGCGCACTACTGTGATTCCTGAAACTTAGAGCCATGTCCTTTTCCAACACGTATGTGAAGCAGTTGGCAGGAAACAGTTGTGGAACTTCACTCCTGGAGGTCCTGAGCGCTGCCGCGGCCGCAGCTCCCGCCCCGGGGCCGGCCGCTGTCCCCAAGCCCGCCCGCCTTGCCAGGCCCCCATCCCGCCTGACGTGGAGCCTTAACCCGGCGGAGATCGGCACCTCCTCACCCGGAGCTCCTGGGAATGGTGTGAGGGGGAGCCACGAGCCCAGAGCCCACCGAGAGCCTCCCTGGCATCTCCCCGACTGACGGGCACGGGCAGAGAGCGGGGCTGGGAGCGTCCGCTCGCCCTTTCTTGGAGCATTTCTCCTTCCCTCTCCCACCTCACTGTGCTAAGTGCTGAAAAAGGCAGCTTCAGTATTACTGCAGTGAAGCTCATCTCGTACCTGCACTGGATGGACTTGCTTTAATATCCATTGCTGTTGAAACTGGAGCCAGTCGTGTGACATCACTTGGCATCTCGTATAGAGTTGGGTTCTTGTATCAACTGTGTTACCTGCTTTACACTTTATAGACCCGTTTTACAAGGAATATACAGACACAGCTTTCTATGCATGGTCCCCTCCCTCGTAACACCTGAGAAGTCTTCTTACTGCACCAATAGCTTTTTTTTATTTTTTTTTTCCCTAAGTTCTTTGTGGTGTACATTTAATTTAAAAAGAAAAAATGTTTGCAATGTATCATGCCTATTGCTGAAGTTGCTATGGCATTTTAGTTTTCCAATGGTACTTTAGTTGTTGAGTGCCGGTTACAACCTATATTGTTGACATGCCTATGGCTTCTTTAGGAATAACTTTTATATTTATTTAAGAAATTTTAAATTATGTTTTACGTCATTTGGCAATATTCAGTCAATTCTGCTCTCTTCTTGTCATGGATGAAATTGGGTCTTGCCTGCCTTTTAAGGAGGCAGCTTTTTTTAAATTGGCACTTTAAAACAGGCCATATATATTTATTAGTATATAGATAGATGTAACATAGATATGCACACAGACACAGGATGAGAGCAAATACATTTTTGCAATGAAGGAACTCCTAATGGAAATGAAATTCGTCATGTACAGCTGCGGAAGGCGCTTCTGGCTCCCAGTTCATCTGCCAGGGAGAGACAGGGCTGGGGGAGGCGGGGAGCACTGGCCCAGGGGGTGGGTTTGCTTTCTCCTTTTTCCCAAGCTAAACTCCATGAAGCACTGGGATGCTGATGGATTTGCAGTCATTACACAGACTGAAGAGAGAGGAAGTTACTGCTTCAAACGGAGAACCATTGACCAAGTGTAGCTTTAGGGACCAGGGGAAGGGAGGGTGGGGAGGAGGGGGGCCGCTCCAGCTCCCACCCAGCCCTTGTTCCACAGCAGTCCTCAGCACTTGCAGGAGAACCCACAGCCTTTCTGTCCCTGCACCTCGAGTATCTGGGAACACAATCCCGCACAAACCTGGAACAACACCAGGTTCACACCGCAACTTGGTAGGCGCTTGCCTTACCATGGCTGGAGCCACCTGTTTTTTGGGATTACTTAAATATTTACACCTGCATAAATACCATCTAGGCAAATGCTCCCATCAGTGCTCTTTTCAGAGATCTGTGCTGTTTAAGGGGAATCAGTTGAAGTTTTTGTACCCAGAGAGCAGGAGCCGAGCTCTAAATCCACTTCGCCACTCGGGCAGTGTCTGTGGCTCCTTGGTGCTGAAGTGCAGGTCCTGTGGCAGAATCCCTACAGGATTCCCATAGGACAAACACCTACTTGATTTGTGGGACTCAGCAGAAGGTTGGGAAGGCTGAGCTGTGGCTGTCCCCCTGCACAGTCACTGACTGTCTCTAGCTGGGCCTGTGCTGTGGTCCCAACAGCAGCCATGCATGGAATTTCTCTGAGACCTACACCAGGGATGGAGATTGACATTAACGTGCAATGAAGTGACAAGATGGGAGCAGAATAAGAGAGCTTTGGATTTGAAGTGATTTTTTTTTTTTTTCTTAAATTATTTATTCTTTTTTTTTTTCTTCTGTAAATATATTTATTTTATTGTGAAGCTAACAACATCTGGATTGTAACATGTACAGAATGTATGGTAGGAATGTATCCTCTTGTAGGAATGTAAATCTGTATGAAAAAGGGTATGGGAGCCAGATTCAGAAAGAATGAATTGAGTTCCAGTCAGGATATGCATGGATCACAGGATTATTTTTTCCCTACACTCTTTTTCTAATATGGATCTGGTTGTTTGAAATATGCAAAAAAAGGCATGGAGGAGGGACAGGTTTACGTTCAAAATTAATCCTAATCAGGCTCCTACCCCCCCACTGGTTCTTGAGAGGGGCCTCCCTTGGCACGCTACTGGAATCTGCCACTGAAGGCAGGAGCAAATGCAATCATCTCCATCCTGCTGGCCTGGGAAAGGTTTAGAAAAGGTGATTTTTTTTTTTTCCCTTATTTTTTAAACACACATGGGAGGCCCAGCAGAAGTCCCTGGGGCTGGACGCCCATAGGAGGGGGCAGGATGTTCCCTCCAGCCCCAGGAGTTGTGCCAGAGCCACTTCCTTACCCGGAGGTGGGGCTGGGCAGGACAGCCCGGCTTAGAGCCCAAACCCCCGGCTCTGTGTCCGACCAGCCGGGCCTGGGGCTCCGCAGCCTCTCCGGAGCCCTGGGAGCGAAGGAAGCGGAACATCCCTCTTGGAGAGAGCGGCTTGGCAGCGCCGTCTGTCCGGGCATCCACCGGCACCGGCTGGGAGAGCAACACCGCGCTGCAGCGGCTGGAGCAATCGCCGGCAGGAGACGTTCAGACCTTGGGCGAGGTGATTCGGCTTTTCCTCAACGCCGCGTGGTAAGAGCCTGGGTTATTTTAAAACTGATCATTTTGAATCCCACGTTTACACTTTATTAAATTGAGTAAATCGCAATGGGTCCTGTCTGACAAACGGTTTAATTCATTCTGGCATGTTTTGAACTTTTTGTTCTTGTTACAGGGTTTCTTTTGGTTTGGGTTTTTTTTCTTCTTTTTCTCCCCCAACTCCCCAGTCAGGCTTCAGTATCCTGCTTCTGTGTAAGTTGCTTTCAATATTCTATTAATTAATGAGACTGAACATTTTAAAATAAATTAGTTCTTTTTTAAGCACTTTTTTTTCTTTTTCTGAAAATAAGACTAATGCAAGTTCTGGAACCTCTTTAAAAACACAAATTACAGACAAAATCCCAACCTCAACTCCTATCTAGTTCTGAGCGTACTCCATACTAGTGCCTACAAAGGCCAAGATTCTGGAAAAGGTGTAAATAGTGTGACATGTTCAGTGCATGGTTGTTTGAACAGGGCTTGTTATTGTCAAAAAAAATAAGAAAAAAAAAAAGAAAAAAAAGAAAAAAAATTTAAAAAAAAGAAAAAAGGCTGTATTTCCCCTTCCCCTCCCACAGACCTTAGAGCTGTGCCTTTTCTATGCAATATTACAGACATCTGAAACCAGATTACTGTATTCACATGTAGGTATGGGCTGTAATCATAAAAACAATTGGACAAATGTACATGGAAATGAGCAGTCTTACTTTTGTAGTTTTATATTATACAATAAACAATTAAAATAAATTCTGGCTTTGTTCTTTCCCTCCACGAAAGAGGGCGGTCAGGGGAAGACAGGAGCACATGAGGGCTGCAGGGGGAGGGGTGGGAGGTGTTCACCCGCGGGAGGTGGCAAGGGACAGGGGAGGGACAGCCCGGCCTGCACCTGACAGAACAAGGGAAACTTCGCCTGGTGCGAGGCCTTTCCTGCCGTGAGGCTTTTGTCCTGCCCAGCACAGAGCGCTGCCCGTGGTGCCCGTTCCTGCCCTACGTGTGCCGGGGGATGCTCGGCTCCGCTGAGGTGGGAGCTGCAGCTCCGAGCAGCCCGGGGGCGTGAGCGGCTTCCCGGGGAGCGGCCAGGCTGGCCCGGAGCGGGACCTGCCCGCTTCTAATGCACGGAATGCGCTGTCCTCCAGGCCATTAAATCCCGGCAGGAAACATCTGATACCTTAATCCACCGCCTCATTTATCAGTGCCCTCCTCCCATCCCCACTCCTCCAGGTGCCTGGTGTTTGCTTTCAGGCCCAGCCAGGAGGGAGGTCTCCTCCTCCCTGCCTTCGGCTCCAGCCTCTTGTGGCGGTGCCTGCGCAGCCCCGGAGCGCCCTGGGCCGGCCCCGGCTGCGGTGCTCAGCTCATGAGTCACCCCCTGCGCACGCCTCGCCCGGCCTCCCACGCCCACGGGAGCGCCACTGCTCCATTTTGGCTTTCCGGAGAACCGAGAGCCAGCGGGAGAAAGCGGCGAGTTTTCCCCGTCCCGCCCGCAGCATCGCGGCCGCGGGGAGCTCGTGTTACGGCCCGCGGGCTCTGCAGCAGCTGCCGCCCGGGGCCGGATGGCTGCGGGGACACGGGCCGCGAGAATCGCTAAGGAAGGAGAAGTGGGAGAATTAAAGCCGGCCCCGGGGTTGGATTTCTGTCTGCTCAGCAAGCGCTGCGCTCGCAGGGGTGAAGCGCAGCCGGGGCCACGGCGCGAACCCTTCCCCGGGGCTCGGCTCCCACCCAGGCTCCGCGGCCCCGGGGCTCCGCTCCCGTACGGACACGGCCAGGTGCTGGTGCACGGATCCGAGGCAGGGCCAGCGGAGATGCCGCTGTTGCACTCTCGAAGCTGCCCCGGTTTTGTTGCCGCCTACCTTTTAAGAGTTTATTTCCTCACTTGTGACTTGTCAGCGAGAGCTGCCTCCAGCGCAGAACATCCAGGCTCTGCACAGAGCCCTTCTTCCCCCTCCTGAGAGGAGCAGCTTCCCACCCACTCCAACCCTCCAACTTCCCACCTCAGCGAGGGCAAACCATTGCTCTGGGCTTTTAAGATGGGGTGTCCCTGTGGGGAGCAGCATCTCCCCGCAGTGTCTGCCCCGAGCAGAGGACAGCTCCAGGCATTTGTCCACAGGCAGCCCTCGCTCTGAGCCCGCTGTGAGGGGAGCAGGAGGAAGGGGGAAACAGGCTGGAGTTCGGCACGGGCTGGATGAGGTTCAGGTCTGAGGTATCTCACACCTACACCACACCAGAGGAGCGAGGTGCTTACCTTGCTTCTCGAGGTGACAGGGCTCTGGGGTACCCTGGGGACCGAAGGACAGTCCCTCCCTCCCTCGGGTGGTGCCACTGTGCCCCAGGAATGGCGTTTCCAGGCAGAGGAGGCACCACAGTGGTTCCTTTCCAGCAGCATCGGCCTAGGTCTGCACTCAGCTCTGCAGATGTTTGGTATCATGAGCCAGGGCAGCAACTCCACGGCTACCAAGAGGCACATCAAGCTCCTCTCTTGGGGCCCAAGTAACTGGAAGATCAGGGAGCTGAGGCCAGGCAGCCACCAGCTTTCAGGGACCTTGCTCCTGTTTCTGCAGTGTGGGCAGAAAGACACCCAAACACAGCACTGAGGTGTGGAGGGGACAGCAAAAGCGCCCTTGTGCAGCAGGCTGCTGGTGGCCTCAGCCAGGAGAGGTAACTCTCCCTGCCTCCAACCTGCACATCCACGAGGGACACGTGTTCCTCCAGCACCGGCATTAGGAGCAAGCCCTGCTCAGCTTGCTTCCCTGGACCACACGCATCTCGTACTCACCAGAGGAAGCACAGCAGGGAAAAATCACTGGAGAATGAAATCCCCTCCTGCCACAGGCAGTGCTTCGCAGAGCTGCTGTGAACCACAGCACACCCATCAACTGAGACAGGTCTGCTGGGATGCTGGATCCCTGGCTGAGCTGTGCAAGGAGCTGCTTCTCCCCCTGCCCCTTTCCACCTCACCCCTCTCCTCTGGGCTCCTTCCCCCCTGCTCCCACTCAGCCCCGGGTCCCTTTTGTCTCCATCACTGGTGGCTGCAGGCTCCTCTCTCTGCCTGGTCCCTGCGTACATCATCTGCCTCCTCTCCAGGCAGCTCCCTCCTTCCACAGCTCCCCTCCCTTTTGAAGAAACTGCCTTAGCAACTGGCAGCAGGCCAGCAAGATCATGGGTTTTCCCTCCCACCCTTCCTTCTCCTCCAAAGAACAAGGTGGCCAGGGAGGGGGAAGGAGCTGTAAGGCCTCATGCGCAGCAGCCACAGGGGTTCTGCGTGTGGCAGTGGGCTGGGCACACCTACTGACTTCCACATCTCATCCTCTGGCACTCCAGGTGTGCCAGGTGCTCTGGGCTCAGGAGCAGGACCCTTTTAGTCCTCTGTCCCTCTCCCTTTTTCAAGCAACATGTCCCCCGAAAACAGCTGATTCCTCCCCACACATCTCCAGATCTAGAGCATCTGACAGAGGAAGGCACAGAAGGAACAGCTTTCAAATAGCCCATTTCTGCAAGGATTTCCTTCCATTCTTTTGGCCCTGCCTTCCCCACCTCATTGCTACTCTCCCTGGACTATTTCCTCTCCTGTTTCCTCTCCTTTTCCCCTTCACCCTGTTCCTCTCCTTCACACAGTCTGGCCTTCAGTACTTGCCCCTGTCCTGGTGTGAGCAGGGAATACAGGGATCGTGTGCTTGTGCCAAGTTCTGCATTTATTAGAGAGAGGGAGGAAAAAGAGAAAAAAAAAGCTGCAAACCCCTGGAAGTTTGCTAGAAGACAACACTCAGGCAGGGCAACATGGCTATTGCTCTCCTTGCATGCTGCCTTACTGTTTGCATGGAGGAGGGATTATTTGGGCTGTTCCACAGGGACTTTACTGCCTGGCTTGCAACCCTTTGGAAGAGCTAATTTGGACAGCCTGCTCCTTCTTACTTGGGGGTCTGCTGGGGTGGGAGGCACAGAGGGATAGAACCAGCTTCCCCCTGCCCTGATGGCAGAAAAAGGCAGGCACCACCACCCTTTTCCTGCCTGCCTGGGGTTAATATTGTGGCAGCCAAAGTGGCACCTTAGTTCAGCTGAAGGTTTCCACCTAAATCCTTCCAAACTGTCACATGAAGTCATCTGCATTTCTTGCCCTGCCTGCTGTTTGGTGGGAAAACTTGGTGAAGCAGATCTGCCTGGTATAACCTTAGTTAAGGGATGTGAGGGGGAAAGTGGGAGACCCCACTGGGAAAATCCAGAGGGGCCACAAACCCAGGGGCTGTGGATGAGGAGGGCTTGGAGTCCTGACTGGTTTAGTAGCAGCATTTTCATGTGAGGCCTGGCAGCTGCCTTGGGACACAAATGGAAGGGGGGCTCCATTTCCAGCCAGTTTACAGCCCAGCCCTCTGCTCCTGCACCTCTTTCTCCAGCTGCTTCTGCCACCCTGAATGGGACTGAGGGTCACCTCAGCCACTCTTCTCTAGCCTCAAGTTAACATGCTGCAGTTCCAGGGATGAGGAGCACCTATTCTCAATTTGGAGAATATCTGTCCTGAATGTAACTCCATTTCTAAAGCACCAGAGCATCCTACTTCCCTTCAGTGGCTGTGGGGACACAGCTTTAGGCTACACCAGGGTTTGAGGAGGGTCTGGTGGGCTGAGCTGCCAGACTTTGGCTTTCACTGGACGAAAGCAAGAGCAGGGTCTGGACCCAGATCGTACTCCCCAGGTGAAAATACGTACCACTGGAAACAGCAGTGATGCTCAAAAACCACACAGGGGCTGGCCAGGGCAGCCCAGAGTCAATCCAGCTCCAGCAGCAAGACTCGGTCCCAGCTGTGAAGCTTTCATCCAAGGAAGAGCTTGGGGGTCAGGAGAGAAGCAGCTCAGCTCCAGGACAGGAAAAGCCTTTAGGGATTACCTGTGGATCCACGCACGCAGCAGCTGCTCCATGTCCAACCCTTGGACGCTGTGACACAGGGACACCACGGGCACAGCCCGAGCTGGCTGTGCTCCAACAGCGTCACTGTCGCATTCCTCGGAGCAGCCCCTCCCACTGAGGAACCTCGGAGCACTCGGACTCGCAGCCGGGGAGGAAGAACCAGACTGCGCTGCTCTGGGAGCCAGGCTGCTCCCACTTTGGGAAGAAAAAGGATTCAGGGAAACAACAGGACAGGGGGGCCAGGGAAGAGCTGAGCTTGCAGTTTGCTCTTTTTGCCCTCTCAGACGCAGCCCTGGCAGACACGATGGTGGCAGCAAGGCCACCCCCGTTAGGATGACACCCTGAAGACACACAGCAACAGCAACCAATAGAGCAGAATTTCTAAGCAGAGTTCAAAACACCCCCTCCATCCCTCTCGTGCTACACATGACTCCCCAAACACGGCGTGGCCTCACCGGTCTTGTGGCTTATTACTTAAGTACAAACTGAATTCTGGATGGTTTCCTTTGTCCAGCCCAAGTGAAGAACTCTGATGCAACCAAAACCAAGGAAATCTAATTCACCTCATCACCACCTCTGCCACTCAGTTTGGGTTATTAAAAAGCCTCGACTTAGTGGGTTAGGGATCACCAGCACACCCAGAATTACCTGCAGAGAGGAGCACAACAATGATTCCTCCACCTGTGGTGTGTCACAGGGGCTCTGGGGATGGGAGTGATGCAGAACGGCAGCCACAGCACAGCCCTAAAACCAGACATTGCAGGAGCAAAGAAGGGCCAGAATGTGCCCAGTGAATCTTTCACCATGAATCGGTTCCACCAGTCTGGAGTGCCACACAGGAAAGCGAGGACAACCCAGGACTGTGTCATGCCAGGCAAAGGAGTGGGGGGAAAAGGGAGAGAAACGTGCTGGGCAGGAGGGACAACTCTTCGATGCGGCCCTGGGGATGAGCTTGGAAAGGTGGCAAGTCCCAGCTTGCTCCCTCCTGCCAGAAACTCCTATTCCTGCCTCCCCTCCCATGCCCTGTGCTCCTGATGTGACCTTCCTCGCAGCTCAGCCACCACACAGCCGCTCCCAGGCAGGTCCCCGTGGGGAGCAGAAGTGCTGGGGATGAGGTGATGGCTCCAAGGGCCTGGGACTTGCCAAACAGAACAGAAGCATCCCTTAGAAGGGAGGGGAGGAAAACCAACCTTCCCACAGTCCCTGGGCTGCTCCTGGGGGACAGCAAATCCATGTGGCTCCGACTAACTTCATTTCACACCTGGACCTGGGGCAGGGTAAGTGCTCTCCAAAGCTGAGGATGAAAAAGATGTAATTTAAAAATAAAGAGTAGTCCTCCCCAGGACATCCTCGGCAGGCTCAGAGGAGGCACGTTGGCTCCAGCCTGCCCAGCACCCCTGCCCAGGCAAAACCAGTTTTGGCACCAGCTCTGGATGCCAGAACGTGCCCAGCTGGCTGGGAAGGGCTCCCTGGGACGGTGGCACCAAGGGAAAACTGCAGCCTCAGGAACACGCACACACTGAGCCTGTTTTCTTGTGCTGCTCTAAATGCTTCAGTGCTTCAAGGGAGAGGCATCAAGATTTAAGCCTAAATTAAGATTTAAGATAAACAGCCAGAACAAACCCATCTGGCCTGGCTCTTTCCTCTCCAGCAGACTTGCATTCTGTACCAGACAAGCAAGGCCCAACCATTTCTGGTTATGATGTCTGTTCTAAAGCAACCAATCTAAACTTTTTTCCACCAGCTTCAGTGAAACAGGCAAATTTGGCTCTGTTGTTCCAGAATGCCCTGTGCCATCTGCAGATAATTCTCTGCACAGAGAGAATGTGCCCTGACAAAAAGAGTTAAACAACCCAATAGCTTCGTGTAATATATAATTTATCACCCAGAGTAACCATAAGAAAAGCACATTTTAAATGTGGGGTTTGACTGTGGTTAACCCTGAAATTAGGGACTTTCTTTCCTTGATTACTGCACTCCTCTGTTTGAAGCAGTGCTACCCCCAAAGCCGAGCTCAAATCTGCTGCTTTAAACCCAGCTCCTAACGCCTGCTCCTCACACAGCCTTTAGCATGAAACAGGTCCTGCAGCTGTACCTGGGCAGCAAAGGCAACACCTGCCATGGAGAAGAAGAGTTAAAAACACTTTGTAAAATGCTGCCTCCTTGTTAACCCAAGGGAGAAAACCCAGGCACTCACTCCTGGTTTAGTGTCTCACACCGGCCCGAGCAGCAGAATAATTTACCAACATATAAACGGAGGGCTTAGGGGCAGCTGCACCACATAAACAGTCACGGTGGGGCTCTGAAGTTTCTGTCAGGATGTGGGATATAAAGCTGGGTGAATAACTGATTTTTCGGTTCACTGGCAACCCTGAAAAAAGTTTCAAAAGAAAAAAAAAAATCATTTGGGGTCGACTGAAACAAATGTTTTGCTTTGACTTTCCAGCCCCTTTAACAAAAGTTAGCTCTGAAGATCATTCCAAATGAAAACTTGCTTCAAAGAGGAAAATCTCAAAGCCTTTTATTCAGAAAAGGCTGAAACAAAATAGGTTTGTTTCTTTTCTAGCTAGGAAAAAAAAAAGTGTGGCACATCACAACAACTCATTTTAATTTTGCCAAAATTTGCCTTTTTTTGCTCAAGATTTTACCCAACTCCAGCACAACCAATTTACACATACAATAATTTAAAGAGACACCCTAGTAATCCTGATGGAATACAAGTTTGTTTTGTTTTAAACAAACAACAACACTGCACAAATGTCCTGAAACTGAAACCCAACAGAAAGTAAGCTCAAAACCACTAAGCTTTTCTTGGCTCGGCTAGAGAATCTTATTAAGTCTCTGAATCACAGAGCCACAGATTTGGGATGTTGTGAAAATTAAATTAGTCTTACTTATTATTAGCAAGGCAAGAAAGGAACCAGGAGATTAGGATGCAGCAAGTGGCATTGTGAGCCAACTTTTCAGCGTGTTTCTGCCTTTCTCCTGTAAACCCACAATTAGCGGCGCCCGCGCTGCTCCGTGGTGTTTTTAATCTCGGGATGCAGGTTCCTGACTCTCCACTCAGCCTAATGCAAATCCAGGATTTAATTCCACGCCACAGTGAGATGCTCATTTCACTTCCTGCCTTGTTTCATTTGAAGCCTCTGCTTGCCTGTGCTCTGTGGGTGCATCTTACCCTATGGTTGCAAACGTTTAAGACCCAGGGAAACCAGGAGTTAAACCCTTGGGACAGAGGGGAAAAGGTACCCATCCCTATGGACTTCCAGAGAGGACAAGTGGGATGGCCTCACCCCTCTCCTGTTTTGCCTGTTGCTTTGGGAGTTTAATATTGGAGTTTGCTGGCTGCTGGTGCCTTGGGGGACAGAGGCTGGCCAGCTGGGACAGGAACACTGCCCTACACTGTGGGACCAGAAACAGAGATGGGATTTATCCAGATTTATTCATGCTTTCATTCAGAATTCAATTGCTTCACATGCCAGAGAAGAAGTGTCAGTGAGGCACCTTGTTTTTCTAACTGCTGTACTTTGAAATTAAGCTATAGCACAGCTCACCTTCGTAATTCACAGCTTCCAGACATCCCACCACACTCCTCAGTGGAAAGAAAGCAAAGAGCAGATATTCCAAATGTCTCACCCAAGCCTGGGTTTTAAACAGTAGGAAAAAAACCCTAACTGGCTTTCATATGTCATAAAGAGACAAAGGCAGTGACAGTATGCTGGAAATTGTTTTAACAGATCACAACTGAAAGTGGCTTCAAACCCACAGAAATCCTTGGAAGGTAAAAAACCCATCCAAAGGAGAGTCTGGACCATCTCAAATCACTGCTGCACTATGAAAACGTAGCCTTCCCGAGGGTAAACTCCAAAGCAACATTTAATGAGCCAATACTTCCATCTATCATGAGCTCATTTGAATACCAGAGTCCCTACACAGTAAATCAAACCTGCCTGCAGTGTTATTATTATTGTTTTGTTTAAACAGCTCCTGTAATCCCCAAACAGCTGGCTATCAGCACAGCAGGGCTAGGGGTGAGCAGCTGGACAGCACAGCACCTCTGCTCCCTCGGGCCACGGGGCTTCCAGCAGGTGAGGTGTGAAGGGCTGTCCTGCTTTTCCAGCCTCAGCTCTCCCTGGAAACAGCACTCGCACCTGGGAGGAGCCAGACATCTCCAACCCTGCTCAGATCAAAAAGGAGCTGAAAACCCTCCCAGGTGGATGTGGCTTTTAGCCCTGCACACTGGGAGTGGGAGCCCAGGGCGTTCCAGCACCGACTGCACAGCTCCCGTCACCACTTCTGTCCCTCAGCCAAAGGCAGCAGCTTCTCATCCATCCTGTGCTACAGCACCCACAAAACACACAGACCTGCAGAGGGGCTTCCCAGCCCCACTTAAAGAATAAGCAAGGTTGGTTCTGTGCAGAAGAACACAGAGAGTTGGAGCTCCTGCACCCAGGACCTCTGCAGTCCTTGGCCATACCTCTGGAAGAGACAAGCTGCAGGGAGCTCCCAGCACACACATTCCTGTCCCTTGCACTTTCTCCTGGTTTCACATCTCCTGTGGTGCACCAGATGAACAGAGGGATGAACCAGATTTGCTCCAAATCTCCCTGCCCAGCCTTTTGGGAGCAGAACTTTTCCCCTGTCAGAGGTCTCCAGCCCAAGGTGAGCACACACAGCCTGCCAGGATAGATCAGAGCCCAGACTCACTTAATCCTTGGAAAGCTGCAGGCCCTCGGAGTACCAGGGACCCAATACCGGCAGAGAAAACCTACAGGAGATGGGATGTGGTGCCAGTGGTTCTCCTTCCAGCAGAGAACAAACCTGTAAGCAGCCTGATCACTGCTGCAGCAGCTAAGAAGAGCAGCTCCCATGTGCACTGTGCTCATGAGACACATCTGTAGCAGCCCAAACAGCATCCAGTACATCTCAGGATAATTCCAACTGTAGGAAACATCTCCCTGTATCAACTCTGTGTGTGTGTGTGTGACCAAATATAACTGTGTATAGTAATTATTCAAAATCAGCTCCTCACAGCAAACTCTAGACAGGGAAAACGGTCTGGGCAGCATAAATTACACAAAAAAGCAAATGCAAATCCCTATTAATTGACACTTAAGTTGAAGTGTTTGGCTAGAGAGTGCAATCTTGAGTTCACCAGCCCCTTCTGTGACCAGCTCCAAACAGGCAGCAATCACACTGTGACTGTAGCATCTTTCCTGACCCTGGCACCTCCCTCTGCAATGAAAAGACACCTGTAACTCTGGGGCTGCACTTCTGCAGCTACAACAGCAACTGCAGGAGAGCTTTAAAATTAATTTTTGTGACTTAGTTTCCCACACACACGAGTTTGTTTTGCAGGAGAAGAGCAAAGCCTACCTCTGTCTCGCTTTCCTCTTTTCCAGGGGCAGCTCTGGTTTTGGGGAGCTTGCAGCAGCAGTGGGGGCTGCAGTGCTCTGTCAGGCAGGAGGGAAAAGCAAGCCCTGTTGAAAGTGGAGCACGGTATCCCTTGTGGTCCTGCCCGCCTCCACCTGTTTGGGTTGCTGAGAAGAAACCAGAGCCTATTATCAGGCCGGCTGCT
Source organism: Poecile atricapillus (assembly GCF_030490865.1). Classification (NCBI taxonomy): domain Eukaryota; kingdom Metazoa; phylum Chordata; class Aves; order Passeriformes; family Paridae; genus Poecile; species Poecile atricapillus. The sequence continues at coordinate 107,256,214 of NC_081251.1, read as the reverse complement.
TTGTCAGGTGCTCCTTTGATGTAAATTCAGCCACGATCAGATGTGCTGATGGCAGCAAACAGCCAAAGAGAACCCAACGTGCCCTGCACGGTGACCTGCAGAGATTAGAGCGAGCGGGGCTGTAGACAAATCACAGAGATTAAACCTGAACGAGCTGAGAAGTCTTCGGAGAAGCACCCAGGGAGGCAAAAATAAGCAATGCAGACAGAAAATAGGAAAACCAGGCAGACCAAGGATTGACTAGACCCTGCTAATGCATAAATCAAAGCCTTTCCCTGCCTCTCAATACTTTAGCTTTGCCCAAATGCTCTGGCTCCACTTGCTGCAGGGCAGCCAGCTGAGAGAAACCCTTAGCGCACCTTTACTGGATTCTCACAGTCATCACTGCAGAACCAACTCAGCCCTTACAGGGGAAAAAAAAACAGGCTTCCCCCCCACACCCCTTTCTTTTATCCTTTTTTCTTTTTCAAAAATTTGTGGAGAACTGGTGACCTTTTGCACGGGTAGAGGATCAGAAAATCCCATGCCCACATCCAAGCTGAAGCAATGCCGTATCTGTGCAGCTTCCCTTCCTGCAAATCTGCCCCTGCCTGGAGCTCAGCTGCGTTTTGCAAGGTTTCTTTAAAATTTGGAGAGTAGGGCTCTGCTTTTGAAGGTGGAAACATTTAATTTGGGGCAGCATAGCACACCATTGCATTACTTAATCTTTTCGTATTTATCTGTTGCTAGTGGCGATGTTCTGCCCCTGGAAACTCTCAGATTTGAGGACCATTTCTGATTTAGGGACCACTCAGCAGTGTGCCAGGTGACACATGGTATTCAGACACCCAAATTCATGAGGAAAACCAGAGAGCACCAGAGAAAAGTATTTTTTTCACTGATCAACCTTTCTGCAGCTAAATGAGGCCTGATGCCTCATTACAGACACATCTACCTTTGGAATCCCAGCTGCAGAAAGCATTTTCTGTATCCATCAAAAGGGGGATTTCTCTAGCAACAGCAGCAGAACTGTAAAATTCCTCCTGCAAACACACTAAAATCCCCCTTGCCACCACACACCATGGCTCTCCTCACCATCACCTGCAAACCAGGGCAGCCACACTGTGCTCACCCTTGCAAACACAAAGGCAAATTTTCAATCCTGCTGATCACAAGTGGCAGAGTAAGACCAAGATGTCAGCCAGGCAGATTTCTGCACACCAGGGCTATTATTTGCTAACGAGATTTCAGCTGTGATCCTCCCGACTCAAAACACACCCCCGGGATCAGTACACTCAGGAATTTGTTGAGAACAAGTCCTGGACTCTCTCCCTTCATGCTGTGGTGTCAGGCTGGCCTGGGCAGTGCTGCACCTCACCAGGTATCTCCCTACAGCCACTCCCAGTCTCAGGGGAAAGTGGTTTTCATGAAGAGATGAAAATTGAAATGCACACACTGCAACATTTCAGCAGTGTCCTGAGACAGGTTCACCTCCACAGTGCCAGCATGAACCAGCCTCCAGTGCACTGCATGAAGCAAACACAGGGAATAAACAGGAACCTGTGCCTGCTGCAATGGTCCTGTAAGCTGGAAAGGACCAAACTCTCTACCTCTTCAGCCCTGGACTGGGGAGAATTGGCTCAGGCCGCCTCCTGAATGAAAGAACAGCTTTCCTAAGGACTGAGCTCACACTGTCAGCCTGCTAAGGAGCTGACTGATTTGAAACCTAAAGGACAGCTGTCTATTCCTCCCTTTCCACCCTGCTTCCTCCTCCTCAGTCCAGGGGAGGTGGAAAATTGCCAGAAAAGACTTTATCTAGGTGGCCAAGGATAGAGGGAAAGGGAGAGGACACCCTTTCAAAATGAAAAAGGGGAGAAAATGTTCCCCTAGGAGCACAAAGCAGCGGCACAACTGCTCCTTTTGCCATTGTCAGAGGGAGGCAGCTCTGCCCAAGGGAGAGTGGAGTAACCTGCAAGAGTCTGAACAGCTGCAAAACACCAGCCACCAGCTGCACATTGACTCTTAACTGGCTTCAGCATTAACTAAGTGACAAAAGGCTTTAGTGCTCCTCATGAAAACACGTCCCCTGCACCAGTAAAATAACACAGCCTTGAAAAAAAAACCTTTTTGGTAGTAGAATTCATGTGCAAACAGGTTTCAGGTCCAAACTGCTGTGATTGGGACAAAATGTTTGATGATATTTAGGGCCAGAGATTGAGAGGAAAGGGAGGATTTGAAGATGTTAGAGGGACACTTCATGACTGCTTTTGATTTGCTTCCAAAATATCCATGTTTTCTATTTGTGCTAAGGCTCCCTGTAGTTTAAGAGCCAAAACGTGATCCAAAAAAGCCTTATGGATCCTGAGCCAGCCTTTGCATTTTTGAAGGTGCCTGTTAGGTATTTTCCACTCTGCTCTGAATTCCTGTAGAAGGTGTTCCCACATCCTTCTCCAAGACTACTGTGAGCAACTGAAGTGCTTTGGGGAGACTCAGCAAATTTTGTTGCCTTGTCTTCTGTAAACTCCTTGGACTGGTGAGCATAAAAGAGTAAAAAAAAAACCAAACCAGCAGTCCAGCTACTCATGGAGTACCTGCACACAGCTGCCAGTGTTCACTTGCTTTTTCCAGGCAGTCTCCTCATACACTTCTTTTCCTCAGCTGAAGAAGACCTGAAAAACCAGCTCCAACCACAGCAAAAATTACAATTCAGACAATATCACAGCTCTACAGACTGGAGTGACAGCCCAAGAAGACACCAGAATATGGACATTAGACAGAGACAGTTCTGCCATGACCACACATGTGTCTTCTGCATGTCCCACTGTACTTCAATCTGCTCCTCTGATCACAGAGCTGCTCACTGGCTTTGGAAAGACATGTTGGGATAGAGTTGTGTGGCAGGAGCAGCAGGACTGCCCTCCTTCCCCCTGTGTCACTGTGGCCAAGACTAGGTGCTCCCTCAAGCAATAGGGGAGACCCTTACTAGGGGTTCTACTTAGACCAAAAAGCTGCAGCTGACACTTAGCAATGTGGAACTAGCATGGGAGAATCCAATTTGTCTGCTGCTTTTACTACTGGAGTTGGGGTCTGTAACAGACAAACTCCCCAGTGTGGCACAAGGTGCTGCATTCCCTGCCACCAAAAGTGCTTGGGATGGGCTTTTTGCCTCAAGGTACAAGTCCAAAAGGTTCACCCCTGTGCAGTGCCAGGCCAGCTGTGGCAGCATGGCTCATGAGGATGGAGCTGAACACCACAGAGGTTTTTGGGGTTTGTACTGCAGCAAGGTTTGGGGTGCCCACAGCATCATGGCACGAGACCACAGCTCCCTGAGGTACCCCAGGTAACTCCTTTTCCTACAGGCTACCCTGCTGAGCAGCTGGAGGCCAAGCAACACTATAAGGTCAGATCCAAAGAATATGGCAGGTGAGGCTCACACCATGACAGCAATCTCAGCAGGAAACCTCGTCTCCTGAGCGGGTTTGCTTGCTGGACCCCGTGTGAACCATGCCAACACACAAGGACCTGGCCATGCACGGGCACCAACAAACCCTGATGAGCAAGGAGCACCCACAGCAGCTCCACTGACAGCAGGTGTAACAAATGCCACCTGGGCACACAAGCAGTGATGGCACAGGTGACAGCCCAGCAGAATCCCTCAGGGAATACAGCCCAGTCTGTTGCCTCAGATCAGTGTATTGCACACATGGGGTATATTCTAAACATACAAAACGGTGCCAAAAGGATCATTAAGCATGTGAAAAACCATGCCAGAAGAATCATTAAGGATGTTTAGGCAAACATTTAAAAAAATATGTACAATACCCTAATTTGACTCGCCTTTGAATTATTTTGTTTTCCACAGGACCCCAGTGTCTTTTAGTTCAAGGAGAAACATTTTTTGGCCATTTGATATCGTAGAAGTAGTCCCAAGCCTAACTTGAGGCACACATTCCAATTACTGTAATGTGTACAGCACCAGGAACCTCTGCAGATATGTGCCTGGTCAGCAGGGTCCTGAGAGAATCAGTGGAGCTGCAGAGGAAGACTCAGAGACCGTAAATTAGGAAAAATACTTTTCTTTGGTGACCACATAGTGAATCCAGACATGAGATAGTCAGAATTCTCTTCTGCCTTTGAGAAGTGTGTGAGACCTGTGTCAGCTGAGTCCTTCTCAGATATTGCTGACAAAGAGTTTATCTTTGCAACCTGTCTGTAACACAGGGCTAACAACATACATTACATTTTTAAGTACAGGTGGACAAGGTGAAAACAAGAGCTCCATCAGTTTTGGATGCATCACACATGCACCTGACCCCCAGTGCCACAGAGCCACAACTGAGTATCAAACAAGGAAAGCTCCTAACTGCTTAAGCTGCATCCCAGAGAAATTAGCATTTCTGCACATCCCAATCAGGCAACTCATGCTGGGTACCAAATGGCAGAAGTGCACAAGTGACCTCCTGCAAAAAAAGCTGGCACAGCCAGCTGCTTCCAGCCAGGAGAGCATCACACTCCTCTGTGCCTTCTCTGCAATTTCCACATAGGGCCAGCCATTCCCTTCAGCCACACAGGAAGCAGGGGCCCTTCAGAGAATTTCACTGCACTATTTCACTGATTCAGAGAATAAATCTGCACAGGGCACGAGGCAAGGATCAGGTGAAGACAGGAGGATATGTAAGCAACAACTGTCACATTGCAGACACATGACAGGACTGAAGCTGCAGTTCCAAATCCGCAGCAGAGCTTTGCTACGGAGGATTTGATTTTGTATCTACAGTGAGGAACTATAATGTACCTCCTTATCTAAAAATAATTTTTGAAAAAGGTCTTCTAACATCTGGACTTGTATCAATGCTACGACAGGCACTGGCAGCTGCATTTAAACCCCTTAGTCTGCAGTCCAGCTCTCTGCCAACAATAACTGACAGCAATAGCGGGGCTGTGGCAATGCAGCTCCCACTCACCCCATGGCTGTGACACATTTCCTCTGCAGAACAGGAACTCAGACCCTTGCATCTCCAAGGCTCAGTTCCAGATTTGGAGGAAAGCAGCCAGTGGGCACAGTGTGTGCACCTGTAATCCAGCCCAGGCTTTCCCCTCTCTCCAAATGCTCCTGCTCCTCATGCTTGTATCCCACTTTCTCCACCATCTGCTCTTCCTACAGCTATCCCAGCTGCCTATACTCTGAGTACTGCTTCACCTTCCTATTTCCCCTACTCAGAGCTTCTGCTGAACTCTTGCTTTGTGTTTTCTTCCAGCTCCCCCTCCCCTTGTTTTTAGCCCTCTGGATTTAAATGTGTTTCTTCCCATCTCCTTTCACAGTCCAGGCTCTCTGGAGGGAACAGACCCAGCTGCTTGCTGCCTTTAGTGGCTGTGCTCTTCGGCAGAGGCCAGAAGACAAAAAACTTCTCTGATTTTGTAGCAGATTCTCATAGCAGGTACTATGCAATTATTAGATGACATATGCTTTTAAAAGTTATATTCAACTGCATTTTGCAACTACCCTGTATTTTCAAAATGCTCTGAAATTTAGAAGATAAATATGCAGAGTTGCAGAACTGGCACAAAATGTAAATGGTCGGACCAAGGGTGATTCATCTTACATGCACTGGGCTATGTCTCTCACATCCTATAAAGCCCACCAGATATTCAGCTCAAGTGCAGCAGTCCAACAACAAAACTTTCCACATGATGATTTCATGACCAGGCAAAATTCTGTACAACACCTCAATGTGATGCAGAGTTAACTTCAGTATGCACTCACTGCATTTGAGGACATGCACACACATTATTTGCAGGCTTCACTTTTGGCATCTCAAAATGAATTTGCTGAGCTAATGATATTCCGAGAAGATGTCAACGCTCCAGGTGCTGTGGGCAGTCCAGCACTGCCAGCACCTGCAGCAGGTGGTGGTGCTCTGGGTAAGGCAGAGCTGAGCCCTCAAGTCTCACAAGCAGAGCTCAGCCCTTCTTAGCAGTCGTTCAGGAGCCTGCAGCTCACTTCACAGTGGGATCTTTGGACTTTGCCTCATGGCCATGTGCCAGCTCAGGGAATTGCATCTGAACCAGGTGTCCTCTGCTGCTTGTGCTGGATGGGCACATAAGAGCTCCCTCTTCAGTGACACCGGTTCTGGGGTGAAAGTGATGCACCCTGACATGTCTGGTGACAATGCACAGCAACCCAAATGTGCACAAAGTATCAATTGCCATCCTGCCCATGAGGCTACTGGCAAGATTAAACTAGACAAGGCATGTTGTGTCAACAGCAACAGCATGGAAGGACAACCCCGATGCAGCTGAATCTGTTAGCCAAAACTTTCTGCATACGAACAAAGCCGCCTGTACAAGACAGAGGAGAGAGGCGAGAGGATCCTGTTTGTCCATCCCATCATCAACAACAAAAAAGGAGGCTTACGCTAGGAGACAAAAAGCAGTCCTACATTTTAAGGCAGGCAGCATCTACCCCAAAAAGCTGAATTTGGATGTAAGCTTTACATCTTTCAGCAGTGTGAAGGTCTGTGGGATGCAGAAAGAACATAAAAACCCCATAAACACATTCTGGGTAGTACCAGGTTTCACAAAGTTTCAGATTGGTACATCAGTCACAATAGAAATCTCCTTTTTCCCCTCCCCCATCTACGGCAGGCCACCAGAACTGCACTTGGAGACTGGAAGACAAATGGGCAGCTGCCTCTGGAGGCAATTGTGAGGAGACTAAAGATCAACTTGCAGCTGGCACTTCCACCCCCACCTCTCCTTAATACTTCAGTCCACTCGCTGCCAGACAAGGATCATGAGTCAGCTCCTAAACATATTCTCCTTGAAACAATAGCTATAGCTCTGTGCTGCAGCTATCCCACTGCTCCGGCTCCAAGGGACACGCCACAGTCACGGAAACAAAGGCACCAATTTTAACCTACAGCAGCCCAACACCAGAACTGAATAATATAATAAGCATGCACTAAAGAACACTGCTAAACCTGGGAGATTAGCAAAGCTAATTTTGACATGTAACAGGCATGAAGTCAGTGCTGTAATGAAAATCTGCAGAAACAGCAAACAGAAGTGGGTTTGGGGCTACATGTTAAAGCAGATGGCTTTTGCTTAAACCTCTTCTGCTACAACAGGGTGCAGTTTGATACCACATCATTGTACACTGCAGTACTAATTAGAGGGCAAAGGAGACAGTGTAGCCATTACAAATTAACTTTACCATAGCCACAGGAGCTGCTCTCAGTTCTGAGCAGCCACCACTCACTGAAACTCCTGCATTCACAAAGATGGAACCCCAGCACTGGTGTCTCAAGGACATTTCAAGAAGTAAAAAGCTTCCTTTTGCAAGGACAACCTTTCAGCTTACCCAGCTGATGACATCAAACTCAGGCTTTTCAGACCCAAGTGCTGTCAGACAAAAAAAAAATTCAAATAATAGATTAAAAAACACTCTAGAGATTTCTCAGAACTAGATGTTAAGTGATGAACTGGTGGTGACTACTGAGCACTTAAAGAGCTGTGCACTTAGAAAGGAGATGGAAGAGTCTATGTCCGTGTTCTACCAAGAAACAGCAGCACCCAGAACATGCCTTACCTGCAGCCAATCCACTGAGACCCTCTGATGGGATGTCGTCACAGAGCTACAGTGCAAGCTAACATGACAGGAGATTTCACTGACTACTCTGTTTCTGGTTTTTTGTAGCTAAGAAATCAGCAAACCCAGCTGTCCTTTCTATACTCACCATAGCTGGTGTTTCTTACAGCTGAGTGCTGCCAATTGCTTTGAAAAGGTCTCTAACCCCAAATATCATGAGCCACACTGCCCTACAAGCCAGAAGGGAAATTGGAGACAGAAGTAAAAGACTGACACCCAACATGATAAAGAGACAGGAGAACTGAAGGAAAATCCACAGGACCCTGCTAGGTGTGGTTTGTGGGACTCAGCAACTCAAATCAGAAGGTCCTACAGTGCATCAATTTTACCACTAACAGAGAGGTGAGTAATGCACACATTCTGTAAAAAAAGATAGCAGGCTGTATACATAAGTATCTTTTAAATTATTTTATTTTGTGTAAGCTAAAAGGAAATTTACACACTTAAATCTCAAAAGACCTTGGGCATGCATATTGACCTTTTTAGAGGTTCTTCGACATAGCTCTCTTTTTTCCATAGGAATTTCCCCAGACATTTACAACCCATAGTTTTTTACTGTATATACAGCCTAAAACCATAGCAATCTATGATTATGTCATTTTACACTGTGCAAAATCAAACAGGAATAGTGGTACAACATAACAAAAATTTTTAACAGGTAAATTCATTGTAAGACATTCATATTGTTTTGGTCCTTCTTTTCCAAATCAAACTGATTAAAAGCAGACAACCTTCTAATGACCAAAAAAAAAATAAAAAAAAAAATCAAGTGTTTAGACAGTAATCCATAACTGGAACAAGAAATTACTGACAGCATACCTTTCAAAAGGCTATATAGTGACAAAGCCATACTACTGAAGTTCAAGAACATAAAAACTGATCAGCCAACCAATCAAACAGGGGGAGGGGATGGGGGAAAAGAAAAGGAAAAACACATCTTAAGCTTGTTAAAACACAAAAGAAATTACTGGGTTTTAAAGAAACAATAACTGAAAAACTCACAAAAGGGACAACATAACCTTTTGATTTTTTTTCCAGCAAGAAATATTTTAATATATGCAGGAAAGAAAAAGTTGCTCAATGCAATCTGAAAGTCTTAAGGGGGAACTTCACAGATTGTGAAGATTGAAGTTTTCATTATGTGTTTAAAGGATTTTATTTTTTTTTAACTTTTAAAAGTTTTTTAAGAAGGACACCACCAGTGTATTTCACAAAGACATAAATGTATACAGCCCAGCACAACAAAAAGAATAGATCTTCAAAAAGATTTACCCCCAATTATTTACATTTTTCTCTAATATAAATTTAGGACTCCAGTATGTAAATAAATATACATTACTATGTATACCTTTCTAGTGCTGCTTACCAACAAATCATCTGAACTTGATATTTTTTTAATTAAATCAAGATTGCTTTTTACGACCCCGCAGAGGGAAGAAAAAAAAAAAATCAATAGAAAACGTCCAATTCACATCACTTTTAGTCTACCTTTTCTTGGCAGCTTGTTGAAGGTGTTAATGTGGCTGGGAACATCAACACCTTGGCATGCATGAAAGTTAAGTCAGGAAGGCTAGAAATCACCTTGGCAGCCTCTTCACTAAGATGTTCTTCCTTTTTAGGCTTCCTGTTGGGAAGAAAAGAACAAAGTGCATTAATCCAGTACCCGATATCCCTGGGATCACTGAAACAATCACTGATTGAAGCAATGTTCTGTCAGCTTGTCTCCCACTGACAGGCACTTCTGTAAGCTACTTGAAGGTAGTCTAATGTTATAATACCTACCTGCCTACCAATAATGTGTTAACAGAGGGAGTCAGCAAAATGTTCCTGTGTATATTGTTGCAATAAGGGAAAAAAAAAAAAGTCCTATTCAAATGATAATTTTTACAGATTTTTTTCTTTTTTTTTTTAGCAGCTTCAAGAGTCAAGAGACTCACTTGAAGAGACAACCATGCCCGTATTCTAGAGATAAAACAGTCAGAGCATTAGTTCTAAACTACCTAAATCTGCTACAATTCTTCAAAAATAAAAGGGAAAAGGTCTTAAAAGGACATTAAGAAACTCTTAAATTACTTCTCAACCATTTTAAAATAAAAAAGCATTTACACTGTGTTTTCAATACAACTGTTCTCAGACTGCACACATGCCACTCTATGTTGTGATCCCAAAACCTTTTCTCCCCTCAGGGTTCAGCAGCAGCAGAAGGTGCCTCACAAATAAGTGTATCTACTTGCTTTGAAGTGCAGGAGTATGAGTAGCCATGATACATACAGCAGTTTGAGAATCACTAGGGTTTACTTTGCCTTTTGCATTATTCACAAGAATTACTGAGCACAAATGAATAAAGAAGTCTGAATCCCATGTCGCTTGGTTCTCACAATTATGCAAAAAACTCACACTTCCCAAGCAAAATGAAACCTGGCTTAGACTGCTACAGAGCCCCCTCCTTTGCCCAAAAATCTATACTTTACACACATCTGGCTTATCTTTGAAGAACACAGCCTACTACTAGAAATACTCAGTTTTCCATCAAACATTATTCCAGTTTCAAGAAGGCACCAGCTAAATCCTGTAATGATAAAATTCCAACTGAATAAGCTCCCTCAGCTTTGGGGGAAAAAAACCAGCTAAGACAAAATGCTTGGACCAAAGAAACTGCTTTCCCTAGAACACTTCAGAAATTTCCTTTCTGTATCTGGTCTTATTTATTAACTTTAAATCAAGCCCATGAGAGGGCAATGTCCACTCCAATCATGAAGCAGCATGCACTTTTTGTCAGCCTCCATGAGGATTGTTTCCTCAGCTGAGCAGAGACCAGTGGAAAGCAAGGGGCTACAAGTCTGCTTCCACAGAAGCCTCAGAATTCCTTAGCTAGAAGAAAAAAAGACCTGGAGTCAAACACATCCTTGACATCTGATGATTGTGTTGACCATCATCACTGATCATGGTGCTGACACTGAACTATCACTTTTGTTTGCTACTTGAAATCCCTACTTGATAAAAGTTCTCTAGATGAGGCAGTCTACTGACTTACCTTCACAGAACAGCAATATATTTTTTTTTTTCTCTGCTGCAATGGAATTTCATGAGCTACTGACTAGGCAGATTACCAAATTCTGGAGGATAAACAAAGCTGTGTGCTGGATTTACTGAAGGAAGAAGCAGAGAGCCAATATGTGCCTCCTCTAACAACTTCACAGTCAACTCTGTTTGCAGTCAAAGGACTATCTCTGAGCTGTTGAAATGTGGTTCTCACCCACCACTGTGTTATCAGTATCTGGTGCCACTATTAATAATCACTTACCACAAGCCTCTTAAAGGTACAAACTCCTGATGATCAAGGACTCAGAGCTAACAAAGGAGCGTTTGACAGAGGAAGCCAAGGGAAGAGGGCTGCCTTGGAGATGTTCCTGTAATTGTTCATCAGGCGAGATGGAGCTCACACACTCCTTGCTATTTATATTCCTCTTCCTCCTCTGCTCAACTACAGCATGCTAAGAAATGGCACTGCTGGGTCCCAGAGGCAGCGCTGCATTTCATTCCACGGTCACATGCAGCACCTTTATCACAGGACAATGCCATCACTCCTGCTGTACCAGCTGCTCTCTCTGCAGAACAGGCACACCAGTGAGCCCAGTCAGGTTTCAATCTCACCCAGTTCCCACTGCTCCCCTTCTGGCTGGAGTATTCCCCTTTGCAACAATTTATCTACTCCACTGCAATGTAAAAAGTATTTCTAAAGCAGGAGAAGCTGACACACCAACACAGCAACCATTGCTTTGCTGTGACCACGACAGAACTATGGATAGAAACACTTGGTAATGAGACTCAGACCCTTTCTTGAAATTATCTCAGTGCAGAAAGGGGTGAGATGACCAAAATTCTCCATTCCTCAATGGAGAGAGGCAGGTTCCTCTGCAATACAATAAAACCGGACACTGGAAGTACCCTTTCCCTGTAACAATCAACACTTTTGGTAGCAAATATCACCAGGGAAACCCTAAAGAGTTACTCATTAACTCTCTAATTTTCAAAGACAAAGTAGCATCATCACAGCAGACAGGTTTTACCATTAAAACTTAGCAAACTGACTACCAACTGGGATGTCCTTGAACAGAGACAAGAGAAATAACTGCACTAATTTCAGGCACCACTTTTGCTGAAAACATTCCCATTGCCAAGAGCTTCTTTTGCTGAGCCGTGATCAGTGAAGGGGAGTCTCACAGTGCTTCTCCTGCTCATGCACTCCTCACTCCTACCTGCCATGGCTTAAAGAACAGACACTGAGTGAGTGGACAGTCAGTGGCAGCTGTACTACAACTGTCTGCTTTGGAATCAGAACTTTGGATTACAAAACCATGAAAGGACCCATCCCTGGATCAAAACAAGGTCTCTGCCTCATTCTGGTTTCTAAATAATCCTCTACAGCACACTTTGTCCCCATCCATCTCTTCTCTTACACTACATTACATTCCCTCCCAAAAAGGACAGGAGGGATACCCCTACCCAAGCATTTGTATCAGTCCCTCTACCTGTAGGCACTGAATTTCCTTTTCAAAGGCATGTTAACACTAAGCCACAAGAAATGAACCAGACTGACGGGCAGGAAAGTTGCTGGAAGAAAATCTGGCAAGAAAGAGGGAATGCTTTGTCCATCCATCACTTGTGTGTCACTGTTCTGTTTTGCATTCCAACCTCTTCCTGCAGTATTCAAGTATTTCAGGGTTTCAGTCACCTCTCATGTTTGCAAAGAGTTTTTAGGATAGCACCCACAAGGCCAGGCTTTATCAGCAACAATGAGCTGATTAGAGAAATGCACTTTAAAAACACTCTGTAATTAAGAGTTAGCCTGCTCCATCCAACACCATCCCCAAGGAGTATTTCCAGTTTAAATAAGGGTTTTGGCCATTTCTTGGAAAGGGATCAGTGCTCTGCTTTCCTTCAAAAAGACAGCAGATAAACTTTTGATCTCTGCCAGTTCTATGGAACTAGGCAAGGCTGGACACTCTCTGTGGAATGCTGCACTGCATCCCTGACCTTCAACACTTACTGCTGCCTTCAAGGTTTCAGGCTCAAGCTGAGGGGGAAGTTTTTTCCTCCTCTCCCAATACTTTCCTGCTGAGAAACCAACTTTCTGGTTCAAGAGGTGGCTTTGCAACTAAAGACAGGGTTGTTTTAGATAAAGACAGCTCTTCACATGGCATCCCACAGCTGAACAGTGGTATTTTCACTCTAAACTTTACCCTAAAGATCCTGGGTTCAGCCAAGTTACAGACATGGGATAGCCTCAGCACAACTGAAGTTGCCATCAAAGTGATCCTAATCCACTGGTTTTGCCCTCCTCAGTCAGTTATCATGCATGTCTAATAGTTAACATTTCCAGGCTGGTGCATGAACCTTACTCCCATTGACCTGGCTGTACCCAGCCTCTCCTATTTTAAAGTCTCCAGTTCATTACAAAAGAATTGAAAAAAATGAAAAGAAAAATAAATTTATTACAAAAAGCTAACATTGTGCCACACTATTTGGTATACTGCTGAGGCTATACCTTTTTATTTCTCAGAAGATTTCTAGCTTTAAAAAACAGACTGCTTTTCTTTTGGGGAGCATGAAATCAAGCAGAAAAAGTACTGGATTTTTTATTCTTTTTAATTCAGAGTAGATAAGAACAAACAAAATGTATTAAATCGTGAAAACAGCTAATCCTTGTGTATGTCTGAACTCAGCCTCCAAGTCTGAGGTCCTCAGCCTGATATATTGCTACATCACAGATCTAGAACCAATTCCTGTTGGTAAGTAATGCTCTCCAGCACAGGGGAAGAGCTCTGACATCTGGATAAAGAGCTTTAAAAGCACAAATAAGAGCTTTCAAGTGTACTGTGGAAACATTGGGAAAAACCCAAACCCCTCATATAAAATAAAAACTACAGAAAAATGAGGGTCAACATTCACTTAAACGAAGTTCCTCTGTAAACAAAAAACTAAGATATCTTAAAGCAATGTACAAATCTAAGAGTGCAGATACAATGAAGATACATTTGGAATTTGCATGTCCTGCTGTGGTTACTTTTAAATTAAACTTAGAATATAATACAAAAGTATTTCAACTGTAACTATGTTTTCTAATTCCTGAAAGCCAAAACTTCCACTACGGTATTTCTAGGAAGAGTAAGTGCACTCCATGGATAGAAAAAGACGCAATCCAAAAGACACAAAAATCAGCATCGAAGTGGGGAGTTCCCTCTACTGGTTCTCCCTTGAAACTTCATGGCTTGTTGATTTCATGTTCACTTTGAAAATTATCACTGCAGGAAAACTAGGAAGATAGATTTCTCAGTAAAAGAGCATGTTTTAAAAGAACTCTTGAAAATTACGAATTAGTCATTTTAAGCAAGTCAGCTCTATCCCACCACTACCATGCCTCCTCCAAAGGGCTGTTGCATGAAAACACATCTAGTTTAAGAGTGCTGAGTAAACCCTAAAGATCACTTGAGAGTGAAGATATGTTACCATCTACTTGTTGCATGTCAAGGCACACACTTCCAAAAAACCAATGTTTTACTTAGCAAAGATTCCTCAGCATTTCTTTCAACGGGCACAGACATTAATCACATGTTAAGACAGTCTAGGATCCTACTGCTAAGATACACATAAAAAAATAAACCCAAAGAATACAAGCTTATAAATGGAGAGACTGTTCGGTACCAAATCAAAAGGCCATACTCCAAGAAAGCTGTTTGATGTCTAAAGCTTTTCTATAGATACTACCTATGAAAAAAGCACAAAACTACTTCACATGTGCTCCATTGAGGCAGAAATTACATCCTGAACCAACTAAACACTCAATCCTTAACCTGCAACAGCGAAATTATACTGATGTTTGGTCACTGAAGTTTTGACAGGTGTTAGAAATATATGTGAAGGGACAAATAAAGTCAAAATTATTAGCCTGTTACCATTTTATTTGTGAAACATTCTGTATTTATAAATTACACAGAGTCCAAGGAGAGTCTTCTCAGTCCTAGGTCACTGAACTGATTCAGTTTACCCTGCCACTCTCAGGAACCAGCTCTAGCATTCAGAAAGTTGTTTCCTCCAGTTCAGTCTTTGGCTCTACTTTTCCAACATTGGTCCTGGTGATCCTTTTCCTTCAGCTCATAAACTCTTGCCCATCTCATTTTAGAATTCTGAGATCATTTGAAATAAGAACTACAGTACAATGAACTTCAGATTTAAAATTTAAAGCATTTTGATCATTCAGGAACGTCTGCCCTGAAACTGCACACACATTCATGCCTCACATTTCATGTCACCCTTGGAAACAGAAGGAAAACGTGCAATGAAGAGCATTTACCTTGTGGACGTGCTTGCCTTCTCCACTGTGGACATGAGCCTTGCAAATGCATCAGTCACTCTGCTGCTTGCGTTGGAAGTTTCCAGTTTTGAGGTTGTCAATTCATACAACTCAGGATCCACACCTTACAGTATAAAACAATAATCAGTGATGGTTGGAGGCAAGTAGAATCATAATTAGTCACAGACCAACTTGCTAGAGACTGTTTTCTGTAAACATCTGAATCATTTATAATTTCAAGATACATGAAAAGAACATGACAGAACATGTCTGCGTTTCTGAAGCATCATCCTCTCTCCCCATCCTTTTTCAGCAGCTTTTTTAGTTGTAGTACAAAACACACAACTTGGATCAAGTCTGGCATACCAAGTCTCAGTCTGTGAGTAAACAAAACCAGTCTGATTGACTTTTCAGAGTGAAACCTCTACAAAAAATATCAGCTGTGTCAAAATGGATTGTTTCAACTACTTCAACTCAACTGCCTGTATTAAAAGAGCAGTGCATGTTAACAGGGACCAACTCTTCACCTAGAGATTACAAACAACACTGGCATGCAATACAGTGCATGTAGTATGTGGCTTTTCTCTAGGGATTGTGTTGAAATTTTAAGTGAGGAAAAGCAGCTTTTATGAAACGTAGAAGTGGAATGGCATTTAAAAATGCTATTATTATATACTAATATGCACAGGACTACCAAAACTTTAAGTCTGCACTCCCTTTTCACCTTTCAAGTATTTCTAATGCATTAAGAATCTGAATGTTTCAGCCTTGAATTCGCAGCTTCAGGTATCTGAAGTCAGATGCTGAATTTGGACATCACATTTGTTGCACACAGATTTCAAATTTTAGCAGCAGAGGTCATTCTGAAAACACTGCAAACAATGGAAACCTGTATGCAAAAAATGTATATGTATGAGTTAAACTCTATCTGTTTAATATCAAGCATCACATCTCAGTAGGAAGTAGCTCTAGGATTTTTAAATATTAAATACTATTAAAAAAAAATAATCTCTAGGAATTAGAATTACCAAAACAAATCAAGACTGTTACAACAAAGTTTGTTGCATTTTAGATTGCTGATACTTCCCTAGTTATAGTTTCAGATAGTCCATGCTTCACTTCAGGGGTTTCATGAAGTGTGCATATGTGCCATTCCCAAGGTGTTTTTCAAAGACAGCACAGAATTTTTGTTCATAAGCACTGTGTTCATTTACAAACACCTCTGTGCTAAACAGGTGTCACACTTGTGCCTGTTGGTGTGGGCAACATAAAATCATTTCATCCTACTGCAGAACAAACACTGCAAATATGGGGACCCGATGGTCCCATGCAGCTCCCTGATACAAAACCAGCATTTGTTAATGTTTGCTGATGATTGTATCCAGCTTACTTCCCAGGATCTAGATGCTTTTAGAAGTATTCCTGAAACACCAAAAGATTACTAAAAATAAATGCCAGTGCCTGCTGTCCTGCCTTTACCACCAGTAACTGCAGCACTGTGTGTGCTAATAGAACCATCCTCAAACCTGCTTTGCATGAGCTCTCCACAAGCAGTGTCTTCACCATTTATCCTTTTGGCACAAGTTAATTCTTCTTTTATTGTGAGGAAACTAAGCTGACCAAAATGTAAAATAAAGAAAATCATCTGGTTAAGTTACAGGACATGGAAGATTTGTTTAGTATAATATGAGTTGATTAGAAATTAATCAGATGTCCTTTTAACATGGGTTTTGGGTTTTTTTTACATCTGGATTTTCAAAGTGGATTTGATCCAGTTCCATGCAAAATATCAAAATATGTACTGTCCTGAGACTGGTATACCAAGACTTCTAATAATGTCAGATGTTTACAGAACTTAGAAATAGGAAAAAGCCCAAATATTCCATAAAATATCCACTTTCAATCAGGGAGAGGAAGCCTTGAAGAAATACACTTTGACTTGCAGAAGCCTGCGAAATCCCATTAAGGTACAAATTGGAAAGCTAATTGAAGGAAGGAGCCCTTTGACATGCAACTCTGCAACAAACATTAAATGCAACCTTGTAAGTTACATCATTTAGATATTCCCATTTACAGTCCTGTACTGGGATGTCACTGATCAATTTACTGTTCTTTAGGCACCTCCTACTCAGCTGCATTTATGTTAAACTCTTTACATGAAAAATAAAACAATACATTAAATCTGTGGGAAAATATTATAAATTAGTAACTCCCTGTTCATAATGTGGAATGAAAATTTGTATATAAAAAGTTATTTTGAGTATTGATGACATCAGACTGAGAAGAATTCAGTGTCAATCTATAACAAGTAAAATTAAGTCTCCAAAGAAAGAATAAACTTCTGATAAAAGTAACTTCTTTAAGCAAAAAAAAAAAAAAATCTAGCAATTTGTCTTTCAATTATTTTATGTATTTTTAAGAGTTGCATATTTTCCATTTTATTCAGGTGATGAGAGAATATATATATGGAAACCACTGCAAAACCTTAATGAGATATTGAAGGAAAGTTAGCCAACCAAACCCCACACAAAGCTCCTAAACACACACACAAACACACGAGCTGCAAGCCATGAAACAAATGACTTTCCCAGAAACAAGTCAGTAAGGAAAAAAAAAAAACAAAGCCAAACCAAAATAAAGAAAGGAAAAAAAAAAAAGAAAAAAAGAAGCACTATAGGGCATACCACAGAAGGTGATACCTGTAACTTGATTAAACAACAACATAAAAAATAAAATGCAATAAAAGACTAACAGACTATTCCTCCAGTAACCCCTTCCAGTGTGCACACCTTCTGCACAAGCAATAATGCATGTACCCAGCTACACAAGCAGTAATACTGGGCACTGGTGACTTGTGTCAGTGGACTTGCACACACTTAAAAGAATCTGCAGGATTCAAGCACCTTGACTTTGCTAGCTGTCACTTCCATGACAAATCTGCCCTCTTTCATCTGATAATGACATTTCTCAAGGGTGGAATAAAAAGTCATTTAGATTGCCATGCCATAAAATTGCTTTCAGTGATAAGATTTTAAAACTAAAAAAGCATGTTTCTAAAACCAAAAAATACCATAATAATTATAATCACTTATTTGAAATGTGGGAGGACCCCAAACATCTTATGAACGGATTTTAAAAATTAAAATCACTAAGAGGAAAAATATCTTTCCTATGAAAAAAATTGATTATCATGGCTTCAGGCATTGTATTGAAGGAGTACTTGCATTATCAACTTAACCTAAGCACTGGAACAAATCCCCAAAGTGTTCCCTGAAATTCCTGCAGAAATTTATTCAAAGTGTAGGTTTTCACAAGCTCATGCAAAATACTCAGAGCACATAAAAACCACATGATAAATTAATTCAATTACTTTCACACATTATTCAATGAGAGAGTGGTGTTTTCATCTCTTTTTTAAGGAACTAAGTTGCAGATAATGTGCTTTGGCTTCAAAATTAACATTAATGAACTTCTAATATCCCACAAACATGCAACTATCCTTCTTTTCTATTATAAAGGCTGTTAAAACACCTTTTTCACTGTATTATTAGTAGCAATCCATGACCTCCTGGGCTATGATGTACCAAGGCTGATAAATTTATATTCACACATGGCTTCTAAACATCGTCATAATCCTGTAATTTGGAGGCACTTAGAAAAGAGAGCAAGCCTCATATTTTAGGAATTGCCACATCTATACCATTTTTCGAATTTCCTTAAGTGCTTAGAAGAGTTTCAATTTCTCATTTGAAACAAGTGTTTTAACATCTTATTTGCAAGAGCATAAAAGCCATTCATTCCTTCAGCAGGTGACAAATACAGAGCTGACAGTACCTTTTAAATACTTCGTACTCGATACAAAACATCAGAAAACAGAACACAGATTAAAGGAAAAACGCAGTAGAGAGACATTTTAGAGAAATGCAATGTAAAACTTCTCCTTGTTTGTAGGAAAGTCAAGTGATGTGCTCATGCTTTTAGTAAGTCGTTATATTCTTACAGTTGTGGTTTTAACACTCTGCTGACCTGGGATTGTGGTGGTGCTGCTAGAGCTACTGTCATCCACGGGCCCAAAGAAATCAAGGTTCAGAAGAGTGGAACCTCCACTAGCTTGAAATTCAGTGACCGTGTTGGTAGGCAGCCATATAGAAGGTAAGCCAAGGGAGGGGTTTATGTGTAAAAAGGGGTAAGACACACACTTGAACATGCAAGTTATAATTAGTACTCAGTACGCAATTTAAAAATCGACATGAAAACAATGCTTACAGTATTAGTTTGTACCTTCTAAAATGTTAACAACTTAATTCAGTGCACATTTCCTCATGTACAATGCAGCAAGGAAATCAACACTAGTAACTTTAAAATAGAAATATTTATTTCAATCTAAAAATGAAAGAGAACCAGCACGACCCAGAGAGAGAGAAGTGACCAGTTAAAGGGAAACAATATATAGGTCAATTGATAGTTGAAATATAATAGGCTTTTTCTCCCCTCACTGAAATTGAAAGCCATTCTTTCATCAGGAAAACTTAGCAGATCTTCAAATAGCAAAGAAAAAAAAAAAAAAAGAAAGAAAAAAAAATTAAAAATTTTATTTAGCAGCTTTAAGCTATTAATTATCATTATCTTAAAGCAGTGTGACCACTGGGTAACAAATGCCACTCTTATGTCCAGTTCCTCACTGACAAATTATACTGTTCCCCTTTAGTACTAAAACAGAAATCAAACCAAGATACATTTTAAAGTTGTTTGTTAAAAAGAAAGCATGATGATTGACTGAAGTAGTAAGACACCAGACAACAGCAAAAGGGTCCATCCAGGCTTTCCTTCAGCACCATGATACAGCTATCCAAACTCTTACACCCCACACGTTCTGCAACAACAGTGTGGCAACACCAGTGCAGTAAGAGATGCACTTTATCTGAGCCTGCCTTTGAACCTGTGTGTCATCAATTAGTTGTTGTCAGCAGGCTCCTGGTAAAGGAGCTTCTTGATAGGTTTCTAGTCTGTCAATCAAACAAGTTTCCAGAACTTGTTTTATTTCTTTTGCATGCACTTACATTTCTGACACTGGAGGCAGTGGCACAACTCACTTGGCTATTAAAATAGACATAGGTGAAAGGTGTCTTTTAGGTGATAACTATATACAGTTACAGATACAAATAAGTTTGTAGCTACCTCTTTAATATATTAGCTATAATTAGCTCTTTAGTATAAGCAAAAGGGATAATGAATGAAGTTACATTTTTGAAATATAAAATTATCTTTAAATCTGAAAACTTTCAGCTCAGGAAGTGTATATTTTGCAAACAGTTTGAGGTTAAAATATTGTGCTTTGAAGTAGCCACTATACAGAAGTTTGTCGTTCAGAGGATGTCTAAAGAGATAGCTGACTGGTGAAAAATACTTTTAAGAAGTAAAACTCATCAATCTAAAATGCTCATTTGTTCAGAGCTTCATTATAATCTGCAGTTATACATAATGAAGTGTTAATATTGCCACTGTGTCACTAGCATATAGAAGGAATCTAAAATAACACTTAACTTCATATTTTTCAAACTATGAATACGTCACATAGGGGCACTGCTAATCAGAAAGAAAGCCTGAATTTCCAAAGTTAGGAGTAAGAAATAAGTATTATATATATATATTTTTATATATGTGTGTGTGTATATATTTTAAAAAAATAATCAGCAGATAGATGTTTGTCTGAACTTTGTAGCTTTCTTATCTCTAGCTCTGGTGCTAGAGGCTCTACGGAGAGACGTACCATCTAAAGGGTTAGTAAGGCCACTGCTACTCCAGTCAAACTGGACAGGTGGTAGAGATTCCTAGAGTTGAAAAGTCAGAAATCAGATTTTATAGTCAGTTCAGGTTACAACAATGCAAAGCAGTTCAAACAACAGATTCTTTAGCGTCTAAACACTAAAAAAGACAACTAAATGATCAATCCCAAACTTTTGGGAGGTGTGTATTTTCATAATATGCACTAGAGATTCAAAGCAGATTTGTTCTACCACAGAAAGTCTATTAAATTCTGAACAGCACAGATTAGTTAACTTTAACTCAAACAGGATTTTCAATTTAACTAAAACATATGAATTGAAAAACAAACCTTAAGGCATCACTGAAAATTAAACTATTACTTTCATGGAAGATGAAGGACATAGCATAGAAAGTTATGTATACGCAATTACAGGGCAAATTCAGAGCAGTGAAAGCTGTCTGTGTATCCACGCTTTGTCTTGATCATATATATTATTTATCGTCAAACAACCCATCATTCTTTTGGTTTGTTTTGCTCTTAAGAAACATAATCCCCACACATGAGGGACAAATTACCAACGCCCTCTCCACTCCACCCTCTTTAAAAATAAAAGTTCTGTGACTTATTATCCTTTCACAGTTAACTCATCCTGATCTAAATACAAACCATTGGTAGCAATGCTTGAACAAGAGGAGTATGGAAGCATTGACTCCTTCTGGGAGCCCATCTTTGCTTTTCATTTCCTCTTGTTAAGCCTTTTGGACACAAGCAAGCAGCAGGGACCATACTCTAAAGGGAAGGTGTGTTCAGGTGCAGTGTGACTTGCAAGCACTGTCCTCCTGTACTCTCAGGACACAAACTGATGGGACAGCAGCAGAAATGTCTGAAAGAAGCTGAACCTTTCTACTTTTGTGCATTATACTCTGCTCTCTCCCCAGTGAAGTCAACTGTTGTGAAGCGCTGGAGAAGGATGTGCCCTCAACTTCCAATGAAACAATCACAGTATGGAAGAAATGAATGGATGTTCTCAGCAATATTTTTTAAAATGCATCAGTACTTGTTAAGCCCCCAATGGCTGAGCCATACCTTCTCTTTGCTTTTGTAGAAAATCAGCCTTAATTCTTTAATTTCAAAACTTCCAACCATCTGACACTAAAGAAAAATGCAGATTCACTAATCAAGACTGTAGCAACCTGAGGTAGCTTTGTAGCCCAATTATGCTCACTGTAAAAGACATTTCCTCAGTGCTAGATGTTTACAGGAAGCAAAACAAAGGGAGCTGGAGATTTCTGTATTTACTTATAGCAAAGATTTTTCTAAGCAAGACATTTACTATTTAATGTCTTTAAAAATACTTTCAGTACTGAGGACAGCTTGAACAGTATTCTCTCCATGGAGGTTAAGAAACTGATTCTTCACTTTTTACTTTGCTTTGAGAATGCTATTACTGGCATTGAAATGATTTGCATGTAGATATAATGTCAGCAGTGTGCAAGCTCCACTTGATGAAGTAATGATCTCTATCATCAGTAGCTTGTTTAAACTTTGTCACATGTAAAATACATTAACACTGAAAGGAGTTTGTAGGAAAATAAACCGGTAGTAAGTATGACAATTTAGTAGCTTTCTGCCCTGAGCAAAATGAAGTCAAATTGAAACAAAGTGGCTTCTTACTCTCTTACTGAGGAAAGCACCCACTAGATTTTGTGTCAAAGGCCTGAGTTGGGACTGAGGACTGTGACAGAGCTGCATGGAAAAAGTGGCACCAATGGATTGCTAAGTGTTTGCCTTTAATGATGGCTTGACTCTCAGATTTGACAACGAAATGACAAAGGATGTGATGAATTCTTCCTAAAATGGGAAAAAATCCGAGTCTGACTCCAAATCAGTAAGAATATACCAGGTATATTACTCTGCTCTGTGGGATGAGGCCACTCTGCTGATTTAAACAACTTTGCAAAAGAGAGGGTAAGTAAAGCAGCCCTCACCTATACAGGATGCTGGCAAACCCCAGTCTATACAGTAGCAAACAAAGTGAAAGGAGAAGGCAGAGGAAAAAGCAAAATTAAACAAAGTTTTCTGTTTCTAATTATCTCAGCCCTAAGAAAACTACACTGGGACACCTGAACACAGGCATTGAAACCTCAGCCACTGGGAACATACCCTGCAAATGGCAATATAATATTTAGCCTTTCTGAAACTATGAGGTTGTTAGGCTACTGCAATTATTATTTTAATAACATGCTTTAAGGAAAAGTGTCCAATCTAGGAGAATACTGAGAAATGGAGCACACTGCTTTCACTCCTTGAGGCCTCCATCTTAGATTACAGGACACAGTACAGAAATGAAAAAGCATACTCAGCTGTCAAGAGCACTACTCTGAATGTTAAGGAAGGAAATGTTAAGGAAATTAAAATGCCTGTTGGTTTTACTGCATCATATTTCACTTTGATACAAGCGAGAGATGTTTTCACACAGTAATTTTAGAATGCATTATGTAAGAGCTCTTATAATCAAAAGAGTAAAATGTAAATGTTTGTGTCTGTGCCAATAATTACCCAAGGAAAATTAAACAAAATACAAAAAAGGAAGCATTTTGCTGTCTTAAAGCTGGGCGAAAAGAATAAAAGGACTTGTAATACAAATACAATGTCAATATTTAGCTGGATCCCAGAAATTAATATCATACACATTCCAGAAAAAGCTTTACATACAAGTAATTCATACATTTCATTGTGTGTATTCATTGGAAAAATTATATCAGTTCTGAAAACTGCTCTTTTCAGACAACCCCTTTACACAGCTGTCACATCTGACAGAGCAGCAAGTTCTGTAGCATCCCTTACCTGCAAATCTTTCCTTCTTACTCTGTTAACAAAGCTAAAGACACTCTCACACTCTTGGATCTTTCTCACATGTATAACTGGAGAGCTGTTCCTGATGGAGCCTTTGGCTAGTGGCCAATAATATGGTAGTTTGCATCTGTCATTGTTAGAAGTCCTGATGGTCTCTTATGTAATTAAAAGTGTTTTTAGAGACTGTCACCCCACGGGGTTTAATTAAGGTTCAGTCCCTAATAGCCAGCAAGTGTAAGATGTATATTTCTATTATAACCTGATCCCTAATTCAGTGGCTTACATGCAAGCAGATGTGCTGTAATGGGCACCTGCAGAAAAGAATCACTGGTAATTTTCTTTTAGAAATGTCTGGGTCACTGCAGATTTTTATTCCAATATAAAACTCACTAAGTAAAACTTGGCAGGTAACCCTACCAAAGGAACATAATCTCAAATGGAGAGAAGAGAATCTTTGAAGAGATAGCAGTAAAGAAGAACTATCTGGACAACTTTTCTCAAAAAACCCAAAGAGAAGCAGAGAAATAAACTTTAAAACAACATTAACCAGAAAACAGTACCAAGCCAAGAGAAAGCAGTCATCATTAAGTCCAGAAAGCAACCCTTTAGACTAACACTGGAATGTATTTTGCATGCACTGCCTGAAGACTTGGCTGTGATGTAGAAGTCCACTAGAGCTGTAGAAAAAAGAAGAGAAAGGCACCTGTCTTGGGTCTCACAATCAAAGGGTGCCTATTTCACCAGCCACTCCTTACACCTGATGTGCCTTGACAGAGCCTTTTACTTCAGCCCTGTGAAGTCTTTGAGATGCCATGCTTAGATCAAGGCAACAGTAATCAGGGGATTATTTCATATTCTGTTTACTGCCTTACAGTTATGAGCACAGAGGAACAGAGAAATAAACCAATTGTCAAGATAAACAACAGATCAAAGAAGAATTTAGATGCTACCTTCAAATATAAAAGAGAATGACTCCACAAAAATCATCTTTATACAATAAACTAATGCAACAAACCAGTCAGTAACTTACTTGAGAACTCAATTTCAAAACCCTTGTCCTTGTAGCTTAAATGGCTCAGATGGAAATTTGTCCACCCTACTTCCACAGCCTAACTCAGTGAGACCCACTGCAGGGAATGAAGGCAAAACATCCAGAGTTTATATGATAACTAGGAAGAAACATTGCAGCTCACTTGCTGCTTTTTACCTCACTCTATTTGCTCTAAAGTTCTCCATTTTAAATCTCTGCATGCTTTTGTCTGTTTGCCAACAACAAAAACATTTAGGAGGCATTTCTGTGTTTCTACAAATGGTCTTTCCACTATTACTTTTGCCTCATCAGTCTTCCAAAGTCTTACTCCCTTAGCAGGAAGTCATATGCATACATGCACAGACACTGATCTGTATCCAAGTGCCATAAATGCCAGCTCTCAAACAGAGAATTCTTCCTTGAGCAAAGAACACAAATCTATCAACCAGAGCCACTCCTTCCAAAGAGAATGTCAATATTCTGAAGTTTCTGAAAATAGGGATAAATCATTCTGAAAATGGAGAAATTTAGAAGTTTAACTAAATAATTACATATTAACCAGGTACACTTAAGAGATACTTGAATTGTTGCCCCTAAGTCACTTGCATTTAGAATAAGAAGTTTCAGAATAAGAATAATTTTAGAATCAGAAATTTCAGAGTCCACTAAAACTGCCTGTATTTCCACTGAATATCTTAACAATGTTTGCAGCATAGTTCCTAACAAAATGTTTGGGCACATCATCTTATTACCATAACCTGAAATATTCTGAAAGAGCCGTTTGCACAATGTGATGTGAAACTGGATTTTCCCCAAAGCAAACAGAAGCCATCAATCATTGACAGGAAGATGAGACCAAGAAAGAAAGGAGGTCTCTGAGGTGGAGAATTGATCATGTCCTGAAACTTTCAGAATGTCATCTAAGTGTAGCCTCCTAGAGGCACAATCTGTAACCCATCTCTTCCCCAAAAGCTTATTTTAGTGTTTGTCTTTTTGGAAAAGCTAACCTAATGCCAACAGTGCAGACAGACAGCACAGAAGCTTCTCAGATGTATTCATGGACCACAGCTATTGAACAGAGATGGTCTTGTCAGAACAAGCCATGGGACAAGATTATCAAACTGTGACAAGTAATCGGAAATTCTGTAACAGGAATTCATAATTACAGAAAAAAAAGAGAGACTTCGGTAAGTAGAAGTTCTTATTTTCAGCACTGTGACTGTCAAGCAACTGAGAAAATGGCACTTGTCAGAGATGTTGCTACTTCAGACTCTCACAGCTCTCTACACTGTTTAGTGTACGACTTAATTTATGTTTTATCTCCTCTGTAAAAAAGGGTACTTTGAATGCTGCAAAAAGACCGTGAAATGTTCCTACTTTCTTACCACACAGTAGATTTCTTCAGGTCAGACTATTTGCAGCAATCAGTTTTGTTACCTTTTCTTATATCCAGTTCAGCTGCTCAGTTCCACTACACGTGAGAAGCAGCACAGGAATTGTGTATTGCTGTATAAAACAGTGTCAGCTCTGAGCTCACTGACAAACTGCTACTCAACAATGAAAAAGAATTCTCTGCTACAAGCATGTCATTCTTAGAGCTCTCACTCTTAGAGCAGTGTGGCAGAGCAAGGACTGCAAGAACATCACTATAGTTATAAGTACCTACTGTTAAGGTTAGGTGTAGCTCAAGAATAATTCTTTCTGGAATGCCTTCAATTAGAAGTCATGAGCATAGCAGGGAACTGAAGATGCTAGGTGGATTAAACAAGACCTGCACTAAGGAAGGACACAGCTGAGACACTGAATATGTACTGAGCATCACTGTAATGACACTGAAAATGAAGGATCTCTGCATATCCCATTACTTTGTTGGCATCCACACACATTGCAACATGCATGGCATTCAAGAGCTCTTCTAATATCCTTACATCAAAACAACAACAACAAAGAATTTGTGAAATTCAAAAGCTCACTCCTAAACTCCTCTGAATTCATTTTGTATCAGACTTTGAAGACGGAGAAGCCAGCAAAGCAAATGTGCATAGAAGATAATTCAATAAAATCTGGCACAAAGGGCCAAGAGAATTCATGCAATCAAAAAGTCAGACACGTATGCTTGTAATGACCACACCCAAAATCTCTCCAGGCAGCTGGAATGCTTTTCATGACACTCTAAAGAAGTAAGAAAGGGCAAAAGGAAATGAACATGGGCAGTAAAAATGCAAATGGAATAATTCAGAAAATCAAGTGCTAACCAACAAGTAGAACAACCTCCATCAATAAGCTCCACAATAAGCAAAGATGAAGAACCTTTGCCAGAGGTCAGATGAGTCTAACATTACATATAAAATCTGTCTAACTGCCCACTGCCTTTGAGAGCAAACTGCTGTGTAACAGTAAGGATCATCAGGACTCTGAAATGGTGGCCACCAACTGCTACAGCCTTGTCACAGGGACTCCCAGTCACACATGAAAAGTAGATCCAAGAGCAGGACTTCAATCTGACACAACCAACACCTGCCTTCTACATAGAGGTGTCTTTGAATACACCATCTAGATATTTTAAACATAAAGAGACAAGGCATCCCATTATTTCCATCATTCTTTCTTTTCCTCTCCTCACCCTTCTCTCTCTGTTTTTTACCTGGAACTGATCAGATGCACATGTGCTCATCTCTGGTGATACAGGAGGTGTCTGTCCTATTGAAGCTATTTTTTCTGCTGCAGATATTGGTTTCAAAGGTTCCTTGGTAGGTTCTAACATACCCTGAATAAATAAACAAGCAAATAAATAATGTAATTAAAAAAAAAATAACTTGCACACACAGACACACGC
The DNA here is from genome assembly GCF_030490865.1 of Poecile atricapillus. Classification (NCBI taxonomy): domain Eukaryota; kingdom Metazoa; phylum Chordata; class Aves; order Passeriformes; family Paridae; genus Poecile; species Poecile atricapillus. The sequence continues at coordinate 107,228,744 of NC_081251.1, read as the reverse complement.
ATTTACAGATATTTCAAGAACTGCAGATGCCAAAAACTAGAACACACTACTATGTAGTAGTGCCCTCAACTAAGGGCTTGGGGGTAACCATGTATCTTTGGGACACTTTCACTGTGTCCAGAGGGGAAGGAGTAGATGGAGGGGAAAATCATCCCGGGGCCTTAGCCTAAGAAACATTTTAGAGCCAGTAACAGAAACCCAGGTGTTGAGCTGGAGCCTGCTTTCAACTTTCAGTAATGTAATTTAAGCTGGAGAAAAGAGTTACTTGATAAGGTGATGTCTTCTCCTCCCAATTGTGTGTAGACTATTCCAGAAATATCAAATGACCCATCACAAAAGTACAAGTGCATTCATTCCATTTCAACAATTAAGTAATCCACAAAAAAAATAAACTAAAATTATCAGTTTTCAGAATGATACGAAGAACAATAATTACTGAGAGGGAAACAAATGCATTAAGAACTATTAAGAAAATAAAGTTTTTAATTTTAAGCAAACATTTCAAATACAGATTGTATCATGAAAAATGTCTGAAATCTGATATTGAAAAAAACTGAAGGCAAGAAGATTTACAGAAAGCCCAAAGTTTGCACTGAGACGTGCCAGCCACCCGAGAATGAGGAGATACCCCCAAATAAAAGCATGGGATATGCAGCTACAGCTTTTTAAACCATTTTCAGGAAGTCACTTGCCAAGATCAGCTGTACCACAAATGTTTCTACACCATATTAGGGGAGCTTTGAATTTACCCACCACTTATATCACTTGTTTTGGACAGCACAAAAGCACAGAAAGCAATGTGGCAACAGAAAGGCAACAAGTAATTTCTGCTATCGCTGCTATTCAGCTTATTGTGTGCAAAAGGAGATTAATTAATCAGCAACTGCAATCTGTTGCAAAAAATAACTGCATGTGTTGCAAACATAGTCCTGCTCACAAACAGAAAGAAAATAGCAATATTTCTGAGTTGTTTTAACTATCTGTATCAGAATACCATGTTTACATCCAAAGAAGTACATGAGCTGACCTTGATGCATCAGAAGACTGTAGAAGTCACTCTATAAAATTAACCTATGTCATTAAATCAGTCTACTATAAACCAAAGAAAACTATTTTTTTAACTATTCCATTTGTGGATGCTCATATGAAAACACAGGTGTGCTTGTATGTGTGTATACATATACATGTAATGTTTTTTGAGAAAAAAGGAACTTTTACTCTGCTCAGACCAGCAAAAATCACAAACCTTATCTTCTCCTTGTTTTTACCAAATACTTTCACTTAAAATCAAGTATCTGTTCACACACATAATGAAAATTATTTGGTACTTTTTTTTCTAGCATTTCTACTGATGCCTAAGCCATAACTGTACTTACAAAAATATCTTTCAGCACACTTGGTGTTTAATGTCATTTCATATATTTCATTATATGATGCTACTGGATCTATAACAAAAAATAATACTAAAAAGAGCTTACCAGTCCTGCTGCATACATGGGTACTATAACAGGCTGCTTCTTGTTGCCTGTAAAAAGCTGATAAAACAACAACAACAACAAAGAATTTACTTAAGAGTTTCTATGTCAGTGATGGAAATGTTTTTCAATGCTACATAACTTGTGTAAGTATCACAGAATAAATACTATGTTAGTTATAATACAATGGTTAAAAACGGATGCAACTTTTTATATTACTAGGGCTTATAAAAGGTTGCCAGGTGGTCTGTCATGAGCAACCATGTTCTGTGCAACTATGCAATTAGGAAAAGGCACTCACACCAGACACTTCCACCTGATGATCCTACATATAAAGCAGCCTCATAATTTAGAAAGACAGTTTTACTGGCAGACTCACAATATTTCTTGTGTCGATTCCCAGGGAGCACAAAAGCTTTTTGTTGCTGTGGGAGCCACCCCACTGGTATCTCAGTCCGTAGGCATCATGGATGTCCTGCAGCTCTGCCCACACGTCCATCAGTTCCCTGCACAACCCATCATAAATCAAGTTATCATTCAGAAAAACAGCTCAGCAGCCTTGAATATTTATTCTGTTTTCTAATTCAAGTGACTTAATATACATTCCAATTAAACTTATGCCCAAACACAGTACCCAGGGGAACTAAAACTGCACAGTGTTCTCAGAACAATTACAGTTCAGACTTCTTATTGGACAATGATGTCCACAGCAGACAGGACAAAGCCTGCTTAGACTTCATCACATGAATACATATAGTAATTTATAGCAAGTGTAACTAATGAGACATATTTGGTTAATTAAGAGACATCATTGAAAAGAAGATGATAGGCTGCTGAGTTGCTAAGTGAAGTACTCCTGGCACATGCAGTCACTGAAAAGAAGTATTCTGATAGATAGATAATTTTCACATGATGGCGTCTCAAAATGCTTGAAGCAAATGCCTCATTTTAAATTGCTGCCTTATGTGGTTCAAGTTCATTTTGTATTTGCTGCATTGTAGTTTCTTACCCAGTACTTCCTAAGGTCTCCTCTGTTGTTATCTGCTTTTCACCTGCTTCTAACAAATGATTCAAGGAACTTATTTCTTCTTCAATTTCAGCAACAGGCATGGAAGGAAAACAGACTTCAAATATTCGTTCCAGACGACTTAGCAATGTTGTCTATACCAAAGAGAAAATATTTATGTCAGGTTTTGCTAACTGCTATACAGATAAATCCAATATTATAGCAAGATGGAAAAGAACTTATAGCTAACACTTACCACAAAATATTAACTGTCAGAGGACTCTTTAAACACCAAATACAGGCTTCTAGCTACTAAGAAACAGTAAGGATCTTGCCCTCTGCAAATGAGTTCTTATAGAAGAGTCCAAAGTCACTCTGTTAGAAATTAGCAGAAAATGTATGCAAGAAGATTTATGCTATGAAAGGATAACGTCTCAGCAATATAAACAGCATATATTGGAACTAATGGTCTCCAGACGTTTTAATTCCAGAGCATGCACTGCACCAGAAGTCAAACAACTTCCTGCCCTCACAAAAACAAAAAAATCCCCCCCCCCTTTTTTTTTTGACAAGCATAGTATGCTTCCTTCTTTTCAGGTCTGTCCCTTACATTTCTCTTTTCTCTTTCGTAGTTCCAGATAGACAGGATTTCAACTTCTTGCACCTCTCTTAACTGGTCTTGGACATCAGATGTAGTAATGATATGGAATTTTTTTTTCTTAGTTCAACCCACCAAAACCAGGTAAGCATCAAGCTTTTATTACTTATTAAAATACCAATTGCAAGGTATGCTTGTAAAAATTAAATTAAAGCCTTTTTTAATGTACTAATTCTTGCCAGAAACACCTGAATCTCTTTTCTTGCTAAGGAAAGGAGGTATAAGCCTGGCATTCAATGCAGTGTTTCCATCTTTCTAGTTCAGTGTTCCTCAACAACCACTTTCCCAGTGTTCTGCTGCAACACACACAGGGCAGCATCCAGCTGCTCCAGCACCTGCTTTTCTACTGGGGAAATGGAAACGAAACAGAGTAGGCTGAAATCCAAGGAGGATCCCACGGCGTGCGCTGTTCTAGCTGTGCCAGCAGAGCCCTCCTGTGGAGATGCAGCATATTCCAGCAACAATGTGGAATATACACACAAAAGCCCTCAAAACAGGGTTTTTGTTACAACTGAGATGATTTAAAGTTCAGAAAAGCAAGTCTGCAGGGGAAAGTTATCCATTTAAGTTAGGCCAATCAGTACAACTGGGACCAACTTTCATGCAGCAAAATATCTGCTTCACAATTTCAAGAGTTATCTACAACATTTCTCATTTGAATTTTTAGCTGAAAATTTGCCTTGTCTCTCATCTCAACTAACCAACTCATTGGCCATGTACATCAGCAAACATAACAGAGGTAAACAAATTATCAGAATATCTGGATTCTGTATTGAAACTGGGATGATGAGTCAGGAACTAGGATCAAGTCTGTCCAGACTATTCTTTCTATTCAGCCACTAACTGCAAAAAACAGGAAAATGAATTAGCTTAGAGCATCAGCTCTTCAGTTTTACTACCTGTGAAAGAAATGCCTGGCAGGGACAGCCACCAGGTACAGTCACTTCCAAACTATATTGTAAAAAGGTGCAAAGATCTGAATTCAAAGCATACCTGACTCACCATTTTTTTTTTTTTTTTTCTTTCTTTTTCTTTTCTTCTTCTTTACCTCTCTGGTAAATTCTGATCATAATGAGCTGTGTTCTACAGTATATATTTCCTTTTAATTATCTTGCAGTGCTCAGTCACTCTGCCTATACACTAAGTTGCAATACTTGTAGGCTGTTTTGTGTTTGTTGCCCAGAACTAAGAGACTAATTTACATTTTTAGGAAGTAAAACTAAACAGTATTCCAGATTCTGGCCTAATGCTTCAGCACACAAAAGCACACTCTGCTTCAATTTTAAAGTTTAACTTTGCCCACAATGTATCACTTCCCCTTATCTTACATCAACAAGTGATGCTTACTTCATTTCTGTAATACAGCAAGAGTACATATCCCCAGGGAAAAGCAAGAGACAGATGAATGGCATCGGATCATGGAAACAGCAAGGCATCACATTTCTTGAAAAGGATCAACATTTGAGAACATGCTAGTGACTAAAAATATGCTTGCTTAGGTAATTAAAGAATTAGCAGAACATCTCTAAGAACCAAGCAACATCTCAGTCAGTGTCACATTTCAAATCTGAGTTTAAGAATTGTGCCAAAATTTCAGGAACAGTTTAACTATAGCATTCTTTACACTTCCTGTCATCTTTTCTAAATTTCCAGCGATGCATAGCCCTTATTTCTATACAACAAAGAATGGTTTCCATAGCAAACTGGAGTAATTAATTCTGTATGTGCCAATGGACAAAAGAAGAGTGCACAAACATCTCCAGGCAGTGGTAATGGAAGTGGCTGAACTTGTTAATCTAATTGGTGATGAAATCCTGTGGTCACATCTTCCAGGTAAAAAGGACATCACCAAAATTTCATAGCTGGTGTAAATGTCCACCTCCTACAAACTTTAATCTATTCGTGCATAAATTTGACTGCAACAAAATACTGTGTATGACCAGAAGTAATGTCATGTCTATGTCCTAGTTTAGGACAGTCTGTCTTTCTGGGGAAAAAAAAGGCAGAAAACAAGAATTTTTATCCATTTTCATGTCACCTGATTGTTCTCCACAGCCATTTGAGAAGAATAATTCTTGAAGGCACTTACAGAAGATATGAAAAGGCTACAGCTACCATTAAACATTAACTGTGACACTCCAAACAGTTGATAAATAATAATAATAAAAAAATAATTGATAAATTTAAAGCCCCATAGTTTCTGTAAATGCATAGAAGATTTTGGTAGACAGTTAAAATATGTGGTAATCAGCACCAGTACCAAAGTATCAGAGATACTTCTAAAAAATAAGGATAACCAGAGGATTAGAATTCATGCGGCAATTAAACAGTGGGCAAAATCCATCCCTCAGAGCTGGAAGCCTGAAGTAGTTGGTTTATGCAATCTGGTTTTTATTTTCTCTCTTGCCACAAGGTCATAGAATCCATGACCTCCTTCAACACAGCAGCTCTTCACTGACCACCCAGCACACCAAATCCTCCCCAGCTGCCCCCACATGAACCCAACGGTGACAGGTGACTGCCTTTCTTCAGAGCTATGAGGAGACAATAAAATTTGCCATAAAAACAACACACTTGAGCCCCACTACAGACACAGTGGACACAAATGGCAGTTTCCACCATATGACTGCTGTAATGCTGCTGTGGGTGAACTTTTGGGAAACTCTGTGTGCAAGAGTGGAAAAAATCCAGTTGTGCTTCTCTCCATGGTTCTGATCACATATGGGCTGTGGAGCAGACACAGGAACTCATCCAAGTGAACACCCCTTCAAAGAGTGGAGTGGCACTTTGTCCTTCCACCCTGTCCCTTTTCCACTGGAGGGCACAGCCCCATTTTTTAACACAAGTCCTTATTTTCCCTTAGGAAATCTTACATCCCACAGCATCTCTGCTCTGGCAGCCTCCAGAGGTGCTTTAAGAAGGAAGAATCAAAAACAGAGCATGCCTTCACCCCTCCTCATCCTGCTACCAAGAGAAGAGGACACAGAGGCAGCAACACAAACTCTGGGCTGTTTGCATCTACCAAACACAAAACTGGAAAACCTAAGAATAAATAAAACCAGTGTAATAGTTAAATTGTTGAGCATCTTTAGATACTCAAACTTATGTGAAATGTAAAAAAAGAAAAAACATATTAAAGGAGATGTAAATGAGCCTATGAAAGATCCAAGATGATAAACATACAAATTAGCAGGAAAGAAAAAAAGTTTATAAGGACATAACTGGTTTCTAATTGGAACTCAGAAGAGGAATGAGAGCTCTCAAAATGATGGAACAAAGCTCAGGGGCCAAGAAAAGAAAATGATTAACCACTGAGATTTTATTTAACTTAAATCATGAACTCTGAAATCACTGTTCTGCAGACTGCCTAGCACAGCTTTTTATGACTAGTTTAATAAAGTGAAGGTTAAATGAGAAACTCCCTTTGTTGGATTTTTTAACAACCAAACCACATTTTCCAGCAACACATTTGCCTGTGAAGAGCTAAGTCGCCATTCACTCCTCTGTCTTCACCATGTGTGTGCATGGGATGGGTGTACTTGGGGTTTTTGTTTGGTCAGTTTTACTGGTGTTCATGGAGCATTTTTGGGAGGGTTGGTCTGGGGATTTTTTAAGAGCTAAACTTCATGACCTCATAGCTAACACAAGGGAGCTGAAGAACCAGTTTCAATGGATGCAACTCACCATGGGGAACACACCAATCAACTTCCGTGGGTCTCAAAATTTTCTGGATTCAAGCATCAAACAAAGCTAAACGGTTAACTAAAAGCACACAAGCAAACAAACAAATCCCTGAGTTCTCAATTAAATGGGGCCAGTTTTTTCCTTGAAACAGTTTATGGACAGTTTAAACTATGAACCCATTTCCTTTTCACATAGCAACAATTTGTTTCTTTGTCTGAAGCATAGGCAACACCTCCTCAGAAGCAATGGAAGAACAGCTGCAGGCAGAAAAACTCCTGAGTAAAGACAAGCAAAGCTTATAAAGAACACTAGTTTAACTTCTTGTGTTTCAAATGTGATGGCTTATCTCCATCCCCACTTTAAAAGCAGGTAAATATAAGGTAGTGCTATATATTTCTTAGATGTAAAAAACTGAATTGAAATATTTGTTTTTATTTACATGGGAAATTTATAATGAAAACGCTCATTGTAACTGAGATTTGCAAGCCAGAAGAGGATGCCACAAGAGCTAAAAAAACCTTCATCAACATAAAATGAGGAATCAATTTATTTTTTTTTAATAAATTAAAGAATATCCCAAACCCATTTTTAAAGAGTAACTATAAAAGTTTTGAGCTCAGCTGCAAAGCAAATCTGAAAATGTAGTGGCTTAAGGGGAAAAAAAAAATGGTTAGAGACCTCTCTGCTCTTTTTACTAGTTGATCTGATAGAGTTAGAAACTGCAGGGAAGTTCAGGCTAGAAATGTGAAGCTGCATCTCTCCTTCCTGCTGGAAGCTTCACCATTTTTTCTCCCTCAGCTGAAGAATGCATCAAATATTGCATCTCCCATGCAAAGTACAGTTTAACAGTTATTTATTGTGACCACATAAAACTCACTGACCATTTCAGTTTGTTACATAGTTATTATCTACTGGTGTTGTACTAACTTTTCAGTCAGAGTCTGAGAGGAAGTACAGCAGATGATACTTATGTGTACAAAATGGGAAATAATTTTGTCCTGAGATATATAGATAGTAGTGCTAAAAGAACCCCCTCTCAAACGATTTTCTTTTGTAAAATTCCCCTCAGCCAGTCAGTTCTGAAAAACAGCAATTATGGGCTACTTTTAATAGTCTGATTTTTACTGTTATTCAGCTGCAAATACTTCAGAACTGTGCTATGGACTTAAAACCCCAAAACCTTCCCAGAAATATATATTTACATAACTAGCCAATACTATTTTAATTTACCTTACTGAACTGAGGGGCTGAAGTCTTTTTGGTCAGAATTACTTTTTTCCTAAAGCATGATCATTGCCCAAGACAGAGTACACTCCAAGTGACAGTGATCCAGGGTTTTCTTTGTCTTGTTGCATATTCGTGGCTTAGTAACTGTGCCTCGCCCACACTGATTAATCTGAAGAGGCAGAGACTGCAAGCACAGGCTCTCTAATAAGTGGAGAACCTTAAAATCCATTTGGAGGACTGTTCACCTTTTCCGTAATCCCTTTCCAGGATTTGTTAACTCTCAGCTAAATCAGATAAGATTTGGCCTTCCAACCAAGCCCTTCTTTAGCTCCTATTCCTCTGGAGATGCCCATGCTCCTTGCACACAGGCAGGCACAGCCATATTCCCCACCCACACGATTACCATGGATTATTACTGCTCTTGTGCCTCACTGCTGAATCCTATATATATATATATGTTCTTAATGCAGCAGAATAACCCCCTCAGCTGACTAATGTTCAGCACTATCTCATGGAAAAAGCTGTGCTACAAGCCTTATATTCATCATAAACATAGCTTGGTAGTGTGCAATGTGATCACATAAAAGGGATAATGCATGTGCAGGTTTGCTCGAGACTTGTTGGATCGACCAGTTCACCCACAACCACATCCTAAACCTGTTCATGAACACAAAGGCGCATCTCTAATGCAAACTGCAGCTCTACTGAAACCAAGCATCACATCTTTCCAGCTGAAGACAGAAACTAAATGGATTAAGGTATATGTAGTATTAATATGGGTTCAGATGGCAGTCTGTGTGTACACCATGGCCTTTCTCCTCTCCCCCTACACACAGCTACTGAATAGAAGATGTCAGCATTTTACAAATCCTGCACTGTGAATTCTGTGCAGAGTTCAGACAGCCTGAGACCAAAGGCAGGGAAGAAAAGACTATGATCTTTTTGCTACTACATGTCACTGTGTAAGGTCATTTTTGTGAACTCCCCTCTGCTTAGTTTCATCCTCTCTATTGTATATTTTCTAATTAAAAACTGGATTAAATAGTTGAATTGAAGCAAAGCCTATTTTTAAGGTTATACCAAATCCACAGTCTTTAAACAGTTTGCCGATGGTACATACATCGTACAATCAAGATTGCATTCAGAAAGCACAATATTTTACTGCCATCTCCACAGTCAGAATACACAAACTAAGAAACTGAAAGGAAAATACACAGAGACCTTTTCAATGGAAACTTGAGCTACTGATAAATAACTTTGCTTTCATGCTGCATTCTGATGGATGAAAATTGCTGTATACATTATTTCCACATTTAAACAGCAGTGCTGCTGGCTAAGTATTCTTTTCAATTTTCTGCTTTTGCAAAGAATTCCATTAGGATCATTATAAACCATTCAGGATTCTTTCACTACCACATTACAGTGACTCTCCCAGCCTCACCATCACTGATCAAGTGTATTCAGTATCTTGTAAATGATCCCAGCTCACCTTTAGCCTAAGCTGAGATCTCAATTTTCCCATCTATCTCAAGTGTCTAACACGTGGAGTATTTCTCCCTTGTACACAGCCTGTTCCCTTTGGGTTGCTACAGCAAGCCCTTTTTAGATCTGCCAGCAATACATTGATGCAAGTGATCCCCTCCTCCCTATCCTTCTTTAGGCTGGGTAATAAAAGACTTTGTTCTCTTCCCTCTCACCAGATTTATCTTGCCTGCTAGTATTTCTGCTTTTACATCAAACAGCTGCAGAACTAAGTTTAATACATGGCAAAGAGAAGATTGGCAATTCCTTTAAAATGCTATGTTTTGCATTTTGACCTCAGTAACACCCTCTTAAATAACAGCAAGGAAGCTGATCAAAATCTGAGTTTAATTTTACTAATATTCTGCATTCAGATTACCAGGACTGTCTGCTGGCTCATGTTGACTCATTAGTTTATCTCTGTTTCTAACAGCAAATTAGCAAACTGTGGCTCAATGGATTATAAACAGAATTACTATTTAATCTTAGAAAAAGTATTTTTTAATATAAAAAAGTTTTGAAAGATCCTTCCAAAACTTAAAGCACTTACAAAATAGCTACTGTTTTTAAGAGTTAACTGGAAAAAAAATGTAGCAATTGACATTGCATGGCTAAGGAAACTATTTCAACAGAGAAAACATGTCCAGCTCAACTTCCTCTCCAGTTTATTTGTGTAAAACATTCTCTCCACTGTACTTCCTCAGTGGCAGAGGAGGGAGAACATCACTTTAGATCCAAAGAGTCACAACTAATTGTAGCATAAAGAGAAGGAATGAAAAAACTTGAAGTCTTAAAATTTGCTTTACAATCTAATCAAACTACTGTATAACTTCATGGCACACTTTAAGTAAGGAACTTCCAATTTAACTTGACTTTTATCTTTTGCTAAGTCAGACTTGGTGATTTAAACTTAATTATAGAGCCTCCAAGGGTTCTGCTTTTATAAACATGTACATTTAGAAGTGTTTTCTACTGAAAACCTATAATAAAATTATAAAAAACTTTAAATGGAAATAAATATTTGAAACCTTCAGACCCCTTAATATTCATTAATTAGTTAAAAAAAAAAAAAAAAAGGATGATTTACTAGAATCATCTCCCCTCCCCATTTCTTTCTCAGATTCTGGACAGTCTCTCAAGTTGCAAGAGAAACAACTGAGATTAATTGTACTAATGACCTTTGTACTCTCCAATTTTATGGGTGAATAGATAACAATAGATTTGTGCTTTCAATTTAAGAAATGGACCAACACATTCAGGTGATAAGCAACATCTTGCACAGACACAAAACTCTGCCTGCAGGTTTACTCAGGAGCTTTTTTTTTTGGCTTGTGAAATCTCTTTGAGTTTGGAATGCTAGTCACTGCACGGAACAGCAAGCAGGAAGAGTAAGGACCCGAGGCTCACAGCTTTTAATGTGACAAGAAATCAGTGCTAAGTCCCAAAAGCTCTATTCCATTTGCTGATGCTGGCAGAGCTCCAGCTGGCACAACCTTCTGAAAAGCCATTTCACCTGTCACTGGTAGGAAATGGGAAGAGGCAGGGCTGTCACTGAGCAAGGTCCTGAAAGAAAGGACTTACCTCATTTCCTTTTATTGCCAGAGAAGATCCAAACCTTTCAGACACATATTACCACTAACACCCTTTATTGCAGGTGTTGCTGCACGTTTCAAAAAGACAGAGCGTACTCTAAACTACTCATATGAAATTATGTGAATAAAAAGAAGCTTTGAATTCTAAACTGAAATTGTTGTTCTGAATTTTGTAAAAGTATTATTAAATGCTTAACAAAGAAAAGCCTTTGTATGAATAGCCACAGATCTCAAAATGACTGTTAAAAAGCTCAGGAAGTAACTAATTAGGAATTAATGAATACTTAGCACTGAAAGCAGAAAACATAGGAGAGGTGGTAAGAAATAAACCTATTTACTTCCTCCTGCTGGAAACTTCTAATTAGAAATAGCAGCAGCTTTAACAAATCACCAGTCCTCTGTGATGTTGCTAGAATGTACAGCTTCCCACAATTAATACCTATCAGAGACTTATTTTTAAAGAACTTTTAAAGAGTTAACTTCCCAGGAGTTTGAATTCCCAAGACAGAATGATAGAACATAAGCTGTGGAATTCTGCTCTAAGTGAATTAGGGCAGCTATTTACAAATCAAATCATAATTTTTAAACCAGATTGGAAAACATTGATAGAGAATGGCAATGGAAAATTTTGGGAACCAGTAATCCCAGCTTCCAGTCACACCTATTTTACAAAAAGGCAACAGAGTGCCTCCCCAAAAGGCAGTAAACAATGAAGCAAAAGGAAAAGCTATCACAGGCTCTGAAATGTTCATGTTGGCTTATTCCTTTGATCAATTTATGTAAAGGATCACATGTAATTATCAAAACAAATTCCTACAAGTTCCAGCACACCCTGCTCATTTGTCTGTGGAAAGTAACAGTGCTGCAAAGATCTGCAAGATCCAAACACAGCATAATGTTTCATACCAGCCCGTCTCACACAGCACATTAAATCTCTTTCAAAAGGCAAACAGGGACTATTCAAATATTTGTTGTACGCACAAGCAGGAACAAGGAAGAACTGTATGCATAAGAGTAGAACAAGACTGAGGAAAACCAAGCAAACCCTCACCTGAACTGAAGGTGATAGCTCTTGGGATTGCTTACTGATAGTGCCTTGGAAAGACGCTAAAGCAACACTGTCAGTCTTGTGTAACACTGGGCCATCACTCCCGGCAGACGCGTCTGTCCTATGTGACTGCCACGTCTCTTTTCTGTGATGAGATTCACCAGCCTGCTCATCTCCAAAGGCAGCCCAAGAACAGCTGTCTTTTTGTTCATCTTCAAAAGCATTCCAGTCTGTAGCCTGGTTACAACCTGCTGAACTGAAGTCCGCAAAGTCGTCCGAGTCCTGGAAAGCAACACTCTCATCCTGAGGTTTTGGCACCGAATCAAAGTCTCCAAATTCAGTATCGTCACCATTTTCTACCTCAGTAGTATGCTGGAAGTCTAGTCCAGAAGTTTTACTGGTAGTATCACATTCTAAAGTATCAGCAGCCTGATTTAGTTCAGCTTGGTCCAAACTTGCTGGTTGCTGAGAAAAAGTACTCGTGTCCCTGAATTCACCAAATTCCACGTTAGTTTCGCTAATATGTGCGGGCTGGTCAGAAGTTCTTTCTGAATTTAGAGCGTTTACTGAGTCTTGAGCATTCCTGAAGGTGGGAGACGCACTGCTGACTGAACCAAAGTCACCAAACACATCATCATGTTTGTCACTGCAAGCTGAAACTTCAGTGCTACTTCCACCATTCTTAAGATCTTCAGAAGTACCCGGTTTTTCTCCTGCAGTATCACAGCTTAGGCTTTGGATCCTATCAACATTGATGTCTGCTGCTTTTGAAGAATCCTCAGGCCTACTAAAATCTTTGCCATTCTCTATGTGATGTTGTCTTCTCCTCCCACTGTGCTCTCCATTCTCTGTAGTGCATATTGAACTTCCAGTTGTCTGAAACGTACTAGAAATTGCAAATTCCAGTGCTGAGGGACCCTGTTCACAACTAATTTCTGAAATGCAAACCTCTTCTTCACTGTGAGTTACTCTGTTTATTCTGTTGTTCTCCTGAATGCTCACTGAGTCTCTTTCATCAAGATCACTGCATATTGTCGGCCCTGTTCCCTCTAAATGGATTGGGGTTTTGTTTGAGAAGGTAGCAAAATCTGCAGTATCTTCACCTGAGCTAGGCATTGAGTTCAAATTTTGCTCAGTACTACGGGTGCTAACAGTTTTCAGTCCCTTTGAGTCACCAATGCTGTCTAGATCTTCTGTTCCCTGAGGATTTACAGGGTCTGATGCTGCAAATCCGTTTGTTAGAATCTCTAGACATGGAAGTTTCTCACCATTACAAGTATCTATTTGCTCGTCCTGGCTCTCAACTGTTACACCAGTTCTAACCACACGAGAAGAAAAACCCTCTGATTTTCCAGTGTTGTCTCTTTGTTCCCCCCTTCTGTTTACATCTTCTAAAGCAGTACCTGAACTTCTAAACTTAGATTTTTCTTTGATAGTACTAGTAGCTGACATATCAGAAAGCTCCTTAGTATGAGTAGGAAGCTCTGCAATGCAGTCTTTACCATTTTTAACAGATGTGAAAGTTGCAATGCTAGCTACATTGTCAGAATAATCATGGAGTGGGATGAAATGATTTGTGGGTATAAACTCTTCCTTTGGATGACTGTAGTCCGGTGTATCAAAATCAGCAAAAGCTACGCCAGCAGTGCTCACACCAGAAAATCCTCCAAACTCATCTTCATCGTCATCATCAGCTCCATTGTCAAGTGGTGGAGGGGATGAGGAGTACATTCGAATAATGTCTGGTTCCATTGTTTGGTTCTGCTTCAACATTAATGCATTTCTGTACAAGGGAGAAAACAGAGCTATATTAGAACTTGGCTAGCTTTCATGTTCTTATATATTTCATTTTTATAGTTCCATGCCTCATTTTTTAAGTGTGTATATAGGTCAATATCTGTATTAGATATCAGAAAGAAACAGTCCCCAAACCCATTTGTTTTACAAGTCACAAAGAATCTATTGGGACAGTTCAAGTCTCTTCTAAACTATTGCATGATCAAACTGTCAGCAGACAGTGCTGAAATGATCCTCTTGAGCTGTTGTGCAACTCACTGGCACAACTAAACTCAGTTTTCACTCATCAGTTCTCTACCTCCCATCACCAACAGTTCACAAAGCTGCCAGTGACCCTGGTCCATGTTTTGCCACACTCCTTTGTGCACTCAGGTGTGTTACAAGAATTAAGCCACTCCATGGACTATGCCACACAGCCATACACATAAGGGACCTTCACCACAGTCAAAGACTTTGAAAAGTGTTTCTGTAAGCTCTGAAAATGAGGAGGAGTGGAGGAAGGAACTGCTGTTAGAACTGCTAGCTATGATCTGCTGCCCTGCTGTTTAAGTCTCTTTCTACCAGTCCATGGGTTTCTGTTTGGTTGCCCTGTTCTCTGGATTTCCTACCCACAAGCCAACACACTGCCCCCACAGCTGCTGCCACCAGCCTGCTTCTGTCTTAGGAACCAGCCGAGAAATGCCATCATGATGCCACCAGTAAAGCCTAGAGCCAAACACGCTTCACCAAAACTTATTCTCAAAAGGAGAGCTGAGCACGATTATTCATGAAATATTTAAACACAAATCACTAAACCACAGGGGGAAAAGAAAAAGTAATAAAGTATTCCCATGGCCTAGATACAAATATATTAAGGACTCTGTCTTACCATTGCAAACCACTACAGAACAAGCCACACATACCTATGGATGGAAAATTTTCTTTCCTAAGGAATAATCTTGACTTTTTCAATGCTGTGTGCAATTAATGAAACAATAACTACTAGTATGAATAGATTCACAGCTATACACATCACTGAACTAGTTCATACCTTAAAAACCTTAAAAGAAGAGCTCACACCAAGGTCTCTCCAAATGATACTTGACATGAATGAATTGTAACAACACTAAGCCTCACAGAAAAAGAGTGGAAACAACCTATACATATTAGCAAATACTGAACTTCTGACCACCAAAATAAGTGCAGACTCTACAATACTAGTTATGCAACACAGATAAAACATGATCCTTATGTCCAGTGCCTTCAGCAAACAACTTTGTAAAAGCACCCTAAGAGCAGCACACAAAGGCTAAAACAGCAACAAATGAAGCTCTGCAGTTCTTCTCAAGCACAACATACCAAGCACTTCAGCCAAACAGCGCTGGATATTTGCCAGGAAACTGGCATCCTTGAGGTGACTAACATACCTATAATTTCTTTTTAAAAGGGTGTTTTTCAGTTACAAAAGTACATCATGCTTATCAAATGAAACCTTGAAGTAATTTCTAACATAACATGCAAACTGAAGAGAACTGCAAAGGAATTTTGTTTAGAATAAAGCCTAAGTTGTCAACAAGCTCCCACATAGGCTTACTCAGCACCAGCTGCTTAACAATGTATTTGAGAAAAAAGCTTCACTCACTCTAAACTTCTGAACTTTCCCATTAAAAGAAAAATTTGTCTGTATGGTTCATCAAAAACCATGTGTTTAAAGTCTTTTCAGATTTATAGGCTTGTATAGGTTTGTTTTCACCTAAGTTATTTGAAATATCACATTCAGGTCTGTATTAGTAACTACCTTACATTAGTGGAGCTCATTTTGGCAGAAAGCATTTTCTTAGGGTTTGCTAAGAAAAATTAATTCTTAACCTACACTAGAAGCTACACAGATCCATATATACTATCCATCATAACTCTACCCATTTTTTTGTTGACCATTTACTGTATGAGTATTTTAACCTCAGCCAAAAATAAATCACAATAGAGTTGAGAACACCCTTGGAGGCAAGGATGATCTAAAATAACCCAAATATGCAGTTTCAGAAAATAAACTGAATAATGTGAGAGGAGCAAGCATCACAATCACAGGGAACTTACCCACAAGACTCTTTTTCTTTCCAGTTAACATAAAAAAGGGGAGACAAGGAACAAGAATAATAAGGATAAGCACAGGACAAAGATAACTGCATGGGAGCTGAAGCAAACTGCCAAAGCCCAAATGAACACATAGAAAGATGTCTGACCATTTAAAAATTTTCTCTCCTGCAACTTCTGACACAGAGCAGAAGAAACTTCCTTCAATTTTTCATTTCAAAGCACTTTTAAAACATCACAGGGATCATTTACACAGCAGCAGTCCAGCAGCACAATGCTCCAGCTACGCTTCAATAACAGTTACCAAAACAGGATCTGCAAGGAACATTAACTGTACAGCTAAAAATTTGATCACAGGTTTGATAGTCTACTATGTGTTTAATCAGTTTAACCCACAAGGACCCATGGCATCACCAATTGCATGGACTTCTGCATGATTATTTTTTAAATGCAGGTATGTTACTGCTGCATTTTAAAAGCCAAACACAAAGAGCTCCAAAATGTATGAATCTAGATTATAAAGATGTGTAAGGTTACATTGACACAATGTAATTGCTGTTTGCAGAACTCAATCATACTCATATTGTAAGAAAAGGAAAAAAAGTCATACTAGTATTCCCCCTCCTCTTGACTAATTAGTGATAAATTTTTTAAATGGGCATAATCTCAATTCTCTTCACAATATAAAACAGCATGGGAATTTTATAGTCTTAATGTAGTTTTCTTCAGGAAGAATTTCATTATGGTTCCCTTTCATGATTTCCAAAAGTGTTCTGTCTGCCAACAAGAAACCAAATTAGTTACTGCCCATTAAAACATGTGGTGAAAAGCCACAGGTCTGACAGAACAACTATTTTGTTCCTTATTTCATTTAGTTAATCCCTGCTTTGCCTGGGATCTCAAATAAAGCTGGAACTGTGGCTTCATCTTTTGTAGTCCTTTACCCAACTCAGACATATTCTTGGTCAAGACATTCCGCTACATTATTTTGTAACCCTGGTATTTCAAGTGACATTTACAACATGATTTAACCCAAAGTAGAATTTGAACAAGTTCTATGACCAATAATATGGATTATTTATCATCTTCTTTTTGAGGGAATTTGCTACCAAATTTAAAAATCAAGTATAAAGCTAAAATGCTCTGTTCACTTACAGATTCTTTAAACATGTACTTCTTAAACAAAAGGAAACCACCTATTTTTTAGTACATTATATAATAACAACTATGATTTGAAGGATATTATAACAGTTTCTACTTGTGTAACAGAGCACAACATGCCTAACTTCTGTGATCTGTAATAAGCAACAACCCAGGTTTCTGGCATCAGACCTTACACCTCGAGGTGAGGAATCTGACACAGTTAAAGTGCTCATGTTTAGGGGATTGATTTAGTCACAAACACAGACTTATACTGACAAATGCCAGCAACTTCTGCAGATCTCAACAGTTTAAGATTAGACTGAAGACAGATTTCCATCAATTGCTCATGGCATGAGGTTATACTAACTCTTTCTAGAAGGAAAAAAGAATTGTATTCTCTCTTAGATGTCGCTTTATGCATTTCTGTCTTTTACCTATTTGCTTGTTGTTTTTTTTTTTTTAAACTGGAAATGCTAGTTCTTGTATCCATGTGTTTCTCAAGGAATTTCTCAAACAAGTTTCAGTACCATAAACAAGAGACCACTGTTTAAGTTATACTATAAATGCAATTCACCAATACACTCTCAAGTACATAATGACATTGTACTCTAAAGAAAGAACTGCTAATTTATTATGATTCAAGGTTCAAACCTTTTTTCTCAAGTCACAAACATTTAAGAATGTAATTCAAGTTAATTTGAAACATTAAAAGAAGAGAGAAAACAGAAATCAGCAATGCTAGGAAAACTTTGATAGGCAAAGAACTGGAAAGAGAAAATTCATATCCTTCTTTTATGATCACTAACTAGGTTTCCAAAACATTTACAACAAAACCAGGCTATCTTATTATTTGTTTGCAGTAAATAGGGAACAATATGTGCTTTCCTCACACACAGACCACATCCTTGTTCACTACCTTTTTGTAGAGTAATAGCAACAGCCTAACAAAGACCAGGCAGCAAAGAGAACAATGCAATTATGCTACACAAAAGCAGGTATAAATAGTTCCTTCTCTGTGTATCTTCTAAAGCAAAACTTGAAACAGCATGTTTGTCTCTTACATAAGACCTACAAAATCAGGAGGTCGCAAAAAGTATCTCTAAAAAAATACTTGAGGCATGCAAATTCAAAAGAAACCCCTTGTAGAGCAGAATGTTTCCTTTAACTTGAAGAAGCAAAGGAATGAATAACCTCTCAGCTGTGGATTATTCTGAAGAAAAGCTGAGTCAAGCAAATCATCCCCTTAAAGCATACAGGAAACACAATAATCAGAAATGGCACAATCAAGATCTCCATGACAGAAATTACAACGTTACTGAAATACCCTACAGTAAAAGCCTTGCAGTGGCAAGGAGATGGATTCAAGTCATTAGCTGCTAGCATCTGATCTTTCCAAGAACATTTAACTCTTACTGCAAGGGAATTCCTCTAGTAAATGCCAAAAATACCACAGTAAGGACCAGATTTAGACTTTTTATTACAGCACAGTGTTGGCTTCCAGTAGGAAAAGCTGTCCTCTTCCATTATCCCTTTGCCTTTTCTTTGGCTCGTGAACAATGGAAACCAGATTCCCAGTCTTTCTGCACCTGAGATCCTGTTTCTAGAAGGGTGGTTGTAAATGAGGAGAGCCCATCTGTTAGAACAGCACTTCTACAACCCAAATCCACTCTAGAGAGGATGTCTGTCCAAGCTGAAGTCAGTATGTTCTTAAATGGGTTTAATAAGCTTGCTTTTATTTTTGGAAATAGTTACCAGCAAACAAAATACAGCAAGAAAATGTTTACTTCATAAAGCCCCCAAGAAATCAATGTTTTCGATTTTGAGCTTAATGCTGTTACAGCCAGAAGGTCTATTACCCAAAGCAGGAGTTTCAGAGTACCTTTTCTTGAACATCTATGAGTTGAGGAAAACAATGTTCTCCAGTTCCAGTAAGGCAAACATATCTAAGCCTTATACATTACTGTGGTTTCAAACACTGCATTTGCTGGAAACCTCCTATTACAAAGTGTTGTATGTATTATGAACATTAAAGTAACACAACTCAGGAGAGCTTCACCAAGAATCTGGCACTAATCTCAGGCAGCTCATTCTTCCTGTTCTCCTGCACTCCTCAGGCTGGCATAAACACCAGGCACCCCTAGACAATCCAGCCCATGCAATATTAAACCTCTTTGACTGTGCTGCTCTTCCTCTCTTCACTGACAATGAAGGAAGACCAAGTTAGGTGGCACAAATGTGAAATTTAAACAGATCTTGGATATAAGCATTTTCATTTTAAATGTTGTTAAACTATACAAAGAACCAAACATGTATTTTCAGCAGTTGTGCTGCTTCACTTCTCCCTGTTTCATTTTGGCTTAGCTGTGGAATGAGAGAAGCTGTTGGAAAATATGAATATAAACGTTCTGTTGGTTCATTAAACTCTTTTTTTTAACCAAGAATAGCATTACTTCCCAAACCTAAAAGACCAGGTTATCCTCAAAGTTACTATAAGAAAAAAAATGTTTAAACTCAAAATCTACTGATGTGCTTTAACAGCTGCAGATGAAGATGCTGACTGTACCTAAACCTGTAAAGAGATAGTGGGGAAAATGTTGTAAGAACAAGCACACTTTAAATTCATATGGGCAAACACAACTGGCTGGGACAGTCAATCAGGTTACAGTCTGACTCTGGGGAATGCATGATTTGTGCCCATCATACAGCACACAGCCACACACTGTGCAAAGATGGATGTCGTAAGTAATGATAATTGAGATGTTTTCCTTCTTACAATTTCTTAAATTCCATTTAAAACAGTGCTCAACTCAGCAAGAAATCTATTTCTGGATGTTACCCTCAAACATGCTAGCTGGGAATGTGTTCTAAATTGGGATAAAAAGATGCTAGATTAGAAAGTATTAGAACTAGATTACCTAGGGTAAACTGTTCTCAGAGACTTCCTCACAGAGCAGTATGATCTCCATCACACAGAAACCCTTCAAACTTCACACAGACTACAGCAAAGAGTAGATTAGAACTAATCTATAGGGCTGCACTCTTCTGTGACAGGTTCTTCTCAGAGTTTGGCAGAGGAAATATAGCTGCACAAGGAAAACAACCATGGGTCTTCTTTCCATTATTGCAAACATACTTACTGCTTGTTTTCCAGTGAGCAGGCTTACATTATTCATCATTTATCCCACCTACAGACATTACCTCATATTAAAAACACAATACAGGAGGGACACCTAATACTCCAAAGAATAAAATCTATTTTCCATTGCTTATCAATAGACATATGAACTTGAGGTTTCACATTTCCTTCACCCTACTTCCAAACATACTAAATCAAGAGAGGATTTGCCCTTCCCTGTGGTTCTCTCAAGTCAGGACTCTTTGCTTTGAAAAATCCAAATTATTTGCTTTACACAAGCAGATTTCTTAGATCACCTTGCAAGTGGCACTCATACAGAAATATTCCTTGCAATTGAAAATTTTCATTGCTAAAGACATGAGCATGAAAGAAAGTCCACTGAAAATGAGACTGTCAGTTTTCAAACAAGGCAAATTTCAGGCTTTTTTTCTGTATGTGTGTAAAATAGCAGCAGCTTACTCAGTGTGGTTTTTTTTGCACGAAGGAGAAAATCTAACAGACAAAATTTCTGTTAAAAACTCGTTCAAAACGAGTAGGATCTAAGACACTTCTGTGACTATCCAGAAAAATTATAAGTATTTTGAATCCCCATGAAAGGGTTAGCATGTCATTGCGCTGAAATGTTCACAAAGAAGCAGTTTAAGTTGTCAAACAGCACAATAGCACAGAAAGGAATGAACACCGTCGAGATAGATAATGGCATCTGCAAGAAGATTATGCTGCTGAGTGTAGTGAAAACAACTCGATCGAGCATCAGTTTCTTTACCGCTGGATTTCCAACTGATACCACCACAGATCTGCAAGGACAACTCAATGAATATTTCAAGAGGAAAAGGCAGAGTTGATTGAGGTCCACCTAAGCTGCTCTATTATTTCCACTGTGAGAGACAAGTCCTTCCAAAGTACTGAAAGTTTCAGAATATTACTCTGGGTAATTAAGGTGTTAAAAGGCTTGTAAGCTTAGTAAGTCACTGGTGGAATTTTTAAGTAGAAATGTAGAGATCACACAGAGCCTTCATCACCACAAATATGATACACAGTGTGAACTCCAAATTTCATAGCCTATTAAATCTTTTATTAAACAAAACCATCACCTTAGCAAAAACAAAGTACATAAACAAAAACAAAAATTGAGGCTGAGATCCCTCAACTGCTTACTTACAAACAAATTAAGGAAGTAAAAACAAGAGGTCATACTTTCATGTGACCTTAAAAGGTCATGCAATGTGTACTTTATGCAACTATCACACAGAATGAAAACACCAGAGCTACATTAGCTTTTCCACATATTTTTAAGTCTCATTCTCACATTCACGCTATTTATTCTCACTGACATGACTGTTTAAAATAAGCAAACAAGCCCTCAGTAGCCACAGGTACTCCAACTCTTCCCCAGGCTCTCACAACTAATGTTACATTCCTCCAGGTATAGCTCCAACTTCAGGAGGAGAAACCGCTACCTGTGCACTGCATGAGCACACCTCTGCCTGTGCTGACAATACAACAGAACATTTTTATATTTAAAGTAGGCCAATTGCCTTTCCAAGTCTAGCTCGTATGTCCAGAGAATAAAACAAGGAGGAAATACTTTTAATTTTGTTCAATCTCCAAGGACCAATCCAGTTAAAAAGCAGCATCCATCAAACTCACTTCAACATGGACTCAACAGCTGAAATGTGAGTTCCAATGAAGCATGTTGGGCTCTAAACCATGCATGGAAACAAAACTTGTAAAACCAACCCAGCACAGCTCCTGTCAACAATGTTTCTCTACTCACTCCAGTCATTTATGAACAGATGTTTGCTTAAGGAGCACTAAGCTGCTGAAGGCTTCCATTTCTGTGCTGAAGCTGGAAGGAAGGGGCTGTCACCATTAAGAGGCCAATTTACTGACACTTTGAAGGAATCCCAAGGTTTAATCGTTGTTTTTAAGGCACTGTCTTCTCTAAAGAAAAAAATTATATTTTGGTTCATCAAGTAGATATTTTTCACAGCAAACTGAAGAGTCAGCGCCTAATTAAGCATTTGAGCAATTTCGCCCCATTTTAGAATTACCTCTTTTACCAAAAAAAACCACAAAAAACCATACTTAAAATTATCGTAACTCTGTTCAGCCTGTCATGTCCAGACGCATTTAGCAGCCGACACGCTTTACGCCCCTCGAAAGAGAAAGCTTGTCACGAAAAGCCAAACGCACAGGACAGCTTAACTTCTTGCACCACATCCTTGAGCCCTCTCCCAGCTGCGGCGCCGCTGAACCCCAGGAAAACGCGGGCCCCGCCGCAGGACAAAGCCGAACCCCCCCTCTCCGGCCGCGGCGGGACGAGCCCGGGGAGCCGCGGGGCTTCACCCCTGCCCTGCCCTGCCCCGCCCGGCCCCGCCGCCCTCCCCCGCGGGCCAAGGGGAAGGACGGCGCTGCCCCGACAGGCCCCGGCCGCCGCCGCCCCCCGGGGGTAGCGCCGAGGGGCCCCCGGCGCCCTTGGGCGGCCAGGCCCGGCGGGAACGAGCCGCCCCCCGCCGTCTCTTACCTGCGGGCTGCGCGGGGGGCGGCGGGGCCCGGGCGGGCATGGCGGCGGGCGGGGAGGGGGAGGGAAGGAGGGAGGGAGGAAGGGGAGAGGGGCCGCGGCCGGTTATCTGCGGCCTCCCGCGGCAACCGCCATGGAGGGGAGCCCCTGTGGGCGACAGGAACCGCGTCGCTGCGGCCCGGCCCCCTCCGGCCGCCGCCTCCCGCCCGCCACCGCCCACCGCGCTCCCGGCACGCACCGCGCCGCCGCCGCCCGCGTCACGTCCGGCCCGGCCCGGCCCGCGTAAACAACCCCGCGAGTGAAGGGCTGAGGGGGGAGAGGGAGTGCGCCCTGCCGTGCCGCGGTACCGGCAGAACCCAGAACCCTAGAGCGGCTTGGGCTTGGGAGAGACCCTAAGCGAGGGCTAGTCCCGGCCCCAAGCAAGCGTGTGTTAAAATCGTAAAGAATAACGTTTAAAAGAGCAGCGTTTAGGTAACGTGCCGAGGCTGCCGCCGGTCCTGTGGCCGTGCCTAACTGAACTCCGCACAGCGGTCACAACGCGGTGGCAAGCTGCGTTAATAAAATAGCGAGCGAAGCGTAACATTAGAGCTCCGTTGCGGAATCAGGGAGTGAATTGGGTTGGGAAAGACCTCTGAGGTCACCCAGGCCAGCCTGTGGCCCGACACCCCGGTGTCGGACCGTGGCTCCGAGTGCCACATCCAGTTTTTCCTTAAACACCTCCAGCCACGGTGACTCCACCGCCTCCCCGGGCAGCCCATTCCAATGCTCAGTCACCTTTTCTGCGGAGAAACTCCTCCCAATGTCCGACCTAAACCTTCTCTCGCCTCTTGTCCTGTCCCTGGTTGCCTCTGTTATAAATGACAGTATAATATTGGCTTTCGCATTTATAGATTAACTTTTTGTATCACAAGTATTTTGATGTGGTGCGATTTATACTTACTTTTAACTGCTTTTGTATAGTATAATCTGCCAGTTTACATGTTTATATGAATGGTAATAAATATGTTGTGTCGTAGGCATTAACTGCTAAAAATAGCGACTGAAATACCTCTATGTAACCACCTTAAAGAATGGTACAAAACCACTAATTTTCCTTACACCTGTAGACTGATGCCTCCAAGTGACTAGAATGCTGGAAACCAGAGCATGTGTGAAATAACAGGATAGGAACATGGGAAGAACCTTATCTATAGAATATCTTGCAGGCAGGTCAAAGTTAAAAAACCAAACAAGAAGAGAACTAGGAATATCAAGAGTTCCCAAGGAAGTTTGAATAACAAAATACATGAATATGCATGAGCCTCAGGAATGATACAGTATAAAGACAAACTGTACGGTGTGTTCTTTGGCTGTTTGCCAGGAGCACCCCAGCGCTGGACTTTTGCTTCTTATTTTATACCCTAATAAACATTTTAAAAATCCTGAAGAGTTACGTGTTCTTCACACCTGGAAGAAAAGGCCGACCCCACCTGGCTACAGCCTCCTGTCAGGGAGCTGTGGAGAGCAATAAGGTCACCCCAGAATCTTTATTCCTCCAGAGATACATACACTCCATGCTTAAACACACTGTAGTTTGGCTAAGAAAGGCTTAAAACAAGGCCATTCATAGAACTTTTCACGTTTCAGAGAGGTTCGTGGAGAAAAAAACCACCTCAATGCATTTAAGGATAATTATAATTAATCTGCTAATTTCATCAGCAATAGAAGGCTTTTGGGAAGCAGGGGGGAATTATATTGTTACTGCAATGTTTCTGTGACGTTCTGAATCCTATTACAATAGCTGAAGATAATCATGGATGACTATTAATGAGTCTGTGTGACTATTAATGAGGCTCTATCACTTCGCCTCCTGGTGGCTGTTCTTTTTTTTCAGCTTAGTGTCAGAAACCAGAGTGAAGCTTGTGCTGACCCGGCAGGACAGAAGGAGAAGCCTGAGGGAAGAGGAAATAGAGTAATTTAGCGCCCAGTGCTCTTTGACCTTCACCCAGTGTACAACAATGTGATTTACAAATCGTAAGGGTATAGAGAATATCCTGTAAAAGCAGTGAAATACTTCGCTTTGTAAAGCAACAGAGAAATGAGATCTCTCCCCCCACTATCCCTATCTTCCCCCTGTCTGGCAATAGCCATTAACTTCCAGGGGCCCAAAGTATCCCTTACTGTGAATTACTGTGGTGCTACTTCGTGAAGAATCATTTTCCATCCCAGCTGTGTTTAATTGGTGGTCATAGGCTATGACTGCTAATCGTCCTGTTGTAAATAATGCAATTGGTGAAGGTAAAATTATAATTACCTTCTCTTTCCCATCTGCCCAATCAGTCATTTGAATGACACATGAAATAAACATGCTGCCTGTAAACTCCCCAGACAGCAGCATAAACCCCAGTCTTGTCCAAAATATCAGATTTTTTACCCAGTGAAACAAGCCAATAATTACACACTCAAGAGAGACATTGGTTATTTATTTTGGAGTTGCAGAAGCCTGAGTCCTCTGTGGTATTCCACAAATCAAGCACACCAACTATAAAAACTTTTTACTACTTATACATTTTATCCAACAAAGGAATTAGTGTTCATTGGCTACAAGTTACATAGTCCTCTTACTAATGAGTATTCTCTCCTCTATTGCTTAATGACTCTCTCTCTTCTCATGCTAATTAGCCTACATGCTGGGGTGTTTCTCTTGGTCAGAGGTGGGCTCTCAGCTGGTGTTTGTGATCTGGCCCTGCTGGAATTACCTTTTACTCAGGCAGAGCTGATTCAGCACAGTCGCTGCATTGTCTTTACTACTTTCTTCCTTATCTTGGGAGCTCTGCTAAATGTCCTTGGAGCCCACAAATTCTGCATTCTTTGTCTCCACTATCAGTGGTACATCCTTCTTCCCAAGCCTAGTTAACCTCCCCCTGGGTCTGAGATCACTGAAGTGTGTCCAGCCCTAAACCATAAGAAGGCAATTTTACCCACAAGTAATTTGTTTTTCTAACATCTGAATGTCACTTAGAGCTTGTTATCTGCTCTCTGTTTAATGGATTAAATGTCCTTTCTTGTTGATTTGGCTTGAAAGTATAAAAAGACACAACATTGAACATCCTTTCTTAAGAAAATTTTACACGTGACACATTTTGCAAAACTAGCACCCTAAAGAAAAACTAAGTAATAAAGCCCTGCTTGTGCAAAAGCAAAGTCACAGCACAATCATGTACCTCAGAAAAAGATCCAGAAAGATAAATGGTGTCAGTAATCAGGTACTAGATTAGAAGGAAATTTATTAAGAAAAATTTCTAGATGATTTGAAGAAGTGACTCATATCCTAAGCTAGAAAGAAAGGCAGAAAATTCCTCCAAATGGTCCCTGCCAGTCTGACATGGTAAAAATTTCCTTCTCTTTCTTGGTGGCATTCAGAAGTTTCCAGGACCAGAAGTGTAAATCAGTATGCAGTTGAGGGTCCATAAAATTCACTTAACTAGAATGCAAGATCAGATGAGAGGTAAGTATGTCACATAAAAAATTGAAGGTAATATTCACTTAGGCATAGTGTGAATGATTGACAAGATGTGTGGGATTTCTTCACTCATTCCTGCATAAGCTTTGCTGGTTGAAGGAGATTACATTTGCTTGTGAAGGCAGACTGACTCTTTATAATAGCATTAGCCATATCAGGTATTAGCTCTGTGAAATGGAATTCATGGCTTACAACAGTAATTTCAAGGTTATATTTTTAACATATGGAAGTTTCCTTTACAGAACTGCATGGATTGTAAACACTATCATATTTGGAGGTTATTCTGGCATGCTGTCCTATCCATTTTAAAACAAATGTTGAGGCGTTTCAAAAGCATATACTTTCAAGCCATTTGTTTTCTTAAAGCATGGTGAAAATATTTATAATTTTGATATATACGTCTCAACGTGAAGCCCTTCTGCAAGGTGCAATAGAGGTTTTAAGTCGAGCTGGTCTGGTCTTGGTAGCTCCGAGGCTGAGCCTTGACTTGTTGACTGCAGCAAAGTGGCTTTGTCAGTCACTGCTACCGAGTCCTGAACTGTCAGGAGAGGGCGCAGCCTTCCCAAAAGTCTCCGATGGAAAAAGGTGCTGTGGTGTGTCAGGATGATTCAGAAAGGTTTTCCCAAAACCCTGTCTGGAGGCTCAGACTCTCCTCCTGGTTTGGGAATTGAGAACAGCAGAAAGAACCTGCTATGCTTGACATCTATATCCTTCATAAAATTTAGTCATTCGTAATTATCAAAAAAATTGAGTATGTAGCATTTATGAAGAAGAAATTTAGGTTTTATTTCTCATTTTGAAGACTACAACATGTCTCCTGAATGTAAATTTTAGTTTTATATAATCTGTACCATATATTGTGTAGTATGATACAGAAAATCTTCTGAAAGATATTGTACTGCTGGTAGTGGATAGTGCAGTTCTTTTTCTTTTTTTTCTTTTTAATTTCAAAAATACACACAGTGCAACATGGCTCCTGGCAGTGCAAGCTTTTCTGGCTTCCCCACTGAGTGAGGAAGAAACTTGCAATAATCAAAGGCTAGATGAGTCTCCAAAAATTCAGGCAGTGTGCTTTCCTCTCTGCTGTGTCTGGCAATGCTGCTGATCAGAAACTAGATAGTCAGTGTCCTGAGAAATTATCATCCTTGGTTTTCCTTTTTCTTTTCTTTTTTTTTTTTTTTTTTTTTTTTTTTTTAATTCACAATCAGATCAGACATTGAAAGATTTTATGTTATCTTTAGAATGAATTTTAAATGATCTTTTAACCTGCCAAATAGTTTAATTTCATTAATGTCAGATACATTAATTTCTGGTATTGGCTCCATCCTTGGCCAAGTGCTCTTCAACATCTTTTTTAATGCCTTGGGTGCAGGACTGAAAGGAATACCAAGTAAGTTTGCTGATGTCACAAAATTGGGAAGAGCTGTTGACTCCCTTGAGAGTCCTGCAGAGAGACCTTGACAAATTAGAGAGCTGGGCAATCACCAACCATAGGAAGTTTAAGAAGGGCAAATGCCAAATTCTGCTCCTGGGATGGGGCAGCCCTGGATGTACAGACTGGGGAATGAGAGGCTGGAGAGCAGTGCCATGGAAAGGACCTGGGGATCCCAGTCAGTGGCAAGTTGAACATGAGCCAGCAGTGCCCCAGCAGCCAGGAGGGTCACCCATGTCCTGGGGGGCATCAGGCACAGCATGGCCAGCTGGGCAAGGGAGGGGATTGTCCCACTCTGCTCTGAGCTGGGGCAGCCTCACCTCGAGTGCTGGGGGCAGTTTTGGGCACTTCAATATAAAAAAGACATTAAGGTATTATAGTGTCCAAAGGAGGCCACAAGGAGGGTGAAAGGTCTGGAGGGGAAGCTGATTTAGGAGTGGCTGAGGTCAATTGGTCTGTTCAGCCTGGAGAAGACTGGGGAGAAATCTCAGTGGGGTCTTCAACATCCTCACTGGGGTCAGCAGAAGGGCAGCACAAACCTCTGCTGGTGACCAGTGATAGAAGTTGAGGAAACAGCCTGAAGCTGAATTGGGGGAGGTTTAGATTGGATATCAGGAAAAGCTTCTCCATCCAGAGGATGGTTGAGCACTGGAAAAGCTCCCCAGGAAAGTGGTCACAGCACCAAGCCTGGCAGAGTTCAAGAATGATTTGAACAAGACTCTCAGGTACATGGTGTGATTGCTGGAGTGTAATGTGTAGGGCCAGGAGCTGGAGCTCAATGATCCTGATGTGTGCCTTCCAACTCAGCATATTCTGTGATTCTAATATTCTGTGAAATAATTTCAATTCATCTTCACAGAGTGTTTTGACTTTTACCCATTCTGACATGAAACTGAATTGGCACATTTCTCTGAAATGTTTTAAATTCAGTAAAACTGCATTTATCTTAGACCCTTATAGCTGAAATAACCCTTACAACTGCATTATCAAGCAGAAAGGTCTTTTCTGATTGAATTCACCAATCAGCCTCAAAAGGTCTATATGAAGGCTTTTTGTGGCTGCGTTTTCATAAGGTGGGCATTATGAAAGCTAGCTGAATGAATAATATGTGCTTTCTGCAGGCTTCTAAATGGGCATCAGTCAATAAAAGAAAAAAACTGCAGTTACTGTTAGCTGAGTTAAACAAAGCTGCAGCTGAGCAGAGAACGAACTGTTGCTAAAGCAGCCTGTTGCTAAACCCCACTGTCCTTTGGTACGGAAAGGTGGTAAAACAGATCAATGAGCAGTGGATACTTGTTTCTTTGGGGAGTGGCTGGTGCCCTGAGCTCCATCCCAAATCGATGCACACTGCCTGGCTCCTCCCCAGAGCAGTGCAGGGCTCTCACCTGTTTTAGAGGTGAGGGAGCCAGGAATGCCTCTCTTGGCCCCAGGGCATCACCCAGACACATCAGAGACCCCTTGTGAAGCGCCTATCAGGGTCTGCAAACTGTCCACATCTTCTACATCACTGCTACTCCCTTTAGCACTCACCTCTGGGCATGCAGAATGACCAGGCATTGGTTTCTCTGGTTTTGGGGATCCAGCAAAGGTGGTTTAGCTTTTCCCAGCTCCCCAAGCAAGGGATTGTCTCCATTCCTTTCTAGCTGCAACGGCATGAAATATAAAACATTGTAACCTATGTTTCAGATGTAACATGTAAGTATTCTGTTTGGTGGAGTGCAAGTTTGTTATAACTTCACAAATCTCCCTGGATATCTTTACTGGAGTTGTAGTACAAAAGTGAGGAAGCATTGCTGTATCAGCAGCTCGTTCTCTTGTGTTACCAATCCATTAAAAATTCAGAATTGTCCTTAAACAGGCCTGAATGTATTAAGTACAAAGAACCCTGTGTAGTTACAGAGAACAGATGAAATGGCAGTTATTTTAGAAGCCTCCTGCATCTGAATGTAGGTCCTTTGGGTTTTGGCTCAGGCTTATTTGGTCAAGAATATGGTTGTTGACACTCAACAGTGTTTGTTGGGAGGGTTGGGGTTTTTTGGGGGGGGGAAGGGGGTTGTGGAGTGGCCTTTTTTTTTGTTTTGTTTTTTGTAGTTGTTGGTTTTGTTTTTTGTTTTTATTTTGTTTTGGATTGGCTCTTTGGTTTGGTTTGGTTGTATATTTCTTTTAAAGAGGTAATTTCTGAGTCTTGACCATGTTTGCTGATTTGGAGCACCTAATGAAGATGAAAACTCACATCCTTGATGTCTGAGGGCGACCCAGTGGAATAACCAGATCATGAATGTCTGAAGAGCCCCATTTTACCTGCTGTGCCCTAGACCACATCCTCCAAGTGGCACAAGTTAATGACTTCGGTGTGGCAAGGCTACGTGTGCACCTGGCCTCAGCATATTTGCATACATAACTCATCAGCAAGGTGTGCAAAGTGTATTTTAGTGCACGTAGATATTAATGGTGTTGAGGTTTGTCAGCAGAGTCTATAACCAAACCAAGGTCTGACAATATTTCCTTCTTCTAGAAGATGGTATTGAGTATCTCAGCTGTCAGCAGGAAAGCAAGATTTCTTGTGCCCACAGTAGCAAAGCTTTCCAGTTCAACTAATTGTTTTGGTTTCATTGTTGTTGGTTTTTGTTTTGGTTCTTTTTTAGTACAGGCTCTAAATGCAGAAAGCCCATAAGAAAAGAAATCAAAATTATTCATTTCAAGATATTCCTTTGCCTTTAAGAGGCATGGCTTATGAGCTTTTTACATTTAAGATGAAAGGTATTTAGAAGTGGTCAAGGCCATTATTCTGTTTTAATGGTCTAATTCATTTATTTGGCAAAGGTGAGCTGATTTCCAAAGTCATCCTCCTGCCTGGTGCGTCAGTTCCTTTCTGTGAGGCAGGAGACAAGAGCCTCCAACACCCTTGAAGATCAGCTGATAGGAAATTCCAAGGTAGAAACTATTCACTCTGTGTGTGTAATAAGCACTATGACAGCAGTGTCTTGCATACCAACCTGTGCAGGGTAGTAGTATACATTCCTGTATTCTCCATTAACATCTCTTCGAAGACATTTTTATTTCCAAGGCATTTTAGAGTTTGGGGATATTTTGTTTGGTTGGGGTTTTTTGGGTTTTTTTTTTAACAAATATTTAAGAAGACCTGCAATATCCTGTTTTAATCACACAAGTTCATTTCACTTCTGTATGTCAACACAGTCATTGAAATTCAAGTGTCAGGTGCAGATGTTTTCCTAATAAACTAATGTTGTGTGACTGGTGGTGATTCCTATCAATAAAAACAATTTGAGATTTTTTGTGCAAAGGTCATGTCCTTTCATTTCTACAGTGACAAAATGTCCATTAAACACAAGTGATAGTAGCATTCAGTTCCAGGTTTTAAAATGGGAATGGCAGAGGTTTTTCTGGGTTAATGACAATTTATGTCTCAAATGCAACTGCTATGCAAGGAAAGTGCTTTCTTTCATAGGTATTTGTCAAAATCCTTCTTATTGTCTTTCAGACTTGTATCTGATGCCTTGTTTCAGAGCCATACATTCCAATTTTATCCTCTGACATATTTTTCTGTAATAGGTTTGCTTTCTTAATCTACATTCATTGAGATGCAAAGCATCTGGGATGTAGGCACATAAGAAGGCTAGATCTCAGAAAAAAAAGCATTGCTTCCTTGAAAGCTCTTACACAAGAAATGTCTGAGATTGGCCCTATCTGACCCTAAACTACCTGATGAGGTCGTTGTCATAAACAACAAGACAGAATCAGGAGAGGAAATACCACGCTCCAAGTAGCTAAAATGTGTTTGAATGCTAACAGAATGTCTGCCCCAGCTGCTGGAGTCCTGCATGCAACAACCTTTGGCTGCACCAGCAGCCAGGATGAGACCCTCAGATGGAGGAATCTGTTGGTCTCTGTGTCATCCCATTGCTGTCTCACGAGCAGAAAGAAGAGAGAGTGAACTCCTGACATTTGTACCAAGAACAGGCTGAGTGGGGGAAGGAGCAGGCAGAGAGGAGTGTGGGCAACAGGGAGGGAAACAGCAGGATGGCAAAGACAAGCACAGACAGTGGGGCAGATGAGGAGATGAAAAGTCCAACCTCCACCCCTTCTATATCCAGGATCAGTCAGAGATCTCTGGAGAGCAGCTGAACCAGCTCTGTTTCCATGAAGAGAGCTAGGAAAGATGAGATTAGGTAAATCCAAGTACCTGAGCAATCTGTTTAAGTTCATTAGGCCCCTCTTTCTAAATCATGGCTAACTGGGTTTCAGCAGTGGGAAAAGGATGCTGTCTCTGAGTCAGCTTCTTGGTTCTGGGAAGCAAATATGATCTCATGACACTTACATGGAGTCACTGATGTGGTCTGCAGGAGCCCTTTCCAGGATGTGTCTGCTCACCATTCTGTATATCTCTGCACCAAACATGCAGTCTAATGGCAGCCTGTGGCATTTCAAGGGAGCAGTGAGCTGCTGTCACCCTGTCTCTAAAGCTACTGAACTCAATGGATGCACATTAGCAGTGAATTTGGCTCACAATCTTCAGATTTTAACTACTGAGCTGAAAAAAAAAGTGTTATACACATAATAAATCTTTCAATTTATAGGGTCTGGTGCTTCTTGCACAAGCTGATCACCAAACTGAGGTTCGAAAGGAGAATGTTTTGTCTCGATTTTCCTGCATTTATCGAATTGTTTATAATCTAGGGCACAGGGTCTTTTCTGTCTGTTTGGTCAGATGTAGGTCAGCAGTTCAGTGGATTTAAATGAATGACTGATGGCAACCTCCAATTGGTTTGCATGGAAATGGCATTGGGCCAATTGCCCAGTTGTGGAATGTTGTAGGAGCAGAGGAGACATAATCATTTCCAAATTTGGCCACAATCCATATTATATCCATATTTATCCATATTTTGCTGCAAATGGCCTTGTCTTCTTTGGCAAGACATCCCATGGGCAGAGAACATATCCTTAGTAACCCACTGTTCTTTACTGGGTATGTACCACTGTTTCATACTGGGTGGAGTTTCCAACAAGTTCTCCTCTATGGAGAGGCCAAGACTCATGACCCTTGCTAGGCATGCAGCTATCCCCCAGAATCAGGCCTCTGGCTCCTTGGCAGCCTGTCTCAAATGCTGCTGGGACCATTCACAGATCTTTGAGCAGCAGTTCATTCTTGGTACAAAACCTTTTGGTAATAGCCTGGGTTTTTCGAGGAGCAAAGACTCCTGTGCATATCCTCATGTGGAGCAGGAAGGAGTTTCAGGAGCACTTCAGAGATCTCCCACCAGTCAAAAGCTTGTTCGTCTTATCCAAAGAGGCGGCGGGATGTGAACCAGCTTTTGTTCAGAAATAACGTCAGCACATGACTGCCCCCCACGAGGATGCCTTCTTGTACCTTCTGGGATCATTTTGTCTGAATTGTGCTGATGGAACCCAGTTGCTGTCAGATGGCCATTGCAGAGTTGCTTCAGGGGTGAGGAAGATGTAGACTGAAGATGCTGGGGCAGCTGTCACAAACTGGCCTATTCTTCTCTTGCTTGTGGCCAGCCAGTCAGGGATGGTTGGTGTATCTACTTCACAGCTGCTGAGCCATGAGTCTTTGATCTTTTTTCTGTATAAATGTCTTCAGATGCAGTTTGACAGCAGGTTACACTCAGAAGATTTTTCCACTCTGTAGTTCTACACTATCAAGACATGCTTAAATTATCCTACAGGGCATGCCTTCAGAGAGGGCTGGGTTAGTTACACATCTCTGATTTTGACTGACAATTTATACACCCTCACTAGCTAGGCCACTTCTCTGGAGAGTCCCCCTTTCTTGATCTGACAGAGATGCAGGCAGACAGAGCTACAACCCTGTGCTATATAGAAGAAAACCAGGGTGATAACCCCTACAAAACATGACAGAGTCACTGCATGCTCGGGTTTGCCTTGGAGCTAGTTTGCTTTTATAGAGCCAGACCAGTCTCTTCTGAGTCAGATTCTGTTATAGGCACACTATTGTGGTGCCTTTAATTCATTTTAAGAGTGGAACAGATAGGTTTCTTCCCTTTCACAATTATTATCTTGTTATTGCTCTGCTTTCTGAAGTGTTCTGGTTGCATTGCACAGCTGCAAGCGTGCCCCAGGGTCTGGTGCAGTTAAGTGTCTGTGGTGTGTTTTGCTCTCTTGATTGTATGGAAGGAACCATTGCTGCTTTATAAACTCATCCCTACAGCTTTTCAAAGCTCATACTTGCCTATGGGACAGCTTCATGTGTGAAAATTGTCAGGTTCCTTGTGGGATAGGGTGGGCTGTTACACCCTGAGCTGCATCTTGCTGTTTTTCTGCACTAGAACTGGGAAGAGGGAGCAGATAGGAGTAGGTCAGAGATGTACTGGACCCCAGTCTAATGCTGGGCCTGGGTGAGCCTCTGCAGGGGTCTCCAAGTTTCTCTTGGAAGTCAAAAATTATGATACTGAATGAGTGAGTTCCATGAAGATCAGGGAATAGTCTCCGTAGCTGTGGCAGCTAGTGTGTGGGAAAGCAGCATTTGTGTGAACTTTTGAGTACTAGTTGTACTCCTGTGAATTCTTTTAGGCTGATCTAACACCCTGATGTTGAATTCAACCATCTCACCTCCCAAGAAGGAAGCATGACCACCACAGAACTTTCACTGGTGCACAAAGATGCTCATTGTGCTTCCCATTGCACTGGTAATGCCTAGCTATGAAAAACCAGAACCACTGCTTTTAACGAGAAGATGCTTGCTAGAAGAGAGGGGTCTCCCAAGGGATTGCAGGTGGCAAGTTGCTCTATTGGTAGAAAGCAACAAACTGTCTTGATATCTGCCTAACACACATATAGGCTTTAGACTCATTGGTGTTAAAACAATTTTGAAGATCAGGAATAAATCTGTGTGTGACTGCCTGTATGTATTTACACTTTTCTTGCAAAGGACAAAAAGAAAAGAGATTTTTTTTTTAATTATTAATATTAATTAATCATCATAAAATAAACGATTATTATTGTTTGTCTGCATGAAGATTGTTTTCTCTGAGGCCTTGTTGCATGGTCTTTTAAAGCTACTGGGCTGCTCCCCTGGAAGGTTCTTCCAGAGGATACTGCAGAGAAGCCAGCTGCAATTAAAACTGAGAAGACTGTGTCCAAGTCCTTTGACTTCTAATTGTTTGACTTCCATTATCTTTA
The DNA here is from genome assembly GCF_030490865.1 of Poecile atricapillus. Classification (NCBI taxonomy): domain Eukaryota; kingdom Metazoa; phylum Chordata; class Aves; order Passeriformes; family Paridae; genus Poecile; species Poecile atricapillus. The sequence goes on along the minus strand of NC_081251.1, from coordinate 107,193,744 downwards.
AATTGCATCTTTAGTGCTGTCACACTGTCAGAGTAGGATCACTCTTGCCTAGATCTTTCCCCATGGTTTAGTATAGCACTAACCTGATTAGGAATCTGAGGGTTTTCTCCTCATTTCACTGGGGAGTGTTAAAATTAATTATCCTGATATGGAGACTATAAAATAGGTAAAACAAACAAACAAACAAACAAACATATAAATAAATTCAAGCACTGATTGTCTATGTGCCAAAGACCTCACCATCCTGAACCTCATCAGCAATAAAAAAATGTTTGAAAATGCAAAGTGTTTTATGTCTGAAGTCTTCAGGTTTAACATAATGTCATTGTCTCTCTGTTGAGAGTCCATAGTCCCAAATCTTTGCTCAGTCTTTAGCTGGACAAAGTGGACAAGGAACTTAGAGTGGGTTAGAACACATCAGGACTCCTGAGTCTAACTGAGACTGCATATAAAAATAATATTGTTTCAGAAAATAAAAAGGCTGTGTCCTGCATCTGCTGAGCAAGGGGTTTCAATCCCATGTTATTTTCCTCTGTGCTGTCAGGTTTACAAAATAGGATGCATTCTGACTACAGCTAAATAAACAGCTGGAGGGGTGCTGTCTCTGTGCAGAGCCACAGGCCTGTCCCCTTCTGTTTGCAGGATCTCTGCCTGTTCCCCATCCTTTGTAAAGGCTCCAGCCTTTCAGGAGGGTGACAGCATTGGTGTGACCTGAGACTGAGCCCAGCAAGTGCTTTCTGTCCCACTCCCCCAGAGCTCGGCACTTAATCTCTGACTTATGTATATTTTGGCAAAGCACTCTGAAACACCTGTCAGGCTGAATCAGACTTTGTGCAGGTAATGATGTACATGAAGATAACCCACCCATCCCTGGCACTCAACCCTTTTGGAATCAAGGGAGGGGATTGTCCAGCTGGTGCGGCCTCACCTCGAGCCCTGTGTGCAATTGGGGGCACTACAATATAAAAAAAGATATTAATCTATTAGAGTGTGTCCAAAGGAGGGCTATGAAGGGCCTAGAGGGGAAGCCATATGAGGAATGACTGAGGTTATTTGGTCTGTTCAGCCTGGAGGAGACTGAGGGGAGACCTCGCCAGGATCTTCAAAATCATCACAAGGAGAAGTGGAGGGGCAGGCACTGACTTCTTCATTCTCATGACCAGTGACTTGAGGAAATGACATGAAGCTGAGTCAGGAGAGGTTTAGGAAAAGGTTCTTCATCCAGAGAGTAGTTGGGCACTGGAACAGGCTCCCCAGGGCAATGGTCAAAGCACCAAGCCTGACAGAGTTCAAGAAGTATTTGTACAATGCTCTCAAGCACAGGGATGCCTTAAGTTTCAGCTTTCATATTTTTCAGATTCTGTACTGCATTGGTGTATAACTCTGAACTTCATATGAAGTGTTAGCAAGTTCTCCTCATAGTGTAGCTAGGAAAAATAATCCTTTTCCAGCCTGAGAACCAAGGAAACCATTATAGCTTCAGGCCCCGAAAGTATAAACAACAGTGAATTAAGGAGAGAGATCTGGGAGGATGGGACTTCATAACCTGAAGCTGTAATTAACTCCAATATATAAATGGGCCAAAACTTATAAAAGTGTGAAAACTTGTGATCCATCGTCCATCTTGGGTGTAGCCTCAGCTGGGCTCTTGTACCTCCCAAGGCATATTCTTGGAAGGCCCTTTTAATAAATACCTGCTTTATTCCCTTAACACTGTCTAGCTTCTGTTCCAGGTAGTCTCTCAAGGCATCAACAGGATGTGACTCTTGGGGTGACCCGTCCAGGGACAGGAGTTGGACTCGATGATCCAGATGTGTCCCTTCCAACTCAGCATATTCTGTGATTCCATGGTTCTATGACAAAATGGTCAGCTACACACAAAAATGGCAACCCAAAGCAGCTTAGGTCAGGTTTGTTTGCTGCTGTAACCCCCTCAGTATCTGTGGAGTGCCAGCATTGTTTCGTCTGCATTCACGTGTAGGAGACCACCAAGGAATGAAGACTCAATACTGAGACATTTGTAATTTCTGGTGCTGTTTGTAAATAAACTCCCCAGCCAAGAGCTACTGCACATTTTGAATTCCAAGAAGGCAATGTTCTGTGTCTTCCTACACATGCCAGGGTTGAACAGTTCAACAAGGACAGTGAAAAAAATTTGCCCGGTTCAGTCTAAGAAAAGTGATACATCTATTCTTTTAAAACACAGTTGAAACAGTTGAAACTCTTGAAACAGTTCTGCTTCATCTGGCTTTACTTTCAGTGGAAGGGGAGACACACAGTGTTTTCCCATTGCCACCTGGCAACACAGGACCTGCCTGTAAGCCACTTAAAGTTCCCGTAACCAATAATTACTTTGGGTCTTGCTAATAAGAAACTCTGCTCTCAGCAATATGGAAAAAGAACTAAAAGTAAATAAAGGTGACATGTTTACAGAGCCCTTCCCACATCATTAGCATTTCTAGTTGATAGAGTGTATTGTTTCTCACTCCTGTGTGTAGAAGATGCTCACACTGCCTGTGGAATTTTAACAAGGGATGTTGTGCAGGTGCCCCCTAAGTTCCTTGACTTCTTCAAGGGCCTTTTATTCAGATCTTTTTCCAAGCCTGGCAGGACAGGTGAACCTCTGTGGAAGTAAAATTGCAAGTGTCTTCTTTATTTTGTTAGTTATGCATAACCCTCCCTCTGCCTCTATGCATAAACCTCTGAAGGTTATGCATAACCCTTCAAAAGCACTGAAAGCTTTTGCTGGTTTTCACTTTCTTAGGGTGGTAGTTTCTTTCCTAATAGGTACTTAAGGAAATACCTGAAGTCACCTGTCTCTGGTCTACTCTTTCCATATCTGGTTTATTTATTTTTTTAACTTCAAACACGGGATGTGTATGTGTGTGAAAAGATCAGGCATCTAGATTCACGTGTTTGGTAGGAAGTGAGTGCTTTCAAGGTTCCTTTATAATCACTGGAGCTAAGGCCTTTGGAAAACCACTCAGGACATCAAAATCATCCCTGGTAAATCATCCTCTGGAGAAGCATCTCCCTTTCCACTGCCTGTATAGGGAACCCACAGAGACCAGACTGAATTACCACAGCTGAAATAAGATGCTGCTGGAGTTGGCATAAACACCCCTGCTGTCTGAGCTGCTACTCACCCACTGAAAGGCTTGAAAGGCTTCCAGTTTTCCCATTAATGTAGTCACTCTGCTCACCTAAGCAAAAAATTAAAAAAAACAACCAAACGTCTTTGCAGAAAATTGTGTATTAAGCACCAGTCTTTATTGCACCAAACAGCACTTTTAAATCCTCTCCCCAGGAAGCTGTTGACACATGTTGGAGTCACTCTACCACCTTCTCCCAATAAATGTGTCTGTAACTGTATTTGTGTCTGTGGTTACACGTTGCTGTGGAGGTGTTGGCATGCTGATCCAGGCATGCAAGCCAAGCAGCACAGCCTGTGGCTTCATGGCCCTATACGGCTGCTCACCTGTGAAGGTAACCAAGATCTTCCTCTCAACCTCTTTGAGGTCTAAACTAAGCAGTTTAGAAGATGTCAAATGGAGCTGCTACATGCCTGAGATGGGTGGCAGTCTCTGGCAGTAAAAGCTGTGACCTCCTGTTTGAAACCTGGCTCACATCACCCCAAATGTTATGAAGGATGTTTCTTCCTGCCATGCCCTCTCCAGAACAAGACATTCTCTGTGGAGCAGTGTGCTCTGAGAGCCCAACTCTGGCTACTCCCTTCCAGCACTGCAGGTAGTAGAAGATGGGTTTAACATAAAGGAAGACACAAAAATTATCTGGAGGCTGGCCAGAGGCAGGTGGGAACAGGCTGAGAAGGTGGAGATCTGTTTGGTTCGGTGACATGGCTATGTAGATTCACTGTCTAAAATCCCTTCTGGGGAGAGAAAGACATGGAAGGAGTCATTGGCTGCAGTCAGTTTGGGGTGGGGGAAGTTTTCTTAAGGCCAGGTGTAGGAAAGCTTGAAAGCACACATTTCAGCATAATTAGAGGCTTTTCTGACATGAAGATAAAACTTGATATGCAAAGCCTGTACATTTGGTTTTTGTGTTGCGCTACACCCCCAGATTTGGCCTTTATCTCACCTTTACATCAGGATGTTAGGCAATGCACCACCACCTGCAATTTACTTTGATTCTGGTGACTGTTAATTCTTACAGCGTGGATTGAAGACATCTTTTAGAAAAGTTTCCAGTTTGTTATTTGGTCATTAAGTTGAAAAGGTCTGTGCACCTTGAAAAAGGTGATAATAAACAGGATGAAAGTGTAAAGAAAGCTAAGTGATACTAAGAACTTAGGTTATGGTCTTCTCTTTATTCATCCACCTATTAGAGGATGAAAGGTCATATCATGAGACAGCAGAGTGGTACATCGAAGGCAGACAGGGATTTTCTTTGCATCTAGTACGTTGCCATTCCTGAACAATATCCACATATATAAATGTAACAGGATCCTGCAAAAGGTCAGGCATTAAATAGCCTCCAACACTAATTGGAATAGCAGTGATAAAAATATAGATTTCAAGATTATTGAATGGGCTTCTGAGGTCAGCTGTGACCTGTCTGATGTCTGTCACAGCATTCCTTGTGCTGCCCTCTGAAACACATTCCAGTTAACACAACCAAAGCCTGGGAGCTATTTGCTCTGCCAGTTTTATCAAGTGTAATAGTTACCATGCTCCTGTGATGGTCTGTGACCATCAGTTTATTTATATTGGGTACAACTGCAGTCTGCTGGGATTCTGGCATTCTGACACTACCTGAGTGACTACTGAATGCTTTAAGTGTACTTAGTTATTTCTTCCACAAGTGAACTCATATTCTGCTCTACTTACAGATGCTTGTGTTGGCTCTTAGTGGAAAGTTTCAGACCTCTTCTAGTCCTGTACAAGTCCTGTCTAAACCAGCACAATGGCAGGACTGTTAACCTGGTTGATATAATTCCCAGAGTCTGGAACTACTTCTCTGACATGAGATATATAAATGCTTTATGAGACCTCTAACTTCCTGACAGATGTTGCTACACTTTGGCACTGCACAGGCAGCTCCTGGTTGCCTCACAACCAACTTTGCTTACAGTCAACCTGGCCCTCCCAGCTGTCTGCCCACATCTGTACAGTTTTCTTCCCAGGAATAAGACTTGTACTTCTGCAGTCCTGGTGAGGTTTAGTGAGTCAGGGAGCTCTGCACCATGCTTGGCTGTGTGACATGGGCACCCCAAACACTGCCCACTGGTAGCTGAACCCAGGACTGAGCCCTTGAAGGATGCCTAGGGATGGGCATCAGTTCTCTCTACTGGTACAGAGATAATTTCATGTGTTATGGAATCAGGTAAAACAGGAGACATATAGGCTCTCTGACCTCAAATCTTTTCATCCTAGAAAGGAAAAGATTCAGTCTTTTCACAGCTTCACTCAGAGGAGACTCTCAGAGGTAAAACTGCTGTGCTTGCAGTTGTTGATTTTCTGAGCTGTGCATTCTCGTCCTTTCCTCCTACCCCAAACAGTGAAATGTTTGCTGGTTCTGTCCAGGAATTCATCTGTTGGTATTTTAATGTGTGTGTGTATGATCACCCAGTTCCTACAATTACACTGTGGGAATCTTGTTTCTAAAAATACACCAATCTCTGCTGCTCTCCAGCACTAGCATGAGGTAATGGATCATGTTCCCTAGTTGCCAGTCACACAGAGGAAGAAGGCAATCAATACAGCTGGCAATACATAAATACTGCAACAGTTATAATTACAACTAATTTCCCTTTCACTTAAAAACATCATCTTCTAGCCTGTGTTATCACAGCTTCAGCTTTACAATGCATTAAAACAATCATGGGCTTCTCTTTGCTAAATAAAGTCCTGTTATTTTGATTGAGAGCATCTTTGGAGTAGCTCAAAGTGGTAAGGTTTATTATGGGAACCTTTAAACCAGCTCCTACTCCAGCAGGTGCTTTGTTGCTATCAGTGTACTTCCACCAGAACTGAGAGAGATTTTGCATCACTCAGGTTGTGATTGCTGTATTTTGTCTAGGGAAACACATGTGCACACCATCTTTTAAATTTAAGGTGCAGCAAACTCCCTGATCTTGTTCTATCTCCTCTTCTGCATTATTTAAATGGCAGTTAAAAGCACTGTGAGTCAGTGGAGGCTGTGAAAAAAGTTGACAGAATGCCATTCATTTTTACTGTTATAAAAAGCCGTATTTTGGAAGGATTTTGCATTACAAATCGTGCCTCTCATTCCAGAGGAGCTACTCAGTGTATAGCCTTACTCAACCTTACCACTGTATATTTTGTCCAAATAATGTCTGCCTGGTGAGCAAAGGAGGGGGCTTGGGAGCCTGAACTTCAGTGTTGTGGCCGAAAGTCACAGTGATGGGACACTGTGTGGAAATCAGTGCCCAAACTCCAAATTACAGCACTGACTGCTGAGTAATGGCTGTTGCATCTCTGTTCTTCCCTCTCCCTGCCCATGGAATAAGATCAATATTGTTAGAAATGGCAAGGGGCATTCACAAATCAGTGCTAATTTTAGATTTTGTCAGTGCTTTGAAGTTGTTCAGTGGGAGGCGCTAAATAAAGTACGGCTTGGTCGGTGTCTGTTAGAAGACACATAAAGGTCTGAAGACACAGAAGAGCTCCTCTGGCAGTGGGGTTTCCAACCATGTTCTCTCACGGGGAGGGGACTGGCCACCCCTGAGGAAAGGCAGTGGAAATGGAGGGGAATGCATGTGGAAGCACTCATGCAATAATCCAAAGCTGCTCTCGGTTTTGCCCCTCAGAGTCTGTTTAATAGCCACTGCAGCTCACTGTATCTTTCCTACAAAAAATGGGGTGCAAAAGGAACCCCTCTATCTTTGCTGCAGGCCTTGTACTTTTAAATTTAAGTACTTTGTTTTCCCCTGAAGATTGGAGTGAATCTGTTATATTCTTGAGAGTGTTTTTTTCTACCTAGAGCCATATTCTGTCCTTTGTTCTGGTCTAGATCTCTCTTAGACAGCCATTATCTTTCCCACTGAACAGAAAATTTCTTAGAGAGCAGCCAGGAAAGAATCCTCTCTGCCTCCTGGAGCATGCAGTCCTGGAGCTGCTACTGGAGCTTGTCATACATTACAATATTGTCAGCACTGGCTTTTTGCCCATCAGAGGGCTTTTTGAAGCCAGGCAAAGGCAGAGACACAGAGCACTGTCAGAAACCTCCAGCAATTCCCATCCATGCTTGGCAAGAGGCTGCTCCACAAGGACGGAGCTTTACTTCTCTGCTCCATCGAAGCAGCTCCAGCTCGTGGCTCTGCTGTTAGTATCAGATTGCTTACTACTGAAATCCTGCTTTTCTCTGCTGCTTAGATCTACTGTTCAGCTTCAGTGGAGTTTCTCTGATTAACCAGGCTTTTGTTCCTGCCTTTCAGAGGCACAAGGAAGCCCTGCTCTGCCAACCAGGAGTCAGCATAGCTCTGGTTTGCTGTTGCTTCTTACTCCTGAGAGAGAGCAGCAGGTCGCCTTCAGCCTGCTGGGAAGAAAGCTGCTGAAAGACACCTCCTTCTTGAGGTCTTTCACAGAATGACCCCTTCTGGATCACAGCCCTGGTCTAGCAAGGCACCAGTGAGGAAACTGAAGCCTCAAAACTTCAACAGGATAAGAAATGTGTAACTTCTGAAGAATGCTGGAGCCGATGTGATGTTTCAGAGCCAGACTCTATTCTTAGAAAAGTGGTGAAAGTCCATAATTTAGAAAGAAACTCCAGTGCAGTGCTATCAGTCATATTGGTGGTGTTCCTGTGAGTAAATCCTTCAACATAAATTGGCTTCACTTGAAGCTCAGAAACATTCCACCAAAATAAGGCCCAGCTGAGAGATGTCTGTAGTACTGATCTGAACGGGAGAGTACACATGGCTCTTGCCACACCAGGTGTCCTCCTCGCCCCTTCTCTTTCCCCCAGAACATGCCTGTGGTTTACTTTAGTGTTACAGGACAAACGAGAGCCTTCCAAGGGCCTCTGCAGGAGTTGGTCCATGCAAGTGGTGAAATCTAACATATATCCCCCCAGGCACTTCTGCAGGAGCTGTGCTTCTGCTGTCTGGTGTGCTTTTATACCATTCACAGCCATTTCTGGTCTGTATTGAGGTTACCCAATGCCATGTTTTATCTCAGAATCTCCAGATGTCAACATACTCCTTCTTAGGGTTGTGTCCAGTAAGCAAAGGGCCAATCTCTGGCTTTGAGCAGGGATGGCCACAGATTAATACTTATGGTTTACAGCTAGAATGAACTTCCTGTGCAGCATTTGAATTAGTCATTTTATTGGGAGAAAACCACAGAACTAGCTGTAGTCAAATCCTGTTCATCTGCTGCTTTAGTACTGTTTGAATTTTGAGGTTTCCCTCAGAAAACTTCCCATGTGTTTTACAGCCACAAGAGGGTGTAGGGCATAACCCTTTACCCACTTGGGTCATGCAGAATTTTTCCAATAACTTTTACTGGGAGAAGCTGAGACCTAAAAGTTTCCTCTTGCACTCAGTCAGGCCAATGTGAACTTTACTTATGGTGACACCAAACAGTGAAACACTGGATCTCACATTAATGTGCCTCTGGAGCTGATCTGGTGGTTTTACTCACCCTGTAACACTCACCTGTGAATCCAGCCCCACCAGGGTGAGCTGAAACACAGTGAGTAACTCACACATGTGAGTTACACTGCTGTTTTACCCTGGGCAGAAGTGATCAGTGACCTGTGCCTCATAGCCCAGCTCTGAGGTCTGAGTTGTGCCTGTTAACTCCTGAGGCTTCCACTGCCCAGTGATGCCACCAGGAGTCTTGCAAGAGTCAGCAAGCTGTTTTTTCCTCTAATGAAGTTATGTGATTGTTCTGCATGGTGCATTTAAACTGTAAAAGCAGTTTTACACAAGCTGCTACCAAAGCTGCACATCTCATTCTAAAGTTTCACCCTACAGTCTAATGAGGGAAAGAGTCTGAAAAACAGTCAGGAGATAAAAAAGCCAGAAGTTAAAGAAGTCAGGAGGGTATGTAATGAGCATTGACAGTTCAGATAAAAGACAGAACAACCTAGTGAAGATTTCATGTTTTATTGGTATTAAAAGTTCATTATGAAATCAGCACAAGACATAAAAATAGATCTGTGGTGAATGATACATATTACTGTTATTGCCCGGTCATTTTGTGCACACTCTCACTATTTAAAATCAGAAGATAATGAATACAAGACATTTCACCAGCAAACTGTGAAACCAGTGTTCCTGCAGCAGAGAGAGGCTGTGCTTCCTGTTGACTCTATCCAATGTATAATGCAGTCAGAAATAGTCCTCTATTCACACTTAAAAATAAACTCAGTTTTAGAGTATGCCCCAGCTGAAAATAACTGGAGAGTGAGAGCTAGAAATAACTCTTCTCTTAGGGACCTATTTCCATGAAAGTCAAAGGGATTTTTGACATGGATTTTGAAAGCAGAAGGACATAGTTATTTGTTGACAGAGAGATGGATAGGCCTAGCAACAGCAGCTAGGGAGGACCTGTGGCAGAGTAGGAGTTTATTATTTTGATCTCGCACATGCTGCTGAATCTCCTTGTTGTAGTAATTGTCTATGTTCATTACAGCAGTGATTGCTGGGAGGAGCTGGGAGGGTGTATCAAAGCCAGATAGGGCGTCTGCAGCTCATTTTTTTCCCTCCCTGTTTGGGTTGGCCTTAGTTCTAACCCTGCACACCATTCATTGCAAAGTGACTTTCACCTGTGCGCTTTCTGATCCACATGAGAAAATCAGAACAATACCATGATTACAAAACCCCTCATCAGGTCATTTACTGTTCCTACATTGGTGTAAGCTTTTCTTCCTTGCTTCTGTGCTTATCACAGCAGGCATTTGAGGCTGCCTTCAGCCCTCCACTCTTGTTCCTTACCTTGTCATGTCAACTCCAGGGGTGCTGTGAGGGTGCTAACTGGCTCAGCAGAATTGTTGTTCTGCAGTTTTCTGCATGGAAAGGTCTCTGTGTAGCATGAGTGCAGAAAACAGTGCTGGAGTTCTCTGGGGGGAGTGTTTCCTGTGGCTAGGAGGCCAAATGAACCCCACATCAGATAGACTGCTTGAATATGTGTGGGGAAAAAATGACTTAGTGGCATGGCTACTCCTATATTCTCCTGTTATTTATTTGGGAGCTTCTTTTACATCAGGTGAGTAGGAACATGAACCAATCCATGCTGTCCAAGCTTGCAAGCAATGCTGGTTTTTGGCCACAAGTCCTGGTAGGGGGTTGCAGAAGGTGGCAGCTAAAACTGTGGAAAAAGCCCATCCCTGGGAAGCTGCCCTGCATCTCCATAGCCTGTGTCCTTGTCTGGCTCTGAAATGCCCCCTAATGCCCTCTGAACTCCTACTCTGTTGGGGCTACAGCACATGTCACCCCAACCTCACTACCAAGCTGATGAGCGCTTTGGCTACTCTGGCCTTGTTTCCCCCACAGTGAATAATTTCAAAGCTGAAGATAAAAATCTCAGCGCTGTTCTCTGCGTGAAAATCTCTGGGCTTCAGTCTCAGCCTCACAGCAGGAGAGTGACAAGGGTGGAAAGCTGGCACAGCAGAATGATGATTCAGGCTCTCCCTTTGGTTTTCAGGCTGTTTACTCAAAACAGCCTTTGAGAAAGATGCTAGGCCTCAAGCACATGTCACATTCAACCGGTTTAGCAATATTACGCCTATTTCTGCTCAAACTAGCCAGGGAGGGGAGGGAGAATATAATATGTTAGTGCAAGTTCTCATGGACAACATATGAATATTTAGTACAAAATGTTCTTTCAAGGTGGGGCAAACATTTCTAATTGTGACACAAAAAGAAGGTATTTTGTAACAGTTTTAACAAGTTGCCTGTGAAAAAGCGTTTGTGTGAAATATGTTTAGACAGACTACCTCACATGACACTGAAATATTTCAAGGCTCTTTCTGAGCAGGCAATAACCTAGTTTTGGTTTTTTTAAAATCAAATCAGCTTTATCACAGCCAATCCCAAACATAACTAAATAATTTGGTTGTGATTTTTTTTTTGGTTAGTTGTATTTTTTTTTCTTTTTCCTCTTCGGAAAAATAAAGCTATGCCGAGTGTTTCCACTTCACATGGGTTTTACCCATTCAAGACTTCTTTCACTGCAGAATCAACTTCCTCATTCAGAGGAAACCACAGAAACATTCAGCTAATAAATTTTAGCATAAGATTTTAAAGGCTGGTTCATTCACTCCTGAAGTCCTGAAGAATTGTAGCTTCCAAGAGGCTCACAGACTACCTGTCCCTACTGAAAAGCATTTTATAAATGTGGCCTAATTTGGAAACAGTCTTTATTTCATGTCTATTAGGGCTTACATCCAAAATGAAGATATGAATAACCCCAAAATTGTGGAGACTGAAAAATTCAGGTATAAATTTTTGCAGCGCAGTCTCCCATTTGAAACATTTCGATTTGACCCAAAGTCAAACGCGGTAGAAACAATTAAGGCCTCAGTTTTCTCTTATTTACACTGCATGTGCAAGTGCTCTGCAGTTGCTTCTCAACATGACCAGCCAGTGTAAGTCAAGCACGAGTGGAGCAGCCCTTGGTTACACAGACATCATCCTTTTTTTGTCTGCTATCGCCCAGTAGTGCCAAGAGTAAAAGGAAAATAAAAAGACTTTCAATCAGGTGATAGATGGATAGACAGACAGATGTGGAAGCTTTCTTTAACTGTGACTTTATGCCCTTTCTTGAGCTCCCAGCCAAGCCATTACCCATCAGAAGAGGATTCACAGCCATTCTTACCTCGAAGCCTGGCTCTGAAACCACAACAGGGCAGGATCAGGTGGTGTAGTTATGCAAAGGCAAAACAAGAATCAGGGTCAAAAGAGCATTTTCCCCAGAGAGCAAACTCCTGGAGCAGGAACAAATGGGAGTGCCCAGCACAGCAGGCGGGAACAGGAGCAAGGCAGGATCACCAGGCCCTGGCTCCCACCAGAGATGCCCCTGACACTGCACTGAGTTCACCTTGGCATCCCTGGTGTAGGCACTGTGCTGTGCCAGGCCCCCGCGGGAGAGCGAACGTGTGGGGGCTGTGAAAATCCAAGGCAGCCAAAATGCTTTTTCTAGGATGCAGTAAAGGCATGGAGGGGGAATCTCTGCTGGTGGGCTGTCAGGGAGATTCCCTTTGCATTTGTGCTAATGTAGGGTCATGGTGCTACTTACACTTCCCACTGGCCCTGCATTGGCAAATCTGGCTTTGGATGTCCAGCTGGAGAAAGCACTAGGCACAGAGGGTGCTAAATTTCTCTCCAAACAGAATTCATTTTCTGCCTGCATCAGCTTTGGAACCACAGGGAATTTCCAAGCTGGAGAAAAATCCAAAATACCTCATGTAAAAGCACCTTTCCCTCGGATTTTTATTATCATAATTTTTAAGAATATATTTTGTACCGAAACACTGTCAGCATTCTTTATACAATGGAAAATGACACAGTCATTATGTATCATGTAAAAGAGTAAAAACAGAGCAAGACAGGAACATTTCAGTTCAATCTGGAGTACAAATAGGATCTGATGTACAGCTTAAAAGCCACACACCAGATAAAAAGTTCATCTGGAAAACAATAGGTTCTCTTTCATTTTGGAAGTAAGAAGGAAAGTCAGGGAACATCAAATGTTAAGGCTAAAAATTAAAATTTTAACTTGCTTTTTATAGGTGGCAGCCTGATTCTTAATTCATTTGCAGCAGCAGCAACAACCCCCCCTGCTTTACAAAGAGATTTGCACTTGCAAGAAATAAGAATCAGGCTTCTATGCTCGGAGGACTCTGATTGACCTCAACAGGCTTTGGACTAGAGCCACAGTTGGAATTTCAGCTTGCAGTCTAAGGCTTCTTAACTGCAGGCCAAATTAGCACAAAATGAGGCTTTGCATTGGCATTCTACCCTTAACTTTGGATATTCCAGTTCTGGTTGCTTTAAACCACACTTTTATTGCAGGTTTAACATAGTTCCGTTTGTGAGATACTTTTTTTTCCCTCTTAAATACTGTGCTACAAAGGATGTTTTTATAGTCTGTGTTTTAGTCCCTATATTATGAGTTTTCAAAATTGCCTAAATGTATGTTTATACCATGATTATAGCTACTCAGAAAGACCCACTAAAGTCCACTGTGAGCAGCCAAGGAAAAAAGTATATTTAGTCCTAAAGAAGTCAAGAAAAGTGGCTGTGTTCATTTATAGTGTAGCACACTGACTGTGTTTATACAGCTATACCTACTATTTTAAAAGCTACTTGAAAAGTTATTATTCATGTGCAGTAGCTGATTTTCAAGCATTAATAACTTGGCTGTCTAGACAAGTTTTAATTGCCATATCAAAGGCCAAATATGTTCTCAAACAAGTGTAAAGAATCTCCCATCTCCCTTGGAAAGAGGCTGGTTCCCTTTCTGAAGTAAGAGATTGCCAAATTTAACTTTTTCTCAGGTTATGAAAGCACAGTAAAACCCACAAATTTGCTGTTTAAATTTTTAAAATTAATCGACTTCAACTCAAACCTATCCTGTGCAGCAAAGTTAGTAAGCCCTGAAAAACAGATTCTAGCTAGTGAATATGCAGAGTTCCCCCCCACCAACTACCATGCCCACGTTTTCCCAGGGCCTAGAGGGCTCCATTAAAATGTAACTAAATGTGTGATAGGAAACATGGTTTTTCAAGAACGATATGTAAAGTTTACCCGAAGAACCTAAAACATTTTGTACATTCAAAATGTTTACACTTTTGCTGTTCTTAAACTTCAGTAAGATTGTTCATTTTTACTAATAATACATACAATGAGTATAAATAAATAAACTACAGATAAGTTTTAAAAATTGCATTAACAATACGTTGTGCAAAAACTCATAACGATCTACATTCTATGCAAATACCCTGACTAAAATACACAGGCTGTGTCCACACACCCTCAGTCAGTTTTTGCACAGTCCTTGGGCCAAACCAGTGGCTGAGGGCAATCAGCAAAATTCCATCACAAGCTATGGAGGTAATGCTGATTTACACCAGCAGAAGGGCAGGCCCCAAGGTGTGTGCAAAATGCCATAGAAATCAGTGGGAATTGTGCTTGACTAAGGACTAGACAGTTTGATTGTACCCCATTAAAGTGAGTGGGAGCTTTGCCATTGATTTCCATGGAACCAGGCTCAGGCCCTGGGTAAGGACGTCAGCACGTGGCCCTATGTTGTGCTACACTACTCCACTTCAGTGCAGAAACAATATTTGCAAAAGAAAAACTTGTTTTTGTCGTCACTACTGTTCAGTAACCGGTTTTAGCGCTGCATTTCAGAGATTGCCTTTTCTGTGAGATTTGAAACGAGACTGCAAGTCTTTCTGAATCCATTCCAATTTGATTATCCAGCACAGGTGGGCTATTTTGATCCAAGAAAAACGGCTCAAAGTCTATAAACCAACAGTGCTCTTCGTTAGGATAAAAAACAGCCCGGTTCATCGGCACAGGAGTGAAGAACTGCATGCGGAAAAGGAACAGGGCAGCCTTCCTACCATAGCTGTGTCCAGAGCTGGCTGTCACTGCTCCCAACGGACGATGGCACCTGAGCTGGTTTGGAATCTGCAGTCCTAACAAGCTCAGCCCAGTTTTGTAAGCTGAAGATCTCCATTTATCTTTATTGTGTCAATTGCTGACAGTGTTTCAATACGGTGGTAAAAATCAAAGAGCTGATGTCCATCCACAAATATTCTAAAACGGGGATGCTCGCAAAGTATCTCAACCTGTAAAAGATAAAATGTTGAAGCATGTTGTTCAGAGTGTAACTGGGAAGTTGTTTCACAGCACACAAAGAGCACCTCAAATAGCGTTGGTGCAGCTGCACATTGTGCTGCTTATGTGCCATGCAAGAGACAAAGGTGAGACCAGTTTGTCCCCTTGACACCAGCTACACTACGATGGATCTGCTCTTACTGCACAGGGACGTTAATCCAATCTCACGTTGTCCTAGCAGTAAGCACCCTGCAACCCACTGGCTACTGGGAGCTTTTGTGTCTTGGAATAATGCCAGAAACAGACTCAAACTGCTAATCACAGCAGGAGGAAATTTCACCTCCAACCCAAACCTTACATTCCTTGCTACAAAGTTGTTGGCTTCAGTGGTTTGGGTGAGTTGTTTTTTTTGCTGCTTAAGGAGGCAGTTCCCTCTGCAATGCTTTCCACACTACTTTTAACTTACTGAAAGGGAGTAAACACGGAAAGGGGGTATAAGTTTGTCCTCCCCTCCCACACACACACAGCTGCTGCAGAAGTAACAACCCTTCACTCCTGTGGCTGCAGACAGTCCTTGTCACTAGACTCCATCCTGGGGCTGCAGTGAAGGAAATGCAGTGCAGGATTGCTGGGAATTCAGCTAGACTGTTCAGAGGGACACAGCTCATTCCTCCCCGAGAGACCTGCAGAATTGCTCTGGAAAAGCAACAAAGCCTGAAGCTGAACAAGCTTGGACATGCTGGGAGAATCCTGATGTTTCGGGTGGCTTGAGAGGGTGCCCTGTTAAGCTTTGCTGGAACTGCCCCAGCAGGAATCTGAGACATGAGGGCACAGAATGTGCACTTTTACAGGCCCTTGAAGACCTTCAGGTCTAGACACACTAAGGGGAAAATCTTCAGGGAAGCCACATGTAAATCCTGGGTCATTTCCAGAAGCTGGAAGTCCAGAGTGAAGTGCTACTACCAGGCACTCGACTCTGCTGCTATTACAGTGTATAAAAATGGGAACAAGGCCCGTGACAAACTGACTGTGCCAAAGCCCAAGTGACTTAGAGCACGTTGCACTGGGAGAAGTGGCAGCAGGCAGTCCAGAAGAGCTGGAACTCCTGGATCCCTGGTAGTGCACCAGGTACCAGGGAAATGGCTGTGCTGCTATGGAGCTCCTGTGTCACTGCAGCAGTGCCTGCCTGAGGCCTTGTTATGTAAAAGATATGGTTAACACTGCTCACGGTCCGCTTTTCACATCACCCGCGGCCACGCCACAGTGCTAATTGGACTGGATCACAAGTAATTGGCAAGAACACTTAATAGTCTAATTTATTCACTGAGAGGGAGACCATCAAAGGTACAAAGTCAATTGGGAGCCTCAATTCTATTTGGGCATTTGGGAAAAAAGGAGGGAAAAAAAGGCAAAATAACAAATCCCTTTCTAGCCTCCTATGCTAGATGTGCAATATTGCTGTCCTGTAACGTCACCTGTCATTAGTGGGACACACACAAAACTAGCTCTGGATAATTTGTCTGGCCCGTCTGAGGGCCCAGTCACCACTCAGTGCAGAAAGCAGTGGAACCCTCTCAGATGGAGCAGGACCCAGCCTCCAAGCCTTTTCAAGTACATTTCCCACACCACCAAAGGGTGTTGCCAGTTCTGATGGGAGGGTGAGTTTGTAGAAGCAAGTAGAGCGCAACCAATTTGCAGCAAAACCAGTCATAAACACCCTCTTAACACCAAGCATCTGGGGAGATGGTGAGCTTTTGGGGTTGGGGGAGATTATCTTGGGGGCAAGAAGGATTAAGAGAGTTTGGCAGCTGGTCATAGCACTGGCATTTAGAAGAGGGGCCAGTGAGGTTTTGTAAGAGGGACAGGGATGAGGAGGAGGAGGGGTTTTCTGGGTCAGCTGCATGGAAGAGGCATGCAGTCTTTTTTCCTCAATGTAGTGAGAGGGAAGCAGCCCTCTGCAGCCGCATACTTTGTTATTCCTGATTTGCAAAGACATCTTCACATAACCATAAACACTACAGATGGGAATCTGCTTCTAGGTCAACCCAGTCCATCCACAGCACCACAGCACTTCCATGTATACCATTTTCAAGTGACTACTGATTTAAATTTCATGGAAGGTTTAATCCCAGAGTTCAGAAAAGAATACCACTATTGCTTAGCTGTTTAATCTGCTAACACGAAGAGCTACGGTCAACCTTAATGTAACATCCCTGGAGACAAAGGATGAACATGATCCTTATTAGCTGCACTAAATTACAAACAGTATGTCCATTAAAAAAACCATCAATACATACAGCAGTCCCACTGAATATTAACATTCTCCAGTAATAACTTGTAATGCACTAATAACATAGAGGTACTTCTTAATTTATGGTTATAAAACTAAGCTCAGGAAGTTGCGCTTCATCACACAGTATTACAACCTCTGACTTGTCATAGTGCCCAGGTGAGGTGTTCACAGCCCCTTCTGAACTGCCTGCAGCTGCATGTAGCAGCGGGATCTCCAAACAAATCAATGGATACAAACAAACCAGCAACTGGTGTCTCAAGGGGAGCAGTGCAAGCTACACTGTGATTTCATGAAAGGCATGTCAGGTTCTGCTGCAACTCATATCAAATGACACTTTATCAGACATGGTATAAGCCACTGCCATCCTGGTACTCACCCTAAAAGGCTGGTCCGGTATAAATGGAAAGTAAGGAATAGACGACTGCTCTTCCCCCCATTCTCCGGCTACACAAGAGTTTCTGACAAACTGTCTCTCTGTAAACACAGCTTTCAGTTCTATGGCTACATCTGCAGGAGGATCTTCTGACTCCCCACAAGTCAGACTGATGCCAAAGCTGCAACACAAACAGAACAGATCTCATTCAGCCAGAAAAAAAAAGCAAGTAAGCCCCAAATGCCACCAGTCTTATTTCTCAGCTTATTAGAGCCATATAGCGGCACAAGCTGGAAGACAGCTCAGAGCTTTCAGTTCTCTGAAAGCTCAACAGGGACAAGAACATGGTAATGGAATATATATGTGTGTGTGCATGGCGTTGTGCATATATCTGTACATACATGCAGATATACATGCTTGATATGCTCCTTCACTCCCAAGTGAAAACGGAATCCCTTGAAGAAATGCCCCCTCTATGGGTCAAAGGAGAAATCAGCATGCTATATTTAAAATGATAAAAATAATCCTTTCCAGAAAGGAGGGATCCGTGCGGATGTGTGTGTGTGTGTGTGTACGTGCGGGTGGCCGTCCCCCTTCGCCCCCTCCCCGGGCCCGGTGCCCCCGGCACGGACAGCCCTGCCCAGGTGTTACCTCTCGGGGTTGAGGTCCACTATGCCCATAACTAAGATCTTCTTTCCCGGTCTCATTCCTCCTTTGATGTGCCCACAGAAGGGGACGATCTGGAAAGGACAGCGGGAAGGTGGCGAGGGTCAGCTCGGCATCAGCAGCGACCGCCCTTGTGCAGCCGGAGCTGAGCGGGGGCGGGGGAGAGTAAAGGGGTTGACAAAATAAAACACACCACCACCCCCACCAAAAAAAACCCCAACAACCCCACAAAGGTGATTTTTACCAGGCGAGGGAAGTACACATCAGCCTGCACCGGAGATCCCAGGGAGTTGTTTAAATGCCCGTCCTCTATTTTCTGCAGGTAAAAAGGAGAGCGCTGAGGCAGGGCCGGGCGGAGCCCCCCAGCCCGCCCCGCTCCGCAGGTGCCCTGTCCGGCCCCCCAGCCCGGTCCCGGTGCCCGGTCCCGGTGCCCACAGCCGCACTCACCAGCGCGTCCCGCTCGGCCACGG
Organism: Poecile atricapillus; assembly: GCF_030490865.1. Taxonomy (NCBI): domain Eukaryota; kingdom Metazoa; phylum Chordata; class Aves; order Passeriformes; family Paridae; genus Poecile; species Poecile atricapillus. The sequence continues at coordinate 107,175,169 of NC_081251.1, read as the reverse complement.
TCCCCGCCATCTTGTGGAAGCGGTGGCGGCGGCGCTGGGGACAGGGCGGAGGGCGGGGGAGAGGGAGGGAGGGATGGAGGGAGGGGGGTCTGTGGCAGCCCCGGCGGCGGAGGGGTAGCGGCGGAGCCGGAGCGGAGCCGGTGCAGAAGTAGGAAGGCGAGGAGGAGGAGGAGGAAGAGGAGGAGGGGAGGTGGCCGGCTGGCACTGCCTCGCCCGGCGGGGAGCCCAGCCCTTGGCCCGAGGGGGAGCCGGGCAGGGCGGGGCGGGGGCTGCTGCCGCTTCCTCCGCTCCGCAGCCCCGCGGCGGGGCCGTCCCTCGGCGAGCGGCGAGAGCGCAGCTCCGCTGGGCCGGGGGCCGGCGGTGGGCCCGGCCCCTCACCTGGCGCCTGCAGGTGATGGGCGCCCGGGGAGGGGCCACAGCAGCCCCGCACCCATCGTGTCAGGGATCACCTTTATGTCAGAGCCCGCACACCTCGGCGAAGAGGATGTGCCGAGCCGGGCGTCCTGAGTGACTCCCTTCCTCCAGAGGTGGGGACACTGCTCGGCCCTTCCGAAATGAACCTCCACCCCTCCCCTCTCCGTACCCGTTGCCAGCACCCTCAGGGGGCTGGGGCCTCGGGCAGGGTCGGTGGGCAGAGCTCCGGCCTGAGGGTGAGGGGAGTCTCCCGGCCGAGTGCGGCCGCAGCCCCGCTGGGCCCGCCGTGCCCGCAGCCTCCGGCGAGGTGCGGTAATTGCATAAGCCGGCCCGTGCCGGGGAGCTGCCATTGACATGCAGTGGCCGTAGTTACGCAACGCGGCGGTGTCTGCGGGTGTCCCGCTCTGCGGGAACACGGCCACCTCCGGCCGAGGCCACCGGCCTGTACCACAGCAGGAGCGACTCAAACGTGCTGCCATGGTCCTTTGGATGAGTTCAGGGTCTTGGGTGGGGGGAATTGAGGAAGGCTTTCTTGTCGCTTCTTCACCGCTGGGATTTGATGGCATGAGCATCCCTTTGGGAACGTGACACAGCAACTGGATTTGGCCTGTGCTCTGCAGGACCTCACACGCTGCCTGGGCTTCTTGCTTACACACTGGGCTGGGTTGGTGAATGTCCCTGTCCTTCCTCCTCCGAGGCACTGTGAGGATTAATTACATTGAGTAAAGTGGAGTGGGAGAAGCAAAGTCACTGCAATATTTAGGGTTTCAATATGATAGTGTCCGTTGGGAAACACTTGCAATCAGTAGGTGATGCCATTTAAGAAATCAAGAGGTACTGAGTGTAAGAAGAGATTGTGCAAGTGTTTTGACGCTTGGCTATTTTTTTCAGTAGTGCCCACTAATTTGGGCATGTTTTCCTCTCTGGATGCCCAGCTGGAGATGGCTCATAGAAGTTCATGTTTGGAAGTCAAATACTGTAGTCATGGCTTCTTCAGGGTGTACCAGCACAGCTGGGCACAGAGGCAGTGAGCATCCCTGTGACCCAGGTCTCAGCATGGGACAACCACTGGACTGTTCTTCTTGCCAAAACACTGTCTCACCACCACACGGGAAAGCATCTTGCCGGTGAATGAATTTGTAAATAGTGCAGTAACATGAACCCATCACACATCAGAAACAGCTGGCTTTACAGTGGTCAGGTGAGTGCATTCACAAGTTTACCACAAAGTGGAACTGGAATTAGCTTGATGTATTTCAGCTCTTGTATGCTGCTCACCTCACCATGGTGATGATACTAACTGCATTATGTTTTCTTTTTCTGCTGGCCTAAGAGACGAAAGAAATCATCCTAAACATTTTTTTTTTTTTCAATTGAGTTGTATGGTGTTACACATTGTCCAGAGAGCTCTTTTCAGAACTCTTTGTCTCCTCTGCTGTACAGAGAGACACTTTGTTGGATAAAATTAAACTCATTGGACATAAAATCAGGCCAGCCAGTTGTTTGTGCCAAAGCATGGTGTTTTATGAAGGGAGAGGCCATCATTATGTATTTGTTTTGTCGCTGGTTTTAAATGAACTTTTTCATTTCAAAATAATTAAATAGCAAGAGTTGTCCATTTGGCTAGCTGCTTTGCCTTGTGCTTGTCTTTTTGGCGTGTTTTCCCAAAACTAGCATAAATGCAGCATTTGTTTTGCTGGCCGTGGATTGACTGGAACAACCCGCACTATGAAATTTTGATGGAAAAAGACATTCATGATGTTTTAAAGCTCTGGTGGCCTCTGCCTGTCTGTTTTTGTGCATGTTATCCTCTTAGCCTGTAACAGTCCAGGGGGACACTGAAATCCTCTGTATACCATGAACAATGTGAGGCAGCCAGAGAGGAGCTCTGCCTCTCTGTGCTGCTGTCCTGCCTGTGTGATGGTCACTTCTGTAGTTTCTCCGAGGGAGGTGTTCTCCAGCAGAAGATTCCCTGCACTGCCCAGCAGTCCATGGAGCAGGATTCCATGTCTGGGTAGCACTGTGCCTCTCACCCATGGAGGGGCTTCCTTGGGACCCAGGTTCCCAAAAGGTTCCCCTCTGCAAAGAGCTGCAGGGTAAGTGCTACACCTAAGCTCCTCTACTTGTCCTTCTGAAAAAGGAGAGGTCTGAGCCAAGTCTGTTCCCTCACCCATGTAGTGCTTGTTAAATCATCTGTACAAAATAGCCCCCCTTCAGTATTTTTAACAGCTTTCTTGGCAGGAAAGCCCTTGAGTTATCATACTTGAGGGCCTGAGCTTGCAGACCTTGTGGTAGTAGCTAGAGCAACATGATAAATATTTGTGCACCACTGAAATGGTGCTGATGTACAAGCTACCAAACTTGTCTGGTGGACCACGTGCAAAAAACCTTGTGGATAGGTATTGTCTTCCACTTCTGGGTTTGTACCAGCCTTTTTCTCAGTGGGAGGCTTGGACTCTTGAAATGCAGAGAATCATATAAAGATTAAAAAGAAGTGGCATGGCGTGAACACCATTTGGGAGCAGTTAATGACATGCCCAGCCCCGCCACCAAAGCCATTGCTGAGAACTGGCAAACCCAGAACTTCATCTTAATCCCAGCACCTTGTATCTTGCAGCCACTCCCTTTGATGATTTAAAAAGGTGTATCTAATTCTTAGCTGGCCTTCACTGGTAAGGAATGCAGCACGATTGCAAATTTGGTGTGGTATAATTACCCTGCCTTTCTTGCCCCATTACCACTGACATTACCCTCCTCATGCCTGGGTTTATAGGCTGACTTGTAGAACCTCTCTGGTTTGTTTTGCTTTTTTAATGACAATGTTGAGGGGATGGGAGGTGTTTGCTGGTTTCATGGAAGCTTCCTTTGGTTTCTGGGTGGCAAGGCACCCCACTCCTCGTTTTTGTAAGACTCGGAAAAAGCTGAGTAATACAATAAAGGAGAATGTCTGGGAATAAATGTGATTCAGTGGTTGGAGCCAAGTGTTTAATAGTTCAGAGGAACTATTTCAGAATTACACCTGAATGGCAGTGCTGATAAACAATTACTTAGGTTGTATGGTGGGTTTTTTTTTACCTTTGTGGCTTTGCCACTGCAAATCCTCAGTTAGAGAGTTTTTTTTCAAGTATAAATTTACCCTGGGTGGGGTGTCCAGAGCAGGACTTGGTAGAGAACAGTACTGACAATTACAGGGGTTTGGAAGGGGCAGGGGACTGGAGAGCAGAGCAGGAGATGTTGTGTATGCACTCTTGCTGTGTGGCTTCAAAGTGTTCCGAGGACAGGTTCCTCTGGCACTGTGCATCGAGGCAGAACGAGCGAGGGGTGCTGTGTTCTGGTGGAGATGTCCCTGAGCCTGCCCTCCCACGCTCACCCGTGGGAAAGACAAGTGACAGTTATCAGTACGGACAGCGTGGAGGGAGTGTTTAGCAGCCTGTGTGCTTTCACAGGCTTGTGCTGTCACATCCCTGTGGACAGAGGAGGAAACCCAGGGTGAGGAGCAGCACCCCTTTCTTGACATTTATTTCATGTGGCTTCACTGCTTCTTGTCGCCCCCTGAATTATTGAGGTCAAGGGTTTTGCCCTTAGGGTTTGAGCTCTGGCTGTGCGTGAGCCTCTTGGAGAAGTCGGTTTTCTGGGACTCCCAGTAACACATTGTGTAAACTGGTGTTTATGGAGATGGTCCTGCTGGCTGTGTCTCTTGGTCGCACACAGAACTGCTGCACATCTGGTGCAGAACACGTGTGTATCAGAAATATCTGTCTTGAGGACTGTTTACTGAAGTTTGCCGCAGGATCTGAAGGCATGTACATAAATGCATGTCAGACACAGTGGAAGTCACCTCAAGCTTACTGCTTGCCTCTCCTTATAGCAAACAGGGCACCAAACTGCACCCACAGCTCCCTCTGTCCCCTGGAGCAGCTGTGGGTGCTGGGTGGGAGGAAGGAGCTGGCTGGGGAAGAAGAAGAGCAGGAAGGTCACCATGAAGACATAACATTCATTCCCTGCCTCTTTCCCACTGGCTCCTGCATTGCCAGTTTCAGGTCAGTTGTGGTTCCCACACCTAAGAGGCAGGCAGGAGAGGTTCCCAACTGTGCTCATGCCACACAGAGGGCAGAGGGAACCAGAGCTTGGGCAGCACCTCTGTTCTGCCACCGTGTCCTTCCCCATGAGTGCAAAGATCCTTCTCTGTTCTCCTTCTGGGGGCAGCAGGGCCTAAGGCTGTTTCTGCTCTCTTTCTGCAGAGGAAAGAGCTGTGGGTGGACACACTGCTGGGGTAAGCTGGGGGATGCTCCAGGCACAGCTGTGTAGGGGAACCCAGCTCCCCACATGGGGAGAGGTCTCCCCGTGGCTGCAGCAGGACTTGAGCAGAGTTGCCCGACAAGAGAGAAGAGATGGCTTGGAGGTCAGCTCACTCCATGTCCATTCCTGCTGCACAGGACAGCACAAGGAACTGAGAGAGCCTGGGAGACCCACCTGGAGTTGAGCTGCCTCTATGTCATTGAGAGTCTGCTCTGGTCTCAGTCACTGAGTGCTGGTGCTCCTGCTGAGCAGTACTGCACACTTTCTCCTACTCCTTTTTTTCCCAGTGGAGTCCAGCCAGTGCTGGGAATCTGGAGAAACTGGTGGAGGCCAGCAGAGATGACAGTGGGAGACTTTCAGCTGCCTCTGGCTGTGCTGTGGTGCAGGGATGTGCAGCCAGTGGAGTGAGCTTGTGTGGGAGGGAGGGAAGGGGAGTCCCACAGTGCCAGTCAGGGAGATGGAGAGGTCTGGGGAGCACTGCTATGTGCTCACTGGCACTACTGGGAGAAAATCTGTCATGCAGGACAGGGGGTCTGGGAGCACAGAGTCCCAACTCTGCCACGTTCAGTCTGCTGGTGCCAGGTGACAACTCAGCAGTGGTGCTTTGTGCTAAGGGGCTGCTCTCCCAAAGGGAACAAAATCCTGCCTCCTTCTGCCTTTCTGGTTTTCTCAGAGTTCTGTGACTGTTGCTGCAGGTGCTGATTCATGTTCATCAGCTGAAGCACTGTGACTCCTGCCCTCCCCGCAGTCCATCTCCACAGTAAAATGCTCTTTTCTCTCTTCTGACCGTGTTGCCACAGGATTTTCTGGAGTGGAGAGCTGTTGTTTGGGGATGGATCTTGAGAGAGGATTGAATTTGGGATCATTCCTTGTCCTAGCATCCTTCCTAACAGGCAGCTGGTCTGAGTTGAGGTGCTTTAGGAGACAAACCAAAGCAGAGTATCCCACCCAAGTGTGGAGGGTAAGGGACCTGTGGAGCTCTTCTGGTCCAATATCTGCCCCAGCAGGATTCCCTAGAGCAGGCTGGCCAGAACCATGTCCTGGTGAGTTTAGGGGATCTCCTCAGAGCAGGGCTACTTGGTCAGAGTGAGGGCAGGACACAGGCAGGGCATGGTGTCAGGAAGGCTGTTATGGTTTAGAAAACCTGGGTGTTTGAAACCGAATGAATTAAGTGGTGAACGAGTGAAATGGCATGTTAGATTCCTATGTACAAAGGGAATTGAGCCTTTATTTTCCAGAGTTTTCTGTTTGCTTTCCTAATGAGTTCGTAAAATATAGCTGAATTTATGAAGTACCTTGTCCTGCAAAGATGAGGTATCCAAACATACCATGACACTGCTCAGTCCAGAAGAGGCTTCCCATAGCTTTTCACTGTCTGCAGGATAGGGTGGGGGCTGTTCACTATTTTGAAAAGCTCTACGGGGAATATTCTTCGCCTGTAATTTAAAAAACCTGCCTTAATATTCTTGCTTTTAAAGTACTTTCTGCTAATGAAATGTGGAACATGGAAATCTCATCTTTACCTTTTAATTGGTGGCCCCAGCAGCTCAAGTTATATGCAGAGCAAATTCTGCACTTAGTCATATGTGGGCAGTGCAGTCCCTGCTGGATTTCCTGGACACCACTGGTTTGCCCAAAGTGGTTTGCTGGTTTTGGTGCATTAGGAACAGAGCCAGCATCTGACTGAACATCTGCAGGTACAGTGTGAGACTCACAACTTCTCTTTATCATCCAACAGTGCCTTCAGAACACCCTATTCCATCAGCACATCTGCCCAGGCTGGGAACAAGGCCATTCCTGTGAGGAAAAGGAGAGATGGGAACTGCACTGAGTGGCTGATCCAGCCAGGTTTCCCAGCCTGTGCACGTGGGTTTCGGGTGCTGCATTCCCACCCAGCACTTGTTGCAGTCTGAACTCCTCCTCCTGTCTGGGTCATGCGAGGTACCCTCCATGAGCAGCACTTTGCTCTTACAGGCATCCTGCTGTGCATTGCAGCAGTTCAGAGCTAAATTATTTATCTAGGAAGAATGTTTTCTACATGACTTAGAAAATGGAAGAGAAGAGGAATATTGCAACAGCAAACTGCTGGGTGGACAAATACATTCTGCCTCTCAGTTTCTGAGCATTGCACTTTGCCACTTTTGTTTCAAAATTGCTTTCTCTCCCATAATTATATTCAAAAGAGAAAGCTGATCCAAAAATGTTTCCCTTTTTCTTTTTTTTTAATATATATATTTTAGGGTGGTTCATTGATTTCCATTTTTAATAATAAAAGTTAATAAACAAAAGAAAAAAGCCCTGCAGCGATATATCGCCTAGCATTTAAAATAGAGAAAATGCTCATATGTGCCGCAGCACACTTCATCTGTGGACATCAAAGTGTCTCATAGAGGTCGTAATCCTCATTTCAAAGATGAGGAAACAGAGGTGGCAAGAGAGAAAGTGGCTTAGCAGGTCAGTGACAAAGCAGGGCAGGAGTCCCCTGAGCCTGTACTGCAGGCAGAGGTGAGGGAGCAGAGAACAAACCTGTCCTCGCCTAATCAGGACAGCTGAGTGCCAAGTGCAGTGAAGGCACAGTGACACTGCAGGGAAAGCACCCAATCATGCCACAAGCCATAGAGCCAGCAAAGCCTGGTTTCTTCCAGCTTTGTGTCTGGTCCAGCAGTCCAGGGTTGTCTGCTGTTGGCCTTTGATGTCACAATAATGGGGTTCCACTTGTCTTTCTCTCACCAAGGGCACTGGGGGAGACTGGCTTCTCAGCTTTATTGCCTGCTTTCCCAAAACTTTGGGGTACTTGAGAATTTTTGAGCCTTCCTGTTGTCTGAGATCACTGAGGCAGTGGAGCCACAAAGAACACATCCTTGCATGTACACACAGGCATGTTTGTCTTGGCGTTGCAATTGGGGGTTGCCTTATCCTATGGAACTACTCAATCAGTCAGCACTTAAATACTGCCTATCTGTGGCTTTGAACATTTTCTATTCTATAACAGAGTTCTGGAAGTGGATAAAGGGTGGCACAGTAAGGATGTTCACAACGTTGGTTCAGTTAGCACTTAGGGGAAAATGTTTCCCAAGGGGAGACAAAATTGGACTTCCAGCTCTGTAGCTTCAACTTCTTTTAGCCCTGGGAGGCTCACAACACAGTAAGACTCATTCATGTTATTCATTTGATGAATAACTTGAGTGAGAAGTCTTCTTCATGCCTGCAGCCATGCCCCCTTGGGTCATGGTCCTCTCACATCTTGTTAGCCTAAGAAGTTCAATGGGAATTTTGATGGGAAGATCTAACGTGGTGGACTGTAAGCTGTCCTGATTTGTAAACTCTGGAAATGCTCTGGGGGGCCTGTTCAGCTTCCTTGATGGTAAATTGAAACCTGCTGTTAAGAGGTTGGTTTTCTTAACTTTAACAGACCTGTTAAAGGTAGGCCATGGATGCCACAGGTCTGCTGATCAAAAACTGAAGGCACTTGCTCCAAAGAACGCTCTTGGTATTTTAGGAGTGCTTCTAATAGCTCAGAAGAGAGCATCGTGCTCTCTGAGGACTAGATGACAGCTGCTGGATGAGTAGCATGAGTTTCATGGTGTGATATGGCCATAAGTTAATTAAAGGTCTTGGAGTGTTCTCCATAAAGGGATTTGCCTCTGAAACACAGACACAATTTGGGAGATTGTCCCACTCTACTCATCTTGTAGGAAGCAGCAAAATCAATGGGAGTTTACAAGTGAAAGTAAGTCGGCTAAACAGAATTTTTACTCCCTCCAAGTGCTGTAAGTGACACTTCCAGTGGGTGCTGCAGTGGGTGGGATCCCTGTGTGTCTGGTTACTCTGGCAGGATGGTTTATCTGGAGAGGAAGGCCCTCACCCATTAGCTTCTAGTCCACTGGGTTGTCTACTGAATGTTTTACATCCCCAGGTGCTTAAGTAATCTTCTTCCCTTAATACCAAGACTTTTTGCTGATTATCAATATGTTCCTTGGACTAGTAAGGCTTTATTTCTTATTGTTCAAAAACAATTATTTGGACAACATACACAAATGGTGGTGAGGGAGAGGTGCATGAAGATCCCTCTTCTTCACACCTTACCAGAAGAATATTCTTTTTACTGGGCTAGATGGTCTTGGTCCTCCATCTCTTCTGTGTCATGAAGCTAACATTCCTCATTGGCTGCCCAGTGGTCTGATTTCAAGAGAAAGGAGCCAAGACATCTTTCCTTCCCTCCAGCCAGTGTGGGTGCTTTGACAGGATGTGCTGGATTGATCTCAGACTGAAGGTGACATTTCCATGTCTGCCTTGCCTTTGATGAGTGTCACAGTGCCCTTAGTTGCTGCACCGAATCTGGGCACAACAACATGAGAGATAAAACAAGGAAAAATCCTTCTTTGTTCCCATGTACCAGTGGGATTCAAAATCCAGATGGAGGAGGCAGGAGGTGCATTTCTTTAGTGTTTGGTGTTGGCCATTTTAGGTGTTAATTGCAATTACTCAGCAATTATGGCACCTCATATTGGAAGTATAGGTGAGTAGCTGGGGTTTAAGTATTTCCCTGCTGGATCCAGGCACACAGAAGGGAGGTGTAGGAGTTTCTGTCACCACACCTAAACTCTTTGTCAGTCTTGGGCCAGAGCGCCTAGGGTGATTAATTGTTAATGATGGAGGATCTGCATTGTTTGTCCTCTGAATAAATAAGGCATATTTTCCAACTGTTTCCTCCTCCAAGTCTCTCCCAGCTCCTTCCAACTTCCCCACATCACTCCCTTTTCCTAATCTCCCCATCTTTTCTGTGACTTTCTCCTGTTTTAGCTCTGGTGGGCAATTCCCAGGGTGAGAGAGGGCTTTCCAAGCGCAACCTGAATGTCCCAAATGTCACCATACAACCCCCTTTCCAAAATCATCCGTGTTAAAAAGTGATGATGATTTTGCCTTTTTGCAATGATCACATTTAATTATTAGTTAAATATCGAGGTCAGCAGCCACTCCTATCCCTAAAGAAGCGCCATGCCTTTTAAACAAGCGGAGCTGGAGGGCAAGGGCATTTAATGATCAAACCATCTGCAGAAGAATTGACCTTTCCATTTGTCCTTCAAAGCCAAGGTTGCCGTATTTTCCCAGAACCCGTGACCTATATTGCAACTTGGTGTCCTATTAGGGTGGCTGGTCCTCAGGTGCCCATGTTTCCTGCCACCTGTTTCAGAAATTGCCATGGTTTCAGCATCCTTACAGAAAACAATTCAGTCATTCCATCAGGTCTTTCCAAAAGCAGGAATGCAGCATGATGGGACACACCAAAACCCGTTCTGAAAGTAGTGCACCAGTTAAATGGACAGACCCTGAGGACACTCTGAATCAATATGTAATAACAGTGGTGCTGTATGAAGCTTCCATTCCATCAGAGTAGCTCTGTGACATTGATTTGTGCCAGAGAATAACTGAGGAGCTTTTCTCTCTGTAAATCCACTTCTTAATGTGGCAGACTTTTACAGCATGAAAGTGTCTGTGTGGTATTAATTCAGGTTTCTTCCATGTGTTCTGACAGGGGTATGTATCTAGTCCTCTTTGCTGAGGGTACATCTCATTTAGAAGTGTTTTTTTTTTCTGGAAGAGCTTTACTTGGGGAAAAAAGTTAATTTTAATTACAGTTTTATGATGTTCAAATCTTAGAGTCTTTTCCTAGCAAAGGTACATGTGTTTTTCCTAGCACAAAAATGCATGTTTGTGCAGGGTTCTGGGAATCAGTAGAAATTTTGTTGGCAAGAACATGGGTTTTGTCCATATGTTGGGAAAGCCAGTTCTGCCATTGAATATAACTCTAAACAAAAATAAGCTGGGTACTATTTTTCACTCACAGGGTACCCAATTGAGAAATGTTCTCACCATCACCATATCAACAAGGACAACTGTGAGAAGTCAAGTGCGTTGGAGTCAGACTCATCTCACCACCTTCAGCTGTCCAACTTCAGCACCATCAGCTTGATGCTGAGACTCTATATAAAGGAATTTAGGATGGAATGAACCATCATGGCTCCTGTGGAAACACGAGGTCTACAATTATCTATTTCTATCCACAGGGTTTTGAAGGAGCCCAGAACTGCCACTTACAGTGTAAATACCCAGTATCAGCCTAGATAAATCCTGTGTTTGACCCCTGAGATACTCAGCAGGTCTCCAGGCTCCCAGTCTTACCTCCCACTCACCTGGGTGCAGTGCACACTGTATATATACAGCACCAGTCCCTGCTCAGCCTGTCTTAATTAATAACAGCTTTATTATCTGATAGGGACTAACAGAATATAACCTGTGACACAGAAGGCTCTTGCCCTGAGGATGTTTCCCTGCAGACAGATGGCAACTAGAAAATATGCCAGAAATGCTCTGCCTCAGAAAGTTCCCTTTCAGGCACTGCTGACTGGTGTGGGCGCCAGTTTCAGAAGAGGTCTTCAAGGCTAAGGCAGCATGGAAAACCTGCAAGAGAAAAACATGAAACCAAACAGGGGAAGAAGACCCAAGCAATTAATGTTCTCCAGTGAGGGTTTTATTTCAGCCTGTCGCTCTCCCCCTTTGCTTTGCGCTGTAGATACACACCACGTAGGAGAGCAGCTCTGCCCAGGGAGATGTAGCATCCACACAGGCAGGAGAAGTGGTGGGAGACAGCACGTACTCAGCTTAATTTTACAGACTCAAAACAGATTTCAGCAGCTGACGTCATGACTGGTATGAGGTTGGTGGGGACGTCGGTGGCAGAGGCAGTAATTAAACCCCTGGCATTCTGGCTGGAGGCACAGTCATGTCCTGCTTCATCTGAAGCAGAGTTGGTCTGACACAGCAGAAGCCTTTATGTAACCAGGCCAGATTCCCACTTTTGGAGCAACAGTTTCAGAAGAACTACAGGAATTATAGACAGATTTTGTCGCTACTTATGAGCAGGGGGATGAGTGCACTTCCATCGCCTCCTGTCTCGCACCTTGCTGGGTGGCAAGTATGTCAGGGAGAGAGAGCTGGTCTTGCAGCTGACTACCAGGCTTCTGTTTGCATTCCCATTTCCTCTGTGCTTTCTGTTGGGATAGCAGAGGTTTGCGCCGGCATGTGAGACATTTTCTTATTGCTCTCTATAACCGCAGTCACATTTCAGAAGTGTTTTGGCACGTTGCCCTGCTGGCAGCCCACAGTCACAGTAGCAGCTTCTCAGGCTGAAATGTTTTTGTTGCAATGCATTAGCCCATCTCTATTATTGCACAAACTTTTCCTTTCCCCCTCGTCTGCTTGGACCATATCAGCAGCTATGAACCTTTTTCAGGGAATCTTTAATCTTTTCTAGCATTTGGAGTGAACCTGAATAAACACTTGTTAGGTAAAAAAGCTTAATTGGAAAGACTTAGTGTCTTTCTTGGCTTGTTGTTCTGGCTGACACTGTCTCTTGCAGGCACAGTATTGCAACAGCAGTAATGCAGCAATACGCTTACAATGGCTTGGTGCATGTAAACATGATTGTTTGAAGGGGGAAGAATCATACTGACGTGCTTTCCGACTCCTGATGTGGTCATTGCCTATCCCATGAGCGTGCTTTCCTTGTAGAAACACTCACACAGTGGTTTCCTGGAAAATAGAGGCTTAAAACTGATAGGCATTTTCTAACAACACTTAAAACTGTGGGATAATTAAATGCTTTAATTCATCAGTTCCCTTTTCAAGTAAAACCATTCAGCCAGAGTAAGAACAATAGATGACTCCTTGTGAGTTCATCAGCTGTAAATCCAGGGTGTAAAGTAAAACAAACACATCATAAAACTGCCCTGTTTTTTTCCCACCTGTTCTTTAGACGATTCATCTCTTTTGGAAAGCTTATAAGCTCAAGACTTTAAAATAATGGGCTATACATGATTTTATACATGAGGACCAAGTATGATGTGCAGGCAGAGGACACTGAGGTCTTGATTTGAAGCTGGGGTGGGAAATGTTGGCATCCTTGGTGAGGAATGAAGTGAGCCAGGAAGCAGTAGGCTGGGGGTACATGCGTTGTTTGGGGATCCCTGCCCAAGTTCAAAGCACTTATGCAGGCACTTGCCTGTAATCATGTATTTAAACGCAGACCTGAAGATTTTAAATACATGCACAAATCCGAAAGTCTAAACCTGTCACCTCAACATGTGCCTGTGTGCTTTTCTGAGTCAAAGCCTGCACACTGAGGTGGGTTTGGCGAGAGCATTGCTGGGATACAGGCTCACAGTGATTGGGACCGGCAGGGTAGAGCTGGAGTCTTTTGTAGGAACTCAGCTACCACTGTCAGAGTCTGTAGAAGCCACAGTCTCCAATTAACATCTTTAATCTTATTATCTCAAGCCTTTTATCTTCACATTTTCTTGTCTGTTTGTTTGTTTTCTTTAAATTTGTTTACATATACCGAACTGAAAGTTTTTCTGGAAATGCTGGTATGGCTTTTAACTGCAAGAGTGATTCACAGAGAATAATTAATTCAAAGATCTTGGCATCTCTTTTCCTTGTAAAAAAAGGTGGCGGATATTCTGTGATTTTCTTGAAAGATTTTTCCCCCTGAATGTGCATGTTTACACTCACACCCACACAGACTCACACACATTTGCAAATGCAGACACTCCCCTCTTCTTTTGGAGCTTTTAAGTTCTGGAGCAGCACATCTGACCTGTACAATTAACCCTTTCTGCTATGTATCTCCTTTATTTATGTCTAAAAGCAAGACAGAGCTTTTGAGGTTGGTAGGGCTCATCCTATAGGCTTTTGTCCACACCTTCTTTAGCTTCCTGCACTGAACAGGCACATGCAAACAGCAAGGAAGATCTGTGCCTCGTGCTAACTCCTGCAGGAGTGGTAATTTCAGACTCCATCTGGGAGGCTGCTGCTTGGCCTGGGTCAAACCAACCATTTTTCTAAGGAATTAAACAACACTGGTCATCTTCCTGTGCCCAGGATTGTTCCTCAGTGTTGTTTGATTTATTAAATATTGCTGCTGATATAAAGGTTATAGCTTACTCTCATTTTACTATCTATTAGCAGCAAAAGAAGTGAGTTCTACCTCAGACTTTGTAAGCCCTCAGGAGTATTCTTAGGCAGTAAATTAAGCCTGGACCTTGCAAGTCTGGAAAACAAGCTCATACAGAGTATAAGGGGTAGGATTTCCCCATTGGCATCATAAATGAAGTCTCTCATGAATCTTGGAGTGGCTCCTCACTGTAAACATCAGCAATGCTTGAACTATTTGCTTATTAGAGCTCACAATTTCATTTGAAATTTAGGCATCTAAAGAAAAAATAAGGTGCTAAACACCTTTGTAGAGTAAGATCTTATTTTTCCCCTTGTTCTGAAAAAAGGTTACTTATGCAAGGCCAGAATTCCTGTAGCTTAGTAATTTCCAGAATTATTTCAGGAGTTAAAAGCTATGATGCTGCTTTTTAATCACCATGACAGCATGACAAAAAATCCTATTTACTTTGCAGTGATGGTCATATCATTGCAATACTGACAGTTCCCTTGGGACCTGTGCAAGGTAACAAGAAGGCTGGAGGTGAGCTGGATTCAGCCAAATGAACACAAGGAGCCCACAGCAGAATACAGAGTCACTCTGTAATTTTACTCCAGTTTTTTCTGCCTTGTCTATGAAGCAGAATCACCAGAACAGGAGAGCTTTTAAAAATTCAGGGAGGACCAAGATTAATATAACTAACTATAACAACTCTTGGCTCTTTGAGGGCATTTATTCAAATGTCTCCAAGCCCTTTCTCTTCACAAAGAGAGATAAATGTAATTTTCACAGTTCTAAAGTGGGGAAAGATGAGGCTTAATTAACTACTCGTGGATATACAGCAAATGAGTAGCAGAGATGAGAACAGAAACCAGTTTTCCTGACTTCCTCTGGAACCTGAATCCCAGTGCCACCTCTATCAGGTACACACCACAGTGCAATAATTAAGACCAAAGTACCACTGGTCAAAGCAAAGATCACAGACAGTCCCAAGTCCAGCTGAAGTGTCTCTGGGATACACCTATTGCCTGTGGTCTGGCATTTAGTGAATGCAACCTGGCATGAGGTGCCTGCATGCTCTATGGGTGAGAGACCAGTTTGACTGTCATAATGTTGTCTTCCCAATAATCCTAAAGTTCTCTTGTGGGAAAGAGTTACCTGCTGAGGCATCTCCCACCTGGCTGCTCTCTGCAGCTCCACCACTCCAGCCGTGCTAACCAGGGACTCCTGGCTTTATCCAAGTCGGTGGTTTAGGATGCAGCCACAGTGACACACACCCTCCACCATCCACAGAGTTCTTGGTTTCCAACCTCTGTCGCTTTTGTTCCAATGGCAGGAATGTTCATGCAGGCTCAGACAGGAACTGTGGCCACTGAGCCACTCACTGGGAGACTCCTTGTTCCAGAAAACTGAGCTATGCTCCTGGAAGAAGAGGCTGTACTAGGAGGTGCAGAGATGAGATAAGCCAGGCACTGATTCCTCAAAGGCAACATTTAGCCGTTGTTTTCCCAAAAGGCTGATGACGGAGAAGGATAGCTTTAAAGTGTTCTGTTCTGAATAAACAGTTCCAAAGCAGAGGAGGGGATCTTTCTTTCACCCTTCTTGTTGACTTTGGGGCAGGAATATTCAAACTCTCTTTTTCCTCAATGCCTACACAACCTGGGTGCTGCATCCTCCCTAGGCACCGCCAGCTGTCGTAACAACTCTGGAAGTCAGGGTGCTCATGGCATCTCCACAGGCTCTCCAGAGGTTTATCCACCTGTTTTTCTTATGGTTTTCTTTTCCTGTGGTGGTGATAGAAGTTGTTTCAGCAAATGAGGAGAATTCATTGCTGCACAACTGAGATCACTTTCCTGTTTGGGTCAAAATGTAACCTAGAGCTTTCAGATTACACTGGCTGTGGCTTCCTGATGCTTCCCGAGGCATGCTGGTGTGTGCATGAAGCCATTTATCCAACTCCAGGAGGCAAATCAAGTTAAAATGCTCAGAACAAGCTTTTTCTGTATTTTACTCATGACTTATTATGTTGCAGCAGTGAGGCTTTCAAGACAAGAGGGTATTTCTACTTCAGGCTGAAATAACAGGCTTTAGCACAGCCAGCAGGTGTCTTGCTGCTCACAGCCTGGGCAATACCTGCTTTTCTGAGAGTGGAAGTAGCTACAACTGTGGCAAGGGGTGACTTTGATCAATGTTATTTTTATCCCACTAAAGCTTAAGGGTGAGCAAAGAAAGCTTTGAAAACTTGCTGTCTTAACTAGGTTGAGCCAAAGTGGTTACTAGCCACTGGATGCTACATGCAAATGCATGCATGTACGTGTATGTATCTTGTACTGAAGGCTCTCCTGTCTGTGTGACTTTATATTCAGGGCTTTCAGCTCAGATGGCACTTAGAGATACTCAAGTGCTTGAAGAGAGAAGTGGAGAGTCTGACTCAGTGTACGGATGGCAGCCTCATCCATCACCCAGATACTTTCTTCCAAGGAGAAATTTCAAAACAAATGTCATTAAAGTGCTTATTTGTGAGAAACAACCTGAAGACTGGAGGGAAGGAGGAGGGAGGGAGAGAGGAGCAGCAGCAGCCATCACCTAAAGGTGCTGTGGGTGGAGATGCTGCTGCAGCTCTCCTGCATCCCCTTCCACTCTGCAGATGTCAACAGCTGTAAGAGGAGCCCTGGGTGTAGCTTAGGTTTTGCTGTCATCGCTGATCCCAGAAGCTATTCTGGAATGCCACCTGCTGGCATTTTTCCTGTTAACTACCCTGGAGATAAACTGTTCTGTGGTTGCATCCCAAGCTCGGAAGCAAAGAGAGAAAGTCGACTTTTTCAGTCCTTTTCAGTGAATGTCCTTCTTGGATTTTTTGGAGAGAGGTTGCCCTGAGGCCCTGTAAAAAGTCCAATTATGTAAGGGGAGTACTTGTGAAGTGGGACCTGGCAAGGGGATGCCGATGATAAAAGAAGCGATGAGGATGTATGCAGGTGAAAGAAACAAGGAGAGAGAAAAAAGTCTGCAGGCACTAGTGGGGGATAAATGAGGTCTTCCATCAAGCATTAGTTTAGATGGCCCTTAAAAAGTAGCATTTAAGTCCATGAATTTGCTTTTTCAAATTAAGTTTGAATGGCAGTGATTAAAAAATGCCCAACATCTTTTTAGTTTTTAGCTGAAATGCTTTAAGTTGGAAAGGAAGAGGAGGCACAACTTCTGATTGCTCTGCTTTTTGGCACCAACACCAAAATCTGCAGTGCTGATGTTTATAATCCCTGACAGTCCTGACAGCCAGACCAAAGCAAAGAACAAAGGCCCATAGTGGTCAGTGGTCTTCATTGACACAGCAGGCAGAGCTCTGTATGCTGCTGCTCCAATGTGTCATGGGAATAAACCTCCCAGCTGCCATTCTCCTCATGGAGACACTGTCCTGCTGCTCCTCCAGCTTCCCAGCTGTGACCTCTGCAGCTTTGAGGTTCCGGTGAAAAAGCCCCAACAAACTCCCAAAGCACCCGGAGGGTCCCAAGTGCTCTGAGCAACCTCAGTTGGGACCTCCACCCAACCCTCTACTCAGCAGCTTTATCTGAGCCCAGCCCTGGCTGCCTCACAAGTGGGTTGGTGTCTGGTTTTGCTGTCTGGATGGGCCCTTGAGGGGATGTCTTGTAGCTTGTCTTCAGCCCCCTTCAATGATTGCAACCCCAGGTGACCCCTGGGCTTGAGCCACCCCTTTGCTGTGTCTGGGGCTGTTGATGGAAGATTCTACCAGCACCCAGCTCTGCTCAGGGACTCTGTTGTGGGTGAGAGCACAGCCTGTGCTGGGTCTCCTTGTCCCCCTTCATGGCAGTGCTGCTCCCTGACATAGATAAATGCTACTGGTACTCTTCTATTTCTTGTCACACGGGTAACTATCTCCTCCAGGATTTTTTCAACAGAAGGTCCTCCCATTGCATTATATATATATATATATATATATATATATATATATATATATATATATATATAATTTTTATATAATTTTTAAAAAAATTTTCTGTATTTCTATAGTTCTCTTCTGTTCTCAGGATGGTCTCCAAAAGTTTCTTTTACTAAGTCCTGTGAATGAAATAGTTCCTCTGAAAGTCACTGTGTTGAATGATGGTGAAACCTTGCTGTCTGTGACTGCCATGAATGAGTAGTTTTGAGCAACGACCTCTAGCCTTATCCAAGACACAAAGATCCCTAGATAGTCTGGTTGGGAGGCCTTGGCTTCACACTCATCCTTCTGGAATGGTCTGAGCTCTTTTCCAGGCTTTTATTTCAAGAGACCAGTTAACTTCTGGGTGTAAATCTGATTTACACTGATGGTTGAGAGGGCAGAAATGTGACTGAACAGGACTGTTCTGCTGCTGTGCATCCAATGGTCTGAGTAAACCATCCACACCTGCAGAGATCCTGCTGGCATCTCTGGAAAGCCTCCTCCTCATGGGCAGGTAGGGGAGGCTACTGGGACTTTGATGGGTTTTGTTTTGTTTTACATATTTATTTCCTTTTATGTTGGATGTGGAAGTTGATATATAAAATATTTATCAGGCATGTGGAGCAGTCTTTAGAAGTGGAGCTTCTTCAGTATGGTGTACTTAGGGTGTGAGAACAGCATAATGGCTTTTAATATTTGGAGTTTTATGAAGTGATCATAATGGTTCTTCCCCCAGTAAAGCTGAAATTCTCTTCTTTCAGACACTTTCACTTTCTGTTGTACGGCATGTTGCAGAAAAAAGCTTTCACTTCTGTGCCATATCACCCAGGGCTCTCCTTTCAGGTGAACACTGCCAAGTGACAGATGTTTTCCTGCAGAACACTCACATGCCTTGAGAGCACATCTCTGGCTCAGCAGCTTTCTCTGATTGCGAAAGTGCTCTTTTTGTGGGGAGTAAAATAGGAGGAGATTTATAGCCTCCACTGATATAATGTGATCCAGCCATGGCAGTCCTTTCATCATAATGAATTATGGATCTTGTTGTTATTACTCTGTTTTACTACTGTAGCAGGTAGGTTTGATCTACACTTGCCGCAAAGGATGAATGTGTTAGGAAGGACAATGCTGGAGTTGTTGTGGTCCAAACCCAATATGGAAAAAACACCCTGCATGTAAAGTGTGGACAGTTTCATGTTGGTGAAAAAAACCCAAAAGAAAAACCCCAAACCTTTGCTGCTTGAGTTTGCTCTTTTCAGTGTGCATTTCCTAATTTTTGAAAGTGGAATTCCTATGTTCATTTTCTCACATTGTTGGTGAATTCTCTATGGAAGTATTCGTGGTCAGAGCAAGTCTTTCAGCAATTGGCACAAGCCCTGATTCTCCTTGATTTGCAGCAGCTGAGTTTTTCAAGGTGGGTTTTAGGTTTGCTGGTGTTTTAACACAGGAGCTTTTCAGGACCATGTGGCAAACAGGCAGGTTATGTAGCCTATAAATAACCTCTTTAGCAGTAATAACTAGTGTCCTTAAAAAAAAAATACACTTGGTGAGAATGGTCTTGTGTTTATCTCTAGGACCTGACTCTATCACTTCTACAAACTTTCAAACAAAATGAGTCATGATATGCCTCAACTTGTGTCTGAGCTTCTCAAGCTGATGAGAGAGGGGTGGGGACTGACTGGTCAGCCCTCTGCATCTTACATGGCCCACTTTATGTGCCAGTTAGGTGCCTTAGTCTGTGAGACTGCCAAAGCCCTGTGCTGATGGCTGATTTGGAAGCTGGAATGCAGGAGAGAAGGATATTGTCCTATTATCTGGAGAGCTGATAGTTCATCTGGCTTCCCGGACATGACAGTGAGCTCGCAGTGATGGCACTACTGAGGTTTTGTGGATTCTGACTGTAGACAAGCCTCAACAGAATAACCAGATCAAAACTGCTAACACCATAAGTTTCGCTTAAAAATTAATTAGTAGGAAGGAGGAAAAGGAGGAAGGGCGGACACTGCTTTGATGATTGAATTGCAAAAAGTAACACCATGATAAACCTGAAGGATGTTTGGGCTAAGACTGCATAAGGTTTGGAAATATGTGGAAAATATGTTAAGAGACGCCTCTCCAGTTTGCACAGGGTTTGGACTCTTACTGGTTTTTTCTGACACTTGTGGGGTCTCAGTCCTCATCAATCTGCAGCTAATTGTTTTTGAAAGAGGTGGCTGATCGTGATTTCGAGCTTTCTGGATGCTTGTGATGTTCTGAGGTTTAGATTGGATATTTGGAAACATTTCTTCATTGAAAGCATTGCCCAGCCCTGGCATAGCCTGCCCAGAGAAGTGCTGGAGTCACCATCCCTGGATGTATTTAAAAGTTGTGTAGATTTGGCACTTGGAAACGCGGTTTAGTGCTGGGTTAACATTTGGGCTCCATGATCTTAGCAGTCTTTTCCAGCTTAAACAATTCTAATATTCTACATTGCCCAAGGGAAGGATTCCAGTCCCTTCAAAGAACAAGCCAAAGGACAAGATAAGGCACCTCAGGTCCAAAACACAGCTTAGCACAAATCACCAGCTGCACTGGGGTGCACTGGGGATAGGTCCTCACCTACATCTGCAGGAGCAGGCAGGCTCCAGTGGTGGGTGGCAGGGCCTGGGAACATTTGTGTGTTGAAAAAGGCTTCTGTGAGAAACTGCATTTCACCTTCTTGAGATGTAAAGCCCTTGTGTTCAGCTGGCTTTCCATGGACATAGCTGGTCTCCAGCTTGGAGGAATAAAAACACCTACTGCATGACTCTGGGGAGGCTGCAAAGTGAGAATCTGGATATATGGGTGTGCATGTCTTCAGTAACATGTGCATTTACTGTAGGCAAAAACTACACCATTGTTTGCAGTTATGACTTCCTTATTCTTCCTGCTAGAGCTCCCTTTTTTCTCTTCTGACTTCACCAAAATTCCCACTTTGGCTATAGTTTTCCCTTGTTGCTGAAATTTTCCATTGTCTTTTTTTCTTGCCTCAGGCTTAGTTTGTTTCTGCCAAGTGACAGTACAAGAGGTCTCAATGGTTTTGACTAAATTTAGAAGGGAACTGATGTTTTATCTTAAATTTGTCTGAATTTTTTCATTATTTGAACACTTCCATGTTCAGAGAGGCAGCCTGGAAATTTGTCTGGAAGATGAACATGGAGTAAAGGGTGTGCTTTTTTTGTGTTCAGGAAGTAGCCAAATGATTCTGTTGAGTTATAGGTCTGAAAGAACTTTTGCACATCCTTGCAGAAGAGGAGAGGGTAGACATTGGCAGAAACCAGCCTTTGGAAGTGGTATTTCCTCTAAGGAAAAGGGGATGGGAGCAATTGTATGGAATACTGAGATTGAGACAGATGAGCAGATGGAGAAGCAAGGATAAGGGAAGTGGGAAGGAAAGTGAATGAAGCTTGTGTGGTAGCAAATAAACAAGAGAATCACTTCAAGGGAGTGCTACCTAAAATTTGCCACAATACACAGACATTTTCAACCTCTGCATTTCTGTATGGCCAGCCAGAAGCTGTGTAATTTGTTGCCATGTTGTTCCCTGCCCTGGTTCACAGGAAGTTGACGGCTTCCAAATTGTGCCAGGATCTCACGTGGTTGAGACCTGCTTGATGTGGAGGTTTTCAGCAGAAATACCAGTACTGATGTGAATGGAACCACCTGGCTGAAGACAACAGAAAAACAGCAGATGAAGGGTTAAAGGTGTGGCATGTATTAATTGCTGCAGAACCACACCATGTGTTTCATGCAAATAAATAAGCAGAGGACAAAAATCCAAACCAGAGCCTTTAGAGATAAGGTGACAAGATGATGACCCACAGCAGAGAGACTGTGAAGTGCCTAGAAGAAAGGTAACAAAAGACTCAGTTTTGCCTGAAACTCATGAAGGGTGAGACACAAGATGATCATATCCACTGCTGAAGGGTATAAAAGATGCATACAAAAATGAAGAAGAGCCCATCCAGAGTTGCAGGGGAGTGGTGGTGTTATCCTCGGTGCTTCCTGCTGTACTTGGCTGATCCTGAGCACATTGATGCATACAATCCTGTGCATGTGAGTATGTTGATGGGAGAGTGGGAGTGGGTAGGACCAACTTACTAGTATCTTCTTAATAAAAAATCACCTTCCCTATCTCTAAGGTCTTGTAATGAGTTTTGTTCCATTAATTTCCCACAGTAATGAGACTGAATATTCTAGTCCTGCTAATAGTTCATGTAGGAGGTGCTATATAGCCATACTATGATATTTCATGTAAACCCCAATTGCCTTTAAAAAATACCTAGATAATTAGATTGCAAAGTTGCTATGTTAAAGTAGTATTCCTACTAAAGTGAGGCACTCAGCTGCTGTGAATAGAAGTCATCTGTTTAATCTTCATGCTGCCCTCTTGTAGGTAAGCTGCTGCCATCCAAATGTTTCTCATTTCCTAAATGCTCATCTTGAGAGATGC
The DNA here is from genome assembly GCF_030490865.1 of Poecile atricapillus. Taxonomy (NCBI): domain Eukaryota; kingdom Metazoa; phylum Chordata; class Aves; order Passeriformes; family Paridae; genus Poecile; species Poecile atricapillus. Next base: position 107,153,059 of record NC_081251.1, on the reverse strand, counting down.
ATTGAATGCTGCCAATTATAGGTGACACTACTGCATTGAAGCATATAAAGTGCCACAAAAAAAACACCACAAAGAAAATCAGGCCACCCGAGTTCCTCTCAAGCAGGCTTTCTGCATGAGAGGTTCTGGCTGACCTGGATGCTGCAGCTATAAATGAAGGCAGCTCTCTGCTCCCACAGAAGTAAGAAAAACTTGTGCTGTGACCACCATCCAGGTGCCTTTCCTCCCTTCCTATCTGTTCCTGGCCATGTTGGTAGCCATGTGAGCTCTGCAAAACAGCCACCTGTAGCCAGAGAGGGCTTAGAGACAACTCCACTGCTGCCAATGCAAGGGGCTGGCTTTTGCTTTTGACGTGGAATTGTAGGGAGAGAAACAATTAAATGCTTGTGAAGCATTCCCAGGTGATAGTGATGAGGTATCCAGGATAATAATATGTCTGTGTTCTTAAAATCAGTAAGTACAGAGAAGTGACACTGAGCAGAGCACTGAATGAGTGCTCTTGGTTTTGTCATTCCTTCAGTGGTGGAGGAGGACATGGAAGAGTCCTGTGAATGATAGTAATGCCATGGGATTGAATAAAATAACCTTTATGCAGTGAAGAAGTTTATAAATTGGAGATATCCAGCCATATAAATGTGTCTTTGTTCATTGCTGCTCGGCTCTGCTGTTTTCCTCATCTCTTCACAGCCATCCTGTTCGAAGGGGTGGGTTCAGCGCAGATGAGTTTTTAGTTCATTGTGCCTTCCTGCTGCTGCTGATCTGATGCTGTGGATGTTGTCTGCCAGACACTGGACACTGCTGCAGGCAGCCTCTTGGGCTGCCTTTGAAGAAGGCAAGCTTGCCAGTCCTTAACCAGTAAGTGAGAACATCTGGGGATAATGTTTTTTATTACTTCTTAGAAGTTCAGCTCAGAGAAAGAAGTGCATTGTCTTTTACCCTCTTTCTCTCAGAAGACTTGGCAGGGCTTAGTCTGAGTTACTTAAATGTTTGCAATAATATCCTTAATCTAGAGTTCAATGAAAAGACTTGGAGATCAGTCATTGATTTTTTAGCATAGCAATTTAAAGTCTAGTTGAAAATATGAGGGTAGTGAGTTCCTTACTCTTCTTATTCCTTCAAATGTAGGGATATTTCTCTGCTGCCGAAGGGTGGATCTGTTTTGCTCTCCAACAATAAAAAGCAGATGATTTTCCTTCCTAAAATGCCCAAAGGGGATTGCTAAACACAGATCCTCTCCACTGTGTGCCCATCCTAATGTGCACAGCCAAATCCCATCCCTTCTAGCAGCAAGGAAAGGCAAATCCCTGGCATTGAGGGCACCCAGATTAACCCACTGCAGGATTAGGATGCTTGAGCTGTTGTTAGAAGATTAGTATATTTGGTTGTCAACACTTGCTGAACTTGGCCTGGAAATGATTTCCAATGAGGTCGCTGACTCGTGGGTGCCAGTTTGCCCAGCACGCTGGGAAAGCCTGGAGTTAAAGCAAGTGGCTGTAAGGATTAAACTGGAGCACTGAGTGTGCAGAATATCTTTAGGATTTAAACCTGTCTTTGCTGCTGGCGGGAACAAAAGGCTCTGGCAGACTGATAATAATATCTGAGCTCCTGCCTTGCTGGGGAGGTGTTTCTGGGGCTTTGCTTTCTGGAGTTTCCTGCTGATGTTGGTGCGTGCCATTAGGTGGGTGAGCTGCCCACAGATGAACTTTTCTCAGTTCCTGCACAGTGCAAAATGAGTTTATTTTGAGGACAGGGTCTCCACAGGGACATCTCTAGGTAGAAAGCAATTGGCTTCCGCTTTCTGTTCTGGGACTCAAGCTGTCTGTGCTCATGTTTTATTTCAGCTACTAGCAAGAGGATTCATGTTGAGGGTTTTTTAAAAAAATATAGGATCTTCCTCTTGTCAGCAGGGCATTAATACCAGCACAAAGTCCCCTCATGCTAGCTCATCACCTTGTAAATGCTTACATGGCTTTCCAGTGGAGCTGTGGTCCCGGTGCAACCAGTCCTGCTGTGCTGTGTGCGCTGGTGTCTGAGGTGCCCTGCTCCTGGTGGAACATGTCTTGGTGCTGCAGGGAGTGTGCATGGGGAGGGATAGGCATGGTAGATCTCCTTCTTGAAAAGCACCTTTTATTCCTATTTATTTTCTTCTTCTGTTAAAAGAAATTAGGGCTCTGAAGAGTCTAAAGATAGACCCTTTAAAGATTTTTGGTAATACAGGAGGAGCCTGTATTTTCCTCTGTTTATCAGTGGAAAACTGCCCTGATGGTAAAATAACTGTTAGTTGGAAACTTTTTCTCTATCATGAGCCAGATGAATACAAACTTATATTTGATTCAAAACAACTTGTCTTGAAAAGTACCAAGCTCTCTCTGTGTCATGGAATTGGTTCCAGTGATTTCATCCGGCAGCATATCTGGATTTCAAGACACATCCTCTTGTAAACATGGATTGTATCGTGCTTCTTAGTGCATACAAACATTAGCAACCATTTCTTGTTGGAAATTAATACAACTGCATTTGCCACCCCTCTGAAAATATAATTTTATTTCCTCAGCAGGCCAGCAAAGATATTCAAACCTGTGTCAAAGAAATAAGCCTAAAAGTTCTCTCAGAGAAGTTACACTGTAGAAAGGTAGGGGCTTTCCATAAAAGCTTCCCTTGAGTTTAACTCTGGTATCTTAAAGCTATAGCTGTCCTGAGCATTCCCACTTTTGGGAATGCTGTGCAGCCTAGTGAAGCAAGAGATGTTCAATTTTAATAACTTTACAAGCACCAAGTACATTGCTCTGTGTTTTACGAATGTATTTGCAGGGATTTTTGCTGCATGATAAAATAATTTTGAATATTTTATCCAAGGCCTGTGTTGTGATTTATTCTAAAAAAACCCAAAACCTTCTGAAACCAGAAGGTGGGCTTAAAGTTTCTGCCTGGATTACAGTGTGGCCAGAGGACAAGGCCACCACTGTGGTGGCATTGCTTCCAGTTGTTTCACTGCAACAAGAGATGCATTGTGGAATACCCAGCAAGAGCATGGGACAGCAAGGTGTGTGGAGGAGGGGAGGTGAATGTATTTTGTTTTTTCCTTTTGTCCAGTGTTTCCTGCATGCAGAACTTTCCCTAGATTTAGGCCAGCATGGACCTGGCTGACCAGCTGTGCCTAACAGGCACATGTATGACAAAGTGGCCTGTATTCAGTGAAGAATTTCAGGCCACTCATTTGTGGGATGAAAATGTAGTGTCTGACCTCATGCTGAGGTAATTTGGGCTGTGTAATGAGTAAAGACATATATATGGCTATACACACTAGGTATATATAAGAGGGCTGTAAATAAGACGTGGTCTAGGGTGGGAAAAGGTGCATTGTAGATTTTAATCTACTAGGAGGAGAGGCCATTCAATGTTTGTAATGGTTCTGCCTGTATGTCAGCCCATGCTTGCTGCAACAAGTGCTTATAAACTTGTGACTTGAAAGCAGCTTCTAGGACATGGGCAGAGTCACTGTGAACATATCTAGGGGATTCACAATATGAAAAACAGAGAGAAAAATGCCAATGCCACCATGCTGTGAGCTCAGGCCTTTATCCTCTTCAAGGAATATGCTATTCACAAACAGCTCTTGTTTTTGATCCATGTGTTGAGCACAACATATCATCTGGCTAATAAGAAATAATTGTACTTAAACCACCGGTTTCCACATCAGAATACCTCCACAGGGTGGACCTGAGAATGCCTTCAAAGGGTGGACCTCACACCTACACTGATAAATAGACAGCAACAGTACTGGCTGGATGCCTTGCACTTCCCACAGCTGGCAAATCCATGTTCATATAGGCTTTCCACCCCTATCTCAATGGCCAAGGAAGCTCCAGCTGGGTTAATTCCCAGTCCCATGATGTTGTTTCCAATGGGTGAAGATAGGTGCTAGTTAATTCACTGCCTTTATATTTCACATGGGGCAGTTCCCAGCCAGACTGTCTGCTTGGTAACCACTGTGGCTGCACAAGGTAAATAACATTTCAATGCTGAAGAATATTTTAGATTGGCTATAGGAGTTTAAATTTGAGAGGAAACAAGCAGAAATATAAAATGGAAGGAATGGATGTGGTGAGATTGTGGTTCAGTAGCAGACAGAGGTACAGGTGGAGACTGCTCAGCTTGCACTGCTTCTGTGGGGTGGGCTTGCATTGGGGGACAGGAGCCTTTTCTATATCAAAGAACAAAAAATTTACTTGTGACTCAATCTTCATCTGGGGCAATAGGAAGATCTGAAGATGCTCATGGGATCCAGGTTATGGATCTATGTTATTTATGGGTTCTTTGAGTTCTTTTCCAACCTAAACTGTTCTGTGTATTACATCTGTGTCTATCCCTGGAAATGTTCAAGGCCAGGCAGGATGGGGCTTTGAGTGACTTGGTCTAGTGGAAGGTGTCCCTGCCCATGGCAGGGGGGGTTGTTGGAGCCACAGGATCTTTCAGGTCCTTTCCAATTCAAACCATTTTTATCTCCATTTACCCCAAATCCAATCTGTTTCTCCAGCACCCCCTGCCAGCCTCTCCCACTGGGGAGCACTAGGATTTTGAGATGCAGTGTTTTGCATCAAGTGCTCAGTTTCCCCCCTCTTGGCAGGCATAGGGAAGGACAAAGCAGGCAAAAGCCCAGAGCATGCACTCATCAGCTTCTGTCTGCCAACAAGTTGGAAACATGCAATGTTATACGAAATGTCTGGCTGTTATAAAAGGCTTTGGTTAAGTAATCACATTTCTCTTGCATAAGTGCTTGTTTTTGGGAGGCTTTAGCTAATTGGAGGCTGCAGCAGCAGCACACAGGCAGAAAGTATGTCTAACCTCTGTGAATTTTTATTTTTCTTTTAATAATAAGTGATTATTAATCTGCTGAGAGTTGTATGAAATCTCTTTAGATAAGGTTAGGAGGCGGAGACTCCCCAGAGCTGCTTGTAGCTGAACCACAGCTGTAAAACGCTGCCATAAAGCCTGTGTGGATTGCTGTGAGTAATATTTCTGATTCTTCTAATGGGTGTTTGTGACTGGAGACTGCAGGCAGGAAATGTTGCAGACGTTTATTGCAAGCAGTAGGTTGGAGGCAGGAGGTGAGAGACACTAGTGAAACTATTGACCTGTTTAATAAGGCTTTCCTCCTAGACTTCCATAAGCAAGCATGGGTTTCTTTGAAGCTGTGCAACCAAGGTTCTTCCAAATATGCTAGTGAAAAAGAAGTGTGGTGCTGAAGTCAACTACAGGACTGTGGGAGGACAGAGTTTTGGCCTGACAAGGAGATCACAGGACCATCTAGTCCAGTGTACTGGTTTGGAGCAGACAAATGTCCTATTCTTGTATTCTTTCCTTGATCACTGACAAGTGTACAGTGATATTTTTCTCCTACATTTTCATGGCTTTCAGAAATCTGCATGTCAGTTATTTCCTGAGCCAGGAATTATATATGTCTGATATTACAATGCAATAGCACAACACAATAGTACAATAGTGGATTTTTCTTTTCAGAATTTGCTAATCCAGTGTATCTGTTGAAGACAACACGTTGTTCTGTGATTTGGCTGACATAAATTTAGTTGGGATTTCATATCTTGCATTCTTCCACATAGGATTTTAATTTCTATTTTTTAAAAGGGTGTTTTTTTCTGTTAAGATAGAAATGAAAAGGAAAAAAACAACATGTATAGATTCACAGAAAACAGAATTTCCTTTCCCACTTCCTTTTGACGTGTCTGGATGGAGCACTTTCTGTGAACAAAGCCTGGAACTATAAAACAATCCACTGAAGTGGGAACTGGAATTTATTGTTCAAGACTGAGAAATGTGAAACAACTCAATCGTTGCTCCTGCCAACCCTGGAAAGCATTGAAGTGCCACTGTAGAGAGAAAGCAGCTCAAGTGCTGAGCTGTGAGGAGAAATAAAGCTGTTGCCTGTAGTTGGGTGCATGTGTGCTTACTCATAGCACTGAATTTTCTGGGATAGAATAAATGCTGGACTAACGGAGATCACTTGGGAAAGCTCAAGTCACTACTTACTAACCTTGAAAAATTGAAGAATGTGGGTTTTATAGTCTGTAAAGTTCTTGAGACGTGCTAAAGCATTTAAAGCTTATTTGCAGCCAGTAGATGAGGAGGTAATACCACCATGTAAGGATGTTAATTTGTCGGAGTTATAGGATTAGAGAGGTAAATGTGAGAAGTTAAGTTGAACTAAAAGGCACTTGGCTGCAAAGCAAAGACTTCAACATTTTCATATATGCTTCCTAGAGTGGGAAAAATTGATAAGTTTGTTTGCTTCAGTGAAACTGCAACAGTGATGCCAGCTAAACTAATTTTGTGGGCTAATTATTTAGGCCTTTGTGAAAACCTTAGGCAAACCTAAGCTATCACTATTGCAATGGAGGATGGCAGAGCCAAAGCTTCCCATTTCCATTCTGCAACCTCATGAGACCTCTTCAAATGGACATGCTCCTAACCCATGCAACGGCCACCTTAGTTCTAATGAAAACTCCACAAATAAAAGTTGGCAGTTAAAGTTTGTGAATTTACAACATCATTTCTAAAACAGTCTCTAGGATGTGGAACCAACCCAGGCTTCCTTTAGGATAAACCAACAATATCTCTAATGTGTTCCAGAGTAAGATGGATGCTCTACATAAGTTGAAGATTTTGGTGATGTTTCTGTCTCTGGCTACTTTCACGATCATGGTGATAATGAATGCTGGAAATGCCACTGGAACTTTCAAAGGTAATGCAAGCAAATTTTCTTTGTTCAGAGATGGGTTTCACGCTTTATATCATGCAATGATACGAGGTGGCTTAGATGGGATAGATGTGTTTGCTACCTCATCAACTCTCCAAATACACCTCGTTCTGTGAAAGGTGGAAGTAGCTGGGCCATCCTCCAGGTATTACAGCCAAATGCCTGAACTCTATCCAGCCTGTTGGAATCCAAGTAAATGTTCCCACTGAACCTGGATCTAGTGGTGGCTGGAAAGCAGTCTTTGCACACCCTGGTATCCCTGGTGGAAGGTGTTCAGGCTGCTGCTGTGGGTTTGTAGATGACAGTGGTGCTGTGTGTGAGCACTACCTGGCTGAATCTGCCAGGAACTGCCGTCATGCTACCCTCTGGATTACACAGACAGCTGGTTTTTCTGGTTCTGTGTAAGAGGGAAGGTGTGTGGTGTTCCCATTAGGGGATGGTGATCCCATAATGGATGTCTAAACCAACTGCAGCTTGTGGCTGGGTTACACCAAGGGCAGGCTCTCATCATCCCTGAACCCACTGGGAAGGGAGGAAGACTAAAGGTTGAGGAAAATCAGCAGTCTTTCCCCATCCTCTGGATGTAATAACACTTTTGCCTGCAATAACACTCACCACCACAGGTCTGTTCAGGACAACCCCTGGAAACATCTCAGCCAAGTACAGCACTGATTTCACACCAGCTGGTTGGACTTTCCTCATCTGGAATGTCATCTATGGCTGGCAGCTTGCCTGGCTTCTCTACGCCCTGTCAGGGATCTGTCGAAGGTATTTTCCCTATTTACTGTTTACAGTATAAATGAGAAGGGACAGTGACTCTTCCCTTTTGGAGTAGCTCAGTCTCTTACCTCCCTTTCAGGGGTTTCTAGAAAGAGCAAACTCATTGCCATTTATCTTGACTTGAAATGATGAAGCTCTGTGGCTGGAGCATCTCTTATGTTCAGCATCCAAAGTGGGGAAGCAGTTTGGAGAGGTACATGAACTCCTCTAAAGTGTGGACAGGTATCAAAGTGTGTAAACTCCTCTATGAGGCCACATTTTCAACAATTTGGGGAATCTGATTTAACCACTACCTGCCCATACTCACTGCTAGAGGCTGAGAATCCACAGGGGCAAAATTAATGGATTATTGAGCTAATTCTTTGAGTTTACTTTCTGTTAGAGATCAAACAACCAGCACTGGGGAGTCTCTTGGTTGTTGAACTGGACTGGGAACTTTTTCTGGGGCTATGAGATCAATAACTGCCTGATAGGGAAAGTCACAGGTAAATCTATATTGTATCACAGAAGGACACAGAAGAGAAATAGTCTGGTTTAAGCCAAAGTGCTTAATTCCAATGTAGAGTCCCTCCTAATATAAGGAAAATGAGGCCAGAAAGGTTTGTTTGGTCAATGCGTGTATTGTTTTCCTTTCTCCACATCCACTTTTTCCTGGCAGGAATGAGCTTGGATATGTCTTCATAAAGCCAGACTTGCTGCCAATACCTTTTTATGTGGCGTGGTGTCTGAATAATGGCCTCAATGTTGGATGGCTCTTTTTGTGGGACCGAGAGTAAGTTGTCTTTTGTTACAAATACTTTCTAACACTCTTGATGGGGTCAACACAGTGCTTTTTTTTTCCCCTTTGTTTTGGGTTTTTCCTCTGTGTGTGAATACTTAATCACACCTGTAAAACTCTATGCCAGGACAAAATGTAGCCTTCATAAAAGTTTGGGGGTTTTGCATTATGTTGTCATCGTGCCCATGAGCCAGATTGGTCACTGAAGTCTAAGATTGCCTCAAAGCTACTGTTCTTCTAAATGGATTGTTTCCATAATGATGGTCACATCAAGGGCTTATGAGAGCACCACTGTCAAGAGGTGAAGAAATCACTTGCAGCCAGGAAAACAACCTCATGATTAACAGAGTAAAACAGCAAGAGCAATATATCAAAATGAGGGGCTACGTGTAGTGATTACCTTTATTAAAGGCTGATCGACTTAAAGCCAGTAAATACCTAATACTAAAGCTACAAATTAGGGCATTGTGACACCACTGAGAAAAATGTGATGTCTTTTGTGTGTGTACATGTGCTTTGCCCTAGATTCCTCCTTCCAGCCCTGGTGTTCCTGGCAATCCTCTCTCTTACCACATGTGCCTCCCTGTTTGTCTCCCACCGAGCCTTGAGCATCCATTCCTCATGGTTTGTGAAGGGTCACAAAGCTGAGCTCTGGCTCATCCGCATTCTGGTAGGTGGCTTTTGAGAAGCTCTGTGGGTGAATGGTAAAAAAAGCAACCTCTGTGCAGCGCTGGAGGTATCAGAGTGAAAGATCCAGTGGCAGAACATAGCTAAGGAAATATTTCTGCCCTGCACAGAAAAGTTCCTCACAACCCTTCTGGAATGGCATCTACATCTCTTGGCACAAACTGGAAGTGGGCTCTGTTCTTTGCACTTCCTGAAACACCAGTATAACACACTGCTGGGCTGGATTTCCAGAGCCCCTGGGGACTCCAAGGCTTTACCTTTTCTCTGTGTTGAGGGACTTTTCCTGCAGCTAGGTTCAGAAGGCTGGCTTAACTGCACCTACATGTCACCAAAGACAGAGATTACCTGTGTGTCACTCTTGTCCCCTTGCTGTGCTGCGTGGCAGGTCCAGAACGGGCTGGCACTGTACGTGACGTGGACCAGCATCGCCACGCTGCTGAACTTTGCCGTCGTGCTGATCTACAAGTGGGACGTGCCCAATGAGAAAGCAACCACTGCTTCCCTGAGCATCCTGGCTCTCGGCCTGGTGATATGGTGAGCTACCCCAAGGATCCCCACTGAGCCTCAGAAGCCCCTTCCACCTCCCACCAATGGTGGCCATCTGTTCCAATTCACTCATCACTTGGTCCCCGTCCCAACACCGAAAGGCCTCTGTTATAATTCATGGCAGATGAACGGGGAGTCTGGGCAGAGCTTTTATCCAATGCCAATAAGCATTGTGGGCCAGGAACATGTTTTTGTGACTTGCATGAGCCCAACCGGCTTTAGGTTTACAGGTGAGTGTGTGATACAGAAACCATATGAAATATGGCCTTATTTTTTCCTAAACTTACCTTAAATAAATTACTTATTAATTTTTTGAATGTTAGTAAATGAAAAATTTTGGACTCTTGTCCCAGTTGGCCCACAAAACCCTCCATTCTCTGTCTAATTCCTTTCTTAGGGAATGGAAATAAAATAAAGAGAAAGTTCTTACTTTGTTCTCTCTCTCTCCACAGGTTTTATCTAGAAAACTACTTGCTTGACAAATATGTCCGCTATAACCTCACAGTCTACCCAGTGGTCATAGCAGCTCTGACGGGCAGCGCGTTCAGGAACGGCTCATTTTCGTCCCCACTAACCAACGATGCTTTTATAGGTGAATCCTTCTAACTCCTGTAAAAGAAGGCCAGTAGTAAACACTTCACATCCTTCCTCTGTATTGAGGTCAGAAAGACTTGCAGATTGAAAAACATTATTTGTTAAAAGCAGAGCTAGGGACATATTTGAAGGTATTCATTTTGCTAAGGAAGGAGCAGAGCAGAAATCATTGCCCATGAGCCTTGGGGCTGAACCCAACCCTCGTGTTGTCTCAAGTTCACTTCCCAGTGCAATATGTTTGTCCTGCAATCCTCCATCACCCACTTGGCTCCTCCAGCAGCTCCATCTGACGTAGGGCAGGCCAAAGGAAAAGCAGGGCTGGGATGAAGGCTGTGGACTTCCATTGGCTCTGTGCTGTTGGGCATATTGGAGCAGGGCATGAGCATCTGACCCACAGAGGGCTTCACAGTGCAAACCTCTGCACATGCTCCTCTCCTGTGCAGAGCTCAGGCTAGCCTTAACAAGTTTTCCTGGGATTATCTGGTTGCTGCCAGCCACTGTAGCAGACTTGAGTGTAGTCATCCGTGGTAAAAGGGCTTAAGCTGTCCAAATTCTGTACAATCACAGTCTGGCAGAAGCTGTACCATTATGAGCAGTTTTATGCTGGCGTGAAAGGGACTGAGCTGTGTGAACTCTGAATCCTGCTGGAACAGTTTGAGATGCGTATTCCCACCAAGGGGTCAGCAGAAGGGAGCATGTTCCCACCCTCCAGCCTTCCCACTGCCAAATACCAGTGGCTAAAGCTAAATTCTGGACTGGCATCACCATTGGAGCTGCTCCAGTACAGTTCCCTTTGCTGTAAGTGCAGCTGGAGCCTGGTCATGCCTGAAAGCACTCAGCAGGACTTGGCAAAGCTTGTCTGCCACAGCCATGGGGGCACTGGAGGCTCGTCTCCTGATGGTTGTGGCCACCAGGAATGTGGAGGTGTTCATGGTCTCTGGCAGGCAGCTCTGTTCCTGCAGTAGGTACATTTCTTACCAGCAAAACTTCATTCTTAGTGGTTCAGCTTGTTTGGCTGGTAAGACAAGAATGTGCTTTTCCCAAACTAGTACATGTTTCTTTATATAGTTCAACTATTCTTGGAGTATTTTGTTAATGTAATGTATTTTAACTCCTGTGTCCAGGAAGCCTCCAACTTTTTAGACATTCCTTGACCTGGAAGCACTGGACAAGTTTCATTGCATAGCAGTAAAACTCTGAGAGAGACAGCCCTGGGGGTAATGGATCCTGTACAGGGGGATTGTGGTTCTTTTAATCTTTCCCTGAATACCCCCTGTTCTGGGGGCTAAAGTATGACAAGAGGCAATGCCTTTTTTATGCTCCAACATGCTTCTGTGTTTTTTCCCCAGTTGTTCTGCTGGCACTGACATGCTTGATGTTTGCTGTTCGGCTGGGACTAGTCACATGGAGACACTGGAAGAGACCACTGGAAGCATCCCGAGGTCCATCAGGCATAGTGGCCTGAGACCTCTGGCACATTGTAGCCAATACTTGAAAGGGAGAAAAAAGAATTGGGCATGTGCTGGTCCCTCCTTCCTACATCAATTTCCTTGTGCTTTTCTCTCTTATTCTCCATTCCATATGCAGATATCGCATGTCTGCAAATGTGTCTTGTTCCCACATCCTCTCGGATCAGCTACTCACAACCCTGCCTTAAATTACTTTGGTTTTATGCTGGAAAAGTTCAGGAAAAGGTCCTGTGCACTCCTGTGCACCATTGTGACAGCTGCGCTGTGGCTTTCTTCTCCTGTCAGTGCAAGGAGGGCTGCCAACAGGCACTCAGCAGGCTTGCACACACAGTTCTGGTTCTTTCCTTGGTAGCTCACTTTCTTTGAAGTGCAGATCCAAGTGAACTGTCCCTGGAATTCCAGGGCAGCAGTGGCAGGTCTGTCACTCCATTGGCCATCAGTGCTGAGCATCCTCAAGCCCTGGTGCTGTCAGCAGATCTCCTGCAGGCAGCCACTGCTCCTTTTCCTGCTTCTCTTCAGTGTGACAGGAACAGATACTACAATTTGATATCTACTTTTGCAGTTTCAGCTCTGATGTTTGATATTCAAGGGGGAAGGGGGAGTGACTGAAGATTTCTGACACAAGTGTGTTGCTTTTCCCTGACCTGTGCACTGCTTGGGCTGGCTGGATCTCTCACTGGGGGAGGGTTCGATGTACAGCTAGATGTACAGATGAGCTGGTACCTGATGTGGGGTGAAGCCTGATGCTTCAAAGGAAGCCTGTTTTAAAAAAATAAAAACAAAAAATTGAACTGGTAGAGCGAGTTCAACCTCAGCATGCTTTCTCATGTGGCTTCACCACTTCTGAGTTGGGATTAGGAAGTCTAAAACTGGATTGACTGAATTTTTGGACCACTGCCTCTCCTTCCTGTGCCTAATCAAGAGTTGGTGGTGCCTCACAGGTGTCTAGAAAGTCTTTGCACCAGGAAGGTGCTTTCAGATGTTGAGCATCTTGCAATACTATTAACAACGTTTAATTCTAAAATAACATGTGCTATTGTTTACATTTAGCAAAAACCAAAAGCAGTGTAATGCAATTCCTCTCATCATTCTGCTGTGGTTTTTTTTTTTAATTTTCAAATAAATCAGCTAATTCCACCACTGCCACTAACTCTGTAAATTGTCTAAAGCAACTGTTCTGGCTCCCACCTCACTCAGGCCCAGGGTTCCAGAGTGACTCTGGTCCCTTGCCGTGATCTCATGGATGTAGCTGCTTCCACTGATGATCAGGCTTAGAGATGAAGAGTTGGAGGATGTAGACTGCTAGGTATGATTTAAACTCCTTTGTCCAGCACGCTGCTCATTAAGTTTCTATTTTATAAGCTCTGCCTCCCAAGAGCCCAGCTAATAAATTCCCAGCAGCCTCTCCATAAGCTGCCTTCTTTAATACAGAGGTATTAAATCCACTTGCATGGGGATTAAGGGGTCCAGGCAAGGTGAGAAGCTGCTGTGAGGCTGTGCAGCGGTTAATGCATGGGAAGGTGTTGCATCCTCCTGAACAAGAGAATTGCAAACAGCTCCTGGACTGGGGCAGCTGCACTGATTTTCCACAGGACCTTAAAAAATGCCTTCAGGAGGTTTCTTAGTGTCTGTACCTCATGTCTGTGCTGGCCAAATGACCAGAATCAAATGCCCATATCAAAGAATGCAATTCACTATCTGGGGAGGGTTGACAGGGCTTTTGCAAAGGGAAGTTATGTCTCATAAACCTCTGAAGGGCTCAAAAACCACAGTCAAGGGTGGACTGTCTCATAAACCACTGGCTTCTACAGATTTTTTTTGTTACAAAAATCAAAGTCCTCCTGCTGGAGATTAAAGGTGGGAAGCAGAGGGGGTGTTTCTCCAGGAAGGGGGGTTGTGGGTACCATGTGTCATGGGCTGGATAAGGTGGTCACTAAAAATTAAGGGATTACTTCATGCTGGCCAGTTATTTAGGATGGTAAAGGAGAGGGCAGACTGGGGAATTGCAAAAAGCTGTTATGGAACTGAGAGAGGACGGAAGTCATTGCAGGGGTGTATCAAATTTAATCTTCGCTGATGTCCCTGTGAGAAAGCCCCTGATGACTGCCCTGAAATGATAATGGTGAGCTACTTCAACCCTCATCTGGCCACCCACAAATAATTTCCTGGTCCCCAAAACCCTCTCCAAGCCCTATTTTCCCATATCTGGTGTAGACAGAGGTTCCCACAGCCGTCCCAGCACACAAAGCTCCAGCCAGCTTTGGGAAAAATGGCTTTTCTTGCATCTGCAGCAGGAACAGGAGCCTAAAAATAAACCACCTGCCCCTTTCTCTATCAGTAGACAGGGGGAAAAGCAGATGAAAAATAAGTGTGACCCTTCTTCTTCCAGGCTTGGGGATAAAGATAGCTTCAAGACTATTTTTAAAGATTTTTAAACTTTTTTTCCCTGAAATGCCTTATTTTGACTTGTCTTTCCAAAACCACCAGTGCATGATTCTGCCCACAAAAGATTTTTCTTTCAGCAGAGCTGCATTTCAGAAAGCTGGAAGCCTGCCAACCTTTTAGCAAAAAATAATCAGCCCAGCCTTTGTTTCCATGAGGGATTATGGGATTTGGGTGAATTTTACAGGATTTAAAATTTCTTGGAAAGCTGGCGGCCTTAAGAATGCAAGGCCTGAAAAATTAGTTTAGTTTGTGAAAATGTGGTTCTGAAAAGGTTCATGTGCCTTGTAGGCCAGCCTGGGATGTGACCCAAGTCCCCTAGACCCATGGGGCTGGAAGATGGATGGGGCTGGCAAAGCCAGGCATGACGAGGTTCCCAGAACACAAAGGTATACTTTGCTTTCTGATACAAAAACTGGGTTTAGACTTCTCATCCTCTCAGAGATTCCCTCTGTGGCTAAAGAAAATAGGGAAATACGGAAAAGCAGAGTGATCTATAAAACACCACTGGGTGGACAATTTCACTACTATGTCTGGGGATGCTCCTTCCCCAGTCTGGGGCCAGCTCCTGCTCAGGCAGCCTCCATCTGAGAATGACCCATCAGTTTATCACCATTTTCCCATAGGGATGTATTGGCTGGGCTGGATAGTTCTGAGGCTGCTAGGCTGTTGTTTTCAGTAAAAGTTTCTGTGAAAATCTGATTCAAAGGAATGTTGTATGGGAGAAGTTGTGGGGCAAGGGAAATATGCATTTGAGCTGAGAAAGCAAATGTGCTAATTTAAAAGGAATTCTTTTTAAAAAAGGAGGTTATAAGACCCTGGGTCAGGCTTTCATTAAAGCCCACACAGCTTCCAGAGAAAACCATGCCTCATTTCTTGCCTTAGGACTCAGCTGGCTCCTCTTCAGCCATGGTGAGGGCTGCTGGGAGGCTGGGATCGGGGCAGCTTCCCTTTGACACCTCCCACCAGCAGCAGCTTGCTCTGAGCAACGCTCCCTGGACTTCATCCTGCCCACAACCCCAGAACACTGCACCCCCTCGTGATGCTTTTGGTTACAGAGCTCAGGCAGAGCCCAGGCAGGAGCCTCGCCTGCTGGGCTCCCAAAAAACAGAGCACCCAGGCAGAGGAGACGCTGTGTTACAACCTAATTTGTTCTTGGCTTAATGCTACCCTCAGGACTAATTACTTTATATTAAAGCATCTGTGAAATGGAGTAATAAATAAATAAATCTGAGTCTGCTGGAGAGAAGAGATGTTACTCCATGATGCAAAGTGCCAGAACAGAAAGCAGCATTGCTTTTCCTCTGCAATTCAGAGCCAGTTTGCAAACCCATCTCCTGGCTGCATCCAGGGGCAAGGGGCACAGTGGGATACAGGGACTGTTGCTGAGATATGGGCACAAGTGGCACCAGCCACAAGGGCCACCACCACCAGCAGGAAAACCTGGAAACAGGAAAACACTTCTCATGTCATCTTGTCGGAGGCGTGCCAGCCTTGGAGAGGAAACGCAAAGAAGGGTGGCTCGAAACGTGGCACCCCAAGCACCCCAAGCCAAGCCCTCACTGGCTGCACCTCCATTTCCTTATCTGTGATGCAGAGATGAACAAGACAAACCTCTCTGCAGAGGACTGTGAAGAACTCCAGATAAAAGTGTGGAATACATACGAGGATGATTAAAGACAGCAGCGCCCTTTGCTATGCACGCAGTCTAAACACGCTGGGCCATCCTGGGCTCTTTGAAAACTGTTAGATGTTTTCCAGCTAAATATTTATTTTATCTGCTGGGACAGCCCCGTGTCAGGAGATCAGCTCACTCCCTCCCTCTGTCAAAGGCATCTCAGCAAAGACACATGGGCTGGGGCAGGACTCATGCATGAACTGAACCTGTGGGAAAAAATGCTGGAGCAGCCTCGGAGCCTGACCCTGCTCCCAGCAGAGCTGGGACACTGCTCAGAACATGGATTGGCTGTGCGATAGCGCCATGGGCTTTCCCTGCTGGAAAATATGACTCAAAACCTTTGAATAGCCACACAAGGGCGCTGTGTTTTCTCCCTCCTCTTTGGGAAGCAAGGGTCTTGAAGGCCTTTGGCCAAGAAACTGGAAAAATGTGATATTTAGTCAATCAAGAAGGGCTGTTGCCTGCTCAGGATGGGACCGATTGGGTAGTGCTGGAAATGACAGTGACATTAGCTGGTAACTTGGGTTGTCTCAACACTGTTCTAGTAAAAGAAACATTAGCTTAAAAAAAAAATGGGCATTACTGAAAAGTATTTAGCTTAAGTAAGTGATCCATGACATATTTTTATCCAAGAGGTAAAATAAAATAATTGTGTTTGGGCCTGTGGTTGCCGTTGCTTATCCTGGTGGCAATGCATATTTTGCCACCTATTTCACAAGAACAGATTAGAGGAATATTTTGTTGTGAAATGGTCTCAGGGCTGAGAGAAGAGCACAGGGATTGAGCAAAGACATCTGAGAGCAATGTCAGACCAGCTTGGGAGCCAGTCTGGGTTTCCTTGTCCTAATGCTTCACCTTAAGCCCGTTAAAAATGGCACAGACAAAACATCTGCATGCCATTGTTGTTTTGGGTTGTGGTCTGAAATGGTCAAAAATGCAGCCTCCTGGGAGACCCACTGTGTTTCCCCTTGTTTATGGGGTGCCTTTCCCCCTGCAAATATATTTCTGTCCAATCCTAGTTCCCTCCAGGAGTGGCAAATGTATTTGGTGAGAAAAGCCCCATCAGACTGAAGTTCACCACAGATGCACTTAGGGATGACCAGAAATCATGAGGAGACACCCATTGTGTGCCTGATACCAGCAGCAAGGTCAAAGTTGTGGCTTAGGGCTGCACATGTCCTCCATCACTCTGGAGCAGGTGGAGATGTTCCATGAAGCATTTTTGTCTGATGGCTCCTTGACACCCAGGACAGGCCCTATACACCAGTCATGCCAGGCACATTCCTACCCTGATGCACCAAACCACTGCTTGGATGCTTCTGACATCTCCTTGGAAAGACACAACCCAATCTGATTTTGGACACTGTATTTATATATCTCTTTACATTATCACTCCATCAGGAAGACCATCTCCCCCACCTGGAGCTCACCTGACCAAAAGACAATAGGAAATGGCAGACATACTGTCCACATAACACTAGCCACAGGAGTCCTACTCTAAACTGTAGGAAGAAAAGCTGCTAGTGTGGTTTAATAGGATGGATGGAAAACCAGGAAAAACACTGTTGTGGTTCCTCAGACAAGAACATCTTGTTCAGCCAAATGCAAAGGTGTTCCTTGAGGACACTCCTGCAGAGACAAGGAGACGGGGTGATGGCAGTGATGTTGGTGCCTGGCTGGGAAAATGTAAAGGAAGCATTTGAGAACTATCACAGCATTACCATAAAACATATGCAGGCAGGGTAGGAATGAGGTCAGGACTTCTGCAGCATCTGATCCTTTTCCCTCTTCTTCCAGCTCTGGCATGGCATGAAGGAGGGGAATGTGATGTTCCTGCCCAAATTCCAGGCTGAGGGCAGGGAGGATCCATGGTGCCCTTTGGGAAATTTGGTCTCGTGGCTGCTGCCAGACAGGTCCCCAGTGCTGGAGCTGCTCCAGCCTACAGTGGCAGTGGGGACACTGATGTTAGGCAGCACCTGCTGCTTGATCCTGCAGCAAATCCAAACCCTGCAGAGCCAGCCACGGCTGCTTGTGGATTTCTTTGCTCTCTGTAGCAAGTTTTTGAGTGCAGTATCAGTTCCACATTATCAGCTTGGGCAGGGAGGATCTGAAACAAAGTGAAAAGCCATCCCAAAAATGCCCGTGATACTGCCCTTTGTGCTGCTGTGCCTGGTGACCTCACTCAGACCCTGTGTCCATGTCCCTGTGTGGGATGCCAGCCCTGCTCACCACCCCATTTTCTGCCTGAAAACCTGTCCCTGGGGCTTCCCCCGAGGGTATAAACCAGGCAGAGACGTTGACAAGTTACAAATGTGCGCTTCTTAAGCAGTCAGGAATTGCAGCCCAGGCCCTGGGGTGTGTGCCCGAAGCATCACTGCACAAAGCCTGCGCTAAAACCCGGCCAAGTTTTAATCTGCTCTCTCAGTACTGAGGGCAACCTGCACGTAGGCATCCACTCATGGGTGCAGAGAGCTTGCTGCAGTCAGCTGAGATGATTTCAGCTGGCATGAGGGCGCAGTGAGATAGGTTTTTTTCAATATTAATGAACCCTTATACGTTTCATTCTGTTAAATGGGAGGAAGTGAGCAGCACGAGGTGTCCTGGGGCTGCCTTACACCAGCCCTCACACTACACGAAACTCAGGCTCTTGAGAGATGAACTTCAGTCCTACCACAAAGCTCCAGTGTTAAGTTTAAAAAATGCTTTGCTCCCACCCACTCAGGGATTGCAGATGTGTTGCTGAATGGGCAGACAACAACTTCAGCAGCTCAGCCAGCCGATGGGGCTATCCAGTGCCTGAGGGCAGGAAAACAACTCACAGCAAGGCTGTGACCTGGGGCTGGCATAAAGAGAGTCCACACTGGGAAGGCCCTAAAGCATCTCTAGGATGAGACCCACTTGTGGGGCTTCCTATGATGTTGCTTTTGATGTGTCGATCAGAGAAGCCCATGGGGGAAAAGGAGCCTCCATTTCTTGCCCTCTTGCACTGATGTTGTCCAGATGCAGAAGCAGTTGAGCCTCTTGAGAGATGCAAGGCTTGGCATAAAGGGTTGGGCTTCCTCACTGGCCCCAGCAGCTTCCTAAAGGCTGTTTCCTCATTACTCATCTCCTCACACTCCTCCTATAAACCTCTTCATCTTCAAACATCTCTCAAAAGGCAAATACATTTGGTGTGAGGCAGGGCTGGAGCAGCTGCCAGTACGCTGCCTTCAATGGCATTGGGATGGAGATGGTCAGGGAATTGATTCCAACTCAGCTGGTGAAACAAGAATCTTTTTTTCCCCTTTCCCTCTCCTCATAGAAAGGCAACTCTTTTCCTCAGCCAGGATGGGATCTCGTGTCTTTCAACACTGATCGATCACAAATCAAAGCAGTGCTGGGTTTTTACCTTCTGGAACAGCACTTGTTGTGAGCAGCATCTCCAGCGGACATTATCCATGCTCTGGATTACACTGAAATGATGCTAACAAAGTTTTGAAAGGGTGGCAGTGCCCAAAATGCCACATCTGAGAAGAGGCCTGGCTTTTGACTCCTGCAAAGCCAGTCTCTTTGCTCAAGCTTTCCCAACCAGGGTGTGTAAAGCAATAAAGATCATCTTGAGACCTCTTGACAGCTTGTCAAAGGAGACGCTGTGTACACTGAAGTTATCCCTCACGCAGAGTACAAGCCTCTCTAGGGGATTTGTCCTGCAAAACTGGATTTCAGGAAAGGCTTGTTGGGCAATGGTTTCTGTCTTCACCACAGGGGGTTGAACAGGCTTCATAAAGAGCAACAAGTGCAAAAACCCATCAGCTGATTCATGGGTTGGAGGCTTCAAGATTAGACCCCCACAAACATTTTGAGAAGAAAACACAGAAGATAATCAGGCAAGAAAACCATGAAAATCCTTTTTCCAGCCAAAGCAGCCCACGTCTGTCCATGGGTAGCTCTCTTGCACAGTTAGAAAGCCTCTCCACTTCCATGCTGTACATAAACACATGCCATATTCCCCATCAGAGGGTGATAAACACACTTTTAACTCTAAGTGTGTTTATCTGTTGGCTGACAAGCGCCGCTTAAGAGCTTAGTTTGCTGAGTCCTAAAGAGGAATCCTCCCTCCCGAGGCCAGGAGGGTGCTGGAGTGTGTCTGGTGCTCCCCAGAGCCAGATCTGTCACTCAGCCCACCCAGAGCTTCAGCTCCCTGCAGCTCCACAAGCTCTGGCTGAGGGTGCCTTTTGCTTGATGGTACAACCTGCCTGAGCCCAAGGGAGGGCAGGGCTGGCTGGGGCTGGCACTTGGCTTTTGAAGGGGTGATGGAGGAGGCGCAAGAATGTCACTCTGTTGGGAACGGCGAGAAGAACGACAGACCCTCTTGTGAGTTGAACAGGAGAGTTCTTTCTCTCTCTCCCTTCCTAAGGTTTATTACTTCAGATCTGATTTTATAGACTGATATGTGAAAGCACAGAAAAGTAAAGCTCTTATTGTATATTATATCTTGTAAACTAACACATCACCATCATTGGTCAGTGGGGTACACTACTCTTCAACTTTCTCTTGTAAGAAAACAAGAAACTGACAAACAGCACCTGCAAGACTGTCTTCTGTCTCTGAGGGTTGTTTTAATTCCTTCTTATGATTTCTCAGGCCACTTTCTCAGAGGACACTGAGAAAGTTATGCAGCCTGCTGTTCCACAGGCACTGTGCTCCCTGCTTCATAGTTAGCATCCATACAAGAGCTCCGGTCTCTTGCCGTGCCCGCAGGTGCTGAAGCTCCCAGGACACTTTTGGAAGTGTTTGCTCATAAACCCTGCGCCCACATGGTTGGAGAGGGGAAAAGCGTCCTCCTTCAGTCCTGGCCAGGGAAAGTTTGGACATCCTCTGCCATTTCATGATTCCTCTGTGGAGGGAAATGAGTGCAAAAAAGGACCTTCCAGGCAGGGGGAAAATGACCGTGCCTTTTGCTCCATCTTCTCAACCTCCTCTCCTTCCTGCATTTCCCACTGCATTTCAACGCAGCCTGGGGTTCTTCAAACCCCCCTGCCCATCCTGCTTTGCCGCTGTGGAAAACATCCCCCGAATAGGAAAATATCCGTTCTCCTCCCACCTGAGGCTGCAGCTGGAAATGCAGCACCAGAGGAACGGACTCCGGCTGTAAAAAGGGATTTTTTGGGAGGGCGTAGAGCACCATCTAATGGGAACAAGGGGACCATCAGCCAGCCTGGGGACCGGCTGTGACCGGGCTGAGACCGGCTGCGTCCTGGAATCATGGAATCACGGAATTGTTTGGGTGGGAAAGGACCTGTGAGATCATCGAGTCCGACCATTAACCCAGCGCTGCCAAGCCCACCACTAAACCATGTCCCTTACCGCCGCATCAATGCATTTTTTGAACACTTCCAAGGATAGTGATTCTACCAGATCCCTGAGCAGCCTGTTCCAGTGTCTGACCACCCTTTCAGTGGGGAATATTAGTTTAGTAAGATGTGACTTTCCCTTCAAGAGCCCTTTCTGTCTTTAACTGTAGGGATGTAACTGCTTGCACCCTTAGGTAGGCACTGACCAGGATCCTGCTGGTCTTCTCCCAGGGCTTGCACAAAGAGTATTTGTCTCACCAGCAGAAAAAATGGAAATTAGAAGCAAGTGCAACTTCTTGTGGTGCTTTCCCAGCTTTCTCCTGTCCCTTCTGGAGGGATCAGGGCAGCTGGAATTTGTTTGCAGGCAAGAAACAGAATGTGCTCATAGTTGAGCACAGCTGAGCTGGGAATTGACGCCACAGCTGAGCAGAGCCCTTTGTCAAAGGGCCTGGGGAGAATTTCAAGTTCCCTACAGCTTCATGTGTTTGAACCTCAAATTGTTTTGTTTCAAATTGCTTCAGAAAATCTTAAAAGCACCCAAACCCTCTTTCCTGGCCGTCTTTTTTGTTGTGTGACATCTCTGTCTGTTTGTGACTTTGGCCTGAGAGGTGGAGAGCCAAGATCCCCTCAAAAAGGCTGTGAGATGCTTCCCACCTGAGAACCAACCCCTGCAGCTGCTCTAATTAAAACCTCAAGGATGAGTTAACATGGCTTTGGATGTGTTTGAAGTGCCTCATTGCTTTGGCCAGTCTGGGCTGTAATTAAGTTATTATCAAGGAAACCTAAAGATTTACAATCACCCTTTATGACAAAAAAAGCTCTCAGAGAGCTGTCAAGCAGGTGTGTTAGAAAGTGAAAATGCCTTTTGGTGCCAGAGCAGTCGCAGATGTCTGAGGACAAGTCTATGACAGCAAATCCTTGCCAACAGCCCCAGCCAGGAGCAGCCTGTCCCATGATGAGCTGCCCCATGGGTTGCTGGCTGGGTCTTCTTCCAAGGCTGCTCCTTCACGGCAGCGCTGCTCTGATGAGGAGTTCATCCTGGTGTCTGTAATTGGGATCCTCCTGGTGGGACGTGTCTCCTGGTGGCAGCTCCTGCTCCGAGCTCTGTTGCCTGTGTAGACTGGCCCCTTCCTCGCCCAGAGGTGAGGGCCAGCTGCCTTCATCCAACTCCTGCTCACAGTCCTGCTCTCATCTCAGGATATGCTGCTTGGCCCTGAATGGTTCCAGCCCCTCAGCAGGATCTCCAAGGTGGGATTCAGCTCTGAACCTACAGCACAAAGTCACTTCCAATACCCCTTCCCCCAAACCCTGCTTGGCTGAAATAATCCCTGTAAACACTTCCTTGCGATCATACCGAGTGTCTGCCCCTGCCACACCCCTTGGCAGAGCTGAGGACGCTCATGCTGGACCAGGGCAGTTTGGGGACGCTCTTAAGGCCACCCCAAGCAAAGCAGGACCCCAAGGGAAGGAAGGGCTGAGCCCTGGAGCCCGTTCCGTCCTCTTCCCAAGGCCACGGAGTGGCCATTTGCTGGCTGTGCAAAACCCTCTAGAGGGAGCCCCGAGCCCAGACATCCCCAGGCAAGGTCCCAGCAGGTCACAAAGACGGTCTGAGCGTGTTCAGATGGAGGTTTTGGGGGGGTTCGTGTTTTCGTTGGGTTTTTTTTATTTAAGGCTCCACTCTGCTTTAATGATGCATCAGTTCCAGCTGTGGGCTTGCTTGCTCTTTCTGAATATTTCTGCATGCTCCCTTCTCCCCAGATGCCTCTTCACCCACCCCCAGCATCTGTCCCTCTTAAAACTCCCTGGAGAGGGTTGAAATCTCTTCCCATGATGCCTCCAAGGGCACTGCACTAACAGAGGGCGGGCACCTCACTGCCCTGGCCCCAAAAGCCGGCTCTGGTGGGGAGCATTTTGGGACAGCAGACATCCTTATTGGCATTTACAGCTCTTCACACAGCAGTGCCCTGGGCCATGGCTGGCTGCTGGGGAGTCCCCAGGCTCCTGTGCAAGGAGCACGACTTTGTTTCCTTACAGAAAGAGCCCTGCAGGTCCCAGTGGTGGCTCCATTCCCAGCCCAGGGCCAGCAGGAATGAGCTTCCCACGGCAAGTTGCTGGGAAATGGCAAGGACAGGCCTTTTGTGCCTGCCTGGCAAGCTGAGCATGGTGCATGGAAAGGGACACTATGAGCACTGTGTGTCCAAGCAGAGCCTGCCCTGGACCTGCTCACTCAGTCCAGCAATGGGTCACCGTGGACCCCTTCAGCCTCCATGCAGGAGAGGCAGGTTCCAGCCAGGTGTTCAGCAGCTCTGAGTAGTTCCTTGCAAAAGTCTCTAAGCCTTCCCCTGTTTGGCATGGGTGATACAGAGCTCACAAAGGCCTCTTTAGTTGTCCCTGCTGCTTCTTGCCTGGGTTTCCCCTTTTAGCAGGTGGGTACAAACAGGAGGTCCTGCAGGAGATACTAGACCGGGTGGTGCCTCAAGGATTTGTGTGTGCATGTGTATAATAAAGACACGGGCATGGGCAACTTCTTCCATCAGTCTCAAGGTGTATCCCATGGTCTGACTGCACGTGGAACAGCAAAAGTCACTTGAGAAACAAAGGTAGCTGTGTCCATCCTGCTGCAGACCTTCCCAAGGGTGTATCCCACCTCCCCCACCATCCCTCTGTCCTTCTTCTGCCACTCTGGACCTCTGGGTCATCCATGCCCAGCAGGTACCCTGGTATTCCTAGGCCACATATCCGAGCAGCCACTAGGGGAATTGGGAACAGCGATGGAAGCTGCCTAGTGCCACAGAGCAGCTGTGCTCCCTTGTGTTCCAGCAAGGGTTGCAATGGCTCTCTTCCCCATCCTCATGACTCCCTCCTCCTCCTCCTCTGCTACTTGCAGCATCAAAGCCCTGAAGCCTCCGCTCCTCCGTTCTCAGGAGTTCTGGTTTAGCAGTTAGTGAAGGATTTATGCTGTGATAGGACAGTCACTGATGCTCGTAGGAATAAGTCTCACGGATATTAAACATATTGGGATCAAGGCCCTGCTGGTTTGCCTTCTCCAGCCTGGCTGGATCTTCCTTCCTTTCCTGCCCATTCCTTTATTCATTTACAAGTCCTGTGAAGTCCCAAGCAACATCTGATTTCCATCCAGCTGGACAGCAAACTTACATTTTTCTCACGGTCTCTGTGCTCTTGTGCTTTGGGTCTCTGCCAGGCACTTCACATCTTTAACTTGCCTTTTTTCTTTTTTTTTTTTTTTTTTTCCTTTCTTTCAGACCACATTGCTTGGGTCCTCTCTCCCTCCCTCTTTCCTCCCAGCCTTTAAAGGAAGCAAAGTAAAAATGGTTGACAAGAAGAGCCAGACTCCTTCCAGGACTCCCCAGGGATGGACCTGCTCCCCTCCCTCTAAGCAAAGTGGCCCAGAGATGCTTTCCTGCAATCCCAGAAACAGCAGCTGCTCAACTTTCTACTCCAAAAGTGAGAAATGTAGCAGCCAGTGCTGATAAAAGGGGCTGCTCTCCCTCTCCCTCCCATTTTTCTCAGGGCTCTGCCATCACTCGGGCACAAATCGCTGCCCCCAGTCACTTGCCAATGCCAGATACTCTCCATGTTACTTCTGCTCCCCAAAATTCTGGTAACTGCTCTCATTTTGGGGGCCAAGTGGATGTTCCTCTCCCCAGAGATGGTGGTGTTCTGCTGCTCACCCACTTCCAGCCATCATGGGAATGCAGAGGGAATGCAACAAGTACCCTCAAACTTATTTCCTTTCCCACCACCCCATGGCCTTTTCACTTTCTGCTCTGCTTTTGGTGGCAGGGCAGGAAAAAGACAGGAGCACATCCTGGTTTCCCCCTTCCCAAGTCTCTTTCTTCCCAGGACTTCTTTGACAGCCATCTGGCCAGCTGTGGATACAGGCATGATGCAGAGATGCTGACCCAGGCACCAAACTCCAGCATGGTAGAAACTCCTGGTAGCAAAGCCTTGGAGCTGGCTGAGGACTGCAGGTACCGAGGCAGTTTCCATAAAATATCCCAAAACCAACCAACCACAAGAGCCCTCACCAGTCCCTTTGAGAGCTGCTGGCTCTCCAAGGCACCACAGCTACCATGGGATTGGGGATTTGCTAGTGATCACACTGAAATGGAGAGCCGTGGTGGTTTTTCCTCTGCTTGGAGACAACCTTGAGGCAGAGTGAATCTGAAGACATGGTGAAAATATCTTTCTGGATCAGATGTTTTCTGGGCTGCTGGGGCTGTGCACCCCCTTCTCACACACAGGCAAGCATGTGGAAATCTGCTCTTGTGCCAAGACTTATTTTGATCGCAGTGAACTTTGCTCCCTCTTGATTTCCTCCGCAGGAAGCAAAGTCCCTCAGGTCAAAAGGTCTCCCTGTTTTACGCAGGGGAAGTCTTATGGCAGCACAGATCTACAGCCTTGCCATGCAGGCTCAACTGTTTTTTTTCTAGGAAAAAATGATTGATATTTAAATTACATCATGTTTTGAATCAGAAGTAGGAGTTTTGCGTTAGCAGCTGAGCCTGCTCTCAAGTTTTTAAGGGCATGACGAATCTCACCAGTCAGTGATGACTGAAGGCAAAGGCTGCTCATCCCTTTAGGTTGGGCGTTTTCTGCATCTGCTCATGGAGATGCCTATTTGAAGCCAGGTAACTGCAGAAGTGTCTGTCATGTTACAAAACAGCAAAAGACACACTTGATTTTTCTTTCAGACTGGACTAATTGGTTTCTGCATCCCAGAGGGTGACAGGAATCTGCTGAGATGGCAATAAGTGCATTTTGAGGAAGTTGGAAAGCAGCATTTTCTCATTTTCCTAGTTGACAAAACTTTGATATGTACTGGGTATATGACCTTACCTCTGCTCCTCATCCCAAGCTGCCCCCCCACACCTGGGGCAGGTTTATGGGGTGCCACCACAGCAGCCTTTCCCCAGCCTCTGTCTTGGTCAGTCTTTCCACCACATTAAATAGGCTTCTCTCAACATTTTCCTTGATTTTAGGCAGAATTGCAAAGGCAGCAGGTTTCACCCCATTCCTAGGCTTCATCCCCCAGAACCTCCTGTGGCAGACGGGACTCCCGTGCAAGCCTTTCAGGAGAGGTTAGGCTGGAACGTGATGGTCAAAGAAGAGTTTAGGACTCTTTAGACTGACTCATTTCTTTTATCTTCCCCTTCATGAATCAGTTTTGCTTCTTTTTGCTGCGGTGCCTGAAGCTGCTGTGGGCTGAGCTTGGTGCAGAGAGCTGAGCACGCGAGCACTTGTCCTGGAACTGGGGGGAGCTCGGTGCCTCCCTGGGTGGCTGCCTCCTGCACGGCACCTTGGGCCACACCAGTGGTGCTGT
Organism: Poecile atricapillus; assembly: GCF_030490865.1. Classification (NCBI taxonomy): domain Eukaryota; kingdom Metazoa; phylum Chordata; class Aves; order Passeriformes; family Paridae; genus Poecile; species Poecile atricapillus. The sequence goes on along the minus strand of NC_081251.1, from coordinate 107,126,633 downwards.
TTTGTGTCATCTAATTTTAACACACCACCAAGAGACTCTTCTGGCTGTGTGCAGTGGAGACTGGAGGCAAAGGCAGGCTGGGTTATGCCAGAGGAGTGTTGCTTCCCACAGGGGCAGGTCAGTGCAAGGCTCTGGTGCAGCCTCGAGGTGCCAGAGCACCATGGCTTAGCAGTCTCCCCTCAATTACTGCACTGCTTCAGGGAGAGGAGCCTGCCCCTTCACCTCTTTTGCCTGTAATCCTCCTTTTGTGAACATCTATGGAGTCTAGACAGGGCTGGGACCCACACAGAGAACTTCCCCTCTTTTTTAGCTGTCTGGGTGAAAGTCGTGAGTGCTCCATGACTTACCCTGCTCCCTTGCACAAGGAGGAAACTTTCCTTTATTGCTTCCCTCTGTGATAACTTCATGTAAAAGAAGTCCTGCTGGAATGTACCAAATCCCTGTTCCCGGAGATTTGCTGCGTGGTGCATCTTGCAAACACCCCTTTTCCTTTTTTTTGTTCCTGTTGCATCTGCACAGCATCTCTGTTCCACAGGAATACCTGGAGGACATGCAGTGGTTCCAGTGTGGCTGGAGTTTGGTTTGCATCTGAAAGAGAAGTCGGCTGTGGGAGTAACAATGAAGAAGAAGATGAAGAAAAAGGAGGAGGAGAAGAACAGCAACAAAAATGAGAAGGAGAAGAACACAAGAGAAGGACCTGGAGTGAAACAGTGAAGGAACACGGCACACTTGGGTGAAGTTGTGTTTTAACCCCTCTCTATTTATCCTCCATAATTTTAATTACTCATCTTGGAAAGAAAACAGAGGAGAAGTGTGAATCTGGATTTGAGATGCTTTACAGGAGTGACCTGCTCAGTGTACCTGAAAGCCTGGTTTTCATCACCTCTCTCATGTGGATTCTCTGATGTCTGATATGGGATGGGGTAACCCACAGCCAGAGCCATCAGCAGGGTTATTTTTTAATTTTGTAACCACTCACCATTCTTTGTGAAAAAACTGTGGATGCAGTGTCTTGCTGATATCAGGCAAGAAGTGTCCCTAGTCAATGCAGGACTGTGCCAGATGGTACACACCAATAAACAAATCTTAGAAATGTCACAGTCCTTCTTAGGAAAAGTAGAATAAAAGAGTTCAAAACTTTAGGGGTTTTGGGGCAGAAGTGGTTTCAGCAGCATGCTGAAATATTCATTACAACTTTAAATCAGTGCTTTAAAAATAGGTCCTGTGATGATGAAACATGCTGTCAGGAAATGTCACTCACCTTGTGACGTGGCAGATGGAGATTTATACGGTAACACCTAATGATTTTAATGGGTTCTGCCTAAAATGGGACTTGGAGCTAAAAATCAAATTGTACAAGGTTACAGCCTGTGCTGGGCTACTGCTGGCAGAGCCTTGCAAATAGAGGAAATTCTGTGGTGAGCACTTGGCGACAGCACTGAGACATTGCAGCAGTAAAACCTCAAAGCACATCTCCAAAATGCAGTGTGGGACTATGCATGAAAGACTTCAGGGCTGTCCTGGGCAGGACAAGCCTGTGGCACCCTGAGGGTCTGGCATGAGGACACGTATGGATCCCATTCCTCGAGTGATGTTGCAAAGAAAGGATTAAGAAAAGACTTATTTTGGTTGCAGACAAACCACTAGCAACTGAAAATAAACAGGCAAGACATCAGCTCCAACCGAGCTTTGAATAAAATACAGGATTTGAAAAGAATAGCTGTTTGTTTCAAGCACAACTTCAAGGAAGGCAGAAAAACCTTTGATCTCCTGAGCCCCTCTACAGTGCAGCTTTCAGTTTTAGATGTGTGTCTTGTTGGGTGCAGATCTTAATATATATATCATTATCTCATATGCTTGATGAAAAAAAAATAAGCTTGCTGGTCATGGCTTTGGTGCAAGACATCTGGGTGGCAGAGAGCTTGGGACAATGACTGATGGAGACAATGGCCCAGCAGCACCCAGGAAGTTTTCCTCTGTGGCATCTTGCTTCACCCCTACCTACCCTCTCTGCTGTTCCCAATGCCTTGGGAAGCTGGATCCTCCAAGGAAAGGGAGCCCTGCTACGCCCAAAGACTGATTTTCAGAGGAGGGACAAGAGGGATGGAATTTTTTGTTTTTTTCAAAAAAACTTTTGGTTCAAAACGATGCCACTGAGCAATGGAGTGATTTTGAGCTCAGTTTTCTCTGCCTCCTCCTGATCCTCTGATTCCAAAGCCTTTGTTTTTCCCTTTAAACAGACATAGATTGCTTTAAAGACAGAGCAGTGTTCTCCTGCTTGGCTAATTAAAGCCCCCAAATTTGTGTTCGTGCAATGGGCCTGTCTGGTCCTCAGTGAGCACAGAGATAACTCTGTTGTAGCACTTTGATCGTGCCTGGACACGACTGCACCTGCTCCTGCTGCCCTGGCACCACTCCAGGCATGGAGAGAAGGCACCCAGGGAGGGAGAGAACCTCTGGCACATTAAAGGGATCCCACCTTGGATAAAAGGTGTGGGGAGTGCAATTCCTGCATGATTGGTTGGTGGTAACCAGCTCTGGGTGAATAAAAGGGAGCTGGGGGAAAGCTCTGCTTTGGTGGATGGAGGAGCAGATGATCCCAGCTGGAATGCCACCGGTCCAAGGCTGCACCACTTCTATTCCCCTTCACTTCCTACCATATCATCTGTGCATGATTCCTGCAATTTCTACTCTCAAACATGCCTCCTGTCTCTCTAACTTGTGATTTTTTGGGGGTGACACCCTTGGGAAAAGGGTTCAGGGTGTGTAGGAATACCACAGCACCCATATGCTGAGAGCACGCTGTTCTTTACCCAGCAGGGTAGGAGACTTCAGCAGATCTGTCTTAGCTGAAGGGATAATTCCTTCGGCCACAAAGAAGTTGTGCATGCCCAAGGGGACGTGGGATCTGTGGGACCTCAGGCACAGCTCATAACCATAAGTAGGAGGAGGAGATGTGGATGTAATGGGAGCAAGGAAGAGGGAGGGCAGCAGTGACAAGTTTTAGGGACCTGGGTGGTTGATGCTGCAGGTAGAGTGAGCTCTGTTCAGGTATTGATCCTGTATCAGTCCTGTGTTTGGGTTGATGTCACAAGCACCATTCATCAGACAGCCACCTGCAGTGTGAGACCATGGCACCAGGGCTTTTTGGACAGGAGGTTTTACTGGGAAAAAGAGGAACATGTAAGAGGAAGAAGGAGAGTAAAAAAATGTTGCATGAAAAGAAACGAATGGCGATAAATTCAATATGACCTGCAGAAATCACTGGAAACATTGTCTGTGGGAGGTTTGAGGGTGGAAGGAGAGAACCCATCACTGCTAAAGGCAGTGCTCCAGAGGAGCTGGCAGCACTTGGGGGAAGCAAGACTTTGGCTTAGCTCTCTGCAAAATCACATTGCACCAGGACTGGCCCTGACTGGCTGTGCAGAGGCTCCTGGTGTCCAGAGAGCTGCCTGGATCAACAGGACAAGCAAGGTCCATGGACACCTCTCTTTTCCTGCTGCTCCTTGTGCCCACAGCATTGTCCCAGTTTCCAGCCCCCAGTGGTCCATTCATGAGCCTCTGGTGGGTAATTCATTTGTCAGCCCTCAAGGCTTCTCCCCTGCCTGAGCCCACCTCAGTGGCAGCAAGCAGAGCACAGCTCCACATCACCTCCTCCAGCTTTTCCTGCTCCAACCCAATCTGGTTTGCATTGATGCAAGAAAAGAGTTGCACGAAGTTGCTCAGAAACAGGCCCCTCCGGTTATTTCCAGCTACTCCAAAACTCTTTGAAACCCAACACCAAGACCTCCCAGTGCTGCTGTTTCCTATTGCTCCTATTCTTTTGTCCTTGCCTCCACCTCGGTGGCTGAGGTTTCCCCAGCACACAGCCACACACCCAGAGCTGCTGGAAGGAGGCAGCAACCACTGCAGCCCCAAATTCCCACCCAGTACCCTCTCAGCCAGGCTGCAGCACAGGAAGCCAAACCCTGTAGCAGTAGTGGCAGCAGGGAGGCAGCAGCAGCAGCAGCAGCTGTACCTTCAAGAAAAATCAGCAAATTCTCTGCTGAAATGGAGAATTAGCTCCTTAGCTCCCCCTTCTTGAATGCTTCTGTCAGCTATAATAATAACAACATATTATTAATATTTATGATTACTATTAAGCCCAAGAATGATGCCACTTCATCTCACTACCTGTTGCTTCACAGCATCTTGGTGTTGTAGGCACCTCTCACCCCTCTCCTGTGGAGCACATCTGCCACAGCTGATGGATCCTGGGAGCTGTTTTTGGGGTGTCTAAGCTAAGAGCTGGCAGTGCTATGAGCAGGGCTTGCTGGGCATGGCTGCTGCTGTGGAGGACAAGCTGCTGCCTCCAGGGTCCCCATGGAGTGATGTATGTGCATTTGGGCTGGGGTTGAAGATGCTCCAGTGACCCCAGCATCAGCAAGGCTTCCAGAAGAACGCTTCACCACTGGTTTTGGATTTGCCTCTGGATGTCTTTCACCTCCCATCCTGCCACTGGGTCTGAAAACTCAGCTAAGATAGTTGTAGTTGTCCACTAGTGCTTGTGACTCAGTGCTTGGCAAATTTGGGCACTGGTCAAACAGTGCCAAGGGACCTGCTTGTCTTTTGAGGGGTCCCAGAACCTCTGAGTGGGGAAATCTGTAATCCCATGTACTAAGGGGTCTCCTTGCCTCATTGAACAGTAGGAAAACACTCATAAAAAACATATATCTGATATAGGCATAAATTGTACAGATGCTTTGTGCTCCCTCTTTCTCAAGCCCCTTTATTCTGGAGGTTAAGAAATACTGTGTTTTTATCTTCTCTGCTGTCTTTTCTCCCTCCCTCTTGGCCTCAAGCCTCAGACCAGTAGCCTGCTCTAATAAATAATGTAACATCTGTCCGGGCAGTTTGTGGTCTGATCTTATCTGATGGATGGTGTCAGTGGAAGGGCTGAGCCAAACCTGCTCCACTCTCATCCACATAGGAGATCTATTCCAGTGTCCTCTGGGAGAGGTTCTCTGTTCAGGTATTGATCCTGTACCACAGCTATCAGCAGGCTGAAGCCACGTTTTCCCTCTCTGCGCACGAGCATCCCGGCTCGGCATGCGGAGAAAGCCAACGCGGCTCAAGGGAATAAAACCTCAGGGATTTAAGTATAGGCCTAAGGTTTTACAAGTGCCTGAGTGTGTTTCTGAGCTGGGGCCTGAGGGAGAGGTGTTATTGTTTTACCCAGCCTTTATGGGATTGCCATGGTCTGGTGGGAGCAGCCAGGCAACCGTGGAGATTTCCTGGGGCACTGGGCACACGGCCCGTCTGAATTCCCTTCAGTATTCGTTGGGTTGGGTTGGTCTCTCAGGACAAAGAAAGCACAAGGAAGCCTGCACTGGAGATGTTTTCATTGCCAAAACTGTATTGCATGAGTCAAAATCTTGCCTTTTTTCCCAATGCTCCATGGTCTGGGGGAAAGGGACTCGCACCTGCATCAGAGCAACAAAAAGCATCTTTTTGGGGCTGTGTGTGAGGAGATGCAAAGCTGACCCTCTGGCAAAGGTGTATTTTCATACATGTGGGACTCCTTCAACAGGAATCTTTATGTACAAATTCCCTGTGAATGCTGAGACCTCCCCCTAATCCCAGCCAAAAGGACATCAGGGCCAGGTCATAGGATTCAGTCCTAAATTTCAGAAATGCTTGCTACAAATACATCTTTCTCACCATGAGGAAGCAGTGAAGTGATGTACCACGTCCACATGGGCACATACCCCCTGTAGGAGAGGAAAAAGCCATCTGGGATCAGTGGGCTGGAGGAGCAGGGGAAACCCCACACTGAGCAGGCCCCTCTTGCGCAGGACTCCCCAAAACCTCTGCATTCCTCATCCTGTCATTGGTGCCACACAGGCACAGCAGCCTTCTTTCCAATGCTACATAACTTATACTGATAATTTCCATAATAAAATGATTTTGGGAAAAAAAACAACCCCAAATTATCAAAATAAAAACATTTCTAAACAGTTGAAACATGAAAAAATATTTCTAAATAACTTTGCTTTTGAAACTATCTTTGCTTTTAAAAATTACTTCAGTCCTAAGTGAAAGTTGATTTTCAGGAGTTAAATGACTTGGAAGCAGAGTGAAATAACTTTGCTTTGAGTTGTCAGGCACACAACTGCCTGAGCTGAAACAAAAAAAAAATAAAAACGGAGGGGGAAGGGATTGCATCCTAAAAATGAAAATCAGCCTGAGATGGGAGCTGTGAGTTCTTTTCCTGCAGCACCAGAGGAAGAGGAGGAAGAAGAGGCTCTGAGCACCCTGAGTTTTTCTGCAGACAGGGAGTTTTCACCCAGCCACAGGTGGCTGCTTTCCAGTGCAATAAACTACAGTGGCTGCAAACTCAACTCCAATCGCCTTTTAAGTGTTTTATCTGTTGTCTTGACATGCATCTTTTATTGCCAGAGCTCTTGTAAAAGTGTTTTGAAGCCTATCCTGCTGAGCAGATCCCCAGCTGAGTGGGTCTGCAGTTGTGGCAAGGGGGAACACATGCTCATGAGCCCTCTTAAGTCTGTAAGGAATGGCAGCCTTTCCTCTGGAAGTGCTCTTTTGGAACGGTTTCAGTCTTCAACAAAGGCAGGAGGAATGGGAGAGTTGCACATATGGACATCTCATGGTTGGACAGATCTATTTAAAGTCTGTTAAGATCTAAGAGCAAGAACAAAGTTCATCTTGATCCTGTCCCTTCCTAAAGGAAAGGATGAAAGTCGATCATGCCCCATCCATGGTGAGCTGATGGATAGTGTTTGTGATAACTTTTCTTGTGAAAGTCATTTGAAGCACCTCTTCTTTTATTGCAGCTGAGATCAGTCCAATGGCTTGAGCTCTAAACATGGCTCTGGATCAGCAGCAAGGCCCTCTCAGGACCCACCAACCTGCACAGGGACCATCTTCCAGGGACCACAGACAATTTTTTAAGTCTCATCTATTATTACACAGCTCTTCAATCCCTCCTCAGAGGACATGTTTGCCTCAGACTACTCAAGTTTTCCTCCTCCTGATGAATTATTTTGACATTCACAGCCCTATTACCTGTTAGAGTTTGGTGGCCTCTGAGTAAGAACCCACCACCACTGCTTTGCAAGTCCTTTCATGGTCTTTACACATATCAGGCTTTCTTGTGCAGGCAGTATTGCTGGGCCTGCCTGGTCTCCAGATGCTTATGTATATTAATGTGTATGGAGATGTCTCCTTGCTTGGAGAAGAAAGTGCAGCAAGAAATACCTGTTCTGGCAACCTCTGAGTCCTTCCAGCGGAGCTGTTTGAAGAGATGCCACATGATGCAGCACAGACTCTTCTTCTGCTCCTTGTTGGGATTCTCTGTGGCTTTGTCAAGCAGGAAATATTTCAGAAGCATATGAAAATGGCTCCTGAAACTTCAGTGCACACTTGGAACATGTGATTTTTCCTACCAAATACTTTCCCCAGCCACCTCCTCTTGAAATGCCAGCTAATCCTGTCTTCAGGCAAAGCAACCACCTCCTGCTGCCTTTTGCAATGGGAGGCAGATCCCTGCCTGCCCTCAGACTTCCCTTTATTACCATAACTCCTTCTCTTCCCCTTAAAGCTGTTTTCTTCAAATACAGTGAAAAAAGCCCTCTGTTTTTGGCTCAAACATCCCCCATGGTCAGTTTTCCCCAAGTGCCCATTCCCATCTAGTTGGAGACTCTTCCATGCAGGGCATGGTGGCCGTGGGCAAGGGATGTGCTGTGTCCTGCCATGGTGCACCAGGTGGTCCCCAAGGCTTGTCTGAGGCTCTGTGACTTCCCTCAGGTGCTTTCAGAAACTGCCCAGAGAAATACGTGGGTTTGGGGACAAGGAGCTGGAGGCACCAGGCAGGAGCACACTGGCATGCTCTGCCTGCAGGTTTTGTAGGTGTAGAGATAAATACAGGCAGCCTGTTGAGCAATTCACATGTAGAGGAATTCCTCCCTGGGCGTTCACACAGAGGAATCCTGCCATGAGGTGTCGTTGTGTATGTGGTGCATTTATGGCTTCTGTAAACCATTTTCAGAGCCTTAGAAGAAATCATTTTGGGATGCTTCGAGCTGAAGTCTACTTCTCCATGGTGATAATTTCACATTCCTGCTGTGCTCAGTGATCCTGCCTTCAAAATTATTCCAGTTTCCAGACTGAGGCTCCCTGTGTTTCTATCTGTGATGGGGTGGGTTGAGTGTCTCCTGATGGTGCCGTCACCTGAGGAGGGAATTTAGAAGCTGTGTTCTGTGCCCAGCTGCGATGCCAGCTGAATGCTGCCCCTTGAGTAAGGTCTTAGCTCCTGCTCAGCTCAGAGGGATTGAGAGTATCAGTGCTGTGTTGCATTGCTCCCTGAGAACAGTGTCTTGGGCACCTTGCACACTTCATGAGAAGATGCAGACCAAGCCTTGAGGAGGTTCCACTCTGCAGCCCCAACTTTGCTTGGCATCAGCAGCTTCCTGCCATAATTTGGCTCACTTGTCCTGCTGAGAGGACACTGGGCTTTTTCAAGTCTCCAGGACCCTCAAACCTCAGCCAGGCAGATCTGCACTAGAGATATCTCCACGTAAGCAGGATGATTCCTCACCTTTGAAGCCCAGCTTGTACTGGGTGTCTCAACCCCAACACTTCTGCTCTTGGGGAGCTGACCACAGGGGAGCCACCAAAGATAGGTGTCCCCATGTCACACTGACAGAGGCTCACATGTCAAACCTCTTAGTGGGGGTGGTGGCTGAGGTGGACAGGAGGACAAGCTCCAGAAAGGAGCTGTGTGTGAGTGGTGTGACTTGGATAATTCCAGCTCCTGCCCTCTTCCAGCCTCTTGGAGCTGCATTAGCATGCCTGGATTTCCATGTCGTGACTCTGCAAGCATCTGCAGTGACAGCTGCCAAGCAAGGTGCTAACTAACATGACTAAAGGAATTCACAGCTGGCCCTGGGATTGCCAAATCTCTGCCTTTGACTAGAGACATGTAGTGTTTTTCACCAGTGTCATGTGCCCATGGAAAATATCACCAACAATCAGATACCTCTATCCCTTCTTGCCCCTCCCTCACCTGCCTGTGAGAATTTCAGGAGCTTTAGGACTCAGAAGCAGCTGATGAAACCCCAGGAGCATGACCTAAAGCACAGGCTGTGGGATGCTGGGGCTGTGCTTGCAGATGCAGAGCTGTGGGGAGGGGGAAGGAGAAGCCAAACAGCCCAAAGTCAGAGCTCACCCACTGCTGATGTGGCTCTGCCCTGCAGCCCCTGCTCAGCTGTGTGCAGAGAAGTCTCCTGCCCCCATGAAAAAGCATCCTATTCCCTTATGCATAAGCATCCAGTGAGCCCCTGCTTTCACATCCAAAACAATTTGCACCTGAGTTCTCAATTCACTTACACATGAGCAGCTGAACAACCTACAAGTAAGCATAAAAAGTCATTAACAAGTGTTTTGTGCAGGAGGTGGGCAACCATCACTTCCTAGTACTGAGCTGGAGCAGGAAAAACAAAGTTGGTGACTTGGGAGAGCAGAGCTCTGAGGACACAGATGGAAAAAGTGTTGCATTTGATCTGCCCTAATGGTTTTTTCTTGCAGGCACAAGGCCTGACATTTGTAAACGGTGCAATAGCTGGGGTTTGCAATGGCTATTTGTTCAGACTGCTGTGGCCTTCCTGGCTAAATGTTTTACAGGTATGAGTGTTTGCAATAAATATTGCATCCAGGTTTTTGCAACATTAATTCCTCCATCCTGGTCCTCCGGGACAATGGGTGAAGTCATGACAAGTACGTACATTTGGACTTTGATAATGCTGACCCTGGTATTCTAGTCCATGGTGTAAAGGGTGGAGTTCATAACAGACAAAAAATTGGGGTTGTAATGCTGATAACTCCCAGGCTCTCTGGTCCCTGGGGTCAAGGAGTGAAATTTAGTGCATATGCACACATTGTTTCAGTATTAACCCCTCTGTCTGGTGTGCAGGAAGCTAGAGAGAAGCTTGAAATCATTATGTATTAGGATTATGATGATGTTGAAGGTAAAGTTGATCATGGATTTGTGTTCAAACGGCTTTTAAGGATGATCTTCAAGGAGAGGAGTGAGCAGGGCATGAACTGCAGGGGTTACTGCATTCACCCACGAGTTCCAGTGACCTCACACAGGGGCACCCAAAAGGTTCCCGCCTGAGCAGCTGGTGTGTGCCTGCATGAGCACCCTATTAATTCATGCATGAGTCCCCAGACAACGCCTGCCCAGATCATCCATGCCTGGGCAGCACATCCATGTCCCCATGACTGCCTGACCAATTCACACATGAGAGCCCTTTCTGTCCATGCACGAGCACCCGAGTGAGTCACGCGCCAGTGTCTGGCTTGCTCACGCATGGGCACCCAATTAATCCGTGGAGCAGCGCCAAGTTAATTTATGCATTGTCACCCAACTGGTTCATGCCTGAACACCCAAACAGCTCAGGAAAGGGCGATGGGAAGGTGGTGTTAACTGGTAGGAACAGAAATGAAGCCAGAACTCTCCAGGCTGAGACTGTTTTACCTGCAGTGCTGCTGAGTTCCTGATCATGCAGCAGCAGGGTCACTTAGGACCAGACTCTAGGTCGTGGAAGGGAGCTGGAAAGAGGGAGGCAGGGGCGGGTTTTGTCCTGATGGTGGTGCTGGGATCATTGCCTGGCTTGCTGTGTAAAGGGACTCCTACAGCACCGCAGATGGGACAGGACCTTTGGGAGCATCCCTTTCTACGTGCTTTATTTTTACCACTCTAAGCAGCTCCCTAGATGAGTTTTGTGGCACATTTTGTGGTCTGAAAAGCTTTGCCAGCCTCCTGTGCCTGGACTTCTGGGGGAGTAGAAAATCCAGCTGCAGGCAATTATGTTCTTTAGACAAAAAGCCGTGGGTTTTTTTGACTGCCGACTTTTAATTGCTTTGCAGTGAGCACATCAATAGGGGTAACCTGTCACCACCCAGCCACTCCGAAACTGGCCACTGGGCTAAGATCTGAAATTTAAATACTGTGGTTTCTACCTCACAGGGGCCAGAGCATCATGACTGAGACTGTCTCTGCTGCACAAGCATCTTATGGGGGTTGGGTGTTTCACCTGGGGCTTTCTGCACAGCACAAGAGAGCACAGGATCCTCCACCAAGGTAGGGGTTGGGTCAGATGGCCACTTTCTTGTTCTCTGCAGGCACACGGAGGTGAAACTGCTGTCTCAGGCAAATGGCCACCCACAGCCAACCATTGCCTCTGTTCAGCTGTTTGGGTGTTACTGCAGATGCTATTTATTTGGTTGTCTTTTTGTTCTGCACTGCATGACCCAGCAAACACAAATAATTGACCGTTGCAGGGTTGAATGACAAATAATAATCAGGTAAGCACAGGCATATTTGCACAAGAAAGAGACAAAGTAGGTGGTGCTGAGGTTGAAGGCATTAAATCAGTTTAAGAACAAACTCAGCAGAAATCCCCACTTATTTCCTTTATTTCCATGTGGACCTGATTTCCACTGATCTCAGGTAACTCGGGGAAACCCAGCTTAACCTTAGAAAAGCTCACACAGAGCTTTACAGGACAATTTTCAAAGCTCACACCTCCTGAACCACGGAGTGCTCATTGCAGACATAGACCCTGGAGGCCAAATCCTTCCTTGGACTTTGCTTCTGGACAGGGAAAACCAGTTTGGTGTGGTTGAGTCTGTGAGTGCCTCTGCCAGAGTGCCCAGCTGAACACAGCAGAGGGATGGGGTTCATACAGGGAGCAGGAGGCTGGGGGGCTGTGAGTGATGGCCACTCTGAGGTGTCCCCAGCCATCCATCCCTGCCTGGCCATGGATGGAGCTGCCTTGCCTTGGCATGGTTGTTTTGGGAGTGGAACTTCAAGGCAAAGTGCACTTTGCACCTTGCAGATGGAGCTTAACACTGGGAGGATGGGATGGACTCTGTGCTCCTCATTCAGCTCAAATGATACATCCATCTCACATTCAGGGGAGAATTCTTCTCTCACACATCTGCTGCCCACCTGGGATGCTGAAAAAAAACCCACCCTTTTTCTCTGCCCTTTTCTAATTTTTGTCATAGGAGAAAAATTGTGACTTTTTAAAAAAGGGACAGGGAAACCTAACCTTTAGGAATTATTTAAGATTTTTTTTTTTTTTTTTTTTTTAAAAAGAAGTGTTTTCTCTTCCCAAAGCTTAAACCAAAATGCTTTGCTGGGGTTTTTTGGTAGAGGGGTTTTTTTTTCAGTTGGTTTTTCTTTGGGAGGAGGTGAGTGGGGTAGGGTTTTTTTTTTTGTTTTTTTAAAGTTAGGCAGCTGCTCTGTCCCAGACAGACATGAGCTGGCCACAAGGACTGAATAACCTCTCACAGCAACTCCTGAGCCCCAGGATGGAGCATGGGCAGGCAGGAGGCTCTGCTTTGCATGGACACCCTGGAATATGCCAAACACCCCTCCTATGGCTGAGGTTGAGCAGAGCTAGCAAAAAATTTTCTCTTCCTCAATCGAGATTTGCAACTGCTCTGTTCCAGGTTTGCCAAACACCATGGCAGCAAGAGCTGGCAAACCTTTCTCAAAACAAAAGCTCCATGGGGCTGGGTGAAGCTGAGAAGGCTCCTAAATTAATAAACGTAAAAGCAGAAGAAACCCACACCAGGGCAGTTACTTTAATGGAAATAAGCTGCTTGATTTTGCCCTTGAAAGTTTGTGGCGTTTAAAACAATTGTAAACATGTCAGTGTACATGGATACGGTTTCTATAGCAGCACAGCAACAGTTAAGGGCTTGCTCCCAAACATACCCCAAAGGACACTAAAAATAGTGCGTCTGTTGGATCAAAATCTGTATACATATTCGGGAAGACATACAGAAACTAGGAATCTGTGAGCCTCCATCGCGTTTTCCAATTTTTCCCCTTATTTCCTCCCCCTTTTCTGAAGGGGCTGGAAAGAAGGTGCTGAGTTAAGCGGCAGAATGTGGGGAGGGGTGTGCCCGGTGCTGGCACTCCTGTTCCCAATCCTTCCCGCTGCCAAGCCGCTAGGATGCCGTGTCCTCTCCCCACCCTGACACAAGCAGACCTATCAGCCAGGGCTTGAAGAGATTCCTCCTCCTCCTCCTCCTCCTCCTCCTCCTCTGTGTCCTCACGGTTGCCTGGTTGCAAGCACTGCCTGCTCGTTCCTGCCGCATCCCGGGAGCTGCTGCTCTCCCCCGGCAGCCCCGGGCACACGGCAAACTCCGCGTCCCCCTCCCTCCCTGCGCCATCCCAGAGAGGGAGCAGCCCTGCCCATCCCTGCAGCGGGCTGGGAAGGGCCCTGGGTGTGAGCTCTTATGGATTTAGGACTTGGGAAAGTTAACTCCTGCCTTTGAAGCTGCGTTAAAAGCAGCTGGGTGCTCTGCTGAGGCAGAAGTGCCTCCTTCCTCGGCCAGCCTGGCCCAGGCACACGTGTCCATTCCTAGGGTGGCTTTTGCCCACCAGCATCTGCTCTGGCAGCCCAGGGCTGCCTTTGAAGCAGAGGGAGCTTTGCTCGTGTGGTTTGGCAGTGGGAAAAAAGCCTTTCTGGAACGGAGGGTGTGTGCTCCTCGAGAGGAGCGTTCAGAAACACTCCTGTGGCTGCATGGGAAGGGCCTGCAGTGACAACATCCTTGAGTTGAGAGAGCAAAAGTCCATTGTGTTCCTAAGAGACCGTGTGATGCGTGTCACAGCAAAAGCCAAGATGTGCAGCAGAGTAACCAGCCAAAATATACAGCACGACAGAGCCAGCACTGAGAAATCTAGCTTGATGCAAAACAAGGATTTTCAGGGGAAAAGAGAAGCAATCAGGACACGCCATGGGCAATCTGCTTCCCAAAGAACAGGGTCTTAATATTACCCTTTTTTTCCATGCACTTTCACATTCGGGGAAAAGGCCACTTATAAATGCTGAATGAAGGAACACTTAAAATCCCTTGAAGTGAAACTATCTCACATCTTCCTTATTTCATTTTTGTTTTAAAAAGCATCAGTCCTCCCACGACAAAGCACCAAAGATATAATGGCATTTGTTTGACTGCCCCATGGCAGCGGTGCAGTACCCAGTGCATTGTTCATAAATCCAGCATCCCAGCCATGGTTTCAGGAGGGATGCAGGCACAGAGAGCATTGCTCCTGTCTCGTACCTCAAACAGCTCTACTTGTGCTAAAACAATGCTGCTTTTACTATATAAAAGTTTTATGTGTTTTATTTTTTCTGAGTTATGAACAGGTGCCTTCCTGTGTTTTCAACACTTTGCACGCCGCAGCAGTTAATGAGTGACTGGGGGGTCCCTGATAATAAAATCTGCACAAGTGGATTTATTGTGGGCATTAGTTTGCAAAATAATACCTTCATAAAGAAACATTGCAGGGTCAGTATTGAGGAAATTACTTGCTAGCAGGTTAAAATCATCACCCTGTTCAGCTAATTGGGGTCTCTCAGACACAAGTGACAAATTACATTTAGTATTGCTGCAGCATCTTTAAGTACAAAGCATTAGCATCTCACCTTGCTTTCTGTTTTTATTCTGCGGAGCTCAGATTCCTCTGTTTTGACAAATGGCTTCACTGAAAGTTTTGTCTGTGTTCCCTGAGCAGCATTCCTAGTAAAATGAGAATCACAAGCTAGAAACAGCACAACAAACCACAAGGAAGGAAAACCAAAGCAGCTGCATCACAACACCTTTGAGATCTGTCTGGGATTTTGTGATTTTCCTACATTTCATGCTGGTTAAAGGCAAGCAAAGCAAGCTGCCAGCAAGGCAGTGTGGCCACAACAATGGCCTCAGAGCTGTGGGACAGGGTCCAGCTGCTCTCTGGCCATGCAGCCCTGTGCTTTGAAGGATGGCTGTGGCACCACATGTCCTCCTGTCTTTTGCTTTGCCCTTCCAGCAGTCCTATCCCCTGCCTTTAGGATATGACTACCCTCAGTGTGGCCTGAATTGCTGTTTGTTTGGGGACAAGGGGCACTGGGGCAAAAAAACCCTTGGGCTGAAGTCTGGCTATGGCATGAGCTACTTGTTTATGCAACAGAAGATGTACTGACACCATTCCCAAGACAAACGGGGTGATGGAGCCAGGGTCTAGACTTTTTGACTTCACCTAGTCCTTCCTTGCACATCACCCCTGCTCTCCACTTCTATGCTGCCACCGTTCTCAGTGCCAAAGAGGAAAGCTCTCTCCACCCCAAGACATCTAGAGAAAGATCATGCCTATGCTCAGCCAGGGTTAAACTGTAGTTTTGGCTTCAGCCTTGCATTCCCAGCCACCTCCATGCAGGCTAGGCCAGAGGAGAGCCCAGACACACTGTCTCCCAGCTGATTTTACTCATGGGTTATTTAAAGCAGACATTGATAGCTCTGAAGTCGCAGCAGCTGAGCGTGGCCGCCAGTGGCTAATGAAGGTGAATGTCAGGACTCATCATCAAAGTGATTAGTATAATTAAACTGAGCTGTGAAATGCCAGTGCCAGCAGCAGAGAAGTCCCTCTGAGGTTTGCTTCACTGGATTGAAAACTAGGTGCTTCCTCTGAATCCCCTGATGCACTATCTGGTTTTCCTTTGGTTTTCCTTTGCATCAGCTCTCCTGTTCTGAGGCAGCTGCTTGTGCTGTGACTATGGACAAAGTGCTGCTTTTTTTTTTCTTGTGGTCTCACTTCCCAAGCTATAAAGCACAGGTGAAAATACTGAGCTGCCTACCTGACAAGGCTGATGTGCAGATTAATTAATATTTCTCAAGTGCCCTGAAATTTGCCAAGAATTATTGCTACATAACATCTGTTGCTACGTAGTGAAAATTGCCACCACTGGAACCAGGCACAAACACAGCACTTACATTTCCTGGCCTCACAGGGATCAAACCCAGCTTTGCTACGAGTCTGTATCCAACAAAAATCTTCCTTTTCGCCTCTCTGATGTTTTGCTCATGTGGTTTCTGCAGCTTTCATTGTTCCCTTTGGTTTGTTGGACGGTACAAGACAACACCATTGGTTGCCTCTGTGTGCCCCATCCCAGAGCAGCACAAGAGATGGGATCTGTCAAGGCCAGGGGTGGGAACTGTACCCAGGGACAGTGTCAACACCCAGCCCTGAGAAACTGCTTGGCTCCAGCAAAGCAAGGGTGGACCTGCCAAGCTCTCTGATACCACACCTCAGTGTGTCTGAGTGACTCACGAGGCATTCCACAACTGTTTTGTTTCTCTTCCCCTTTTGCAGGGAATTTCCCTTTGGGAAATTAAGGGGGTTTTAAAAACAACATGTTTGCCCCTCCACTTTCTAGTTTTCCTGCTGGCAAAGCCTTGTTTCTGATGGCAGTGAACCTTGGCTTGGTGGGCGTCACATTGGTCACTCCTCCTGAGGAGCACCAGTGTTGTCAGCACTGAGGAAGAGGATGAGCTTGGGTTACTCCAATGGCTTTTGGGCCATCATCAAGCTCCAAAGACAACGCATATATTTATAAATCAAGTGTGACGTGGGTGGCTTCCCAGTCCTGAGTCCAGCTGGGAATGTTCTAGTGGTGTCAAAGCCTGCTGCAGCCCCAGATGAGGTTACCCCATCCAAAGTGCTGCCTCTGAGTGGTCTCCAGCTCCCACCACTTCCTACCCATGCCTGGTCAGTGCTTGAGCCCACCAGCCTGCTCCAAAGTGGTGCTGGAATGGGTTATTCCATTGTCACAGACCCAGCAAATATGTATTAGGAGTCATTCATCACCAAGCCATTAGGGGCCATTTGGTGGTGGGGGGTTCTGGCAAAGACCACCAGGAGTGGGTGGATTGGTGTTGCATCTTCCTCAGGATGATGCTGGACACAGTGGAGCCCCCAGAGTCGTGGCTGGTGGGCAGGCAGAGCTGAGCACTTGCAAGGAAGGTGGGATGCTGGCTCCTGCTAGCGAGCCTGTGCTTTCACAGCTCTGATTCATTCTGGGTTGCAGCAGGCTGCCATACCCCGAGCCTGCAGGCGCCTCCAGAACAAGGCTTTTTCCTCTACAGCACCCCAGTGATTTCCTTCAGGGGAGCCCAAGTAAAACTGAGGGGCTGAAGGAGGGAAGTTTTCCCAGCTGAAAGAACAAGATCATGCCAAATGAAGTTCAGTGACTGTAAATGCAAATTAAAGAGTGTCTCCAGGAAATGTTTTGATCCTTTAGGTGAGAGCAAGGGGATTTGATATCAGTCATATTAGCCCAGGAAAGAAACATGGTTATGAATGGCCAGATATTGACTCCAAAATCCAGCAGTGCCCTAAAAAGCTAAGAGAAACCACAAACCATTTGCTAGGATCCAGATGCAGGCTCCTGAGAAGGGGCAAACACAAAGGGCACTGGCAGGTCTGGAGAAGAAAGATCAAGAGCTGCTTGTAGCCCTTTCCCATAGGAGCCCTCAGCTGAATGGAGAAAATGAGAGATTTTAAATGCTCGGAGTACAACACTGGAAGCTCATTGCCCAACACCTCTGTAGCTGGTAGGAGCCTTTCAGTTCCTCCCCCAAAAATGTTACCCATGTCACCAGTGGTGTCCAAACCTCCCTTTGGGTGCTGCCCAAAAAAGACCTGGTGAGCCCAGCCATAGCCAGACCACTGTGGGACTCGTAGGCATCTCACAACCCTCAAAATGAAGGATTGAAGGTGGCTATGCCAGCCTGGCCTCAGGGGGAATTTCAATCAGGTCCTGGCTGCAAATCTCCCTGGAGCAATGATTAAGCAAGCCTTGTCATGACAGAGCCCATGGTGGCCTCTTTCCCTTTAACTTCTTCCTTGGACTGACAGACTTAAGCCATCCAGAAAACACTGTGTTAATCATATTGTTTGAGGGAGAAAGCCGAAGAAAGAGTATTACTCTGTTACCACGCAGCCAGCTCATGTGGCTTAAATCATAGCTACAACAAGCAGGCCTTCTGGCAGATGAGTTCTCAGGCAGAAAGCAGAGGGGGAGAAAAAAGAGACAAAAAAAACCTCAAAAAGCATAGCATTGGCTGCATATACTGAATGCAAGCAAAAACACACATACGTCTGTGGTTTTGTATGTTTTCAAGGAGTCAAAGTCTGTTTTGTTTCTTCAACCAACTGATAAACTGGACCTATCCTGTGGGTGCTGGGGGCACTCACATGCTGATTATGTCCTGCTTTTCTTACTACTTCACCCTCCAGACTGATACAGCAGCTGTAGCGAGCGACGCGTGGTGTTTTCATTTCGCCTCATTAAAGGCATTTAAACGTGCCTTGCTCAAGTAACACCTGCCTCCTCCATTTTTCGGGTTGTGCTGTGGGTTGGGTGAGGGGGAGACGCTGCCACATCCCTCTCCCTGGGAAAATGCATGTGTTCTTCCACACAGCAGCTTCAGAGATTGTGTTTTAGAGAAGAACAAAAGAAAAAGAAGAGGGGGTGAGGGAGAAAAGACTTTAATTTTGAGACTGGATGTCTGGGAAAGCTGAGATTTGTGTTCACATGGTCCATGGGAGGACAGCTGTGATGTTGAGCAACAGCCAAGCACCATCTCCCACCTGAGCAACCCAAGAGATGCACCTGGGAGCTGCTGCTGGAGCTCTTGCTTACTGCACCAAGTAGAGCACAGTTGGTGGAGAAATCACTGCAAATGCTGAACAAACTTTCCCTCTAGATCCACAATCAAGGCCAAGCAGTGAAATATATCCCAGAACCCATGGGATGCAATCTTGTCCTCAGCAAAGGGACAGTAGGAGGTCTCATGTTCTGCTTAAACTTCCTCTTTCGTGGTTATATTCAAAAGGAGGTCCTCTGAAAGGACTACAATTTTTGTTCCACATAATTAAGCAATTAATGTATGTATGTATGTCAGGGGGATCCACACATGTCCATCCAGGTGGCTGACTCCTGTGACACCCCTGTGGCATCCTGACTAAACACTGTGCTGGTACCGCAGCTCCCTCCCTCCCTCCCTCCCTCCCTCCCTCCCTCCCTCCCTCCCTCCCTCCCTCCCTCCCTCCTCTCTGCCTTTATGAAGTGCCCCTTGATTTTACAGCTCTGCAAATACACTTTGAGAGGGTAGATGTTTGCTTATTAACTTAAAGCAAATTACATTTCTAAGAACTGGTGGAAGAACGTAATTTAATCGGCGAACACGATCAGCCTGATTGATTGTGGATGATTGCACAGCCACCCCTTTACTCTGCCTGAGTGCAGTGCAGGTGCAAGTGCACACCACTAGGCATGGAAAAGGAAGAATCACCTGCCAGGCTTGGGATGCTCCAATTTTTCTACAATGATTTGATGATTAGCCCCTGATGAACCCAAGGCTGAGTTTGTGACAACTCGAAGGAATTAGCACGCTCCTTCGGAAAAGCCCAACACCTGATGATCAGGCCGACATCAGCGCTCAGGGCACAGTGTCATGTCTTGTGTTTGACAAGCTCTGACCTTGTGTCCACCTGAGCTAAATATTAACTTCCTCAACCCTTCCAAGAAGGAATTCAGCATCGACTTGTAATCTTAAATATTTTCACGCGACTGACTAATGACTTAATCACAGCTCGTGGCACTGAGCCACGCTGATTACCCACGCAGGCAGGAATTGCAGCATGTTGTGGCACCAGCAGCTGCCCAGCACCCTGTCATCATGCTCAGTCCCAGCAGCATCAGTCCCCCATGAAATTTGCTTGGGTGTAGGTTTGAATCCCTTGGAATCTTACGGGTTGAATGAGAAAGGTGATGTGAGCTTCAGTTTTGTAACCTAGGGAGGCAGCTGGTTTAGAGAGGCATCAGGACACCCCTGGGGGACACAGGTTCTTCCCCAGGAATGAGGGGCCTCTCCAAGGTTTTGGGGATGACTTGGTGAAGTATCCTGTCAAGTTGAACTTGGCAGCCCAGGTCTGGAAAATGATCTGGGCACGGCCAGGAGATGCTCTGGAGAGTTTTGGACTGGTCATGGTGCTTTAGGGGATGCAGTGTTTAGCAGCGTGGCCCTGAACCCAGCCAAGCCACTCTGGCTGGGGATCATTTCATTTAATAGTATAGAGAGGGGCAGTGAGGTGTGAATGAACTGTTGCTGTTGGGGCCATATGCAGTTAAGAGTAGCACAGAAACCTGGCCAAGAGCCTTCACTGCTTCCTCGTTGCCGCAGTGAGCTCACAGGACGATACGTGCTCCGATGGGAACATTAGAGGGGACCATGTGTCACTTTATTTTGCATCTGACTCAGACAGCCTGCTCAACACGAGCACTGGAACAGCGTGTGGCTGTCAGAAAACAGAAAATAGTTGTTTAAATATCAAAGATTATTTCAGAGCTCCAATTGTCTGAGTCGCAGCTCCAAGTTTCAGTGCTGGGAGGGGAAATCTGTGTAAAATGAGATGGGTCAGCAAAGGTGATGGTCTACCTACCTCCCATTCCTTTTCCAGTGAATTATCCATGGTGCTGGCTCATCTCAGTCCAGCTTGACTCCCCCAAAACACTGAGTATTTTATGTTTCAGCTTCCTGCTGTCTCTCCATGTAGTGGTACAAGCTTGTGGTACAAGGGTACATGGCAAGATCAGAGGAAAAAGCAGCCCCCAGGCTTCCTCTCAGCAAGGAGCTGAGTTCTGAAGCCCAGTTTTTAGCACCAGCTTCTCCAGATCTCTGGGCATGTCGCAGAGGACTTTAAGCTGTCAGTGGTGATTGCCCTTTTTCCATAGCAAGGGACATGTGTTAAATATAAGGAAATACTGAAAAGAGTCACCAAACTCATCTGTTTCCCTTTTTTTTTTAAGTAAGGAGAGAAAAGCTTTCTGAATTTTTTTTCTCCTATGAGAGGAATGTTTTGTAATGCTGATTTGTCTCTTAAGCTTCCTCTGAAACGTCTTTGAGAAAGAAATGAACCCTGAGGCAGGATCGAGATGAAAAGGGAACTGGGAGCAGTGCTAAGCCAGGGGGTTGTGCAAAGGATAAATGCTTGCATGGATATAAGAAGGGATTGGGCCAATTAATGAAACAGAAATCCATCATAAAGGTACTAATTTAGACTTAGATAAAACATGGTCCCTCAGCAATGGGACACAAGCCCTGGTCTGGCTGCAGGTGCTCTCCCAGGACAGGGCCAGGCTCAGCACTGGCATCGCTGGCGCCCAGGATTCCTCCTTGAGGCAGCTGGGACAAGGCTGCAGCAAGGATGCTGGGATATTGGAAATATCTCACCATCATTCCCTCTTCTGCAGGAGGGTGGTATGGCCAGGCAAATGAGGAAAGAGCCTCCCAAGGGGAAAAGTGAGAGACACATCAGATGCTACAGAAGAGCACAGCGTGTGACAGCAACCTGGAGCAGCTCTTGGGACCTGAAGGGAACCCCATTCAACACAGCAAGAGGCACTGTTTGCTGTGGCAGGACACAAATGCTGGGGGCAAGGCTCTGTACTGTGAATGCCAAGCTCATCCTCTCCCCCCAGGCTTTCCTCAGCAGTCCATGTCTGCTTCTGCCAGCTGCACCTAATTCCTGTATAGCTTAGTAAAGTGAGCATGGGAGACCAGCGTGAGGCCTTCTGTAATCTGGTCTCAGGATGCCCCAGGCATAATATTCACCTCTCCACACCCCAGTTTCCTCATGTAAATTGGATAATAATGAGATCTGTTACCACTGTCGCGTTACATCACGTGTGTGGCAAGTGATTCACTACACGCAAAGCTCTGAGCACATCGGGCAGCACGCAGGGGTCAGGCAGCAGCCGCTCATTCCAGCACAGTGCCTGTCCATGATTGCAGCGGTTTCCCACCTATCCCTTGCCTTCTTCCCCATCCCATCTCCTTCAACTTTTGCCCACCATCCCTGGAAAGGCAGCACCTGGTCCCTGTATTGAAACATGACTTGCATGCAGGAGGGACTCAGCAGGTTTTCCATGTCAGAGCTGGAGCCAGGAGCTTCTCCACCCATGTCTCCACACTGCTGCCACCTGCCACCCATCTGCCACGTGCCTGCACGTGTGTTCCTTACTCCCTCGTGCCTGAATCCCATGGGAACCTCCAGCAGCTGTGGGGAGATGTGGGACACGCTCCCACTCAGGGCTGAGGGTCTGACTTGCAGCGTAGCGAAGGATGAGATGATGCTGGTAACGGGAGCTCAGCAAAGAAGGGATTAAAGTGTGCCCTGATCAGAGGGCTGTAAATACCTGGGTTGGAAATGTGGCAGGGAACAGTGAGCTGTGAGCACAGAGAACAAATTTACAGCAATTCCAAAGGCAAACCAATAAACGCTCCGAGAAGAGCTCAGTTTTAACACCAGGCTTTGTTTGCAGCAGCCACCAAAAGCTGGGGTGTGGTGAATTTGCCATCAGGGCTATTTTTATCTCAGGTGTTTTAAAAGAATAATGCCTTTGAGGAAAAAGCTATTTTTGGGATGTGCAGGGTTACACGTTACACCAGAGATCATGAGGGATGATCACCCAGACCCCTTTTGTTCTTATAATCTGGGAGCTTTGAGTTATATCTCTTAATCTCTCCTTAAAAACCCCAGGGCCAGTGAAACTCAAGTTAATGATGGGTAGAGCTTACACAGCCTGGCACCACTAATATTTCTGGCCCTGGATAATTTTTCAGCAGCTCATGGTGTGATGACTACAAAAGCAAATCCATTGACTCACCATGTTTAAGAAAAAAAATTTAAGACCACATCAAGGCTGTGATTTCTCTTAAGCTATGGAAAACATAGAACAAAATCAATTAATATAGTCTTTCTTTATGTGGCTAGAAGGGTCTTTCAGTTGAAAGACATATATATAATTTATATATATGTATATATATACATATATGGGCATATACACATACATACATTTTTCTATACATCCATATGTGTGTATACATACACACACACACGTGCACACATGGAATTGTAGAATTGTAGAATGTTAAGGATTTGGAAAGGACCTTAAAGATCATCTAGTTCCAACAGCCTGCCCTGGCCAGGGACACCTTCCATTAGACCAAGTGGCTCAAGGTCTTGTCCAGCCTGGCTTTGAACACTGCCAGGGTTGGAGCATCCACAAACCTCCCTGGGCAGCCTGTTCCAGAGTCTCACCACTCTCACACTCGAAAAAAATTCTTCCTAATATCCAGCCTCAATCTCCTCTCTTTCAGATTGTACCCATTACTCTTTGTCCTATCGCTACAGCTTCTCTGGCTCCTCTGAAGGTTCCCCTTCAGGTACTGGAAGGCTGCTATGTGCTCTCACACCATCTTCTCCTCTCTGGGCTAAACAGTCCCAACTTTCTCAGTATGTCTTAGTGTGGGAGGAGCTCCAGTCCTCTTATCAGCTTCATGGCCCTTCTCTGGACTTGCTCTAACAGTTCCATGTCCTTCTTACGTTGGGGACACCAGAACCGTATGCACTATTCCAGGTGGGGTCTCACAAGAACAGAATGGGAGGGGGGGTAACCTACTGGCCGTACTCCTTTGGAGGCAGCCCGAGACTCTGCGAGCTTTCAGCGCTGCGCAGCACACGAAGCGCAGGTAAGTGGACTCGCACACACACCTGCACACAGGTACACACCTGCACACAGGTACACACCTGCACACAGGTACACACCTGCACACAGGTGCTTGGGCACACGGGCTGTGCTCAGCGGGGGCGGGGAACGGGACTACAACTCCCGCCATGCCCCGGGGCGGGCAGGGGGCGTGTCCCCGCCAGGCCCCGCCCCGGCGGTGTGGCGCGCGGTGAGGCGGGGCGGGGGGGGCGCGCGCGGCAGTCGGTGTGAGGGCGGCGGAGCCGGCGGCGTCCATCGGCTTCTTCTCTCCAGCCGCTTCCCGGTAGCTGCCGCTGCTGCTCCCTGGCCCGTGGCTCGCAGCACCGGCCCGCCCGAGCCCTGCCGGCCGGAGGTGAACGCTCTGAGCCTTCTTCCCTTGTCGCCCAGTCGGAACTATCGCCCTCCGCGCGGCCGTGAGGAGCCTGAGGCTGCCCCTTCCCCCCGCTCCCGGCCTGCCGGCGTGGGCTGCCTCTTCTGCCCGTTTCCTTCCTCCCCGGGGTGAGTATCGTGCCTGTCGCGACAGAGCCCCATCCCCGCGCTGCTATTGAAGGGATGGGGGGCCTGCCTGGGGCCTGCCCCCTTCTGCCTTCCTCGGGCTCCTTCCTCCCCTCTCGCCGCCCTGCGCGCTTTGTACTGCGCCTCGCAGGGCTCCCTTGTTGTGGTTGTTTTTAAAATAATTCTCCATTCTTATTTTTTTTTTCCGCTGGGGTTTGGGAAGCTTTTTTTGTCTTCTTTTATTTGTCTTTTTTTTCTTCTTCTTCTTCTTTTTGTTTAATCTTTTTTTGCTTCCCACCCACCCGGAGTTGGCCCCGCTCTGGGGCTGGGTGTGCTGGGGAAGCTCTTTGTCATGGAGCGGCTGCCGAGCCGTCTGCCCTCGGGAAAAACATCACTCGAAAAAAAAAAAAAGGAAAAAAACCCCAAAAAATAGTCTCTCAATACTTGAACACCAGGGTTCTGTTGAATTCGGAGGTGGATTTTTTTTTTTGGCGGTGGTTTATTTTTTGGGGTTAAGAACGAGTTTTCCCCCCCCCCCCGCCAAGTCCATTGATCGCAGCCTCCCGTGCCGGAGTGCGGAATGGGAGCAGCACGCAGGCGGGTGACAACAAAACAAAGGGGGATTTTGTTTGGCTGTTGTTAACCTGAAAAATCTTGGTGGGAAAGCTTGCTTTTTTTTTTTTTTTAATAATTTTTTTTTTTAATCCCTATCTCTTCCAAATTTGATGCTGTTTTACTCTGGAAAAATCCAGCTGGGCGGTGGGTAAGTTGTGTTTTTAATTTTAAGCCTTTTGGAGGAATTGCAGGGTTTCTCTCCCATCTCCTCAGCCCTGGCTCTTTTGTGAGCAGCCCGCCGTCCAGCGCAACTTGTGTCCGGTTTTTCTTTTCACTCTTGTTTTCACCTAGTTGAATAATGCGTTTTCAGGAGGATCTAGTACGAGGAGGACATTTCTGCCTGCAACGGCTGTAGGGAAGATATTCAAAAGGCAGGAGAGAGAAGGAGCAGTTGTGTTTACAGCCGAATAATTTTCGTCTGGTGAAGGGTATATTTTAAAGCAGTTATGTTTTTATACAG
The DNA here is from genome assembly GCF_030490865.1 of Poecile atricapillus. NCBI lineage: Eukaryota > Metazoa > Chordata > Aves > Passeriformes > Paridae > Poecile > Poecile atricapillus. The sequence continues at coordinate 107,101,610 of NC_081251.1, read as the reverse complement.
GAAGCATTTTACTTCCCCCCCCCGCCCCTTTGTTTTTGTTTTAACTTGCATCTCAAAAATTGCAGCTACTTCACCTTTGCAAAATGCAGCTTCTGAAATACATGCAAGAAAAAAGCAGTCTGGCTGTAATGTTGGTGTTTCTGGTCTTAAAGGCCACCCCTTTTTTTTTTTTTTTCTTTTTTTCTCCCCCCCCCCCCCCCCCTCCCCGGGACTCCTCTGCCTTGAAAAAACACTACTTGGCAAGAAAAATTACAAAGCCTTTCAGCTATATAGAAGCTGGCGCTTCTGCATCTGAAGGACGATAGGTTTATTATTTTTTAATTTTTTTTTTCCATTTTGAACGCAAATGGGGGGCGGGGGGAGACCCGGGGGAAAAAAAGGCCGTTTCCGGTTTCTGTTCAGCAGCGTTTCGCATTTTTTTTTTTTTTCCCACAAAGAAGCAGGCTGATGACCTGTTGATGATACATCTTCAGTTGCTTTTTGTTCCAGAAGGCGCCGGTAGGTTAGTGGAGGTGAACAGGCTGCCCAGATCTTCGTTTGCATGTGTTGTTGTGTGGTCTGTGTGGCTTTGTAATGTTTTAGGCCGACAATCGTGGAGTGAGTAATGTAGAGCCAAAGTTCAGACGTCTGCCCGGAACACCTCCCCCTTTCCTCTCCACCACTGTCCCCCCAGAAAAAGCATGGTTTGCTTTTTTGGTATTGCTGAGCATTGGTAGTGGGAAAATTAGACACTCTTGGTGCAAGAGAAGTGTCCTAACTCTTTGAAGTCGTGTGAATGGCCTGGCAGGAAGCTTTAGGAATGCATTTTGGTTGTATGTAGGTTGCTACTGGGTACCTTAAGCTTCAACATATCCTATTTCAAATGAATTAAACATGTAGGAGCACCTACTGTTACACCGAGTAAAGTCGTGTAATGTGTGCCTCATGAATGTTTCCGTTCTTACTAAACACTGGAATGTATTTCTCAACACAGCAAGTCACACTGCTAGTGTTCATCTTAGAAATTAACATTTTGAGTAACTACTAGTATTTCAGTTAAAGAAGAACTTAATTTACTACCTCTGCTACAACCATTTTGTATTTTGGTAGTGATATTGGTTTCTGTTAGGAAACCAGGCACAGACAACAGGATCCTTTCACTTCAGCATTCACAGCTAGTGACTGTGTTTGTAGGTACAAAATAGAGGATCATGTGCTTGGAGCCAGTGGTATTTAAAACTCCTATTCATTTGTAAGGAGCTAATTACAAGTGTTTTTTGATATAAAATGTCTTTTCAGACATTCAGAACCCTGGAATACAGGAAAGCGGAAAACCCAGAGCTGTTTGTAGACGCTAATCCATGCCCTGAGCTAAAAAAGGGAGAATGAGGCTGTTTCATGAGAAATCAGTCGCCTTTAAGTGCATACTTGTAGGCAAAATTACACAGTTGATTAGCAATTCCTGCTGGATGCCAGTAATTGGGGATACTTGTTGCTGGCTGGTCACTGTGTGCCTTGCTGGTTAGATTGTAAGTTTTGACTGAACATTGGGATGAAAAAGTCCGGCTCTTTTGCCTCCTAGACATTCATTCCTTAATCTCCAGATTCACAAGCGTGCTGACAAACTGTCAAAGGAAGTGACAGCAAAGACACGGGATAGGAAGTAGGTCGAGTGCTGCTGAATGCTGCTGAGTTTCAGTGGAAAAAAAGTGAGCATGTTTCCATCTGATCTTGTTTCTGTTTCTTTTCAATCCACCGGTTAGCAGGATGCACCAGGAAGTGTCACACTCCTACTGTAGTTCCCCAGTCCTGCTGAAATTAATATTGCATCTCCAGTCAGGCCCAGTTAGTCTACCTGTGTGAAAAGATTAATGGGGAAGAAGGTAAAATAGCAATTTAATTATGAAAAATCATGTCAGTTGGGTAAAACTCAAGTGTCTCTGTGCCTCTCAGGAGGTGGTGGGCAGCTCGTGGGATGCATTTGCCTGTCCCTGTGCTGCTGTTGGCTCTCCAGTGGGTGCTTGGGGGTGGGCTGGGACAATAAGGTAGCATCATGGCATATTTTTTGTGGCCTTAATGTTTTGTGATGGATGTGGCAATTAGTAGTTACAAGTGGTTGTGTTTCTTGTTTAAAATGTTTGAATGTATGTATTCAAAAGCCTGCCTTTCAAGTTACAAAAGATGGAAGCTCTTTGTCCTGCTAGAAATCCTCCTGAAACTTAAAAAAATGCAAGCTCTACCTTGGTTCTGCCTTATGCTAAAAGCAGTAAAAGCTCTTTGACAGTGACTTGATTTGCAGAAAAATGACAGTCTGTCACACTGTGAGTATGTTCTTTTACAAGTATCCTGTATTTATATTGGTTTATAAAGAAACTTTTTCTTCAGGTAGGCAGAGGTTCTTAGGTGCTTTGCATGAGTGAGTGCACAGCATTTGGGCTACCTAGGTGAGCCCTATGCCATGACCTTCTTTTGCTGACCCATGTGACATGATTTGGAGCACCAAATGTTCCCAGCTGCTCAAAGTGACCTTTCTGGAATAACCCTGTAGTGATGAGTGATTGTGAAATAGTCGACTGGAAACTACAGGCTTTTGCAGGAAAGCTGTTGTCCTCTGCTGGCACCCTGTGCTGGAGGTAGGTGCTCATCAATACCAGTCCTGCTCCAGCAGTGTCTCCTGGCTGGCATGTGAGGTGGCATTTGGGGACGTGGGCTCAAGTGTGAAGGAGTCAGCAGCTTGTTTGGTTGAGGCTGAATGCAGTGCCTGGGTGGGAGTGTTTGGTTAAGGATTGATGGTATCCTCTGTGGCCTGCCATGCAGGAGCACGGCTCAGTTCATGAACAGGTAATAAAAGTTAATCTGCTGACCTTGGTTTTAATCCAGGCTGCTGGATTTAATCACAGGGACTTGAATGCCACCCATGGTACTTATGTAAATGCTGAGTTTTGGGCTTGAATCCTACTTGAGAGCAGAGAGGCCTAAACCTTGCAGTGAATTTCTGGCTGTGGTTTGGGAGTATCCTATAATTTTACTCTTCTAAGTAAAGCTATATTGCAGTTTTTAGATTAGGAACGTTCAAAACCTCTTACTCTGTTCCAGTAATTATATTCCTGTCAGGAAGAGGATTTGTTCAATTCACACTCACTTTCCTTGTTCACCTGTATATGTTGTAGAAGGCTTGTGACATGTGTCAATGTTGGCTCAAAATGCTCTTGGTCTGCCTTGATGTTGGCTAGACAGCTATGCCAACCAGGTGTTTTTCTGTGCCAGCCTTGTCTGTAGAAGTTAATTGCACAAATGTGTTTTTAGAAGGGAGAAAAGCATTCCTTGTGAGAAGTATTTTTTAATAGTACAGAGATATTTGGGGCAGGGAGGTGCTGCTACATCTGGGTGTGTAAATCTGCGTGAACACAAGGAATGCAAGGAGGGTATTGAAAGGCTATAGCTAAAAAGGCCTAAACCAGAAATGATCTCTGGAATATTTTTTTTTGTTGTTATTATTAAGGGTAGTTGATAATATGAATAGCTGCTAGATAATGATACTGTGTAGATTGATTGAGGTTTTGACTGAATGGGATATATAAATGTGTAGGTACTTGCAGGTTATGTATTTTGGAGTAAGTTAGTCAAATAGGATTCTCTGGGGGATAGTTTGTTGGAGCTAGGACTTGAAGATACAAAACAGCAAACAAAACCCAGAAAAATAATAGAACACAAATCCCTGCCCAGCCAGAATTTTCTTTAAAGTAGACCACTATAGATGTTTTTTTTCTTCCATTGCCAATTGATTCATCTGTCTGGATGTACATAGCTGCTTGTATTTCAAGTTTGTAATGTTTCTGTAACTATATAACTCTTTGGGTTTTATTACAAATGCTTAAAAAGACTCTTTTCTGAGTATCTGGGGTACCTATTTTCCTTACTTTATGGACAAGGTAGGGAAAAGTGTATTTGAGGGCACTGATTTTGTTTTTGTTGAGAAGGCTGTCAAGATTTGACTTTGGTGGAGCTCAGGGCCTGCAAGAATTTCTGAAGGCATAGTGAGAAGAAATTTGGTGGTGTGATTTGTACATCTCACACCGTCCTGCTTGTCTCTTCAGTGTTTCTGCTTAATTATCTGAACCATGTAGTGAGCAACTGGAAAGTTGCAGCTGTTGGGTTAGTTTGTCCCTGCCAGCTTATCCCCATGGAGGGTAACCCCTTAATCTGGGCCAAAAACACTAATGGCTTCATTGTTCTTGGGGTCAGGGCAGTCATACCGGCATCTCTGGGTCAGATCTAACTTAAAATGTTTCACCCAGCTGGTCATCTTTGCCCAGGAATTGATCAGTGAACACTTGAATTGTCTGGAACAGCTTGCAAGGCACCCACGTAGAGCTCTGGGCTTTAGGAATGGGAGCCTGTGTGCCTGTGCAGCCTGCACATAGGGCCCCCTTAAACATCACATCCTATGGGATGCTGTAAGACAAGGTTTAACTAGTCACAAAGTTAGGCTTAGGGGGGTTCGATATGTTTGTAGTTCCTTTCCCTGTGTCAAGTTCATGCCTTTTTGGCAGTTGCAAGTCTGCCCTAAAGTGCCCACTTTCTCTCTTCCCAGGTCCTTCTGCTTTTAATAGTCTAGCAGTGTTAAACAATAAGGACTTGATTTTTAAAATCATACAGTCTTGAGTACTGAATCTGTATTTTCTTTGTCCTAAGACAGATTGTTCATGTTAAATGATAAAAGTGGTCCCTGAAGAATTTTCTCTAAGAAATCTCAAGGCTCCTCTTCTCTTTAAGTGTTAATATGTATACTGAGATTTTTGTCTCATGCTGCCTTGATATCCTTTCCATTTACCTGAAGCAGCTGTAGTTCCATACAATATTTTTACAAGAGTAATTATTGTCTTAATCATCATTTAACACAAGTTTCAACAGGGAAAATAAGCAATGTTTCTTAGGTCAGATGATGGAGCTGAATTGTTTAATTGGTATGATGTTAGGGGTAAAAATGCACAATTTATCGTATATGAGGGCTTACTATGAGTAATTTACTTATTTTTAAAGAACTTGTTGCTCATTTTGCTTTTTTAATGCACCTCTTGGTATAAACTGCTATATTCTAAAAATGTCAGTTCTGTCATTTCCCGCTAATCTTTTTTTCTCTGTTTGGCTTGGTTTACTTTTTTCCTGAGCCACTTCAAATACTCTGAGTGCTCACCGTGGAAGAAAATAAATGCAGGTAGACACAAGCTTCTGTGTTTAGAATGCTGCTGTACTTTAAAGTTAGCAGAAGATGACTTTGAACTTCTGCGCCACAGTACAAGAATAAAGTGGTTTCAACCCTTACTAATATTGGAGGTAGGGTATGTGCCCTGTCTTGGATTTGGATCAGACTCCTTTTTGCTGGGCAACTGCCATGTTTTGAATTTAGGAACATGCTACAAAATCTTCTGATAGAAACTGGGAGTTCCTCCTGTGTAGGAAACCAGGGTAGTTGACGTAATATTTGAGAAGCCAGAGTTACGGACTGTTCAGTCCATACTGCTATTTTCATCTTCATGATCAAGCTTTCCTGGTAATTTGGTTTCAGTTTTGGGATGCTGCTTTCAGAAGTCCACAAAAAAAATGTATCATGCCCACAAGGGGCATGAGCACATTGTCTGTGCAGTTAAATAGTTACAAGGGGAGAAGATAATAGTCCAGCTGTAAAACAAGTCATTGTGGTAACACCTAATTTCAGCACCCGCTAGTTGTGAGGGTATTTTTTTAATGTACTTTCAATAAATGGAGAACCAGCTGGAATGGCCTGAAACTTAGAACAGTTAAAAACTGCTTTTCAACAGGGCAAAGGTGTAACAGTTCTTCAGTACGTAGTGCAGAGAACCAGAAGGCCCAAGAGCAGACACTTAATTTGTTCTTCTTCTCATGTGATGATGTTGAGGCAAATTTGTGATGGTAGTGCTGACGCTTGAGGTAGACTTCTTCCTGCTCTAATCTACTGTCCTTGTGCCTCTTAAAGTTAAAAGATTGTGTTTTAATATACATACATACATATATATAGATATATGTATATACATATCATATATATTTATAACTGCACTTTGTACCCTGGGATTAGCAGACCAAGCCTTAGACAAATTACATTGTAATGCATATTAGTCTGAAGACAGGTGATCACCCCTTTGTGCTCAGATGACTTTCATGGCCAAGTCATCATCTCTTGATTCCTGCGGTAGGTGGATCCATCATACTGGTTCTTTGTTCTTTTTTTTTTTTTTTTAATAATAAGGTAATTGCTATGCTGCTGGTAGCCCACATCAATTGTTTTAGTATTTATTAGGTGCTGCATTTGGTGGATGTGAAATATCATTCCAGTTCAGCTTTTCCTTTTGGTGCAGCATGAGCTGTTGCCTGTTGGATGAGGTTTCTGTGTGCTGCTCAAGGTTGTTCCTGAGGGCTGGGAGTGTACCATGGTGAGGGTAACAGAGGTTTTTCTCTTGTCTTTTTTAAAAGTGATGTATTACTGTATTAAGGCTGTCAGCCACCTGCTGAAGTTGAGGAATTCAGCTTGATCATGCAGGCAAATAAATGCACAAATAGCTTTTATTTTTATCCATTTTTTTCTTGCACATGTGCATATTTATACGGTCAGTACTGTGGCCTGTATTTTAAGCTTTGTCTGAGGGTTTCTGAGCAGCAGATGTGAGCAAAGAGTAGGTTCTTGTACCTCTTTCTGCTGGCTGAGAAAGGTCAGGGTGCTCTAGTAGAAAATGTGGGCTTATAAGCCATTTGTGACTTAGATACAGCAACTACTTTTGAATTCCTGTGCTGATATATATAGGCTATTTAATTTTTTCCTTACTGAAATAAGCATTCATATATCACTCTTCTCACATGTGCACAGACAGCAAGAGGAACCTCTGCCTCAAGAGGGGAAATGTTAAAAGAATTTTTGCTGCCTTTCCCTTACCCCCCAACTTTGGGGAGGGGCTTGTTCAAGTTGCCAGTGTATAAACAGGAGCAGGGAGAGGAACCTGATCCAAAAGGTGAGGGAAGAGTTAATGCTTACTTTAAAACCAAGAGACCAGTCATAGGGAGAAGTGAACATTACCATGTTAATAATCACGTGACCAATCGGGCTGTCTTTTGGTCTCTTGAGTCCACAATAGCAAGTATTGTAGACATTCTGCTATTTTTTTACAGCTGTTAATGAGGAGGAGTAACAGTCAGATTTATCAGGCTGCATTATATATTTCAAAATATCAACCACCAAGAAATAATAGCTTTAAAGATTCAGGTAGTGCTTGGCTGACATATAGCTGAGATAGCATGAGAAGTTTCTTGCCTCACTTTGGGCTGATGTCAAGTGTAGCATTGCCTGTTTTCTCTTGCTGCTCCAGTTTCCCAAGGCAGGGCTGCGGCTGAGACATAACAAAGCTGGAATTGTGTTCGACTCTCCTGTTCAAGAGTGAAAGAGTGCAGGATATAGGAGATGGCAGGGAGAGGAACCTGTGTGCTGAGATGGTGCATGATGTCTCCAAAGCCCCAGAGGGATGTCAGGCTTGTCTCTTGTTTTTTGTCCTTATTTCAAGAAAGGTAAGGAACTCACAGGTGTGTTGATGCTTAATTTGTTAATGTTTGGAGGCTGCTACAGAAATGCAAATAAGTATTCTGTTACTAATCAAACCTTGCTCTGCTTTGAGGCATGTAAACTAATGAGGTAGCAACAAATGTGAAGGTAGGTGAAAAAAATGATAGTGCAGCATGAGTTCCCTGAGTTCAGGCTTCCCATTTTTCTTCTGCTTTCACTGTGTCAGATGTTTGGAAGTGTCAGCATGACTGAGGTCCACATAGAGAGCTTACGTGAGGCACAAACCTGATGCTGAGCAGGAAAGCACAGTGTTCTGGAACGTGGTGAGGTCTAACATCTGTTTTTAACCTTTTGTCACAAGTGGAAGGGATTATAGGATGACAAATAGTGATTCTTTGCTAATGGGCATGGGTTCCATTCAGCATTGTACAATGCATGCCAATTAGATTTAATACAAATGTTCCCCCAGAAAGATCACCTTGATTTAACTTTTTTTTAGATGCATAAAGTAGAAATGAACTGAGGTGCTCTGTTTGTTCTTTAAAGACTAAGTACTATATTTCTAGCTCTTGGCAGACATTGTCCACAAGTACTTCATGTTCCATTGGGCTTGTGCCAAATTTAATGTACCATGTGTACTGAAAGCATCAAAAACAGACTTACTTTAATTTTAGATTTTACAGTTACTGTTATTGATTTTTCTTAGAGCTGTTCCATCCAATCGGCTATCGTCTTCATTTTTTTCCCTGCAGGAATTTGGGGAAGAGCCATGACAGTCTTATTTGTGTGGCTAGGGGCTGTTCATGTCAGTGAGAGCTGTAGATCAGATGTCTCTGCAGTGGCCAGACTCTCCATTTGTAGAAGCTAAATCAGCAGACTGCATTATTTGTGAACTCCTTTCTTCAGTACTGACTGAGATGTTGTGACTGAGGACTGTTAAAAGCAGAGTCTGTCAACTGTCTTTCAAGAAACTTGATTTCTTTAAAATCCTGAGACGAGAAACTGAATGTACCCAAAATTGTGAACTTTGATTTTTCAGCACTTCCATGCTGTATGAATAGAAAGAAGCCTGACAGAAAGACCTTGGACTCCAAAGAGACATTAAATGGAAGAGATAGGGGAGAGAAGCAGAGGACAAGTAGGAATTATGGTAGGTAGACAAAGAGAGGAAGGAAATAACTGAGGGAAAGAATAGGGTATAGTGCAAAACTGCCAACCAGTATGGGCTGGAGTGTTTGTAATGCTACAGTCAGTCCTCAGGTCTGCTGATCCCTGCCTGACAGCTGTGTCTGCTGGCCTCAGATTTTGGCTGTTCATCTTGTATTTTCAACCCTCAAAGCCAAGTAGCTGTGCATAAGCATGGCTTCTGGCCAGATGGCTCATAGCACTCAGAGTGGAACAGGATTCCCCTCCATTGTGTTGATGTGGAGCAGCATGGCATTCGGTGAAGCCTGGGTTTTCCCTTTCACTCCTTCTGCTGAGGCTGCTTTTGTTAAATGGCAGTCTGTTCTGGTTTCTGCTTTGCAACTTTAACAACTCTAGCAGAAGGTAAAGTTGCTCAGTGTTTCAGAGACCTACATCTAAGTGGGGGAGTCTCTCTTGAGTTGAATAAAATCCCAGGGAGTTCTACATTCCCTATTAATAATGATCATTGTAGTTAAAATATGTGGGAATTCCAAATTAGTCTGTATTGGAAGCTTAACCATGGCAGTTGGTGTTTTTTCTTTGGCTCACTCTTATGCTGAGGTACTAAGCATGGTTTTAAGTCAGGTGTCTGTTTCACCCTTTACTCCATCTCAGAGATGTTGATTAGTCTTTGGGAATGTTACTTAAACTTTGACAATCTTCAGATACTATCTCACTATCTTCAGAGACTGTATTTTGTGTCCTACACCTGTCTTCTCATTCCACTCCATGTACTGGAGTCTCTTTTGGAGCCTGTTCAGTTTCTGCAGGTTATCTTTGCCCAGGCAGTGTCAGAAGATGCATTTCCAGCATGCAACCAAATGACCAGTTCAGAAGAACTGCTGGTGGAAGAGTTTTCTAATTGGACCATAACCTATGTTACTGTTGGTGTACCCCAGGTTTTATTGTAGCAACTGATTATGGAGGTACCTCACATTAATGGGAGCAGACAAAATACTGTTTTGTGAAGAAATGTACAGGAAATGACTAAGCCTTGGTGAAGACAGATCTATAGGTTTTTCCAAGTGTGTTTTTTTTTTTAACTGAGACAGAATTTTAATGTTTTCATTCATGGCTGTTACTGTACTTGTTTTCAAGCTTAATTTTACAGCATCTTTCATATAAGCTTAGTTTTAACTCCATATGTTTGCTAATAAGATTATTGCTGTACTAAGCAGTCTTTTACTGATGAATACAGCTTCTGTTACCTAAAAGAACAAAATAAGTTGAATAGAAGAGTGAGAAAACAAAATTAGCTGTAGTTAAAAATGGGAGTAAATTTCCTTGTTTTTCAAGATTCAACATAGCTTTTAAGTACTGCTGAGAAATAAATTCTTATTTCCTGTTATCTCACTACTCATTGATCGATGCGTTTAAAAATACATAATTTTACTATTTTTCTGGAGATGAACACAGTCATATGGAAGGTAGTCCCAGCTCTTTGTTCCTGTTGTCTGTTCAGGTGCACTCAGCACTGAGTAAATTCAGTTTAGAAGCAGTTTGGAGTGTGAGTCTGTGGAAATCATGGGTGTGCAGAACCTTGTGTCATGTAGCTGCTGGGCCACAGGCAGGCCTGCTGCTTTTTCAGGCAGCAGTGCTTTATGCCACCTTAAAATTGTTCAACTGCAGAATGTATTTCTGCTATGCCTTAACAACTAAGTTCAGGCATTCCTGCAGTCATGCAAATAGGTGATAAATAATAGCTCTGTGATGCAGGGCTTCTGTCTTTGCATGCAAAGGTCATGCCTCTGTGGTAGTGGCCAGGTTTGTCAATGAAGAGAAGAATTTGGAAGGGAACTCTGGAGTTCATCTGGTCCAACTCCCCTTACTCCAAGTAGTTTGAAGTTAGAGCCAGCCCTTTCATCTCTTTATTTTGCATGGTTTTGAATAACACACAGCCAGGGTGTCTGCTGACAGTGCTTGTCTAATGCTTACCTGCAACTGGCAGTCTTCTGTAAATGTAAAACTATGACTTATCCAGTATAATTCCAGAACATTTTCTTAAATTTCAGTAAGCCCTGAGCACACCAACTGGCAACTGAATTCCCTCAATAATGTTGAAGAACTGAGCGTTTGAATTGCTTTGCACTAGGAGTACCGACTGGAGAGAAGGGTGTATGCTGTGTTCAAAGACACATTTATTCCAGGAGACACTGAGCCAACCTCTGTGAAACCATTCTTTACAGTGGCTGTGAGTGACAGGTAGATCTCCTACCTGTGCCTCTGCCAGCTGACAGTTCTCAATTGCTGATGTGGATGGGGCTTAACCATATGGTCTCACTCTGGCTTTCTCTCACAGTGTTGAAAATCGGTGTCCTGTCTGCACTAGCAGCTAACTGATCTCAGCTCATTGTTGACAGCCACCATCAGCAACAGGTCCCTTTCTCTCTGCGCGTGAGACTTTTGATTATGTATCGTAAATCCAAGTGGAAGCGCGGTTACAATCTCGAGGGGCTTGGACACGGTGAGTTTGCATCTGCACAGTTGTTCTACAAGAACAAACTTTCTTATTTGCACATGAACTTCTTGCCAAAATTTTCATCTAGAGAATTTGGTAGCTACTTCCAGAGTTCCTTTCAAATAGAGCTTTTATTTAGTTCTGGAAGATTTTGATTGGGATAAGCAGCTAAAAGTACAAGTGTAGAACAATACAAACTACTTCTATTGTCTTGCTGTAACTATCTGTAAAGATATTTGTTCTCTAATCACTATTTTTTTTAAATAAGTGAAAGAATGCTTTAAGTAGTTCATTGGATAGTATCTCTCTACAGCAACCACAGCTTTTATAAAATGTGGGTTATTATATTTGTGACATGCCTTCTAAACTGTGCCAAATTTACTTTCTCATGCCCTAATGTTGGATTTCTACCCAAGGTTGTTTCCAGAGGTTCTGCTACAACATTTACTGCCTGATGAGAGTGATGCCTTCTCTATCTCATCTCCCTGGACTGTGCACACACATAGCTCCCCCTCCCCAGATCTGAGCTATGCAGTCCTTGGCCTGTCTTTATTCCAGACCTGCTGACCAGGGTTTTTCCATGAGCTTTCTCACTAACTCAAGAGAAACAAATTAATTGTGGGAGTTTCCTAAGAGGTTCAGGGAGCTGTGCCTTAAGTTTTGTTATTAGACTGACTGTGTGTCCTTCTGATGTGGTAGACTTAAAATTCTTGCATTGCTTTCTGTAGCTTTGTTTGTGAATGTATCTGTGGCTTGGTCTTTTTCCTTAGCCTTCTGGTTTGAGGACAGCAGCTGCTGCCTCCTCTCAGTATTGCTTGAACCAAAGTAGTAATGTGGTGTTGTGAGAACATCAACTTTACCTTGCTTAGACAAGTTTTATTTTACATCTTAGGGAATTGGAGCAAATAGGTATGAGATGCTAATCATGATAATGTTTTTCATGATCAAAGCTATCAGTTCTTCAATGGCTGCTATTTCTGTTTCAACTGCCAAAGTCTTGAAACTAGTTATGAGCAGTCAGTATTGGTGGTTAACAGCTTGAAACATTGTAGGTATGGGAAACACCAGTTCATTATTCAGCATGAGTTTGCCGACTTGAATTCATACTGCATATTTATTTTAGTTTCTGATCAGCCCTGTATTTCACTGTGCCTCTTGATTTGCTGTCAAGTTTCTATCATGAGTGAATTTTTATTCCAAAATTCCTTAATTCAGCAAGTGTGTTTCAAGGGGAAGCTCTAGAGGTAGTGCAGTATGGTCTAGACCTTTGAAAGTGATCTAGATGTTACAGATTTGTTTTATAAACTTGAGAGTCTTGCTAGAAAATGCATTAGGAAGAAGTTGCTATCTAATGAAACATGGTGGGCAGAGAAGACTTGCTGTGTTCAAGTACTTGTACATAGGCCAAAACTCTTGGAAAAACTCTAGGAAGAGCTGTGAAGCTGTGTTGAAGCTGGTGGCTTGAAAAGCTGGAGTGTATCTGGCATTTAAGTGCTTCATCTCTTCAGAGAAACAGTATGCAACTTAAATATTCCACCTGACAGTGAACATTGTCTCTGACAGTAGTGTAATTATTTTCGAGGTCTGGGGCTTATCCAGGATCAGAGTGGTGAATTAAATTACATGTCCAGCCAAGATTTGTTCTAGTACAGTCTTGCATAGGTAGGCTGATAGTGATCTTGCTTATGCTGCTGAATTCAGTTGCCTTCAGTGCAGCTGAATCCTTACTTACACCTGCATAGTAGGGTTCAAGCATCAGGTTTGGTGAAATGACCTTGTAGATGATGAAAAACAGAATATGGGCTTCAATTTCTTAATTTCTTTCCCTGACTTAGCACACGCTTCTTTTTTTTTTTAACAGTATGCTTAGAAACAAAGTCAGTCCTGCTTTTCAGTACAATTGATCATCTGCTAACAAGATGAGCTACTAGTCTCAGTATTATTTTTGTGAAATATTGGGAAGGTTTAATAAAGTAATGAAAAGAGAGAGGGAGAACTAAGTCTGCTGCTTTGTTACCGTGCCAGGAAATAATCCTTCCTTGCTGACCAGTACCTTAGCTGTTCCAGCCATGGCATGATGTAGTTTTATTTTTTTAACAATGGCTTTATTTAGATTATCCTTTTAACTAATGGTTTTGGCATGCTTTAAAAAGACACTTAAGGAAGAGTATCTTGTTGCAGAATTCCAATCTGGGCTAAACTTACAGGCTGCAAGTATTTTAACTTTTTAAAATTTAATTAGAGAATCTTCATTTATGACACTAAAAACCATCTTTGGAGCATGTTGAGTTTGTAAGCAGTTACCTGAAAGGCTAAAGTTCTGTCAAGGGATTCAGTCTTCTGTACACTGGAGCTGGTTTAGGTTACTCTGTGCATTCGTGGTCAAAAAGAGATTTCATATTGCTTTCAATTAACAAGAAAGCTTTTCTTATGATCTTTGATTTCAGTTGGCTGCCACTTCACTGGGAGTTTCGACTGTAATATTTCAATGCCCCTTTGTGTTAGGCCTTCTGTTATCTTTGCTTAACTTTTGTATTCTGGACCTTATTTTTTTGCCAGTAAAGATAAATCTTGCTGCTGCAGTGTATACAATCATAGAGGTATTGTTTTGGGGGTGAGACTTGCTGCCTTTTTCTTATACAATTTTTATGGTTTAGATATGGACTTCTTTATTCAAACTTAAGGAATAAGCTCCATGCTATGTCTTTGGAAAACAAAGACATTTATATAAATGTATTAATAAAATAATTAGTAAGTAACCTGTAAGGATTTTCATATTGCCAGATGAGGGAGGATGACTAGAAGAAACAGGACTAGCTATGAAAAGAAATCGAGTAATTCCTAAACTTGCACCCCTTCATGTTAGTCTCAGTCCTGTTTTTAAAAAGAAGGACCTGGAACAAGTAAAACATATAGTTAGTCCTGCAGCTGGACTTTGGCAAATCCCAGTACAGCAAATGTGAGGATGCTTAGTTGCCGGTTTTAATGCCAGAAGCAGTAAAATACAGGTCTCTGTCACAAAACTGGGAATGTGCAGTTGTTCCCAAAAGTGGTGCTTTGCTCCAGAGGCACTGAGCTCTAGCTCTCAGTTCTTGTTGGGCAAGTTTTGGGGCTGAAACTTTGTGTCAACAGTTACATCTCTGCATTTTGCCTACAATATTTACATCAGTCTTTAGAGTAAATGAAAGGTGTATCTTGTTCCTGATATGAGAGAGCTACTCTGTTAGATTTTAGGTAAAACTAAAGTTAAATAACTTTATATCTAAAGTTACAGGTTCTTTCACACCAGAATATTAAACTGTACTTTCAAAACAAAGAGCTTAGGCCTCAAATTTGTTTTAAAGTGAAGACTTTTATAGAAAACTGGTTTTTTGCACTTACCTGGTTTTATTGTTGGGTTTTTTTAAAAAATTTTTCTGCAATTTAAATGAGGTGCCTCCTTTCTAACAACGAAAAATGCCTCATCTTGGAAGTGGCTACTAAAAGAAAAATGCTTCACCTCAAGAAACTAATAAAATTATTGGAGCTGATATACTCCTCATGTTGGTTTTGTAACATTTGTATAGTGTTGATAACATTTCAGAGTGGCTGACCTTGCATTTTTTTGTTAGCAGTCATATTTGCACACAAGGAATACCCATTATAAATTTGAGGAGAGCAAGCTTCTGACAGTGCTTTATTTATTTGTATGGTTCAAGGTTTATTTTGAGGGTGTGTAATCCACACATTTCCATCAGTGAAGTGCTAAAAGTACAGAATGACTTCAGTGTTTTAAAAAGTTTAGGTACAACAGTGGCTGCTGAGCCAGAGGAGGAAGTGTTTTCTTTATGTTTAGAGAATATCTGTTCTACAGCTGGGGTTGATGTGGTTGGAGTGAGACTGAGCATGCTTGAAAATTTGTTCTGCCACTAAGTTGCATTGAGGCAACACACAGTGAGTGCTAAAGGCAGCTCTGATCAGCCTGACAAACTTGCAGTTTTCATCAAAACTCACCTGTCACTTCATAAAGTCATGCTGGGTGCCAAGTGTCAAATTGGCTCCAATGACTTTGCCGTATTTGAAGTTCTTTAGGTTTATTTAGTAAGTCTATGAATAGTGAATTACATAGATGGTATTCCTTAAATGTTTTAGGGGTTTTTTGGTTGTTTTGTTTTACTTTGAGTTTGCATTGGTCCAGAAGCTCGAATGTATCAGACATCTCTGCGGAATCTGGGTAGTGACTTCTTGAGTTAAGGTTGCCTACGATAGTTCATTACCTCAGAGCCTTCTGCTCTACAGAGGGATGGCAGGAGGCATCACTAAGCATAAGAGTAACTGATGACAATGAGTAAATTGAATGTGAGCAGGGTTTCTACAGACCTCTGTCAATAGGTGTGAACGAGGCACCGCTGAGCTGTGAGTAGCTATTAGCAATTTGAAACAATGTTCACAAACAGTATCACTCCAGAGAAGTCCAATCTACCCGGAAAATCTTGGGAAGATCATTTCTGAAGAGCCAGATTTCTTGGGAGGAATGGGTCTGTGCTGAAAGGCTGACTGAAAAAGGGGCAAGTGAAATGGCTCTTC
Organism: Poecile atricapillus; assembly: GCF_030490865.1. NCBI lineage: Eukaryota > Metazoa > Chordata > Aves > Passeriformes > Paridae > Poecile > Poecile atricapillus. The sequence continues at coordinate 107,085,852 of NC_081251.1, read as the reverse complement.
CAGATGAGATTGTTACTGTGAACTTCTCAGTATGAGATAAACAGGGCCTAAGGTTTCTGTGGAAGATACCCAAACATAGCCTGTGAGTGTATCTGGAGGGCACACCATGGGTTAAAGTGAAGGCTTCTCTTAATCTCTTTCCCAAGGTTCAGAAAGGAAGAAATCTGTACTATATTAACCAGTCAATGTGGTTAATAAATAAGTGATGCTGTAAATCATGTGAAATTTATTTCCAAACTCAATGAAGTACTACTGTGTTCTGAATCATCTGGTACTGTTCAAAAACCACTTGGCTGTGGTGCTGTCAAAACTGCTGGGTTTTGTGGCTGTGGGCTCTTTTCGGTGTATTTGCCCAACAGTGTTTCCTATTTCCTGAACGGAAAAATTCTTCCTTGAGAGAAAACAAGTAATTCTTTGCACAAAACCTGCCTCTCAAGGCGTACAGGTACAAAGTGCAGAGCAGAGGTCATTCCTAGAAGTGAGTTGGCAAGTGTGAAGATACTTTTGCATGGCAGAAAAATGCCAGAATAAGAAAGAAATGTGGATTTTGTTTCATGCTTGTGATCATTCAAATCTAGCTCCATCTTTAACTGTTCAACTTTTTTTTTGCTTTGGTGGCTTCTCCAGGTAGCTTTGAAATATGAGCTGGTAAGTACAGAGAGCCGGATAGAGCTTTAAACATGGGCTTTTGTTTAGTGTTTTAGGGGTTTTTTGGATTTTCTTTCAGAAGAAATTGTTGAGCTGTTTTGCTTGAACATTTTATGTCAGGTAAATAAAGTAGCATTAGTTGGTGGGAAACATGCTGAACTTGTGCTCTCAAACCTCAATTTTAAGAGACTTAGTTTCTAGGCCAAATTTTGAAGTTTTTTTAAATTCCACTTGAAGGTGTTATTACATTAGAGTTTGTAACGTGACGTAGCATCATTGAAAATGCTGGGGTGGTCTATGAAAATACAGCTGAACTTTTTAACACTGCCTCACAATGGGTGCATCACTTTGGCAGTTGCTAGAAAAATGTTCTGCCACAGTGCCTGTCACTACTGCTGTACTCAACCAATCTAAAATTACTTTTGTCTTCATCTGCTAAATTTTGTCTGACATATGCTGAATAGACAAGAAGCAATACAGATTTCAAATGCTTGGCTCTTTTGAAAGCAAACAGGCCACTCTCCTAGTACCAAAATGTCTTTCCTTATCTTTTATGACCCACACTCTTGGGAATATTTCTTCTTTTGGTTGTAACTGAAGCCTGTACTAACTTAAAGTTGACATATTAAGCTAGATAGCTTCTCTTATTTGAAGGTAACATTTTTCTTTGGACATAAAAAATTGAAAATTTGAAACTAGTGATGACCTTGAAAACCTGCAACTGTAAGTCAAATGTGAAATACAATTATTTCCTTAGCTCTTAATTAAAACCTGACCATGTGGTCCCTTGGGTCCCCATAGAAATAGTACAGCTCCATCTCCATGGGTCAAATATTCTGTCCTGGGCTTTTTTAGCTGGGAATATATTTGGCAAAATAATACCAAGCATTGCATGTGACAAGACCCAAGAGTAGCTACCAGTTCTCCCTTGTACCTCTAAAGAAGCAACCATTTCTGTCTCAGCCAAGGAACAGAAGTTAGGGATGGCATCTCTAGCACTGAACTGCTACTATTTGGGAATGACTTTTTTTTGTTGGGTGTTAGTGCCTGCGTAGAGGTAAAGTGCAACTGCCTGTTTATTTTTATAAGCAGTAAACCTCTTACCCAAATTGGATTAGAAGTGTAGGAAGTAAAGTATTGTGCTTGTATATGCCAAATCATACATTGCCTATGAGATTAGAAAGGAAAGAAAAAGATTTGAACAACTGGCATGGAATTTTTTTATGAGTAGTAACAAAATGTGAGCAGGCAGGTGATCCAACACGAGAATGTAATGGAACTGTCTTGTTTGAATTGCTGGCTGCAGGAGGTGATGCACATGGGAACTAAAGTGTGCAAAAAGTTAGTTTTGTGTTTATGTATAAATGCAAGTTGTATTAGCATAAAAGTTGGTTTACCTTAGTTTTTAAGGGGCAGCTTTTAGTGTATCTGGATATATTTCAGTATACCTCTTTTAGAAGAGGCAAATCTATTGCATGTGACAAGTAATCAGTTCTTGTTCTCTTGGGTTACTGCCTAAAGTAACATCTGTTCCGTACCTGAGCTCATAAAACAGTACTTAAAGTATTCCTAAATGGTCAGAAGTACAGGAGACAGAGGTGCTGAATCCTGTGTGTCTGTGCAGAGCTCTGACATCTCCTAGCAGGCCACTGTGCAAACCTGACCCTTGGCTTGCCAGAGAGGAGGCAGCCCTCTGACAGCTCTCCAGAGAAATACAGGTCATATGTTTTATGTGTAAATGCTGGAGGTGATATGTCTAGAAAGGAGCAAGTTTTCTACCTGGTGTAAAGACTGTCTAAAGCTTGAAATGAGGAAGAATATAGTAAGATTGTCATGTTTAATAGCAGTGATTTGCAAAATATTCAGGTATGAACTATGGACTTGGGATACTGACGTGCAGAAGTGAGTGGAGCTGTTTTGAGGTTATGCAGCACTTTTTTTACTGGAATCACAGAGGGACTACAGTCAAAATGGTGAGTGTCAAGAGTCTAGGAAGTGTGGTTAGGAATTTAGGATAAAACAGAGGGCTGTTGGATAGACTTTTACTTTTTGCTTCATGATCTCTTTGTGGGAAAATATATTTGCCTTCTTGTAAGAAATCCGTTTGTGTGATGTGGGAGTTGATTAGAAATGGAACTGAATAGTTTTTAAACTTTGTCCCTCTTAGCATATTTTTTCCCTAGAATGTGTGGGGAGACAGCCAGTTATAGCTAAATTTCTATAACTGAATTATTTTCCTATCTTTTTTTTTTCTAATCTGAATGAATAATCTAACCTAAAATGTTTTTCATCACCGAGATAAAGATATTTTTCAGAACTGAAAGTGTTATTACTTCTAGCATCTGTCTTAGGATTCTCTCTACAGGTCCATGGTCAAATGATCTGGCTTTGTAGGAATGAAAAATTTCAGGTAATGCAGGTTCAGTTAGTTCTGCTATAACCTTAAAGGTTTTGCAAGTACAAAAATTGTGTCTTGGAAATTAATTCAAATTTGGGCTCCCTTTCTTTATTTAGGGGGAACCATAATACCTAAAGCTCAGTGAATCTGGGTTCTGATGCTGAAAGATTGCTGAACAATATTTAAAAAATTCTTTAAGGAAGTGCTTGTGCATAGCCAAGATTAATTGAACCAGAAATGATCCTGGAGAATTTAAAAAGTAATCTTTTACAATAGCTTTTTCCAGGTACCTTGGAAATGAAAGTTTACTGTGTTGGAAAGAAGCCTGGTGCAACTACATCTGTATGGCTCTGACTTGGCAGATGACTTGCATCAGTTTGACCTTTTTGGAAACAAATGTGCTTTCTTCAGAATGAAGCTTTGCCTGTCATTCTTTTGGTCTTGAATTTTTAGGAATTCAGCACACCTGATGCTTCAGGTGATATTTGAAGCCAGGTGAAGAATCATCTGTCCTAGTTTCAGCTGGGATAGAGTTAATTCTTGAAGCAGCTGCTACAGTGCTGTGTTTTGTGTTTAGGATGATGGTAGTGTTAATGCACTGATGTTTTGCTGAGCAGTGCTTACTTTGAATCAATGACTTTACAGGGTCCCATGTTCTGCCAGCCAGGAGCCGCACAAGAAGCTGGGAGGGAGCATAGCCAGGACAGGTGGCCCAAATTGGCCAAAGGGATTTCCATACCAGACAACGTCATGGCCAGTATTATAAATTGGGGGGAATTGGCTGGGAGGGGCAGGCTGCTGCTCATGGATGCTCTGAGCATCAGTCAGTGGGGTGATGAGAAATTGTGCATCACTTTCTTGGTTTTCCTTTATTTCTCCTTTTATGTTTTTTTCCTTTTCCGTATTACTCTTTGTTTTAGTTTGTTTCGATTACTTAATTGTTGTTATTTGAACTTGAGGGTTTTACCTTTTTCCCCCTGATTCTTCTGCCTTTCTCAGGGGCCAGGGGAGGTGTGAGCAGGCTGCATGGTACATGGTGACTGGCTGGGGTTGGTTAAACCACAGCATTGTTTTAAGAGCAGCTTAATTCCCAAATGCCTTACTTGGGCAACAGTTGCTGTGTTGAATTGCTCATTGGGCCCCATTTCTCCTGTGAAGGACTTCCCTGGTGGGCTGAGGAACCGGCACACAAAGATGTAAGGGTGGAACAGGACTTGGTAAGAAATGCTCATTAGGTTTGTCTGATGGCACAGTGTGACTCCTGTGACGGGAAATGCCTCTGTGCAGTGTGATGACTTGTTGTCACTCTGTAACTAGGCTGCTTTGGTGACAGATTACTCCACAGTTGCTTAAGGATCACCATGGCTGAATGAACAACATTTTAGAGTTGGCCAATCTGTTTGAAGGACCATTTGTTGTGCCTTAACAACTCCAGATTCTATTTAGATCTTTTACTCAGCTGTCCGGCAAATCTAATTAACCTCTCCTACCCCTTCCAGAAGTGGTCAGTGTAGAAGAGTTCGTAAAGTACCATCTACCCTACATGTCACAGAAACTTAAGATGCAGAAAAGGGTTCTTATCTGGAAGCAATAGCACTAACAATGGACCTTTGTTTTCTCAGCCCTAGTAAGAACTTTCTTACTTCTTGCCATAAGCCACCACACAGTAGTGCAGGGGATTAGGTCATTTCCTTCCCTTCTCCTCTTCCTGCAGATTATTTGATTAGCATTTCTATTGTATACTCTAAATAGCATGTTCTTTGCTTCAGGCTGGTTCCCCCCCTATAATCTCTTTAAAACACTGTAGTATGACTTTTTACTAGCAGCGTGACATGGGAACTTCTTGCACAGAGATTACATGTGACGTAACACAATAAAAAATTAATAGGGCTGGTAAGTCAGTAATCTTCCCTTCTTTCTCCTTCCCTCATGCACCTGATATTAGGCTTCTGGGAACCCCCTAACAGTGTTAATGCCTTACAATACATGAAATATTTTTCTTATTTGGATATCATTGGCTTTGATCAGAGTTCAGCCCCTGACTTCATGGGAAACGGAGTTCAGGTTGTGTATAGTGTATATTCAACATTCAGTGTACAAGTACACCTCCCCTGTGGGATCATTACACATCTTGGTCTTCCACCAGGTGTTTCTCTCCCTTTTCTCAGTCTTCCCTTTCCTTCAGTCTCTGTTTCTATATACCCTGTGTGCAGCAATTTCAAGCTCTTATCTTGTGTGGGGTTTTTATTCCACTCCTTGCCTGCTTTGTTGAATAAAATTATCAACAGGTGTTTAGAATGCCAGTCTTGAAATGTAACAGTAATATACTGATCAGGTTAACTCCAGCATGAAGAGTTTGCCTTTCAGGATTCTTGCCAGTCTGGGCACTATAGACATAGTGTTGCCTGTTGCCCCTGTCTGTAATTACGGCTGTCTTTTTAGCTGGAACAGCCAGAAATGCATTCCTCTTCAGAGCTCATGTTGAATGTCATGTGAAATCACGTAATTGTATCAAACTGTACAGCATCTGTTTGTGAGTCAGATAGAAGAACATGACGATACAGCCCTTTATTTCTTTAACAACTTCAAGGAAAGAACCTCCCCTGCAGTTCAGCATCACTTCATGAAATTAGCAGTGATATTTTGGGCTACAGATTGCATTGTTTTAGTCTGGCATGGTATCTGTACTCCAGGAGAATTCAGATAACTCACCTAGCGACAGCGTGCTGGAGGCATTTGCCTCCAGTCCTCAAGGTATGGCATAGTTCTTGTGATTCCATGAAAAACATTAAACCCTCCTCATCGTCAAAGTGGGGGGCAATATTGACACAAGAACAGCTGAGTAGAGCATGGCTGCGAGTAAACACAGGCAGGGAGACAAGGTTGTCCAAACTTTGGTTGGATGAGATTTAGAGGCAGCCACGTAGAAGTGTGCCCAGGAGCAAAATAAACCCTCAAAAAGCCTGGATTAAGATGGGGCATGATTAGCTATAAAAAGGACATTATGTGGTGTTGCCTGATAGCTCCAGAGGGTCACTAATATGGAAGCAGGTAAGTATTGTTACCTGCAGGAGGCTGGGTGGGGTGGCAGAAAGCAAATCCACCTGCAGCTGCTTCTTAGGTGGCTGCAGCATAAAGTAATCTAGAAGTTTATTAACCTGAACAGCTGTGTCTGTAAAATGAGAATAAAGGAGTTCTAGAAGCAAATTACTCTTCAAGTTCTGCTTTTCAGGATGTTTTGAAACAGTACAACTCAAGTTTTACAACTTGTGTGAGAAAAGTAATGCAACCTGAAAGTGGTCATAGCAATGTAACTAATCACTGCAGTTAAATACCTGAGTACAGAGCACCTTTTGTACTCTTGGTGCCATATCTGTGTGTTAAGTGATACTAATGCAGTCCTGATGTGGTTTCCTTTTTCTTTTTCAACAAAATCACAAAAGCAACCCTTAACCCTGATTAAAACACCATTTGAGCTGCCAACTTTGTATAGGCTGGGATGAAACAGAAAATACTTGAAAGTTACGAGAGAGGTGGGGTGGTGTGACTCCTCTACCCCAGTAAAAATTGCCATTTTAATGATCTGCATGTTACCAGTGGAAAAGCTGGGTTTGTGTGCCAGCAGCGTGAGGCTGTTGATTTTTGGCAGGGAGAAAGATTCAACCTAAATCTCAAGACTGGGCTTCGTAAGTCTCTGGTGTTTCTGTTGAGATTGATGCAGAAGGTCCCTATCCCCTCATTTGCATTGGTATAATGGGATAATAAATACACAAACAGGCAAAATTATTTGGGTTGAAATAGTTGGAGATTTGTGTGTGGTTTTGGTTTTTTTTCCTTAGACCCTTGCCAGATTAGTAATCTGATAATTGTGATGATGACCATACCTTTTCAGAGCAGTGTTCAGTTCTGTGGGTTTTTTTGGTGACCAGAAGAGTGGAAACAAGGGGGTACCTGTCCATCAGTGTTTCTCCAGACACTTTCCAGTGTTCCGCAGCTGTGGCTCAACCACTTCTGTGAAGAAAAGTGGCATCTATGGTAGGAGAAAAAGAAGTGTCTTTGAGCCTATGTATACTATTATCCAGAATAACCTATGACAAGGTGTTTTGCAGCTCAATTTTCTGTGTAGGTGACAAGATCCTGTAACAGGACAGCTATATTATATTACTTAGGGGAGAGTTTGCTGTGGAGTACAGGTTGAGAAGAAAGAAAATACAGATGCATTCACTTTGTTCTCAGCAGTGAAGCTGACTTCTGTGGAGCTGCAAATTATGCTGTGTTATGCTGCAAATTATGCTGTGTTATGGCATTATGAACAGAAAAGCTGTTTTGACAGTTCTTAAGTTTGAGTGTTACCCAGTGGCTATACTGTGAGGTGAACTGGGGAAAAGATCCAGGTGAAAAATAACAGAGCAGATAAACCAAGTTTTTAAAATGTTTGCAGATCAGTCCATAAAATTGTGTTTTAAAGATTGAGGTGGCAAGCCAAGGAGGGAGCAGCAGAAACTGGATCAACAGTTACATGTACAACACAGATGTGAAATGTCAGACTGTATCTACATTGCTTGAGCCAGGGTAACCAGGTACCCCTTCTTCACCCACTACAGCTGTGATGTATAACTTGATGTAAAGGTTAAGCTGCTGTGTCACATCGTGACTGCAGCAGCCTCACAGAATTTGCATGATCAATTCCACGAGGTAACTTGGAAGCTGTGGTAACTTGATCACCACTTTATGGCTCAGACATTTAAATTATCCCACCCACTGGCTTGATGCAGTGATTTCAATGTTGGTGGAATGAGAAATGAGCTCATAACCTGGTCTGGCACATGCAGATTTGCCTTTCTAAACGTTCATCCTACAGGACTGAGCTGTTGTGGAATCATTGGCTGTGACAATTGGTCCAGTACACACTGGTGGAATCTGCAGGTGTGTCATGTGTCCAGTCCTACAGTATTAGTGAAAATGGAGATAGCAATGCCTGAAGAGTTTCTGCTGGTATAATTCTCCGTGTATTAAGAAATTACTCTTTGTGTGGGAGGTGAGGAAAGCTAGCTGGGCTAATAAATTATGGTTTAAAAAAAAAGAAGAAAAGGTATAGCATGCATGGGTACAGTTATGTAAGAGAAGGAAATAAATCAGTGTTTCTCTGAGAACCTCATCTGCAGAGCTGCCAGGCAATTGGGCTGCAGTATTGTTCTCAACACACCCTCTGCTTCCTTTTTTCCTTTTTGGGACCAGGGATGGATGAATTGATGGAGTAGGAGCAGGATGCTCGTTCTGCCTCCAGCCAATGCTGTGTGGTGCCGTGGTGTTTACCCAGCTTACGCAAGGCAGAGCCGGCCCCTCTTGAGGCAGGAGGCGCTTCCCACGGCTCAAGTAAAAGCACACAGAGCAGTCACTCAGTCTGGCAGTTGCTGGGGGTTTAAAGGAGTTGGTGGATTTCAGCTGATTTTTAACAAGATCGAAGGGTTGGGTTTTTTCTTCTCTACTGTGTAGGAATACTGCAAGGACACAAATATCCTGGTAAGTGCTCTGCATGCTGTCGCTTCTCCCTTTTAGCGTGGTATCGTTTCAGTCTCTCTTCTAAAAGTCTCCTCAGTTGCAGTGGTTTTCAATGATGCGGTGGAAAAGAAATCTGAGAGCGGGCAGTGTGTCTCTGCAGGCTCCCCTTCCACCAGAGGCAGAGACATTCAAAGTGCTCAGCCTAGTAAGTGCTCTTTGATCATAAGAAGTGTCAGTCACTTCTCATTTTTAGGGTGCAAAGCAAGGTGCCTTGACACTGTCATTACCTAACAAAATCATACCAAGGGGAATTTCTCATGGAGCTGTTGAATATTTCTGTTGTCTAAACTGAGAAAAAGGATTTAAATATGACCGTAACTCCTGTTTTTGTAAGATACTATAGTATGCTGTGTGAAAAGACTTTAGTGTCATACAAACAGCTACTTGGCAGATACTTTGGTACATGAACTGCCTTATCAGGAAGTCCGAGACTCATAAAAAGCAAAACTGTAACGTTCAGGCATGTAGAACAAGAAGTCATTGTGGTCTTTTCAAGCCCAGTCTCCTCAGCCATATATTCCATTACAGGTGCATCAGGCAGTAGATTTTCCTGGACTTGAAAAGCTCCATTGCTTTGTGTAAGAATAAGAAGCCTCTGCTTTGGTCTTAACTCCTAGGAAGTTTTACTCTTGTGGCTGACTCTGAGTGAAAGTTGAGACTGCCATTTGGTTTTTTTTTAAGGTAATAATGTGTAATTTGTCTGAAGCAGGGGAGAGGATAATGTTAAAGGTTTCTAACTGTAGAGTTCTCTACAGCAGAACTATACTTCTGTACTCGTATTGTACAGAGGATTTTTCTTTTCTTTTTGTACTTTTGCAAGGCACTCTCTAAAGATACAAATAGGTATGCTGTGACAGAGGAACACCTGATGTTCTCCTAGCATGCCTCTATGTAGTATTATTTTATGGCTTTTTCATACAGGTTACAGGTTACAAATAAACTTCATTTGATAATCTGAATGAAATGAAAATGAAATCAAAACTATTTTTTTCAGCATAGTTCATACTAGGAGGCAAAGTGCAAGTGTAGCCAGAACTTCATGGAGAAAGCTGCAAATTAATCTTCTGAAGTAGCTTGGTGAGTAACACTGACAGGTAGCTCAGGTGATGGAGCAAGGACAAGCTGTGGTGTTCAGCCCTCGCGCCGGAGGGGCTGAGCCCTGTGCGAGGCTCCACGTGTTGTCACCGCTATATCCGAAAGGTGACGTGGAGGAGATGGGGGGCAAGGGGGTTCAGGCTGTGTGTAAATGGAGCAGGTTAACTGGTGAAGAACTTTCTCAGCTAATTAAGGATACAGATAATATTGCAGTGACAGCTTTAAAATAGACACCTTGTGCTAAAAGACAAATGTTTTTGGCTTCCCACACGCAGTCTGAATTACATCATTTATAACCCGTAGGAGGTTATCGTGGTTTCCTCAGAGGAGGATCAGCTGCTACTTTTCATAACTGAAAAAAATTCTGGATTATTTCTTTTTCCAAGGGAATATTTTCAGAATTGATTTTTGTCGGTCTGTTGGAGTGGATCATTATTGATTACATAAATCTTCCAGGTTTAATACACCCAACCACATTCACATGTCATCAGTAGCAGTTCAGAATAAGAGAACTGAAGTTAGCAGAGGTCTGATTGAAATCAGGCCCCTGTGCTTAGATAGTTTGGGTTTTTAGTCTTCTGAAGAGGAATGCTGTTTTTGAGTACTATCATAAAGCACAGATTTTCATATAGGTGTCTATAATAGAAGTCCTGTTCTAAAACACTACCCTTGCTCATTGAGCAAGGTTCCTTGTCCTCAAGGCACTGTTCCTGTCTTTCCTGAGATTACTGAGAACTTCTCAGACTTGCTTCTGAGGCTGGAACAGAACTTGAAGCAGAATGCTAGATGCCAATTCAATCAAAACTGCTGTTTCTTAGATTCAACAAAATTAGCTGTGGCCTTAGAGCAAAACAGTAGATTTTCTCTTGTCTGTCAAGTTAATGCCCCTTTCAAAGTGTCTACAGACAATGGTTTTTTGTGTGTGTATGTGCTCTGACTCTTGCATGACTTGTTTCTAGGATGACTAGCCCACTCATGGCAGGTGTCCATGGTAAAAAGATGCTTTCTTTCTGTTTATGACAATGAAAAACTTCTCTATTGAGATTTTACAGATGTTCTCAAGGCATAGTAGTAGATAGCTGTTGCATTGGTTTATGCTTGGTGTCCTGTGCAGGATTAGCTCCCTGCTCATTTCAGAGCTTGGCCTCATTGTCTTGTTTTTGATGTCTTGTTTTTGTCTTGCTTTCCTATCATAAGACACTTGTGTGTGTATAGTGGATGACTAAGCTTATTCTGAGTTACAAAGGAAAAGGTGTACAGTACGGACTAAGGAAATAATAAACCATACTGAGGCAAAAGACTGGACTGATACTGCACACTCCCAAGGCTTATTCTTAGGGATTTTTCATGCTGAAAAAATCCCTTTTCTATGAATAAGAAAACAAATTTTCCTTCCTTAGAAAGGTAGTGTATGGCTATTGATTTAAAGTGATAGGCATTTAAGTTGCACTATATATGCATCACTATACCCTCCTGTGCATCTGTAGTGAAGGATGCAAGCTGTATACAGGATGTAGCTAATCTCAAAAGTGGAGTCTAAAACCTGCTGATGTTAAAATGGTGCAGGTGTGTGTGGGAAGGAAACGTGAGCTTGTTTTTAACTGGAAACTGGGAGAAGTGTTAAAACCATGGTTGATAAACATGTTCTTTTTACCCAGTGATCACTTCAGTAAAAACTATTTAAATACATGCTTACAAAACAATTCATAGGAAAAACAGTTAAAGGAGAAAAATTTTCCAGTGGTGAAAGTTACTTCATTCATCACTTAGAAGAAATTGATTTTTCAACCTTTGTCTCGGCTTTCAGAAACATGGTGATGAGAGGAGCTGACTCCTTGTTGCTTGCACCAGTGTTGATCAGTAACATTATTGATATTTTTTGTGAAACCTGGCAACCTGGGCTTGGTGGGAACACATACTCAAACATGTAGTCAGTCTATTGGGAATTACTGTGGGGCTTTGGGTTGTTTTTTTCATCTTTCTTTCTTACTTTTTTTTTTCCTTCTCTCTTTACTTATTGCCGCCTTCTCCTTCCATGCTTGCAAATATCTTCATCTTGAGAGACTAGTATTCTGTACAGCTTGTTAGTGTCTCACAGTGACTTTAACTTTAGTATTCTGGTTGTTTAAATCTGAAAATCAAGATTTTTCCTTTGAAGTGGTGAGATGTAACCATAGAAGAGAATATGCAGTGCTGAAATACTGTATGTATATTCAGAGAATGTTGGTTTCTGATCTTGCAGTCGCAGGAGACTTACCTAGTGGGAACTGGAGTGATAAAGAGCTTAAATGTGTAGGTGGATGTTGGCAAACTTGGGTCCTACTTGTGTATTGTCAGGTATTGTCACACTATTCAATGTGAATTGTTTGTTTGCAGCATGGAGTTTTAAATCCAAGTAAAGCTGTAGACACTAACCTGTAAATCCTGAGGGATAAGGATAAAATCTTGTTTCAGTGGTAATGGAGTTACTTATAATTTCTGTCTAACTGGTCAAAAGTGCACCTAAAGTGCATATTCTAGTTGCTTGATAGAATTGTGTCATCTTCCTTAAATTAATTGTATTCCTGGAATAATTTAGACTGGAAGGTTGTCTGGTTCAGTCCCTGGACTCAGAATGGGACTGGACTGCCTTTGATCAAGCTGTTCAGGGCCACATGCAGCTGATCTCCAAGGATGGAGATCTCATAGCCTCTGTGGATTGAGGGTTTTTCCCTCCCATATTAGCTAATCAGGATTTTCTGTGTTGTGTCTTGTTTGTTGCCTCTTGTTCTGTCCCTGTTACTTCTCAAAAGGACTAGATTCCATTTTGTCCCTATTCCCTGTGGTATAGCACAGAATTTCTGAGGGAAGAGCTGGATGTGAGAATTGCAAGGATAGTCAGTGCAGAACTGCAAATAGTGAAAAAAAAATAAAAACACTGACAGATAAAATGTCTTGTGCTTTATTTCTAAAAGAAAAAAAAAATCCAAACATTAAAATATGTTGATATAGAACATAAATATAATATAAAAAGGGAGGGGAAAATTCCCATTTTTTGCGTCTGAATCAGCATATTTTTATTTTAATATATCCACTGACAGAGGACTTCTTTCTATACTATGAAAGTGGTTTTCTATGCAGTATTTTAGAAAAGGGCTAGTCTGGCACTAGCTACAGTTGCTAGCAGCCTATAATGCTGGCTCTGTGTTTAGAAAATGACGGTAATTTATTACAAAGAGACTTTTATTCTAGTATTTTTAGCTTGCAGCCGAGTGTTTAATGAATCTCTGCTTGGGCTCATTGAATTTATGTTCTCCCCTCCCCCACCCCAATTTAACCATTAAGATACTGCTGTTCTTGCTGCAATTCCAGAAGCTGTGCTTGGTCTACAAAATAGCAAACTTAATTCACAAGGTGTTGTGCCTTACTCAAACAAAATCTGAAGACTTGCTGAAGCAAGTAAAGACTAGTTGTGAGTCTCATGACCAGGAGAGGCAGCTGAATGGTTGCAGGTGACTGGTTAAGCTAGAGCTGATATTTCAAAACCAACTGAAATTAATCTGTCTCTGTCGCCCATGGAAAATGATGTGCTCAATGAAAGTTAGCTCTTAACCTCACATACTCTGAAGTGCTGTATGGGAGGTCTTCCCAGGGGATAGTCTGGATGCAGGGACCAGTGTTTGCATGAGACAGGAGAGACTGTGATAGGACTTTTCCTTCTACTGGAATGGAGTCAGAAATCTGTGGCTTGTTTTCTCAGCTATAGCAGTCTTCTTTGAAATACTCACTAAGTGAAGTACACACTTCAGTGAGTACTAGAGAGCAGGAAGGTCTGTAAGAAACCAGACTTACTTTCCTCAAACAAATTTTAAATACTTTTCTCAGCTCAGTTGTCACTTTGCAGTCCTTCAAAACAGTTGCATGTGAGCATTGAGCTTTCTGCTGCCCCCAGAGGAACCAGTGTTAAGAATAAAAAGGTATTACCTGTTGATGAGTTCTTCCTGTTCCAGTTTCCTATTTTTGATACTGAAGGATTTTAACTGCTACCCATTGTGGTCTGGGGCTAACCACAAACAGTTGTGCCTGCCTTTAGCCATGGGAGTTGTTTTACTCTCAAAATCTTTTCAAATCCATAATACAGGACTGTGCAAAGGTAAGCATTTTCAGGCTTCAGTCTCTTCTCTTTGGCAGAAGCAGAGATCTTGACGTGAAATGTTTGCTGCTGCCACTTCTATGATTTTTGGAAGAACATTAGATGAGATGAGATCTTGTAATTGACATCTTATTCCTTATGAGTACTTGAAGGTACTTGGAGGAGTTTAGAAGAGTCGTGTTCAGAGCTTGCTCCATTGAAGCCTGTTCCACTGATGTCTGGAAACACTGCTGCAAAAAGCAGCAGAAATGTAATTTGCTTGTTTTGTTCAAACTGTTGGTTCCTTAGCTATATACTGGCCCTTCAGAGCCAAGCTGTCTTTTCAATTAGCCTTTTTGAAGAAAACTAGTACTCGTTTTGAAGAAAACTAGTACTTCAGGAATAAAAAACTGGTTAGGTTATACTACAAGAGAAGGCCCATTATATATTTTGGTGGATCCTTTTCTTCTACTCTGCGGTGTTCCTTCAAGTAAGTTCTTCACTCAGCTTTAAATGATCCATAAGCCTGCTTTGTTTCAGGAGTGGAGATGTTATCCCATGGAAGATTAGGCTCATCTTCACTGGGACAACACTTGAGTTTTATTTGGAGACATGAAATTTCCCTTGGGCTGATCTTCAGGACCTCACTGGAAGGATATAATTGATCTTTGTTATTTCTGGGAGCAAAAATATTTTCCTTTTGGGTACAGTGCAGCAGGCCAATCACACTGGAAGAGAAGTAGTGTGTATGTTGGACTGATTATTTTTTTAGGAGTGCTGAACTTGTATGTGCTTGAGTTAAGATAACCTGGGGGTGTAGCAGTTGTGAAAGTGGTGTGTGAAGCTCATAAAGGTTCTGAGATGCATTAGAAAAAAAATTAAGTTCAAATATTCTAGACAGACTTTTCAAAGTCTGATGATGAGTAGGGTGTGTTATTAATGATGGCTCTAGATGTCTAATGCTCAAGTCTTCCTGAAGTCTAGTAAGAAGTGGATTTCTGTCATGTGCAAAATAAACTTGAATGGATTTCTTTAAATGTAAAGCAAGAGAAAATGTTTTAAAGAGGAACTGAGCAATAGATGTGGGACATCTTTCCTTATACTCAGATTTTCTGTATAACTCCTGGTATTGCTGAAGTCTGTCCCTGGGAACTGCTGACCCCTTTTATCACTTCTGCACAGTTCTCTGGTCACTTGTGCAGGTAAAACATTAGAGTCTCCTTTCACTGTTCAGGTGTTATTTTCATGAGCCTTTGAAGTTGACTCAGACAGAGACATGTATTCTTATAGTTTTCCATTAAAAATGTTCACTTGGATAAATGGAGGAAGAGGAGAAGCTGCACCAAACCTGTTGTTGTACTAATGGCTAAAGTTATTTAAAATGTTTGCCTTCCCACTTTCTCTGAGTGAAAGGATTAGCTCTTTAACACAGTAATATAGGGTTATATTGTTCAAATCTTTGTTTACCGTGTCGTGGTGTTTCCTAGTCCTGTGCTGATTCATTACAGACACTGCTGTAGTTTCATGGCAGTATTTCTTGTGAGTTGTTAAATGTGAAGGCAGAGGACAACCATTGGCCAAGATTAAATTAGTTGTCTCTGAAGAAGATTGAATTGCAGGGAAGGGGCTGTTAAGGAGATTAGTATGCAAGCAGAAAATAAGTTATCCATGTGGGGAGGACATGAGAAGATGAGCTCTTCCAGAAGACATTTGTGCAAGCAAATAAAATGCAAGATCTTAAAATAAAACAAGAAATGCTGAAGTTGATTGTAAAAATAATTCATAGAAAATATATCCTTATTTTTATATACAGAGAAATCATGAAGATTTATACTCCATAAGTAGAAATACTTCAGAAGGGAAATGAGTCTAAAGAACTAAGCACTATGAAACACTAGGATCCATATAGTTCAGTATTAATGTCAGTAAAACTGCCCTGAGGTGTGTTCACAGGCACAGTTTCACGTGTGGTGCTCCGAAGCAGGGGGTGGTGCCAGGAGGCAAGGAGGGTCCTGGAATGAAAATTATGAACACAGTTAATGTTGTGGGGCTCTCTTTATCAAATGGGGCATTCTTCACTTCAATGTGTTGTGACTACTGCCATCATTCAAGGTCACATTTTCATGTGATAAGTTTGCTTTAGTGTCTTCATTTTAGAATTCTAAAGGCAAAACCTACAACAATGAGTAAGTTGACAATCCCAGGGGAGTTACTGCTACACTTGGGTCAGCAATCCAGAAATGCTTTGGAGCATCCTTGACTCTCTCCTGTGCCAATGCCACTGTTCCTGTGTGACAGGGTGAGACTGTTGGATCAGTAAAATTCACTTTCAGCACCAGCTGAGTGATGGGTACCCTAAGGCTTGAACCAGGACAGCTGCTGAGTGAAAGTGCTTGCTGCTTCCCAGGCAGCAGAAATAGCTTGGTGTCACTGTTCTGGAGATGGGACACAGGCATGTCACAGCAGTGTCTTTAAATGTATTAAAGGCTTATTGCAATGTGCTTATCTCTCAGTGGGTCAGGGTACTGTTGTAATATTGTGTGTGCTAGCCACTAAGACAAGCTGCAGTTAACTTGTTTCAAGCACTATGAAATCTACAGTACTCAGACTTGAAAAAAAGAGATTTGGAAAATAATGAGAAATGAAAGGAGAAATTGAAAGATTTCTATTTATTTTCCTGGTTGTGTTCTGCAGGCATCATAGCAAATGCTTTGGGGACAATGTGATGTCTTTGCCTGTATTAATGAGAAGCCCTCCCAAATATGTGGAATAGCATGAAGGAGCAAAGTGGCGATTTTAGAGAGCACTGTGAGCTGATTGCAGATGGCAATCAACATATGCATGCTGAATAAGAGCTTGTAGATTTGAGAAAACATGTTGAAGGCCAAGCTTCTCTGTGGAGGAGCAAAGACTGGGAGAGGGTGTAGAGATAAGGTCAGTAAAGGGATATTTGCATCAGCTTCTGAACAAATGTGAACAGGCTGTCAAGCACTGCCACATCCTTTTCTTTGTTCTTACAACATAACATGGGGATAGATAAAATCTGCATGATGACATCTCTTCTGCTAATAATCACGGTCTAGTCAAGGTGGAAGAAAGTGGAGATACAGCACTGTAGTTGTGATCAAAGTTGATGACAGGATTCAAAAAGTGCTGTGTGGGTCAAAAAGTGCATTTGCACAGAAGGCAGAATGTTAACCATCAGTACCAAAAAAGGTTAGCAGCTCTTGGAGTTGGTATGAAAACTCACCTGAAAGGACCAAGGGAATGTTCTTATTTCTGTTAAAGAAAGCCTCAAACAGGCTCTCATTAGCTTTATTCTTTATCAAGCACTTTATCAAGTGCTCTGCTGGATAGGCTTTCTCTAGAGAAAGGTCAGACATGAGCTGCATGGGTCAAAAGTGTCTGGAAATGCTACTAATGAGAAGCTGTAAAAAATATAATATGAACTGTTCCTCAAAGCGAAAGTCTGAGTGAAAAATGCACTTCAGGACTGTTTTCATTAGGGGTTACATGGAATTCCCTCAGGAAATCTCTTTAAAACAGATGTTTATATCTCTTCTGTCTCTGGCTAAACATGAGAGATCACATTGCACACCCTAAACTTTTATGGTAGGCTCAATATCTAATTGTCATACAACTTCCTTCCATATGCAAATCCAGAAACTTCTTGGAAAGCTCTGAATTAGACACTTCTGAAAACTTCTGCCTCTGCAGCTAATGGGCTGGTCTTGATTTGTGTTTTTTTTTCTTTAAATTTAATGCCTATCTGGCTTTATTTTTCAACAGCTGAATGAAATATAATAAATGAAGCTATGTGTCATTTATTGTAAAAACTAGCATGGAGGAAAACAAGTGTGGATGTTTTAAGGCCATAGTGCAATTTTCTAAACTAATTTTTTGGTGATCTGTCAGTTCTTCAAGGCAATTCAGTCTTAATTTGTGTGGTTTTATATATATATATGTTTTTAAAAATTATTTCAGGCAAAACCAAAATGAAACGTTGTACCTAAGGTATCAGATTGGTGTGCAAGTTTGTGTAATTGGAGTAGAGTATTTTCTCTTACACTTAATTTTGGTTTTATTTTTACAGGAAATAATGAAAAAAGTGTGCCACAACTCTTGATCAGAGACCTGACGTTTGAGAAGAAGTCATTAGCTAAGCTCATGTTTTCTCCTGATCAAGAAAATCATCCATCAAAAGCACCAGTCAAATATGGTGAATTGATTGTATTGGGGTAAGTGTTTGTGTGTAAGAGTCTGATGGTTTTCTGCACTGCAATCCTTTGGGCATGTTTCAATATTGTGTTAATCAATTCTTGGATTTAAATGTGATTAATTGAAAATCTGTAATTAGTAACACTATACTAATTGAGAATACCTGGTGCTTGGAATGAAAGTTCTTGTGGGTCTGTGTCTCATGAGAAACTAGGTAATACACAAATGATTGATTTTGTTCTTTTTCTGTGCTTTTTGATAGGTACAATGGGTCTCTCCCAAATGGAGATAGAGGAAGAAGAAAAAGTAGGTTTGCTTTATTTAAAAGGCCCAAGGCAAATGGGGTGAAACCCAGCACTGTGCACATTGCCTGTACCCCTCAAGCAGCAAAGGTAGGCTCCATTTCTCCCTTCAAGTATGTCTGATTTCTCCTTGTGCCATATAAAGAACTGTTAGGAAATGGTTTAAACAGCATAAATATCTGACTAGGAAAGGAATGGTTTGTGTTTATCCAAAGTTTTTTAGTACCTGTCAGGGTTAGCGAAAAAACAATTCAGCAAAGAAGACTGGGGGTGCATAGTCCTTGCCATGGCCAGGGGAAAAAAAAATAGTTTTGAAGCATGAATGCTCTGGGCACAGGCTAGTTATATAAAAAACTTCGTATTCTGTTTTCCTTCCAAACTTAGTACAGATATCTGTTCTCGACTTTGTGGTTTTGCACTCACTCTGCTTCAGGACTAACTTTGTTTGGTGTGCAGCTGACTTTTAAATGATCTTTTGCCAAAGCTCCACATGCACTTGGTGCTCCATCCAGTGGGTAGGAATTCCACAGGGATCAGGACAGGTGGGTTTTGCAGGGCATGTTTCAGAGGGCTTGTAATCAGAGTTCCCATTAAGAAGCAGAAAAGGAAGGGCTTAGGCCCTGAAGTTGAACTGTATTTCATGTCAAAACTTAACACATCATAGTTAAGGTATTACTGTGAAATATTGTGGCTATTCAAGTGTGTGTGCAATTGTGTTCAATAACTAATGGAGCATTTCTACTAAAACAATGGAATTTCAGGATGCTTAGTGGTTGTTTAGAAACTTCAGTGACAAGATCAGGTCTTTAAACAAATCTGGTAGTGTTAAGTGTTTGACTCCCAGAATACCTTGACACCTAAGGATCTTGATTCTAAATTCAGGGAACGCTATCAAGTATTCTGAAATCAGAAGCATTTTTCTACTGAAATTCTTGTAATAGAGCTACATTTGTAGCTCTGTGAAAATAATTATGTATTTTTGCAAATTTTTTATGGTCTGGTAAGTGCTGTTTAGCAGCACTTTTAGAAGTGTTTTTTAGTTCTTAGAAGGTAATTGCAGAATGAACATCTAGACTAACAAACCTTTGCTACAACTTCTGCAACCTATGTTGAGTTTCCATTTTTTAATCTATGTATCTTAAACCAGTCATTACTGATTTTAGTATTAACTCAAATCCTGTTTTTAGAATGCGGTCCCTAAGTTTTTGTCCTCATTTTGCTGTTAGCCAGGTTCACACTGAGATGGCCATGAAGGTGTTACATTCAGTTTTAGCCTTTGCATTTGGTTGTTTTGTCCTTTTGTGTTCAGGCCAATGTTGCTTTAACGCAAAATATGACTAATAATATGCCCTGGTAATGTTTATTTAGTTGCAGCATGTGGTGAAGAGACCAGTTTGGTCTGTTGCTGAATCAATCCTGCAGCTTTTTTTTAGTGGCCAGGACTGGGGTTTGTGGAGTTGAACTGCAGGTGTGTCATTAACAACCATCTGCCTTAATGCATTAAGTAGCACAAGAGGCTGGTGTGTATATATATATCTCTATCTATATTTAGGCTGCTTTGCTGCTGTACACTGTAGAATTATTGTGCACTGGTTCAATAATATTTGGTATTTTTCTATAGGCAATAAGTAATAAGGACCAACACAGCATATCTTACACTTTGTCTCGGGCCCAGACAGTAGTAGTTGAATATACTCATGACAGCAACACAGATATGTTCCAGGTACGTGAAGTAAATGTGTGTATTCTCATTTTTGGTAGTTTCAAACAAGGCATCATCTCAGCAGGCTTTTTCCTTCAGACCCAGAAGTTTGTGTGTGTCAGTTTCTGCACTCACTATTGAGAGCAATTTAATTCTGTTCATTCCAAAGGCTATCCTGTGAACAAGTGTGTGTGTCTATACATCTCTTTTAGTCTTGGGCAAAGGTGAAAGTTGGGGGGGTTTTGTGACTAATGCACAAGATTATGGTTTTGCCCTTGATTGCTGGTCTGCAAGTCACATAATCTGTCTCCTAGTCCCTCCTTGCAAAATGAAGAATAAAGGGCACCATTCTCTTTAAGCACTTGTAAATGCCAGAAGCAAAGTTCCAAAGGGATTTGGGATCAGCCAGTTGGAGACAGGGTAGAAGTACAGTGTGGAAACACAGGAAAGCTTTTGGCACAACTAATATGAAAAATACTCTGAACTTCATTAAGTAAACCCAGAAATGTCTAAAGCACTAGATAATGTGAAGAGAGGAGCCTCAGTGCTGATGATGGCAGTTCACAACTTTGCTGCAGTTCCTGTGTGTATGAGAAGGGACCACAAACACATCTGCAGCTGTGGTGTGCCCTCATATCTTATAATTGTTTCCTGTTTTTCTCAAAAGGAAGGGGTTTGTTTTGGGGTTCTTTTTAATGTGTGCTTTGTTCTCTCTGATTCCCAGACTCTGATCTTGGCGTAGCTTTTTTTTCCCCCTAGTTGTTGCCACTAGTTTATGGCAAGGAGTTTTGCTGTCACAGCATTTAGCTGTGACGCCACTGCAGGATCTAAGGAGGTGGCAGGTGTTGGGAAGTGGTGGAGGAAGCTGCTTTGCAACTGCAAATACTTACAACAGAGCAAAAGGACTGTAATGAAATCACTGCAGCATAAGCTGATGTCTGTGTGAGCGTTCTCTCTTCAGGCATGCTCTGGCATGTGCGCTGCTCTGAAATCGCCTCTGGCAGTCCCCGTGTACTCACGGGTTATCCTACCTAAGAAGCAGTAGAAAAATAAATTCTGACAAAGCAGTTTTACTCTCATGAAAGCTCCCCTGCCCTCACCAAAAAAACACCTCAAGCTTTTGGGTCTCTTGCTCAGCAGTTAATCAGTCTTAATATAGCCACCTTTTTTCAAAGACCGAGAGCTCTGGAAGTGAGAGTAGTAGTGTGTAAGGGGCCTTTAAACCGAACTATGTGAATGTTTGGGAAAGGATTATTAGTTTTCTTCTTTGCAAGGAAAAGTACAAGATGAGTTGACTGGAAAAGCAGGGATGCCTGTGCAGTTCTATCAAACTCAGTACAGTTGTGTGGGACTGCAAAACTCATAGTTCCCTGCAGCCAGAAAAGGAGGTACAGCTACCAGGAAAAGCTGATTGTACGCAGATGTTACATTCTTGTGTTCTGAATGTGTAAATGTAGCCCCTCTCCACCACAACCACCTGGTACCTGGCCTTTCACAAAAGCTTTGCTGCTTCTCAGTGCCTGCCAGAGCTGAAGAGACAGCTCATGTAATCTGATTTTCAAACATCTATACATTGACTTAGTCTGGCACCATTCAGAATGTTCTGGGCAATAAAAAGTGACTGCATGTCAGTGTTCTTCCCTCTAACTGCTGTTCCCTGGCTGTTTTGGTGCCCCTGCAGCTGGTCTGCCTGACCTGAGTGTAACCTCTCTGATGAAAAGGCCTTCAATGGGAAATCATCTCAGAACTGACTTAATTACATCATTTTATTTCTCCTTCCTTCATTTGGCTGTACCCAGCTTTCAGAGTAACTTTGATCTTTTGGAGGCAGAAAAATTCATCAATTCAGATGAAGCTTTAGAAACCTAAATTAATAGACTGGTGGACAGGAATGCTTTAAACTGTAATGTTTTTTGTATCATTGCTTTTAATTGCTTTGAATTTGAATAGTCCTAGACCCAAAGACAAACCTCTGACCAGTTTTTTGTTTTTTTAAATGCTTTTCCAGATTGGTCGGTCAACGGAGAGTCCAATAGACTTTGTAGTAACAGATACAGTTCCTGGGAGTCAGAGTAATTCGGATACACAATCTGTGCAGAGCACAATATCAAGGTTTGCCTGCAGAATCATATGTGAACGTAACCCTCCCTTTACAGCAAGAATATATGCTGCAGGATTTGACTCCTCAAAAAACATTTTTCTTGGGGTAAGGGAATTTTTTTCTTTTTTACACTGAAAGCTAAGTGCAGGTTTATTTTTTAAACTAATTCAAAACTCCACTTCAGCCAAATTAAAGGTTCTCATTGATGTGATTTCTTTTAGGAGAAAGCTGCAAAATGGAAGACATCAGATGGGCAAATGGATGGACTAACAACAAATGGAGTTCTTGTTATGCACCCTCGTAATGGATTCACAGAAGACTCCAAGCCAGGGGTGTGGAGAGAGATTTCTGTGTGTGGGAATGTGTTCAGCCTCCGTGAAACCAGATCAGCTCAACAGAGGGGAAAAATGGTGAGAGGAGTGACCAGTATTTTATGCAACCTGTTTAAAATGGTGCTGCCATAAGAGCTACAGTTTGGGCACAGAGCTGGAATCTGCTGGAATTCCATGCAGTTGTCACCTCTGCAGTTAGTTGCACTGCTTTTTATGTGTCTGTGTGCACAAAAGTGTCTTGCTCAACGTTAATAACTGACTGAGTTTATCTGCAAACTAGTACTTCATTGCACATCTAGGCTGCTCTCCTAAATAGAGCTCCCAATCTACTCTGTATTTCTGCAAACTCTCCTAGGCCGCTGCACGTTCTACAAGTATTTTCCTGTTTCTCCCTTGTGAGTTTATGCTTTTAGGTTTTCCCACTTTTCCTTTTTTATAGAATAATGAAGAATAGTTATAATTTTATTGGTATTCATTTCCATGTTGGCATTCTGAGTTTTCTCTCTTCCTCTTGTTTCCAAAGCTTTGGGGACATTTCCTGGAGATATTTGGGTTTGGTGTGACTTGGGATGTTTCATCAAAAAGAAATGCTACATTGCACAATTTAACTGGCATATTTAGCTAGAAGTGCTAATGGGATGAGGGGAAAGCCATATGTAAAGGGGTGTTTTAAGAAAACAGTCTAAAATATGATGGAGAACTAAAACAGTCTTGTGATACTCCTTGAGGAATTTCAAGTAACATAGTTGGGAGCGCTATAGGGATGGAATAGGGAGCTGTTGCGATGGGAGAGGAGCTTTTCTTGACTCACTGTGGTCTATTTTAATGCACACATTAATCTCTTAAGGTGTTGGGATGGGGTTTTTCCAAAAAATAAAAAAAAATAGGCAGAGAGAAGCTGATACTGGGCTCTCTGTGGGTGTCTTGTGGAGACAGTCAGAAGCTGCTTGAAAGTTTGATGGCTCTTCCAGGCAGATCTGTATTGTGGAAGTGCACGTTGTTACTCTTCAGAGACCCTTGGGTGACGGCTGTCTGTGTCTGTGTCCATGTGAAGGTTGAGAACGAGACGAACCAGCTGCAGGACGGCTCCCTGATCGACCTGTGCGGGGCGACGCTGCTGTGGCGCACGGCCGAGGGGCTCTCGCGCACGCCGACCGTCAAGCACCTGGAGGCTCTGAGGCAGGAGATCAACGCAGCCAGGCCCCAGTGCCCCGTGGGCTTCAACACCCTGGCCTTCCCCAGCATGAAGAGAAAAGATGTCGTAGATGAAAAGCAGCCGTGGGTGTACCTGAA
The DNA here is from genome assembly GCF_030490865.1 of Poecile atricapillus. Lineage (NCBI taxonomy): Eukaryota > Metazoa > Chordata > Aves > Passeriformes > Paridae > Poecile > Poecile atricapillus. The sequence continues at coordinate 107,062,090 of NC_081251.1, read as the reverse complement.
CTGCGGCCACGTGCACGGCTACCACAACTGGGGGAACAAAGAGGAGAGGGACGGCAAGGACCGCGAGTGCCCCATGTGCCGCTCCGTTGGCCCCTACGTGCCTCTGTGGCTCGGGTGTGAAGCGGGATTTTATGTGGATGCCGGACCTCCAACTCATGCATTCAGCCCGTGTGGACACGTGTGCTCAGAAAAGACAACTGCATATTGGTCCCAAATTCCTCTTCCTCATGGTACTCACACTTTTCACGCAGCCTGTCCCTTCTGTGCGCATCAGCTGGCTGGTGAGCAGGGTTACATCAGGCTCATTTTCCAAGGGCCTCTCGACTAACACAGGTGTTCCCAAGGACTGCAGTAAACTGATAAGCTAAGCGATTCTCATTTTTAAACCAACTGTTTTTCGTATTCTCTGGGCTTTGCTGGTTTGCATTAAGATGAAGAATTTTTTGGTTTTTTTAAATCCCTCTTTATTGAGAAAAGTCTGGAAATAGAAGAAATGGGGGGAGAAGGGGGAGACATCCTGCTTTTTTTAGTTAATAACTACTTCTGAAGAGGTGAAGAAAGTGTTGTAGAGTGAACTTCAATGCCTTCGGTTTAATGTTTTTTGAATCACATGCCCACAGTGTTTGAAAGGTGTTTCATTCTTTTTGTATATGGAGGGTAAATAGTTCAAAGAACATTAGTTTACAGCTTGGATGCAAACATTGTAAAATATAACATGTATATTAACTCTTTTCTATTTATCTTTATTACTGAAAATATTTAGAATGTTTAGAGAGTAGCATGGTCATAGTGTGTTACATCCAGCAATTGGATGTGTAGAGTAGTTCTGGATGGAGAAGAACGTGGGATGAAAACGGTAGAAAAATCTTTTAATCTAAAATACTGAGTTCTTAGAATAGTTAAAATGCTTTTTAAACAAAGCTAATGCAAATTATGATGGTATAAAGTTGTGCTTTAACCGTGTTGAAAGGTAGCTAAGAAGGACTTCTTAAAATGTCTTTTTGGTAGGACTGTACTTAAGATCTGGTTATGAGGAGAATATTTACCAGACTCTTCGAATATGCAACTTAGTCTAGATTAAGGATTTTTTTCTCCCTTCACGCTAACACTTCTCTTTATTTAGCATTAGTGACATTTGTGAGGGTTTTTCCAGTGTTAAACATGAACAGACCAGAGAGATGAGGCTTGTTCTGTTCCTTGCTGTTTAGGGGTGGGGGAGGGACAAGGGGAGAGGTGGATGCCCGTGTGTGGGGAGCAGTTTGTGACTTGGCCACAGTCCCAGCGTGAGAGGGCTTTGTCAGCTGGATGCTGACAGGTGGGGGGAGCTCAGGCCTGGCCTTTGCCCCTTTGCCAGGTGCAGATGCTCATCTGGGCCACATGTGGAACAGAGGTGGAGCCTGGTAGCCAGGGGATGTGTACCCATGTCCCTGCATCCTCGGGCAGCTGGGCACAGCTGGCAGTCTGTTGGGAGAGCTGGGGCTGGGCTGGGCTCACACCCTCAGCGTCAGATGCTGCCGTGGGCTCTGGTTTCTGATCTCTCTGTGCTCTCCCCTTCCTCCTCCTCCTCCTTCCCCTCTGTATCTACCAGAAAAGACCAGTGCACTACATGCAGCTCTGCTGCCAGCCCACTGTGCTTCATGGCAACCTGACGATTTTAGGATTGATTTGAACTTTTTCGGCCAGCTTCGTACTTTTTTTTTTTTTAAATATGTACTGTATAATTGACAGTAACAAATTTCTGTACTTTATAGCAAAGCTTTCATTTTTCTTTTGAAGCTGTTCTAAAATTTTCTTTGTTTAAAGAGACCTGTGTTGCTTAGATGTCATGAATTACTTACTTTGACTGTCAATTCTTTCTCCATTTTTAAAAAGAAATTATATATATTGTTTGGTTCACTCAGGAAATGCATGTGTCAGGAAACCTGTACTATAAGTTGAGTTAGCTGTCATGGACAAGTAACTGCTGTTACTCCCTTTCCATAGAAATATAACTGATTTTTGACATTTTCCAGATTATATGCATTAAGTAATGAAACTTATGCAGCAAGAAATCCCTGTATTGTAGTTGTTCTAATCATCTTATTCAAACTATAGTATACTGTAGTTTTAATTTTTATTTGCAAATTAATTTATTTAAACTACGTGAGTAAACACTTTTCAAAAACAGAAATTCTGGGACTCTGGCTTTGTTTCCAAGAGATGGGAAAGGTGGCTGGGGGTGGCCCTTCAGTTGTCACCTCAGGTGTCTCTCTGTTCTGCACATGTGGATTAAGAGCACAGAGAAGCAGCAGCTGTAAAGACTTTGGATGTTTTCCCTGGTCATGGCTTTGAATGGCTCCTTTCAGATGTGTCCTCTCAATGTGTTTTATATTTAACCCTGTGTTAAAGGTGAGTTTGTTGTTTAAAAGACACAGTTAAATGAGTAAGTTACAAATACTCATATGTAAGCAAAAACTGAACTAAATGTATGGGCTCTTTGAAAATGACAAGAGCTCTTGATTCTATCTTCCACAAAGTCTAACTGACACTTCTCTGGTCCTGATCTTGTTGACTATAGGAACATGACTAAAGGACACGATGGCAGCTACAAAGCAGTATGAGTAACACAGAGCTGAACTGTGAGCACAGATGGAGCACAGGATGGTAGGAGGAATATGGGAAGTGGTGTTGGAGGCCCAGCTGGAGGCTGGTGTGGAGCCAGGGGTGCAGTTGGGTATATTTGGAACTACAGAGGGGAAGAAGAGGGTCATGCCCAACATGCAGCCCTTGTTAAGGCTCATCCCCATTTAAGATGATACATTATGCTTACACTGTACTTCTCTACCCCACTCCTTATCCCCCAAAAAAAGACATCCCAGACAAAGGTGTCTGAGCAGAACTGGCTGTGTCTCTGGGGAGTGTTAGGCTAAGGTCACTCTTCAGTCTGCCCCACATTCTGCTGTTTTGTACTTTTCTTCACCCAAGTTGCGCTTGTTAATCCCCTTTTTAGAAGGGCAGAACATGGACACTCAAACACTTGAGACAGGGAAATCCTACTGTCAAAGGCAGCATAGCAATGGTTGAGTAGTTTGAGGAGCAAGTTCCAACACCAACAACAGCACCTCTGACTCTGGTACCCTGTTTGAGTTTCCCCAGGCTTCTGTTCTTTGATAAACAATTGCAATAGTCCTCTGTAAATGGTAAAGTGATTAAAAGTACTCAAACAGATGACTGAAGCACTCTGAACTCTAAGGAAAATCCTTTTGAACAAATTTTGGTGCTGCAAGAGGTGGTACCTTGCTGGCTTCAAGACAATCACAGCTCCACTTGTGACAGCGTAAAGCAGCCCCTTGCAGCTGCAAAGACCAGCCCCAGGTGAACTCTGTGGCTTCCACCTGCTTTTAAAGGTTTGCTGGGCTGGCAAGAAGCATTGGTGGTGCAAGCAACAGATGGGACAGGACTATTCCCTGGGAGACCACTGCAGGTATAAGGAACTAATAAGGGAATAAATGGGAAAATGACATTAAGTGTAGGTACTTTTCTTAAAGTTCAGTGAAGCCCTGCAGAAGTGCCTCTGGAAATGAGCAGCCAGTCTTCTGGTTTGTGTGTGGCTGCCCTGTTCTGTGCAGTGCAATGTGTAAAGCAGGTGATTTAATGAACTAATTTGCCTTTCAGCTGTAGGAAATTGCATGGATTTAACACTGCTGGAAGGCAGCAGCTGGCTAATAAAGCCCTTTTGTTTTTTTCCCCAAAGCAGAAGTGGGGCAGCACAGGGTGCTGGCAGGAGCATGGACAGGAAGGTTGCTGTGACTTTCCTTGGGGAGAGCAGAGTGCTCTGGTTCTGTTGCTGACTCAGCCACTGGGTTGGAGCAGGAGTGCCTGGTGTGGCCCTGAGCAGTGTGGTGGTGTGGGCTGAGGATGAGGCCTTCCCATCCCAGCTGTGCTGGGCTTGCTGCACCTGCAGGAATGAGCCTGGCCTTCTGGAAGGTTTAACATGAAGTCACCTCAGGAGACTCCTGTGTTGGAAGGTGCTCTGCAAATCCCATAACGATCCTTCCATGGCAAGCTTGATCTCCTTCTGAAGCGACACTTTCCAGGCTCAATTCTAAAAATACATTTCCAGTTTGCAATATAAATCTACCCTGATGACTACAGCTACTTGCATGCTGTCTTTCAGCCTGGATTAGGCCTGGTTGCTGTTGAATTAGACCAGATTTTGTGGTCCTTGTCTTGGCTCATCCCTTTCTGTAAAAACACTGGCAGAGCTCGTCTATTTTTAATTGTAGCACTCGGCTTTAACATAAGGGCTGTGATCATCCTAGAAATGCAGTTTCTAAGGCTCTTCTGTGACTGTAGCAGATCTCTTGTACCCGCACTGTTGTGCATACTGTAAAGAAGATCTGGGAAAGCATCTCTGCAGGAGCTATGATGGTTCCTGTGGCTTGGATCAGGGACTCCTGGCAAGTGCAGGGGCAGCAGCAGTCCTGTCCCTTCCCAGGTGCTGCTTCCAGGGCAGCAGCAGGAGCTCAGGTGCCTGTTTTCTCCCGGAGAACAGCTCTACATCACTGTGCTGTTGGGAGGCAGTATCCCATGGTAACGTGGATGGTGCCACAAGCTGAGCTGGGGAAACACTGATGGGTGCTACTGCAGCAGGAGCAGCCAGCTCCTTCAGTTCTGCTGCTTCTCTGGCCTGAAAGCAAAAGGGGGCAGATTTAAAGAGCAGAAAAAATGGGCTTTTATCCCCTCAAGCCTAAGGTGCTGCCTCTGTGAGAGCAGCCATGCCAAACCCAGCCTTGGGGAACCGCAGCAGGACCAGTGGCCTCGGACATGCCTGAGGCTGGGATCGGGTGCAGCATTAGGGAATGGCATTAGCTGTAAACCCCAGTGCCTGAATCTTTCTGTTCCTGCCTTGGGCTCCCCTGAGCTGCTGCTGCCCATCCTCCCTGTGCCTTCCAGCCCTGGCAATGCAGCCCATTCTGCAGTCACAGTGAGCAGGTGCTGGCAGAAGCAGGTCCTGTTTGCCTTGCCCAGCACAAGCCCTTGTGGGATCAGGTAAGGCATCGCCTGGGGCTGCAGTCCTTGAGGCTAAGCTCCAGGGAAGATGAGTAACCAGAGGCAGAGTGCCAGCTCTGGCAGTCATGAGCTCCCTGCCCACTCCCTGCCACTCTTGGGTTTGCTGCTATTGTGCCCAGCTCTCAGTCCTTGTCCTACAGCCCCTCTTGCAGGGCTGGCAGGAGGGGATGGGAACCAGCACCAACATCACTCTGCTGGGTGTGGTGTTTGCCTGGCTCTGCTGGTGAGGATGTGTTTGAGGCAGCAGCAAAGCATCATCAAATCCTGGGTTCTGCCAGCCCTGCTGAGAGCCCATTGCTCCAGTGCAGGGATATTTCATTGGAGTAAGAATCACCTCAGGATCAATTCAAAGAAGGACTTTCCTGTTACAAATGCAACTTCTCTGCAATTTGGCAATGCCTGCAATATTGTAATGTTTTTATTTTGAATACTTTTGCTGATTTAGTGTCGCTAAACAGCTCTGAGGCAGGAGTAAATTATTAATCTGTTCTGACTTCCTTCCTTTACCTCATCTACATCTGTAGTACCAATTCTATGCTGAGATCGCTACTGGAGATCTGCTGCCTTCCAGAAAAACAATGAACTTGGAGTTCTTTGGATTTAGAACTCATGCCAGAATGGTCTATTTTTCCTTTTTGTAGTGGAAAGGTCTCCTGAAAAGATTTCCCCTCTTCCAGCCCTGGCATGACACACGCCAGACTCCTGAGGATTCTCTGTGAACACTGCACGGAGTGTGAGCAGCACAGAGAGAGGAGGGAGGACATGGTAGCTCACATTGTCAGTCAGATTTAAGTGTGGTTAAATACAGTTAAACCAATGGGAAAAGCTTTTTTATCTGTGTTTTCTTTGCTACTCACTCCCAAGATTCTGTCTGCTTATTTATACAATTGTCTTGACCATGATATTTGTTTCTGCTTCAAAAACATCCCCCAAAGAAAAAAAAAATTAAATTCAGTTCTCTGTGCAAATGTTTTATATGAAAGTTTTTCAATAGTGTTTGCTGTGATTATGCCTTTCCTTAAGTGATGCTATTAAAATATGTGACTTTTAATGCATTTACCGATGTTGGCTGGACCCAGGCTCTGCAGAATGTATTTTGAGGTTTTTTTGGTCACCTAGTTTGCAGCCTAGGTAGCGTTTCCCTTCAGTCTGTCCTGGAAAATGCTGGAAAAGAAGCTGGTTAGGGGTGAGGGAAGAACAGTGGCTTTCCTGGGCTCTTGGGAAACAGCTCATGAAAGTTGAGTCTTGTGTAAAGCCTGTCTCTGGGCTGAAGGGATCCACTTCTTCCCCTGGATCATGCTCAGATTCCAAGCACCTCCCACTTCTCAGCTCTCTGTAAAATAACTTTTTAATACAACCACCTTACACTTGGGATCTACCACTGTCATTCCCTTTGGTTGGCTGCAATTTAGGAGCTGGATGAACACGAAGCCTTCAGTGCTTCCATATCTACATTTCTCCAAAACAATATTTTTAGCTGATCCCAGAAGATTTGAAACAAAACAAATGCATGCAGTGATATTCTAAACTTGCCTGGATGCAAAGCTAAAAACTGCAGCTTGCTGTCATGTGCTTGATGAAAGGAATTGAGTCAACTCATCCTTTCCAAAAATCCCATGCTTTTTTTTTTTTTTTTTTTTGTGCTGTTGTGTGGGAGGAGGAGAGAATTAGTTATTCAGTGGAATGAGGACAATTAAAAGCAAATGCAGCTTCCAGCGATGCCATCATCTGTTCAGTTTGCCCTGAGCAACACAGAGGCAGCCTGGCTTTTTAATTGGCCCTTTTCCCTCCTGTCCTGTGCTTCCCATTGGCACAGGGGCTGGCAGTTTCCATAGGACTGTGATGCAGGTGTACCCATTCTAGTTTTGCCAGGACAATCCCCTGAGTTGTGACCTCAGAGGGGCTGAAAGGCTCTGAAGTGCGGTGGATTGAGAGGTCACGGTCTCTCCTGCCCAGCTGGCCTTTCCCTGGAGTGCTGCTCTGTAATGGGGACATGTCCATGGGTGCCACCCCAGGATGAAGCCGTGCTGTCACCTGTGTCACCACCATTGCTGGAGGATAAATGTTGCCTGAGATGGGTCACAGGGATATGGCCTTCCCACAGTTCTGTGGTCACAGTGGCCCCCTGGACACAGCTGGGCCCAGGCTCTGCACAGCAAAGCTGTTGAAGCAGCTTGCTTTGCTTTTGAAGGGGAGCTAAAGCAAGCAACAGGCCTTTAAATGCCACATAACCACCTAGGCCTGGGATGTTTAATGCTTTTTTGCTTTTTCACAATAAAAGTGGATCCAGAGCAGCTTTCCTGAGGAGCCAGGATCAGCAGTGCCAACGATGTCGGCTCCACCATGGCTCCAGGGGCTTTCAGTGTTACTCAGCGTTTTTTGCCAGCGTCACTCGTTATCGCTTGGAAATCTCACTCCACCTGTTCTGGAGCAGGAGCAGCAGAAGGTGTGTTGAAGCACCTTTGGGCAATGATGAATCATGCTCATGACAAAGTCCTTGGCAGCTCCTGGCCGCTGCCTGCCAGGGAAAGCCGTCACCGGAGCAGGCTAAGTGCCTCTGCGGAATGGGGGTTTGCCTGGAGCCCGTGCCAGCCCTAAAGCAAAAGAACCCAAACAACAACCCATCCCCTCTGGCCCTACACCAATATTGCTAAATAAACATTATTTAAACAGTGTAGTGTTTTCCATATCATAGAGGCCGAGGAGTAGTGTTCTTCACAGCAGCATAAATATATTTATAGCCCGTGTGTGTCTGCATTTTGTTACACTTTTAACTTCATAGGCTAATGGTTAAAGCCAGGCTCTATTTATGCTTCTGCAGCAAAAAATATGTTGAATAGTATCATGCAAGAGGCTTAGGCTCTGCTGGCCCCAAACAATCTTTCAGACTGTAATTTAGTGGCTCATTCACAGAATAGAAGGATAAAAGTGGTATGTCTGAGGTTGGCTTCCCCAGCGTACAGCAAAGGAAGAGAAAAGCAACTCTGGGAGTCCCCAGGATGGGGCATATTTAACCCATCTTTGCTCTTGATACTCAAAAAAATCAGTGTGTCTGGAGTTCCTGTACTATTTTAAAAAAAAAACCAACAACCAAAAACCAACCAAACAACAACCACAAATAAAAGCTCACAGGTTGCATCAAACAAGTTTTTTGCAAGTTTGAGATGCAAGTTTCTTTGCACCAGCTGATTTAAAAATACGTTGTTCATTATGTAACCACAGATGCATGCAAGGTCCTCTCCTTCATTCATCTGCCCTGTGGTAGGGTCAGTTCTACCCAAATACTTCTTCCAAGTGTTTAACATGCTTAGTCTTTGAAAATCTGCAATAATGGACACCCCACCACATCTCCAGGCAGCCTGGTCCATGGTTCAGTTACAGAACTCATAAACTCAGATCTCGTATAAAATTGTAGAACTCATAAAGTTGTGTCTACTAAAGTAAACTGAGGAGCAAGTTTGGACCAAATATCTACCTGCTGTTTGGGGTTTGCTTTCTTAAGGAAAAAGAAGCAACTCAAAGCAGAAGCTTTTGTATTCCAGGCACTTCTGCAGAGTTTGGAAATAAAGAAAAGAAGCAACTTCCTGTAAAATGTCTCAATCGACACCTTCCCCTGTGTGATTCTGAATGAACTTTTCCAACAAATAGACCTGGAACAAAAAAAAATGGGAGGAAAGGTGCCTACAAAGCCCTACACCTCTGATATTCATTTTATTAAAATTTAACGAGGACCTATTAATAATGAATGCAGCCAGGAAGATGAGAGAACAGCAGTGGAATGGCCTGGAGATTCCTCGTTAGCCAGATTTCTCTACAGAGCTGGGAAAGAGGGCAGCTTTCAAAGGATGAGAGGGCTCCTGTGAGGGACAGCTGGAAGCAGCAGTCTGCAGCAGGGTCTGTGGGCTATGTACATTGGTGGGAGAGTATTTTAAGTGGTATTTTCATTAAAAGCTGAACTGGGGGTGAATTGTATGCATGTCCTGTAAGGAAAAGATGCTCCTGGATTCCAATGCCTTGAGTATAGCGTGGGGAATTGGGGTCATTTCCTCACTGATGGTGATTTCCTGTGTGAAGTTAACTCTGTCTCCCTGTGTCTCCTATCCCACACGGTATTATCTACCCAGAAATCCAGTCTCCTAGCTCTTCAGCCAGACTTTGGGAGCTGATGTTCCCATGGCAGTGGCTGATGAGACACACAGAGCTGGGGACATGATGGATGTTACACCTTGAGCATAAACAATTCCACTGCCTGTTCACTTCACAGCGATCCCGTCTGGACTGTTTCCTTTGGTGGCTGCCTTACCCAGCGTGATTCAAGGGGAGATGCAGCACATCCGTGACTTCCCTTTCCCAGTTGCCAGGCCAGCTGCCTTATCAAAGAGAGGAATGGAGCTGATTAGACACGGCCTGTTGGGTTTTTTTAAGTCCCTAGCAGTTGCTTTAAGGCTTATGTGGATCTTTAAGATTAATTAATGCTGTACTTGGACATCCTCCTAAATATTGCTAATAGGTTCTCTGGTCCTGTGGGACCTCTTCTGTTCCCTGGAGTTTATCGTGTCATTCATTTGACAACAGTTTGATTTGTTTCTTGAAGGTTCCAGAGTAAATTTTACTTGGCCTTGCTGAGTCTGGATTCCTCTCATCTCTCTTAGCTGTTGTTTAAGCTTTTCTCTTCCTCATCTGGCCTGTATTTCCTGTCTCTGGTTCTTACTAGGAAGCGTGTTAATAAGCATCTGGATGCCATTAACATGTTTTGTGAGAACAGAAGCAGGATAAAAAGTAGAAATTGAAAGCAGAACCTATGTAGAAGTAAATCTGTCTTCTTTAGTGTTTCCATCAGGAGCAGCCTCCCATAAGAAGATATCTTTGCATCTTTCTCATGCTTGTGAAACAGACCCCTAGGCCTGACTAATCCCAGTCATGTAGGTATAAAAACACAGTTTGTACAAGGGAGCTGCTATGTGGCAATGAGAAATGCTTCCAAAGATCCAGAAGGTGCTAGAAAGAGCTTGGCTGTGGTCATCTCAAAAAAAACCCTGTCCCAGTAAGCATTCCTCTTCTGGAACAAAAAGGGGCAGGACAGAAGAGTGCTGATCACTTTTCTCCTTACTTTTCAGGGCTGGGTGAATCCACAGAGCATATCTGAGTCTCTTTTGAAAAGTCACCAGCAGATGAAGTAATTTGAGGCCTCACCCACACCACAGTTTATTCAGCCAGCTGCGTAGGTCTCTTAACAGAGGTGCTTTTCAATACAGCATGTCAAGCACTGAGAAATGTCACTTTGATTTTGACATACTCCCCACCAAGAATGATGTGTTTTCTGTTGTGCGTTGTTGTCAAGGTGAAGAAATTAATTAGCATGGATTTTTAATTGCTTCATTGTTGAACTCTGATATAAGCTGGAAGGGAAACATCATCCTAGATGAATAAAGACGTGGTGCAAGAGCTGATCACCCTCTGGTGAGAAGCCAAGCTCTCCAAATGAAAGATGCAAGGAGGAGATTTCAATGTTGTTTCTGTCTCTAGCTGCATTGAATCAGTTGCTGGGCTCATACAGAGGCTTCTGCTGGATCCTAGCAGACGCCAGGGGACAAGAAAAGACACGATTGTCTGAAATCCAGGTACTCCTCATTTCTGGAAGTCTGGGGAAAGGCTGCCATCTGCTGTAATGCAAAGCGGTTGCTGGAAATACATTTGACTTAAATCCCAGCAGTCCCGTTGAAGCTGAGATGAGCTCAGGGTAGGAGCAAAGTAAAACAAATGAAGACAAACTGTGCACTTAAAGACCTGGTGATGCTTTTCACACAGATCCCTCTCCTAATAATGGCTGTTACCTAGCATGCCCTTAGAGGAAAAAGATTTCCCCTATGTTCTGCACCTGCTTTAATCCCTGGGATTTTCAGTCAAGGTCAAAGAGAGGACTGAGGCACCACTCAGAAAGCTGCTGGCTGGGCCAGCCTGCAGTGAGGGTGCTGCTTCCTCAGTTTAATCTAGGCACCCACGTCATTCCACAGCCTCTCAGCTGCAGAGTTCTAAAATGCAGAAAGGCGTGTGGTTTTCCTCTCAGCAGTGTGTGTGATACACTAGCTGCAAGTGAACTTGGCTGTACCCTCTACCTACAGGTCTTGCAGCCTAGAGCAGAACAAAGTCTAAAAACATCTACAATTCAGGGCTTTCATCTCTGATCTTTAAAATAAAACCTGTAGTGAACTCTGTGGTATCTAGGATCAAATTCTTCCCTTTCAAAGTCACTAAGATGCCAGCCCTGCTCCCTTGGTACCAACTTGGTTCACTTTTTCTGCACTTTTTTCATTTTTTTTCCAACCATCACTTGCTTTGAAACTGTTTTGACTCACATGTAACCTCAGAAACAGGGGCTTTTCGCTTGCCTGAGGTGCTGCTTGGACCAGACTGTTTCCCATTACACTTTCCTGAAAGCATCCCACTAGAATCCCTCCTTTTGTAATGTTGGAGTGGCTGTGGCCGGACTCAAAGGGAGCAGTGCACATAACAAAGCTAGCCTGGAAAGCTGACATAAAGAAAGCCAGAGCCCCTGATGACTCAGGTATTAATGTACTCCATCAGAATTAAGTGTTGTCTGATCAAATGGGCTCGCTCCAGATACAGAAGAAAGAGCTTTTAATTTTACACAGCCTCTTTACTGGAGACTGAGAGAACCAAGAACTGTGTGAAATGCAGCCACATCTGCAGCATGTCTAAGGTGCTGAGGAACGACTTGGAGCCAGGAGGACCTCTGCTACCCTTGCAGACATGGAAGAATGCATGCCAGGGCATTCAGGAGCAACAAGAGAGACTTGGCATCCCAGTTTTATGTGTTGTCCTTATGTTCTGACAGTGTCTTGATGGAATCTATTAAGAAACTGTCCTAGAAAGAGCCATGTGAGGTGGTGGCCCTTTAGATGGGCCAGTCATGACTTCTCTACAAAGGTCTGATTGTCATCTGTTTGAATTTTGAGAGACAGTAACATTGCCCTATAAAACTGCCATCCCATTCTATGTGTTCCTAAGCTCCTGTCTTGAAAGGTTTCTCGTGGCACTGAGCACCACGCTCCACTTAAACAAGGCCTGGAAATACGTTCCCTGCTACTGGCATGAAATATTCAGTTTTAATATCCCTTCACATCACTTGAGATAAGAAGAGCAGAAACTCTCCATCTGTCTTCTCTGCACTGTTCATTATTTTACATATTTCTTTTATATCCCTTGCTTCCTCCAAGGAGAGCTTTTCCTCGAAGTTTGGTTGTTCCTATCATTGTTTAATGCTGCTCTTTTAGAGACAAGATTACCCACTACACTCAGGGTTCCTGGGGGACCTGCCCCTCTAATTACATTTAATCACTCTTTTCCCTCACATTCCCTATGGATTGCAGTACCTTCTTCATTTTTTTACAAGCTGAGCAAAGGTTTTCTGTGGAAAACTGAAAGCTAGTGGTACCAGGATCCTGTAAGCAAGGACCTTCTAGAACACTATGACATCTCAAGAAAGGAGGCCAGGTGTTCCTAGAGATGACCCAGCTTTTACAATAGTTGGCTGCCACTGAAGAGTAATAAGCATTTCCTTATTTTTTTAATGTCTCTTGTATCTGAGAAAACATTGAGCTACTTTGTTCCTTTTACTGTTTATTTTCTACAGCACAAAACTCACTCTTTCCCATTTCTTTTCCAGGAAGACTCCACCGAAGACTCCTGAGCTGGCGTGAGTGTAGGAAAAAACCCTGTCATATTTCTGTTGTTTTGTAAGAATGCCAGTTTAACTCACACAGATGAAAAAGCAGCAGTAGAAAGATTTTCCTGGCTAAAGCTACTTGGGGTTGGAGTTTTTCCCTGGGAGAGTCTTTGTGGGACTATGTCCTGTGTGCCCAGGGTAAGGGTGTTTGTTGGGCTGAGTCACGCTGCCCTGCAGAGCTGACGTGGCCCTTGGCAATCAGAAGGAAGCACAGATATCTGAAATGCTCCCATAAAAGCAGACTTTGTGGACATAAGCTGTACGTGAGGAGGTAGACTGACAACAGCTCAAGTGAACTATGGTTGGCTGACTCAGAATTTCCTCACCTCACCAGCTCTGCTGGTGAAGCGATGGCTGTAAACACCACAGTTCACAAGCCCAGCCACGCCACGTGCCTTCAGGAGCTTTGCTATGCTTTAAACCAGCCTTTCTTCTCAAAGTTTCCACAAGTTACCCACTGAGTCTCCTACAATTTGGAGGAGAGGAGGCTTCTCAGGCTGGACTGGTGTTGTCACTGCCACCACAGGGTTTAGCAGAAAGGTGACAGTCAGAAAAGAAAGCAGCAGGAGGCAACCCCATGGCTGTCATCCTTTCCTTCTGATCCACAAAGATGATGCAGCTCTAGTTTATTTTTCCCAAGGGGAACAGAGGGCTTTGCTGTTAATACAAAATGAAGCAGAACAGTAACAACATTTAGCTCAGAGATAATGCCAATGAAGCATAAGGTAGAAAATCAAACAGTTTGTAACTTTCCCTGCATGAGCAGGTAACAAGACTCTTTTAATTGCAACTGGAAAACATTAAAGGTCATGGGAGGGTGCTTAAATGTCATTTTGAGGGTATGGCTTTCCCCTGCATCTCTGACACAATGAATCACTGACTTTGACAGTACCTCTCTGGTGCAAGAGAAACACAGGCCTGAGCTTTTCAGCTAGATCAGGGCTCCCTGGACAAGTGTCAACTGAGGGGTAAGCCAGCTCTATGTAAAGGTCACTTCATGCTAAGCAACTGATTCAAAATTCCTTCTTAAGGCTGCTCTGACAATTCACTGAGATGAACCCGGCAGGACAGCTCCCTGACTCAGTGAAGATGCTGCAAGAACGTTGTGAACCTCAGCAGCTGAGCACTGAGGTCAGTCCTGCACAGCCGGACTTGGCTCTGGCTCAGTTTGCTGACCAGGACTGGACACATTTCAACAGTGAGTGGATCAACCCATCATTCATACAAGGGAGGCATGGAAAATTGTATCCATGCTGCAGGACTCACCTTCAGCCTCAGGCTGACCCACAGGGCTAGAGAGGGAAAAATTGGTTTACCACTAAGTCTGTAGGAAGGGCTTTCCCCTCAAAACCAGCATCTGTAGTTAATAATCACATACAGCTGCTTCTCTTCTGGGGATTCCCTTTACTTTTGCCTTCCACTCTCTTTCCATTCCCTCCTATCTGTCTCTTTGCTAGTTGAAAGTGGCTATGTAGACACTCTCAGGTCCAATTCCAGAAGGTCAGACTACTGAAAGCAAACTGTGAAGTCCATTTGGGCAAATCCAAACTTTCCAACTCACTTGTGAGTAGCTGCAGGAGTCACGGAGACACCCCCAGCCAGCTGGCAGCAATGCTGAGGCAGGAATGCCATCCTCGACCCACACAGCCGAGGACTTTTGTCCGGGTCAACAGCAAGTAACATAAAGCAGAATTCCTGGGGAGGACAGGGCAAACACCACCTCCCTCCTACAGTCTCTCCTATTTCCCTACCTTTATCCACATGACTTAGTTCTGCAAACTCAGTCCTTCTGCAGTCTGGATCAATACACAGCAATCAGTTTTACACTATGTTTGTGATCTCCTTGCTCACTTTATTGCTGCTGTGTCATGTTTTAGGGATTAGGAGACAGACAGACTCCAACTAATGAGATCCCCAAGGGGAAAAAAAACCCGGAAAAACCCCAAGCCACCAGGTTTTGCCCATGTGGAGTGTCTGAGAACAGCGGAGGCTGTAAGGCACAAAGATATTTCTGCCAGGTAGGGGAAAATATGCTATGAAAATATTGTGAATGACATTTGCAGGTTGCTGGAGGGAAATCCCCACTGGCTTCCTAACAAGCATTTAATATTGAACATAGTTGTGGTTTTTGACTGCTTTTGCTGTTCTAGCTTCCAATGAAGTATGCTTGAGCTGTTCTGATATTATCGCCAGAAAGCCAAGGATGGAATTCTGAAGCATAAGAAGGTACATCTTTATTTTTTAAAGCACGTCTATGAAAGGTGTAATGGATGGCCACTGACACTGAAGCCCACAGTTATGAAGTAACAGTAATATTAAACTAGTCTTTCTTTCTGGTAGTGTCACGTTTTCTGCTCTTTAAACTGGTCAGGTCAGACACATCTCTCAAGGAAGTCACCAAGGAGTGATATCCCGGTGATACCTCATTTGGGATTTATTGTCTGAGTTTGCAAAACAAATTGTACCGAACAAACCTCTGCCAACCTTGACCACCAAGGAGCAGAACAACATCTTCAGCCCAGTCTGTCTGGGGCCAGCAGCAGACACAAACAGGAGTCAGTGAGCTGCAAGCCCAGGCATGAACCCATGCAACCCATGGATTTCCACACCCGTGCGTTCACGCAGCCCATAGCCACATGCTTATTAAACAGAGCCAGAATCTGCTGTTAATCAATCACAGCTTCCCTGTGTTTTGATCACTGGCACCGGGCTACGGCCGAGAATTAAAGCGTGTTTAAGGCCCGATCAGGCAGGAGGCTGCTACTACTTCAGTAGGACCTAACGCGTGCCTCTATTTCAGCAGCTTCTGTGGCCTGACGGAGAATTACAGCCTAAAATATAAATCCGAGTCAAACCGGCTGCGCAGCATCCGCGGGGGGGGGTTCGGTGTCGAGGGCTCCCACACGCCGGCCGCGGGCACTGCGGGCCCAGCCCCGGGACCGCACCGCGGGCGGGCGGCGGCAGCGCGGCCCCTTCCGCCGGCCTCGGCCGCGGCTCCTCCCCCGGGCGGTGGCGGAGGCGGGGCCTGGTTCCTCCCGCCGCCGCCCGGGCCCTTCCTGCGCCGCCCTGCGCGGGGGCACCGACGTGTCGCGGCGGAGGAGCCGCGCTAGGCCGCGCATCCCGCCCGGCGCCGCAGGTACAGCGCGGGGGGCCCGGCCCCGCCGCCTCCCGCCCCCGCCCGCCGCCGGGGCTGCCCCGGGGAGCGGCCGCCAAAGTTTAATTTCCCCGGGCGCCCTTTGTGTGGGCGGCCCGGGCGGCCTGGGCCGGGCGGCGGAGCGGAGGGACGCGAGGGGAGGTGGGCGGGGGGGGCCTGCCCGCGGCCCGGTTTCCCTCCTTCCCTGCAAATCCCCGGTGTGAATTTCCATGGTAACCCCGCGGTGGGCAGCGGGCGGTGCCCGCCGGGGGCGCGGGGAGGGCGCGGAGGTGTCGGCGTGAGGCCGGGCCTCCCTCATGCGGTCACTGTCCCGCAGGACCCCGGCAGCATTCCCGACGATGCCACGGGGAGAGATATGACGACGGCCTCCGGGAGATACTCCTGGCGTGTTCTCCATAAGGTATGGGCGGCTCGGGAGCTAACGTTTAGAGCAAGTATTTAGTGGTTTTCTCTGCCGCATGGCAGCCAGGATGGACTGGGATGTGGAGCGCTAAAGGGCTTGTTGGTTCCATAAGCCATGTAGGAATGCGATGGTTCCTGCGTTTGTAGAGGACCCTAAAATTGTGTGATGGGCAGATTAATTTCTTGCATTTCTTTTTTCAAATACCGTATGTGGGGTTGAGAGACGTACACTTGTGGGATTGTAACATACCAAGCTTCTGTAATCCCAACATGAACTTTTATCATCTGACTGCCCAGTTTGGGCCTTAGTATGTTTCTGAGTCCCTTTTTCTTCTCTGTTTTTCTTATATTCTCTAAATATTTAGGATTTCTGCTGCAGGACATAGAGTTATCACAATCCAGTATAAATAAGTATAAAACGTCTATTTTAAAGTCTGTCAAAGTAATTACTGGGCTACAGATTTGCATGTATTTGTTTTTTTTAGTTACTAGCATAGGCGGTATATTGACTTTACTGTCTTACCTGTACTGGTGAAATCCTGAATGAGAAGTCCTATGGACTCGTGCAGCTGTTGCTGTGCAACCCAGCGAGAAATTGCTCTCTTACTGAAAAACCCAACTGCAGTATGTTAATTGTTGTAGTGACTGCAGTAATTGCTGTTGTGACCTGAGAGTCAGTGTGACTCTTTGGAAAACTGTAGTGCAGACAAAAGGTCTTGAGATCCTTTGGGTATTAGGTTGGTGTAGGAGAACAGTGCATAAAATGGACTGACAGGAGATCCACCGCTGTTCATGCAAAAGTTACTGGGCAGACTCCCCAGTGAGGCCAGAAGGTTGCACAAGAGGCATCTCTACCTCTTCCATCGCATTTGCCAGTAACAGGATCTGTCCCAAGTGTCCCTCTGTCTTCAGCACCATCTTTCTCTGTAGTGGGAGTCTGGCATGTGTGCAGGAATCTTGCCTTATTGGCAAGCACAAACTTCATGGGTGGAGAAGGAGATGCGCATTTCCAATGTTGAAGGAAGATATTGTTTGCCTGGAAAATGTCAGGAATTGCTAGAAATGAGTGGAGAAAGCAGACTGCAGGCTTCTCTTTGGCAGTTCGAGCAGGAAGAGGTTGGGAAATGGAATCATGGTCATGTAGGTATTGTTTCTTCTTTTGGGGCAGCAACTCTGTGAAGAGGCCGCTTCTGCTTTCCTTCTACAGAGTTTGGGGAAAATGAGGAGCTGTGAGTCTGAAGAAGAGAGAAGGCCCATGAACATCATATCATCATTCCTGTTGAGAGGCTCACAGTTTTCTTTTGGTTTCCTTTCTCCTTTTTTTTCTATGCACTTTGTTTATTCCTTGTCTTGTTTTATGAATGGAACAGAAAGAGTGAGCAGGTGAGCATGAGTGTGGATATTGGACATAGATATTTCTGCGGCTTCATATGAGTAAGTCCAAGACATATTTACCAGCAAATCTAGGATTTGTCTTCCTATTTTTAGCTCTCTGCACCCACCTCACCTAGGTGCTAGATTTAAGAAAAGACACCTGAATATTCTCTGCAGAAGATAAAGAATTGTTAATGTGTTTCCCTCGTACTCAAAACTGACAGGTCCATGTACTGATCAGATGTTCCAAAGTACTCATGCCTAGTAGCTTAAATATCTCTTTCTCTATCAATCTGGTTCTTAAATTTAAAAAAAAAAGGTGCATTTTGGATGTGTGTGGGTGTGTGTTAGGGCTAGAATATTAGAATTGGAGTAGCATATCTGACACCTTGCAACATGTTAGAGAGTTTCCATCACTTTTATAGAGTCGCTGTAAGCAGCAGTATAAGACCTTCCTTTTGGTTTTTGGCATTCTAGGTGTAGCATGACCATTCTGGGTTTTATGCCATGGAATTATTCATTCTTTTTGTCAACAGAAGCTGTTTGAGGGATGAAAAGGAAGTGATGTGAATAGAGGTGATCAGTTTTGTTTATCTTCTATTGGGCAGGTATTAATTTTAATACAAGGACTATCAACAGACATGGGTGGCACACTGTTGGTCACCAAGTTAAAGTTTGGGTGGTCTTGTTTGCAGAGTACCTGGCCTGTAGAGAGACAGTGGACTGGCATCCTCTGTCAGGACTTGATGTGAAGTGCACTGGGCCTGCTTTTTGATAGTCTCTGGTTGCAGCTTTATGCATGATATCAAACTGTGAAATATTTCTATTTGGCTCCCTCATAGCCACTTGCAGTTCAGGACTTGGGTAAGGCTTCAGAAAGACACAATTCCCATGAAAATTCATATTTTTAGGAGGTTATTTTCTGAAGATAAGTGGAGCCTAGCCCTGCTGAAGATGGCAAGTGGAGGGGCTGTACATGGAATTGCGCTGTTGACGCAAATTGCCGTGAGCATCTGTCAGACTCCTTTTGTCACGTCAGGACCTCAGTGTTGCGATTTTTGCTGGGGCTGGTGCAGTTCTTCTGCCTTTTCTCCACATGTCACTGCTCTGCAGTCTGCCTTTGACAGACTCATAGCAGGAATGCCTACTGGGGCTCCTTGGTCTTTGTTCAGCTGTGTGGACCTCTCTGGAGCTCTGTAAGATGCTCATATTTCACTGTTTTCCAAGGGGTAATGCACACTCTAATGCTGATGCCTGGAAAAAAGAGTACAAAGAGACTTCACTCTCATCTTGTGTGTGATAGTGTGGGAAACTAACCACAAGGCCTTTTCTGATACATATTTTTACTGCTTTGATGATTGTTTCTGAATGATTCTGACACCTCTGGTGCAGAAGAACTGGGTTCGTAATGATCTAAATAGCTGTAGGTCATTATACTGTTTCTCCAGCACAGAATCTGCCTTTTGATTTCAAATTAGAGCTCAGCACTGGGAGGTTGGGTTTCCAGATGAGAGGAAGTACATTTGCTACAGTGGGTACATCACAAGTGTTTCATATAATTGTTTATTTGGTACCTGAACGAAAGTGAAATACTACTTTCCAGATAGTTTGGCTAAAAGGAGATAAATTTCTTTCCAGTTCTTGACAAAATGTTTACACTTGTGGATTATTTTAAGTAATAACACATTATTCAGTGATGGGACTTTTTGGAGTAATTATTTTCAGAGGATCTTATTCTTCTGTTTAAAGAAGTGAAGCTCAGCTACAGCTTTTTTTCTTATTTCTTTTTTTTTTTTCTCTTTAATCTGCTGTTCATGTGGCTACAGCTGGGAAGGGCAAACGAAACCAGTACAAAATGTAATAATATGAAAGTCACATGTTGTTTTATCCTGGCCTTGTAGGCTACCAATGGTGCTTTGCAGTTGGGATGCAAGTGTTCTGTTCTTTCTTTGGAGTCACTACCACTTTTTCTTGCCTGTTTCCCTGTTTGAGGAGAGTGTTTTGAGATGGCCTTGTGAAAGAGACAATTTAAGGGGAGGGTGGTGGCATTACTCTTTGGGCTATTCAAGTGCTCTTGCTTTTCCACAGTCCCCATTTTGCAGTTTGCTGGGAACGTAGCACAGTCTGAGGAGTTACAGAATCTGCTGGAGCATAACAGCATGTGTGGCTAAGCAGGGCTGATGGGAAATGCAGGTAACTCATACACTGCTTCCTTGTTGGGTTGATTTCATCCCAACAAGGCTAACCTGGGTGGTTGTCAGTCATGCTAACTTTGCAGAGAAGGTTCACCCTTCTTGTGTGAGAGCCCAAGATTTGGGATGCTGCTGGGGTGTGCAAAATGCACTCAAATACGTGCATGTTTGTGAATACAAATGTGTTTATTAGGCTCTCAGAAAGGCCAGGCTCATGTGGTCTCCTCTCTTAAGTTGTGTGAAGAGGTTTCATGTTGGAGTGTGCTTCAAATGTAGATGGCTTGCCATGGGGACAAGTCACAGCTCTCCTTGTCATTCCCCTGACAGTCATCATCTTTGTCCTCTGAAACTCCAGGGGGGAAGCAGGTGTTCAGAAAGGGCTTGGGTTAGCAGAACAGCTCCCGCAGCTTTAACCTCAGTCTCTGAAACTGCTTAAATGTTTCTGCTCCAAGCTAACCTTGGCTCCCCTGCTGCAGCAGAGATGTCTGTCTCAGGGCACCAGGATCAAGCATGGAAATTTCAGCCTGAGGAATTAGCTGGGTAAAAAAAAAGTGGAAGCTTGTGCTAGTGCAGTCTGGCTCACATTGCCTTACAAGGGTACAGTGGTGTACTTTACTCGTACCATGGTTGCCCTGTTACAGGGTGAAATCCTGCTGATTTAGCAAAAAGACCTGTGTAATAATACATAGGGAAAGTTCAACTTTTGAGGACTGAGTAAATATATAAGGCCAATAACAACATGCCATTTATTAGCTGTTGAGGTCCTGGAAGGAGGAGTCACTTGTGCATTTTTATTTTAGTTATGTTTCAGGTATGCTTTTCTTTAATAAGTGTCTTTGGTATTTATCATATATTCTAGAAATGGTGCAATATCTTGCTTTAGCTTGACTTGTGGGTGGCTTCTGATAGTTTTCTATTCCAAAGCATGTTGGGTATCCAGAAGAGTGCTTGAAATATTTTCATTTCATGTTGTTGCCAAAGCCATGACAAGCATCAGGGACTTTAGCATGCCATTTGTGTTCACAGAGAAACTTCTCCTGCTTTACCTTTGGGATGCAGAGCACACCCCTTGAAAAGTGCCTGCTGGTGTCCAAGTGTGGTTCCTTGTGGACAATGGGGAATACTTGAAGGAAAGCTTGCTCAGTGCTGCATGTTCACTTGGAACCCTGGGGGCTCTTTCCCCTGAGCACTGAGTGTCTTGTCTTAGGTGTCACTATTTTTGAAGCTAAAATAAAATTTAGAGAGCAGATTCTATGGATGATACTGAAGAAGCAAAGCATGTGAATAATTACACTCAGAATATGGGAAGACAGTTTCTGAAGAACTTTTTGTACAAGTCCTGACACTTAGAAAAATAAACATGTTCTCCAGAGTTACAACCACCCTGTGCAATTACTTCTGAGTAATACACTTGGTTGTTGTGCTCTCTTCCAACAGCTGAAACCTTGGGTGTGAAACTCAAGAGTCACAGCGTAGTCATCTCAGAAATAACCTCATGTGATTAATGCGTTGCTAGCTCACAGATCTGCTGTTTCGCTGACTGTGCAGTATCCAAATGTGTGGCTCTTACTCTTGTCACCACAGTATTTTGTTCCATGCTGTGTTGTACAGCTGTGTCATATTGTACTTGCTGAGCACGTTGCTGAACAAGAATGTTTTTAAAGAGGAGGCTGTAAGTTGAAATGCAACTCTGTATGCTTAAACTATAGGAATACTGTGAATTCAGATCATCAAAGCTATTTTCATTGTTGCCATGGCTGATTTGGTTTAACTTCAGCTGTATTAAGTCATTACAGTGACAGTGTAATTTAATATAATCTTTTTAAATGAGGAAATTAATACAGTGTGTACAAAATAGATGTAATATATTGAAGGCATATTGCAAATAGAGCCATAATCCTGGGTTCCAGGTTCCATAACTACTCTTATGTCTTACCTCAAAACGTTTTTTTTTAATTGCATTAGTTTAATACACATTTCTAGACAAAATGTGAGTAAATTATGGTGATTACTGGAGAGAACACAGTTGATCTAACCCATTTTAATTGTATATAATTTAAACAGTGATGTGAAGAAGTTACACGGTTGCATATTCTTACTACAGCCATATGTTGTTTTAAGTAAGAGACTCAGGGGACTCACCATTTCATAATTCACTCTGCACAGTTAATGCAGTTAACTGCATTCGCCTGCCTGTCATTCTGCACAGTTAGTGCAGTTAACTGCATTTACCTGCCTTTCACTTTCATGGAAAATTGAATGAGTTAAAATACTCTGCAGAAATTTTGTTCTGTGTTAACACTGAGTTTCATTTTTTTGGTATGTTTAAATCAGGAAATTTGTATATCGTGTATTTTGAAATGTTAATTTGGGGGCTAGTTATAGATTCATTTGTCTATAAAATGTTTAGTAATGGAGCGCAAGGAGCTGCTGTTCTGTTGGTGAATAAATTAAATTTTTTAGTTTTGGGTAAGGTTAGTGCACAGAGATGAGTGTAGGGCTTTTTGCCTTTATATGGGCTTGGCACATATTCCTTTGTAGCGTGGATTTAATTCAGGTACTATTGTCCAGTTTTCTCTGTCTTTCTGAAGTTATACTTTTTTGGGTAATTTAAGGACTGCATTTTGAGGAATGCCTGGTTTTGGGCAGTGCAGAGAATAGTTTTTTCCTGTGCAAATGTTGTTATCCATTGGGGTTAATTGTCCACAAGGTCTTGACTTATGAGGGTACTAGAATAGCTGCTAGCATGAATAATTTAG
Organism: Poecile atricapillus; assembly: GCF_030490865.1. Taxonomy (NCBI): domain Eukaryota; kingdom Metazoa; phylum Chordata; class Aves; order Passeriformes; family Paridae; genus Poecile; species Poecile atricapillus. The sequence goes on along the minus strand of NC_081251.1, from coordinate 107,039,410 downwards.
TACAGCATCAGATTGCATGCCAGTTAAGAAGGCCTCTGCCTATGAAGCCTTATATCTTGTTGAAATCCACTCAACAGTATGAAGGTTACTGCTTGCACTGGTATTTTATTGTACTCCTTTCATTTTATTTTGAGATTTGTCAGTGAATATTTCATGGTGATAAGTAATGAAAATATCTGTGCAAGAGTAGGTAGAGCTTGTTTGTGAAATGCTGAGGTGTTGAGCTACTCTCGAGTCTTAAATTTTCTTTTAAATTTTTGATTAACATCACACAGATAGCATTTTCTCCATTCAGATTTATGTAGTTGAGACAATTCATATCCTAGACAATTCTTTTAGACAGTACTTCATTGTGGGAACAGAGAAAGGCTTAATGAAAGGCTTGCAAAAGTTACAGGATTTCAGTGCTTTCTACAAATTGCCCTAGTTGCTTGTACATCTGACTAGAGCAGACTGTGACTCATATTACAGAGGCTTTTTCAGGAGAAAAACTGCAAATACAACACTTTGAAGCACTTCCAAGTGCAAAAAACTTTACTGTATGCCTTGAGGAGCAATACCAAGGAGACTTGGTCATGGCAACGTAGCACTGGATGTGTTTTTTAAGAATGCTAAAATAATAACGGTTTTGTCATCATATACTAGATTTTTCACAAAACCACCCTAAAACATTCATGAAGAACTTAATGAAGAAGTTATTTTGGAAATGTCAAGGGAATACATAAAAATATGAAAATGCAATAAAAGTATTGAAAAAGGATTTTGTGGGGCTTTTGTGGGAGAGAGATTAGTGCTTTATGGTATTTAAGGAAGACCTATCAGATATCTGGGAATGTTTTTTGTCTGACTGTTCCCATTCTCTGTCTGCTAGTAAGTTTTTCTTATGATGGGCCTCTTCATTGGGATGCTCTGTTATAGTTGAACATCTCTTTTAGAATTGTTTTGTAGGCCACTTTCAACCTCAGTTAGAAAGTAGAACCTTTTCTTTTTCTTTTCCAAATGAGATTTTTAATATGTGTGATGCTGCTGGAAGCTGACACGGTGAGATACAGCATCCCTTGGTGCCCACTTTAGCACTTGAAGATAAAATTGGCCTTTAATCTTCTTGTGCTCCTTCACAGGGTAGTGAGCAATTTGAGTGCCCATTATGGGTTATTAGTTAAGTGCTAAGATCTTGCTAGATGTGTTTAATTTCTCCTTAAAGGGGAGGATCCAGATGTGTCCCTTTGAACAGGCACTCCTTGAGCTGTACAGCTTTAATAAACTCTCAAACCTCTAATAGTTGTACTACTGTCTGATATTTTGATGGAGTTTTTGGAAAAACTGGAAAATTGCAGTTTTCTTTACAGGTGGAAAGAACTCATTAAGATCATCTCTGGTGTAAAATTTTTAAGGCTATTTATTTTCAAATTGGGATCTTGAAATTGAACTGAAAATTAGTGGGACTTTGCTTACTCTGAAGCTTTTTGATCTATGATTTAATTGTCTTCCTGTGCAAATACATTATGCTGGAATAAACTGCACTTTGCTAAGCAGCCATAGAAGTTGAATTGTCAGTTTTCCTGATTCAAATACAAGATTTCCTGATATTTGAGAGGAAATTCTATTGTGAATGTATGCAGTATGGCTGCAATAGTTATGGCAACAAAGGAGGAAGTGCCTGAAAGACTTGCTTTTTTTCCCTAATGTAACATTTTATTAGTGCTGTGCACAAGGACGGGCTGTCCTCCAAACCCACAGGTGTGTGAGGAACAGACTATGAAGTTACATTCTGCCATTTATTTTTATGCTTAAAATAAACTTTCTCCTGTTGTTGAAATGTGTCAGTTGAAGTATTGCAGTTAAAGACAATAGTGGAGTGTCATTGTTTTGATACAGCATGTCCCCAGAGCTTTATTAAAGCCTTGTTATCTCTTGTTTCCTATTTAGCTTTTATCAAGTGGTGATTTTATGCAATGGCATCAAGCCACAGTTCTTCACCAGTGCCTCAGTCAAACAGCAGTGATGCTTTCTTTAAAAAAGAAGTGGACGCCACAAAACGCTTTCACCCTGTGCAGTCCCTGCCGGATGTGTGTCCCAAGGAACCCACAGGTAATGCTGGTGTGCAGGGGGAGGGAGGAAGCAGCTCAATTTGCTGAACCATTGCCAGCTATCCAGTCAATATTTCTTGCATACTGGGTGTAGTGTACTAAGGCATAGTCTTATTTCCAAGCATGCTGTGATTCTTTTTTATACTACCCAGTGTCCCTTTGGAGCAATAGGAGAGACTATTTGCAGCTTGTTTAAGATGCCCCCATTTTAGGTGGGACTTTGCTTGCATGATTCCACATTACAGCTGTGAACCATATTCCATGTAAGAAGAGGGTGCAGTCTGACAGAGCTGGTAGCAGACGTGTCCTGTGTGCTTGGAGCCTGGCTGCATTCCTTCTGGGAGATATCCCAGCCCTTCTGCAGGAGGAAGCAAGTGACCTGTCTGTAGTACTAAGTCTCTGGTGCTGTTAAACCAGATTTTAGGTCACAATTCAGCTGTTGTGTTGCACTAAAGCTCGGTTTACACAAAGGAGTAGGTGGGATGGGATCTTAAGAATTATGACACATACTAAAGAATTACAGCTGTCATTCTGATCAAGATCAGATTATTAGAAATATGTTTGTGGTCGGAATCTTTTTCTCATCAGTAGAAGCTAATGTTGAACTGAATCTATTTAATGAGTGTCAATACACCACTTCTGTGTTCAAATTTGAATTGGTTAATCTCATAGAAGAAATGCAAGGTGAAATGTTGTAGAAGGAGAGTATCATCTGTCATTTGCATAGATAATTCTAATCTATATGTAATTGGTAAAATATGGTTTGCTTAAGAACCACGTTTTAGCAAAAGCTACATCTTTGTTTCTCACCCTAACAAACTGTCTTGTCTTTTGTGCTGCAGGCAATCCCAATAACTTACATGACAGCCCATCTCTAGTTGTGGATCAGCAAAGATGGACTATTTATCATTCCAAAGTCAATCTCCCAGCAGCACTAAATGATCCTAGGTTAGCAAAAAGGGAATCTGATTTCTTTACAAAAACATGGGGAGTGGACTTTGTGGACACTGAAGTCACGCCTTCATTCTACCTCCCACAGATCACCAAGGAACATTTTACATCATACCAACAGGAAATCACTCCGGTAAGAACCCCCAATTAGGTACACATAGTCCTAAGGACCAGAAAGAGATCCTTCTTCTAATCTGGTTGTCTCTGCTAGTAGCCTGTTGTATGGTTTGCTGATAATTAATTTGATTTTTCAGTGTTGGTTGGGTCTGTGTTATACATTTCTGGTTTTATAATCTCAGAACCCATCGTATGGAAAATACTCTCTGAATTGTCCTCAGGCAATTTCATGTTATTTTTAACTTCTCTTTCTGAGTACTGAGCTCTGCACCAGGACTTGCCATTCATATTTATTCTTTCTGGTCGTTAATCCTTTTTTTCTGTAAGGACTGTTTAAGGATTGGGCTCTACAGTGCAACATAATGTTCTCCATAGACCTGTGGATCAAATGACTAGATGCTGCGAGGGTTGGAGATATTTTTTAGGACTCTTCAGTCTAAACTTTGCAACATTTATACATGAACTTCTTAAACTATAAAGAGGCCTATTATCTTGATGATTTCTTTTGTAACAGGGAAGTGTAAGCTACATCTAAGGACACCAGGACCAGTAGGAGACTTCTACAATCTCTTAAAAATACAATTGTCAGTAAGTATGTAGTATTCTTTTTTTTTTTTTTTTGACTGAAAGAACATGTAGAAGTCTCCTGCTGTTTTCTGCTTCCTTGGTTTGTAACTTCCTTATTTTTATTTTTTTTTGCTGGTTCAGAATTAGCTGCAGGAAGTGTTACTTGTGTAATTATAGTTAAAGATTGTGGGAGGGAATTGTCTATAACTGAACTTATTGCCTTTAACATATTGAGCATTTAAAATGTTTTAAGATTTTATTCTTTAAAATTAGTACTTCACACAGTGACTTCTAAATGAAAAAAGATTTTGGAGCTGAGCTGTGATGTAGCTTCTAGCACAAATCTGTTGGTGTTCTTTAGAAACAATTTCTCACCGCTGTAATCCCTAGTGGTGTTGAAAATTCGAAGTTCAGCATGATGAAACAAGATATGTGGTTTCAGCAAGGTATTCATTAGTAATATGTGCAAGTAATTTCTACTTTCATCCAATTTGATTTAGCAATGAGAAAGGATTCTTTGTGTGTTAGTGTGATTTCTGGATTAGTCAGCAAATGAGTGTGTATGTAATTACAATTGATCTATGATAGTATATCATTATGTTATTACACCTCTTCAATAACTTCTGTGCTCATTTTCTCTTGAGATGTAAAGATACAGGAAAAAAACAACACATCCACTATAGGCTGAAGTTTTTGGTACCTTTCACCTGGACAAACTTTGTCTGAGCTTACAAGGGGAAGAAAATACTGAGAACTTGCAAAATTATTTTGCATAATTTTGTTGCGTTTCACTAAATGTTTTGCTTCAAATAAAAAAAAAAATCTGTGTTTTAAGCATCAGAATAACTCTTTAATATATTTTCTCTTCTACAGAGAGAGAAAGTTCATGAAAGGTGCAAGAATATTTGTACTCCTAAAGATACCTTTGACAGGACACTATTACATACTCACGGTACAGTCAAAGCCTTCTTTAGTCATGAAAAAGTGATGCCTTTTTGTATCAGTATGTTATAACATCAGTAGCAAGTGTTATGAATGTTACTCATCATTGATTCTATAATGTACTAATTGTCTCTGTTACTTGCTTGAGATCTTCATGTACAATAATAGCTGATGATTTCTTTGAAACAATAATTGAAAACTCAGACATGGTGGGCTTAGAAGTATTCATGCCCACTGCTGACATTTTATAGGTCAAAACATTAGTGATGCTTTTAAACTTTTTCTTGGTATGTTTGGATTCATGGCAGGTCATTGTGGCCCTGGCAGTGCTTTGTTTAACTGCTTTTTGTTTTACGATCCATTGAAACTGTTGCATCAAATTTGTATCACCTGTTGGCTTCTCAGTGAAGAGCTGCAGTGCCATTCCTGTATCCTGTATTCTCTGTATCTCTGCCGTGAGAGTCACATCATGGCTGAGGTGGGAAATTGTATCTCTACAAAAAGATGATCTAGTCTAGACCATCTGCTCAAACCAGGGCCACCTATGGAAGGACAATGGCCAGTTGGGTTGTGAATCTCACAGATGGAAATTACGTAATCTGTCTGGGCAACCTGTTTCAGTGTTTTACCACCCTCCCAGTAGAAATACTTCCTTGTGTTCAAAGGAAATCTTCCACATATCAGTTCCTGCCCGTTGCCTCCTGTCCTGGCACTGGGCACCACTGAGAAAAATCAGCTTTGTGTTCTTTGTGCACCCCCTCATCAGGTCTTTAAGCACACAGATCTCCCCTGGGCTTTTCCACCCTAAACAGTTTCTCCTCCTTGTTTCTTGATCATCTTTGTGGCTCTCGACACAATTCACTCCAGTATGTCTAGGTCTGCCTTGTGCTGGGGAGCTCAGACCTGCACATGAAGGCTGAATTTCAAGACTTCATGGAAGTAGTTCAACTAATTGAAAACTAGACAGGAGGGAAGGCAAGAGGCAAAATAAATTAAAAAAAAAAAAAAAAAAAAGACATGTAAAAGGAAAAGAAACACTCATAACTTGGAGACACGTTTTTATTATTTATTGTAATTTACTTTCTCAAAAAAGTTGGCATAAAAGGGTTCGTTTATCAATCCTTATTTGATAAGTCTTATCTATATCAATGTCTACAGGTTATACAGCAAAAAGGATTTGGTTGTTTACTCCTTCTGATCAAGTTATTTCAGTTGACTTTCTTCCTCCTCTTCTGTGCAAAAGGAAACCCTTCTGAGGGTTTTCTCTGTATTGGTGTTACTTTGGCATAACTGTTCCAGAATGAGTGTGTGCTGCATGCTGCAACATCAAAGTGCCTTCTTCAGTCATAGTTTAATCCATTTTAAATGAGTCTGGGTGTCTTTAAAAAGAGAAAATTACTGTCAGCAAAGTAACTGGGAGTTCCATGTGTAACTGGACAGTTCCTAGCAGAAGAATCATTTGGTAAACTGAAGCTTGTGATTTTCTATAAATTCTGCTGTTACTGTTTCCTGTCTTCCTCCAACTCCAACTCACAAGACTTGGCCTTTCACTTCTTTAAGAGTTGGTTTGTCCAAAGGCTCCAAAGGAGGACAACAGGATGATTCCAAGGTTGCCTTTTGTACTTCGATACAAATATATGAGAAACAAATTAAGTAAAAACCAAAGTGAGCAGTGTGGGAGCTGATGCTGAGGTAGCACTTGCCATGTTGGTCGGGGTTGAGCAGACTGCCCAGCAGAGATATGGACTTGTTGCTTTTAAATTCCTCAACTATTTTGTCCCCCAGTGTGCCCCCTGTTCATAGTGCCCTCTAAAGTAATTAATAAGGGTGGGACAGGGGATTTTGGCTGAAGCTCAAAAATCTGAATTTACCTTTTCTTCAAGTTCTGCTGGGATATAGTGAATTAACTCTTTTCCCAGCTCAACGCTCTCACCCTCTGCCACTGTCAGGTCAGCATACTCCATGGGAATTAGTGCTGCTGTGCTGCTTGCTCATTGCTTGGGACTGTGGCCCGAGCCCTTGTTCATCCTTCTAGACAGTCTTTGTGCACTCAGTCTCCAAGTGCTGTGCAAAAGTGATTATATGGGCAGCTTCAGTCCAAAGCATTAAAACTGGGGTGATGTTAGAAGGATCTTTTACTGGCCTTTGCCAGTGCACTAATGAATGTGAAGTGCTGAGTGGATTGCTTTGTATGACTAACACTGACATTGCCAAAGCAGCCAAGTGCAAGCTCCTTTGAGTAGTCTAAGCGTGAGACCTGAACTGCAAAGGACAAAAGAGCACTTCAAGGAATCAGAATATGTCAGGTTGGCAGGGACTTCAGAAGACCCTTACTGCAATTGCCATCTCAAAGCCAGTTCAGATATCAGGTCAGGCCAAGCCACGCAAAACTTTACCAAGAAAAATAGAAATAGCCAGAAAATATCTACAAATATATATCCAGAAAATCCCCAAAGTACCCAGCCCTTCTGGTCAGCCTGCTCCAATGCTTGATTGTCCTCATGTCATCAAGGTTCTCCTCGTGTTCAGTCAGAAAGTTTCATTTCAGTTTGTAAGCCTGTTCCCCCTCTGTGAATTGTCTTGAAAACTTCCTCATGGGATTCACTTGTTCAAGGGAATAGTTTCCCATTGTTTGCTCATGAATGACTACCTGTGTTTTGTTTAATTTTAGATAAATCCAGGACAGATCTGGAGCAAGTACCTAAGGTATGGCTTCTGTGCACTCTGAGCTGTTGTAAGGCTTTCTCACACAAAGTGTTGGATATATGCATGTTCTCTGTTCTTTGTAGAAATTTTGTCCTCGCTGATGACTTGGGTCGATTCTCAAGAAGATCTGTAGTGCTCAGAATTTAAAGACTGAGGATGATTTGCTTTGTCTTTTTGTTTTTTTCTTCTTGTTTCCATGGTGTCAGTTTTTCTCTTAAAATACAACACAAATACCATGATTTTTTAATCTTTAAATAAATTAAGTTTAGACCTTAGAGCTGAGCAGAGTCAGCCAGTCTAGGAGGAAAGGAAAACTGAAGAGTTTGAGAAAAGCTTAAATAATGCCTGGTGTACAACTCAGCATTAGGTTTGACTGCTTGAATCTTTGATCAAGGATATAAGCATGGAGCATACATGATGTGGGTTTTTGTGTCAGGTTGACAAAAGACACAGCTCCAGATTCCCTTTTAGTCTGAATAATTTTTTTATAGGTACAGTAAGAAGTCAGAGTATTAATATGGGTCAGCATCTCTGTGCCAGTTGTATAGGCTGCGACTTGAGTAGCTGTCACTGCAGTGTTTAAGGTGCAGGAAACAAGAATGCTTGAGTGTTGTGTGATGCTGCAGTCTGTGTTGAACCTTTTAAAATTACACTTCATAAATAAAAGGAAGAGGCTTCTACTGCCTCCTGTAAGCTCAAGGTATTCTCAAGTATAAATAATGTTATCAGAGAGAATTTTAGATTAATAGTTCTCCAGGAGGTGTGATTAATGTTACATGCTACTTACTGACTCTTCCTGTGCTAAGCATGCTTGCTACATCCTGGCTAAAGGGTGTCAGCTTGAGGCTCTGCTCCCTCCCAGGGAACACTTGTTGCACCCTGACAGCTGGCTGGATCATCAGCCTCGTAGGAGCCGTGGCCCCAGGAATGAGCAGATCTGCAGCAGGATGCCCTTGTTAGTGAAGAAGCTTTGCTCAGATCCTTGAGCGGTCCCACCTGCACTTCAAAGCTGCCTACATTTGCACACTCAAGGTGTTTAGATCATCTCCGGTGGTTGAATAAATACGTAATTTTGGAGTTTTGACTTTCAGGAAGACTTTGTGAGATCACACTAACTTTTAAAGTACATTGGTTGTAAGGTCTGAAATGAATCTGTTTGCCTGGATAAATTAAAGTCTGAATTCTGAAATCAACAAATGAGGTCTCTGTTAGCTTAAAGAGACAGGAGATATGTTTAACTGGGGCAAAAAATATAGGGGTGAGTGAGGCACATTTATTTCTTTTGTTTTTCTGTTTCAGATTTTTATGAAACCAGATTTTGCCTTGGAAGATTCCTTAACATTTAATGCCGTTTTACCATGGTCTCATTTTAGTACCGCTGGTGGAAAAGGAAATCGTGATGCAGCTTCCTCCAAGTTACTTCAAGAAAAGGTACAACTTTGACAAAAGTTGTGGTTATCCATCAGTGCTGGTGGATACTGCAAAGGACCTCCATGGCTCCTGCTGTGTAGTGTTTCTTGAGACATCATTGTGGGCTTTGCTGTCTCATTTTACATCAGGCTGCAGATTGTTAGTCAATCATGCAGGAAGCATCCTACTGAAAAAGAACTTTTATCCCTTCTCAGTAAATCTATCAAATCTGTAAAAAAAGAATTTGTATATGATGTGACAGCTGGCTCTTCACAGCAGCTGTATCTTACTGAAACAGCTATATATTGAGAACTTCAGGGGTGTGGAGTAGTTTTCTTAGGGAGGAAGAGCAGTTCTGTGAGAAGGGAAAGCTGGATTGCACAGGTTGTACACTGTGTAAGGCTGTTATATTCAAACATCTCAGGAAAATTTCAGATTCAATGCGCTGTGATTTCTGTACTAAAAGCAATACTAAATCTTATGCTGGCTGTGCTTTAGGAGATCCCTCCTACTTTTGTTGCTGTCTGCAGTGACCTGTTTTTGCATTTCACAAAGGAGAACATGAAAGCAGAGCTGTTTCTTTCATATTGGAAACAGAAGGCTCTTCTTAGTAATTTTTATCTTTTTTTGCTTGTTATGTAGTCATACTATAGAAAATCTCGTAAGTCATCTCTACAGTACAAATACCCATGAAATGCTTTTAGAAAATCTGAGTAATTTCGAAGTCTGTGAGGCACATTAGGAAAAAAATAACATGAGATTGTCTGGAAGGTGTTTCCAAATTTCTGGGAATTAGTCTTCCTGCTCTCCTGCCAGCTCAGGAAGAGACAGGCTCTGCTGGAGGGAACTCAAAGGTTCATTAGGTTGTCCTCAACACCTAAAGTTGGAGGAAGGCTTCTTTGGAGTTTTCTGGGGCAGTTGCTGTCTGAAGATGAAAAGCAATGTCTGGCATATGCTGTGAACTTCCCAAAATGTGCCTGGCAGCAGCAGGATGGACACTCAGAAGGTGCCACTGATGCAGAGGAGTGAAAACACTGCTTCATATGACTGAAATTAGCCCGAACGTTTTTTTCTTTTTTACTTTTTAAAGTCTCTGAACTGCACGAGGTTTACACTTATCATATGTAAATACACACCCTGCTGCCATAATTGTCCCTAGCTCCAGGCACCATTTTCCAACAGGATTTTGAAAACCTTGCCCTAAGCAGATCTGCTTACAGCCTTTTGGACTGCTGTTGATCTACTTCAAAAATTTCCTCATGATGTTTTCTTCTTCATCTCCTCCCACGTGTTGCCCTACATTGGGACTGTAAGCTCTCTGAGGCAGGTGCTGTTTTCTCTGTTTATTCTACCTTGTTTAGCATAGTGAAGGGACCTGGGGCATCTGGTTGGTACAATCACATAAATAATTATTTGTAATAGCCCTTTCTCTGATCCCTGTGTCAGAGTCTGTCTTGGCTTTCCCTGTGGCTAGGTGTGTCACAGCTGGTTGGTGGAGGAGGCTTCTGATTAAATTAGATGGGGAAAAAAAAAAAAAGGTGAGTTTGCATATTGTATAAATCCCTAGTGTATCCATAGGAAGCAGTATAAAAATAACTCCAAGAAGGAAACATTCTCAGCTGATTTCCTTTCCCTCTCTGGTTGGCCTTTTGGAATTCAGCAGGAGGTTTGAATTCTCGGCACCTCTGAGAAACCAGGTCATCTGAGTATTAACATTCAGATGAGCATCCTAAAGTCTCAGTCCTTTGAGTTTGCATATTCAGCATAAGCCAGAACACAGAGCTTTTACAATCAAAAAATCAGGCCAACACAGTGGTCTGGTAACTGTTGGACACAGAGAATTTGAATTTCAGGTTCTGAACATATAGGTGTACTTTGTCTCTGGGAATCCAACAGTGCCAGCACACAGGAAATAGGCTTAGTACTAATTCCAGCTGGCTGGCAAAAGTACAACTGCAGCCAGAGATACCCTGGAGATTTTTCTACAAAGAAGGTACTACAGCTTTTTAAATAAGCAGAGCCATCCATACCAGTGGTGTGTCCTCAGATATAGTGGCTGCATCTTTAGCAGTTTCAGTGACCCAAATTTCATAGCATATCTGCGTGTATATACTGTTGCTTCCAAGCCAGTATCCAGAGCTGTCTCCTGGTTATTGTCCATATTCTATGGCCAGTGTGCAACCATGTGGTACAAAACTTTGGATATTTTAAATCTATTTGCTTTTCTTTCTTTTTATTTTCAAGCAGGAAAGGCATCAAATCAGCCTTTCCACAGTGATTTTAAGTTAATTTAAAAAGAAGTTATTACAACGACAAAGGGATTTGACTTCTATTAGCAAAATTTCCTCATGATACAATGAGACAAGTACTCTGAAAATGTATTTATATGGTGATAAAGCTTCCAGGCCATAACAATAATGTTGGTTTTTCCTCTTCCTTCCTCTTCCCAGCTGAGCCATTATCTGGACATTGTGGAAGTCAATATTGCTCATCAGATTTCTCTCCGCTCAGAAGCATTTTTTCATGCAATGACCTCTCAGCATGAGTTGCAGGACTACCTCAGGAAAACCTCCCAGGCTGTAAAATTGCTTAGAGAGAAAATCTCTAAAATTGATAAAGTAATGTGTGAAGGATCGCTTCGAGTTTTAAGACTGTCACTCACCAGAAATAACTGTATAAAAGCATATAATAAACTGAAGTTAATGGCTACTGTACACCAAACACAGCCCACAGTACAGTTGCTGCTCTCCACTTCCGAGTATGTTGGAGCTTTGGACTTAATAGCAACAACACAAGAGGTGTTACAGCAAGAACTTCAAGGTATTCACAGTTTCCGGTAGGTAACCATGTAGGAAATACATGAAATGCAAGCAGAGCTGGAATGTGTTGAGCACATTATGTTGGCTGAAGGGATTTGTTCTACCTTTGTTCATTCATTCATTCTTAGAGGACTTAATACAGAAGGTATAAAATATAAGTGTGGCATAAGCAGTGTGACTAATGCCTTTGCCAGAGATGGTTTGGGGTTTTTTTGGAGCAGGATGAACTTTTGACGTATAAATGCTCTGTTCTGGTTTACAGATGTTTTAGGGGTGCAGAGATGAGAGCAAAGCTGTGGCTGGACTTTCATCTTGCATGGCTTCTAGCTGAGAGGTGTTTTCCACTTGGGGGTCTGCAATCCTCTGCAGGCAGCACCCAGGCATGGGTTCTTGGGCCCATGTGACTGACCTGGGCTGGAGTTGTTAAAGGAACATGCAGGAGTATTAATACAATAGAATCCTTATAGCTGATGTAGAAGAAGCTATCATAAGATACAGACAGTTTAAAAGTGGTGCATGCAAAGCTGCCAGTGTGGCATGATGCAGAAGCAGTGTGTGGTTAAATCAGATGCAAGGCTTGCATCAGCCAGCTGAGGAGCTGTGTGCTAAGTTTTCTAAGTCGGTGCTGGGTGAGGGCTGGTTTGTTTAGAAGTTATATGGTTCCTGCAGCCCAGTGGCCCACAGCTTGCATAATGGAAGCATGGTTGCTGCTCAGTAACTGCAGCATGAATGTTCAGAACTTTATGTAGCTATTGTTGTTGTCCATCTCTTCTGTTGAGTTCCTAACACCCTTTCTAGCTAGTCTGGAAACACACTCAAATTTTATGTAGAAAAGATCTCAGGAAAAAAGTACTAGAAAAAGTATTAAAAATGGAAAAAAAATTAAAAGAGCCAATAAATTATTGGGATAAAGTTGTTGTGTTTTTGTTAAAAAACCTAGAAACAGATCATCTAAAAAGTGTAACGTGTTTCTCTTCAGAGACTTCAGTGCAGTTTGTCCTCTTTAGTGTTCCTGCTGTCAACCACTTGATTCTGGTGCACCACCCTTGACTGAGTCACCTGTGTATTGACCTTGGTGACAAGTCAGTGCTGTTCTGCAGCCCTGTGACAGCATCACTCAGAATCAGCTGTGTTTTGGAGCTGGGTAACATATGTGCTCTGTCACCAGAGAGTGCTATTCTCCTGTCCTTATGTTTGATTGACGTGATGTCCCAAGAATGTGCCATTGTTTCAAAGTTACCCTCAGGTGTGGAACATATTTGCAGGTAGATAATCATCTTGTCTGTAAAGAGTAATTTCTATGAGTAAAGCTTAGCTGGTTGATTTGGTAGTTACAGACAGTGATGTGAGTGGGAACTGTCCTCTCTGCTTTGGACAGTAAAGGCTTGAGTTAAGGGCTGCCTAAGTCATGTACCCCACCAGAAATGCAAGTGCAGTTGAGAAGCCCAGCACAGTTTCCAAATCTCACAGTGGCCTGTGTATATAGCTTGTGTGAAGAAATAATGTGCAGTGGGAGGATGGAAGTCTTGATAAAACTTCTCAGTTGAATGTTGTGTTTCTAAAAATAATGAAAATTTTTAACCAATCTAAATAGCTGGTAAGCACATATTCTTCAACTTTTCCCAAGAAATACCAAAGGGATCTTCTTGCTTTATTCTGAGCGAGAATGATGCAGTTGTCAAGTAGTTGAATACCTGGTTTATTTTAACAAGAAACTTCTAAAGCAGTTACACATTTTTTAAATAATTACTATTTGTTTACTAAATATCTGATGGAAAAAACCTCCCCAACATCTTGTTTTAGTGTTGCCCTGGCAGCTTGTAGAATTTGGTGTTTTCAACTGAGTCATGTCAGAATCATTCAGTACCAAGCAGTAAGAAGACTACTCAAATCATAAATTAATTTTCCCTTGTCATACTGTATGCAGAGAAAAATGTAGTTTGTTTCTAGTTTTAGCAAAAAATTTAAAAACCATAAAGATTGTGTGAAATAACACATTGGTGTCTTTAGTCTGGGTTAATGTCACTAATGATGTATATCAGTTGTAACTGCTTGCTACTACTCTAGGATAGAATTAAAGGTTTAGAGTTCTAACCTTTTCAAGTTCACCCTTTTAATTGTACAGAAGAAAGCTAATGTGTTAACTAACTTAAAAATCTGTGAAAACACTTTCTGCATCGTTTTCACAATCCTTGTTGGGGTGATGGAGAGACAGTCATTTTATTTGTTTGTGTGGAGGAGTTCAGGTTTTTGTTTTGTTGTTTTTCTTTTTTCACAGGTATGCTGGCAAGCCACATTTGTATAGTATTTTATACAGTGAAACACAGACACATGGAAAAATAGTTCTCACTTGTGTGTTGTTACCCTGCAGTCATCATTTTACATGATAGAGTTGTCATATTCAGTATTCATTGAAGGGATCAGATGCATGAGTGGTACCTGTTAAGAGATAATTACCAAGGTGTTTTGCAGGAGTGTGAATTAAGGTTTGACTTGTTCCTGAATGTTTCAGGTTGGAGGCGTTTTTGTGGCTGCTGGGGACTAGAACCTCTTAGACAAAGTGGTGAGGGCAGGTGCTGAGTGGGAGCTGTTGTTGGATGTTTCCATAGCTGGGGTTTGAGAGGACAGGTTTTTGTGTTTCAGTGCAGTTCAGCGCAGGTACAGAAATAATGTACCAAGGAGCATCTTCACGCTTACCTCAGAAAGAGCCTTTGTGTTGTGTCTCATAGTCCTGCAGTCAATTTTGCAACTCCAGTTATAACAGTCTTTGGGATTGTTTTCCTGTTGTGTTTGTTCTGAAATGCCCATGATGCAACTGGCTTGGATTTTCTACAGGCTATTTTTGCTTAAATTAGATATTTGAAATATGTCTGCTTTGTCCATTCCAATGCCTTATTGAGCAGCAGTTTCAAAAGCAGGTACATCCCTGGTCATCTTGAAATTAAAGTAAATAAATTAATCTGCTTAACTCAGATCCAGTAAATTTCATGGACTTCAGCTCAGTGCTGGCCATGTGGATTTCTGCAAGGAGGAGGAGCCAAGAGTCATAAGCTATGACAGCAAAGGATCCAGCTACACCAGCACTGAATGAAGGCCATGTTCATCACCCCCCATTTTGTATCTAGACTTATCTAGAATATCACAGCTCCTCTTAATTCTCATTTGCAGAGTGTCTGTGTTTGTTTGTTTTTGTTCAAAGGCAGTCTGATTTTTACAGATACTTGTTCCCAGCTGTTAGTGGAAGTTGGAAAGCCTGGAGCGTTTGACATCTCTGAAGTTCTCACTTTTAAAGGGTGGTTGACATTTCTGATGTGAGAAATTCCCTTGTGGTTCTGTATGACAACAGTCTGCAAAATATGGTTTAAAATCTCCCATTCGTGGGAAAAACATTTTTCATTTAGAGTAGCATAAAAATTGGCAAGTTTAAAAACTCCTGTGTGTTCTCTGAAAGCCATCCTGTCATGTGAATTTAATCTGTGACCACATCAAAAGCTCAAATGTTTGAATTAGAAGAACTTGTGGACTGATTATCTGAGGAACTTGACAAGCAAAAGAAGTATTCCTTCTTTTTGCCACCTTTATACTGACAAGTACTGAGTATTCTTAGTTCTGGTTTACCTCATTGGGCAGAGAGGTACTTGGCACCTTCCAAAAAAAAAAAAAAAGCCCTACTTCCAAATTTTATCCTCCATCAATATTCAAGTCCATATGTTTTGGTGTAAGGTGACAGTGCCTCTGAAAAATGCATGATTTCAGCTGCTTTGAGGAGTGAAAGATTGGAGCCTCCCATTAAGCCAGCGTTGATTGCATGGAAATTTCCTGCTGGGTGGTTATTTTCTTCATCTGTGAACTAATGATTCATTTTCAGGTTGATTATTTAGCTCATATCTCAATGGCTGTTTTTCTTAGGCATCTTGGCTCACAGCTTTGTGAACTGGAAAAGCTGATAGATAAAATGATGATTGCAGAGTTTTCAACTTATGCTCGCAATGATTTAAATAGACCCCTAGAAGATGATTGCCAAATTCTAGAAGAGGTATGTCTGTTATTGAAATAAACTGTCTCATGAATATGTTTGCATCTTTAACATACTTAATTAGCACCAACTAATTCACTCAGGTCCCTAGTAGCAACACTGTAATTTTAGACTATTTATCTTCTTATCCACACTGCTCCCTGCCCATTTATTTTTGTGCTTGGTAAGATTGAATAATTCTAATTAAACTCTGAACTGAAATCCAGGCCCACTTTATTTTTTCAAAACAATCAGTTTTTTCTCTGATTAAATGTATACTGAGTTCACTTCATGAACCTAAGCCATGTAAGGCTGTGTGATGTCTTTTCCATGTAAGTGGAAAAAGAACATGGACTCTCAACAACTTGGCTGTAAAATTTCAGTTTTGCAATGAAAGCTGATATTTTCATGTTGGTCTCATTCTGTCTCCCCATGCTTTTTTGGTTTCTTATACCAAGCATATGCTTGCCCTGAATGCAAGCTCCATTCACAATATAGATATAGTTATATATTCTTCATTCCTCTGAAGATTATAAACATACAAATATTAAGCTATTGTGGTTGCTTTCTAGCCCAGAAAATGTTTTTCTGGGTTTTGCCTGTAGGGCTCTTCAGTAATTGCTAGAGCCTATGACCTGTTCAGCCTTGCTTAATCCATTTCATGAGATGTAGTGGTTGGCAGTAGCACTGCAGTGCTCCCATTTCTGCCCTGTGGTTTCTTGCCCTCTGTGCTGCAGCGTGCCAGCCTCTCACTCTTAGTGTCAGTCTTGCTCAGGATCAGGAAACTCACTCATGGTTAGAAATATCCACAGGTTTAAGAACTTGTGAATGAGCCCAGTTGAGGAATTGGCAGGAAAGGGGGTGGAAGAAAGAGGCTCAGCTGGTATTGCCACAGGGAACTTTTTTTGTATAGGCAAAGCTTGGCATTAGTCTGGAGGAATTGGATTGACTTAAATGCTGTTCACTGTGTGCTTGATATATGAACTTCCTTACTGCTGTGCAATTGCTTAAAATTGTTTCTTGTCTTCACCTTGATATTTTTCATGTGTGTTTTTTTTAATTTTCTTTTTTCTTGATAGGAGAGACTTGTATCTCTAGTGTTTGGACTTCTAAAACAAAGGAAGCTGAATTTTTATGAAATATATGGAGATGAAATGATTAATACTGCAAAGAATATAATTAAACAGGTAAGACAAACATTTCTAATGTATCTGATGAACTTTCCTCTACCCCTTGCATATATTATTTTAGTCATTAAGAACAGCTCTGATGAAATTTTTTGGTGTCTGATGGTCTCTCAGAGCAGCTGAGCTTGCAGATACTTAAGGGCTCCCTGAAGCACAGAGGTGTTTGCAGAATAACTTTTGGAAGGTGTAGGTAACATAAGCTCCCTGTTTTCTTTGTAAAATTAACATTATTGTGAACTTTCCTTTCTCTTAACATGTGACTCTCCAAAATAGTAGAGTTGTGTCATAACACTACATTTCATTAAAAACCCACAACAAAACATACACTTCAAAACCACACCAAAAACCTCTCCCTCCCAACACATTGTAAAGCGAAGCCCTCAAGTTCTTGGTGTAAACACCTAAAGGAGAATCAAAGAACTTGCCAGTTTAAACAAATGAATTCTCTGCAAATGGCACAGAAAATATTTCTTGCCTTAATGTTTAAGACAGACCTAGCACAGGCACATGATAAAATGTTGGAAAATATCCTTGGCTTTCTCTGAGATCGCAAGGTGAAGTAATGGAGAAGGTAGAAGTGCTTACCTTTAAAAAAAGATGAAATTAAGCCCCAAATCCTTTTTTACATTGGTGTGGTGGTTTGCCATTTAGGGCAGGGTATCTTTCAAGCCAAAAAACCTTATTGATAAAACCAGCTGAAACCAGTAATTGAATAAAATTCAGATTACTTCTTTGGGGGAAATACATTGGCTAATTTTGATAGTGACATGATGACTTTTGTTTGCAAAAAGATCTTAGGCTGAACTTAGGGTTTGTGCTTGGTACTTTCAGTTTTACTCACCTTGTTTGTCCCCATATTGTGTAAGTTTTTTTTTTCCTCTAGAGATAGGTGATTATTTAAGGAGTTATGCTCTGATATGCTATGAGCTCCCTCTGATTTGTTTCTCAAAGGCTGGGAAATAGGTGCTGAGTTGGGCATTTCCTGTCCTCATAGAATAGTCTACAGTTCACAGCTGGATTGTGAACTGGGTTGGGAACCCAGTTTTTAAAAGTTTGGATTTTTTTTTTAATACTGTTTGGAGGTTTTTGTTTTAAGCCCAGACTTGGCTGTTGCAGTCCCTTTCACATTTCAGCCCCATGGTTCTGTTGATCTGGTTGTACAAGGTGGAAAGGTCCGCATTGCTAGTAAATAATAATAAAAAAAAAAAGGAATTAATAACAGCAGGATAAAGCTGTTCACCTGCCTGGCAGTCTCCACTGGCTTTTCACTTGCCTGTATCAGCAGTCATAAGGAGACTTTTATTCCCTTCAGATTCTTTATTTGATCATAGAATAGACAGGTAGTGCTTCTATTTTTCTGCTCATTCTCAGTCTCAAAATGCTTTTCCCATTCTGCTGGGAAAATGTAGGTTGGATTTTTCAGCTTTCCCCTTTGCTTAATAATAGGCAATGTTTAATCAAATTTGAGTGTAAATTTCTTTCCACTAAAGAAAATAGGCAGGATTTGAGTATTCTTGTGTGGTTTGTGCAGTGCTTTTGTATGGTGGCCCATTGTCTCAACTCTTAGGGGTACTTTTCCTTAATAAAGGAAACTGTTTTCTTGCCACACCTCAAATGTGCTTCCTCTTCAAATGCGTTGCTGGGCTGTTTTGGTCTGTGAATTTTAGTAGGTTTTTGTTGCCAGGCAAGTGTAAGAGCAGAAGTTTGTAAGTACTGAGCACACTGCATAGTTTAAGAACAAGGTTCTGTTCTTCAGAAGCTTCTGTACTGACCACCATTATTCAGAACACAAGTAAAACCCATGTAGCTTGAGATGGAAGCCCTCAGTCACCACTGGGATTGTACAGACTTGCTTAAAGGCAGGATGAGTTCACACTCTACTACTCATTTGTTCAGTTTATTGACTGGCATTTGGGAGAAAAGCCCTTTTTCAGTCTGAGTGGAGTTGATTGGTACCTTGGGCTTACAAGTAATGGGAAAAGAGATCAGTGAAATGGCTGTAAAACTGTAGATGTGTTTGGAATGAAAATTGATTGTACTGGAGACCTGAAGAAGCTGGCCAGTTTTGTATGCACCAGCTACTTTGGGGGGTTTCTTTTTTTTGTTTTGTTTTGGTTTTTGTTTGTTTTTTTTTTAGAGAAACAAGTTGTTAAGTGATACAAGTATGTCTTTTCTTATTTTACTTTTCCTTATTTAACTTGAGGGTTAATGTATTTGTTATGAAACTCAGCAGTGGTTAGAAAGAAGCTAAGATCTTCTTTTGTTTTGTTTTTTTTTTCCCCTAAAATTTGACAGTGTGTGGTTAATACGGTATCGCAGATAGAAGAAATAGATACAGAAGTGGTTGTTAAGTAAGTATGCAGCCAGATTTTTTTTGTTTGGTTTTTTTTTTTTTGTGGTGGTGGGTGGGGATAGTATGTTTTTTAGCATAGATAAATTTACTGTTCTAATTTTTGCTTAAATTTCCCTATAATTAGGATTGTGCTTCTCTTGCATCTTAAGACTGCTTTTGTCCCCCTCTGGGAGTGTTTGACTTCTCATTCAGATTCTAATGTTACCTTAAATTTGCCTTTGAAATAAACACTAAAATTCTGTGAATCTCACTACATGAAGCATATATCTCTTGAATATATCTCCACTTGAAAGCATTCCCTGTTGCCATAATCTAGGACTTAGTATTAAAACATGTCGTTTAGTTTAAGTTCCTCCCCCATAATCAAGAACAGGAGCTATCCAGAGAGGAGACCAGACAACTTTAACTCTGGGAAGGGTCCATCAGGAACCTCACCAAGCCCAGCAAAGGCAAATGCCAGAGCAGAGATGAAGATGGAGCCAGGCTCCTCTCAGAGTTTGCACAAAGGGAAGTGGGCACAATGTGGAAGATGAAAAATGCCAGTTGAATTGTAGGGAGATTCTGTTCCCCATGAGGCTGGTCAAACACTGGAACACAAACCCAGAGAAGCTGTGGAATCTCTGTTCTGGGATATGGTCAGTCTTTGACTGACCCAGAGCTCAGGGTCCAGAGCAACCCAGCGTAGTTGGACCTGCCTTGAGCGGGGCTTGGCCAAGGCAGATCCAGAGGCACCAGCTCCAGGGGCCCCTGCCAGCTTCTGGTTTTTCTATGGCTTTATGATTCACTTGATTCAGCAAAGTGTTACCCCAAGATAATAAAAATAGTCCAGCTGATAAAGCAGAGTTGCAAAACCTGCATGGATTTCATACCCAGATTGGGAAATGACTGGGCACAGGGTCATATTTACACACTGGATATTTGGTCACTTTTCTCCAGTGTTTAGTCTTCTGTTCTTGGGTCCTAACTATGTATTACAAGGTTTAATTTTTGTTCTGTCAGTGATTTTTCTGCCCTTTTGCCACAAACAGCTGACTGGTGGAGTGGTCTCATTGCAATGCCTTGCAAATTGAGCCTTTGAATGGGCTTAATAACACAGCTTTTTAACACTTGAAAAGTATTTTCATGTCATTTTTTTTGTAATTTTTTTTTCCTCTCACCTGGTTTGTGAAAGTGTTATTAACCCCCTCCCTTGTTGGTAACACATACCTATACCAGGGAAGAGAACATTATGCCCAGGAAAGAACTGAAGGGTAAATGTGAACCTTTTATTTTCTTATAGTATGATCTAATTCTATACCCCTCCTTCCCCACTTCACTTACATTATGTTGATCATGACTGTTGTTTAGGTGGTGCCTGTTGCTTGCCAGGTAAAAGTATACACAGTTTTCCTTATATTTGCAATTCCATTTAAAGCATGTTTTCTTTCCCTTTATGTGCCAGTAGGCATCATGGCCAGCAAACAACTGCTGTTTGCTGAATACTGCTCTTTTTTTAGGCTTGCAGACCAGATGAGGATGATGAATTTTCCTCAGTGGTTTGATTTACTGAAGAATATTTTTTCTAAATTCACCATCTTCCTCAAGAGAGTAAAGGTAAGACATTCATTTACAAAGAACTTCATATAGTTCAGGCATGAAAGGGAATGAAGTTGCTTTTCCATTTGAAGTCTTAAGATGTTGGTTTTGCTTGTAGAGTTCAAACTTCTGATTGAAAGGAGATGTGAATATCGGCATCCAGAGCAAAAAGATTAGTGCTAACAAAGAGAGCAGTGACAAAGAGATAATACTTCTTTTGCTCGATTACTTCTAAGTTGCTAGGGATTAGGACAGGACTTCTGTACGTGTTAGATTGCTTCAAATGAGATTTCTTTCACCTATCTCAGAAACATCAGATATCAGTTGCCATCAGACAAATGGGTCTGCCTCTAAATACTAATTGCACAACTGAAAGAAAAGCCAGGATTTAGTTTAATTTTGTGGGCAAAAGAAAATCTCTTTCTAGCACAAGCTTGTGGTACTGGGTTTTGGGGTGTTTTTTGGTAATAAAAGTTATATTTCATTCTAGGCAACGTTAAATACTATCCGTAGCGTGGTTTTCTTGGTTCTAGACAAGAACCAAAAAACCAGAGACCTGGAGGACACGTTACAGAAGAACTCTGCTAAGGAGAGCATGGTGGACAGCGAGGTGGCCTACCTGACCCACGAGGGGATGTTCATCAGCGATGCCTTTGGCGATGGGGAGCTCCCGGCCGGAGCAGCCGACTCGGCCTCCCAAAGGAACACGTCCCCCAACAGCGAGCCCTGCAGCAGCGACTCCGTCTCGGAGCCCGAGTGCACCACCGACTCCTCGTCCAGCAAGGAGCACACGTCCTCTTCTGTTACTCCAGGAGGAGTAGAGATGATGTGAGTGAACACCCTGCCTGTCTCCACCTGGCAGCGTGGCCGGAACAAGGGGTGAGGTATAGGCGGTTGTTTCTGGTCACACAGTACAAAAATGACTTTGGAGGAGTGTGCTTTTTAGGTAGGTGAAGTGTAGTAGCTCTCCCCCTAGAGACTGCCATCAGAGTGCACTGTTATATTTGCCCTTTTTTTCACCTACATGTGAATTGGTACAGGGACTGATTTATATCACTTCTTCCAGAAAAGAGCCCCTTCTCTATTAGTTTTTCTGGGGAGACCGCTTGTGTAGAGAGCAGGAGAGATGTGAGTTCCTTGAAAACAGATTGTTTGTCATACCTTTAGCAGGCAGAAGCGTTTCTGTTCCCTGTCCAATTCCCTATGGTTAAAACCCTATGGGGTTTTTGTTTGTTTGTTTATTTTTTTAAGATGGCTTCATGGAATACACCTTGATAAATTCTAGGAAAATAATCTTCTGTTAGTCATCAACTGATTTCACTTGCATAAATAAATCCCTCTCAGTGCTTTGGTTACATAGGCAGTGCTGCCCTGTGGTGCTCCAGTCTCCTGAATTCCAATCTTCTGGCATCCTTTTATGTACCCCTTACTTGTGGCTGCAAGTAAGAGATATCTTTTGGAAAGAACCAGGCATAATGTGTGTGGGACTCGGGCATGAACCACTTCAAAAGCCAGCATGTCTGGATATAGAGTTGTATGAAGCAAAACTGAAATACCACTTGTTACCCTGCTGAGAGATGGAAGACAGCAAGCGGCCTGCTCTTGCTGCTTGGTCCTTGAGTATCTGTACTTATGTGTTGAAGCAGCTGTTAGTTTTGATAGAGACCTTCCCCACCAAATGACAATGCTGGCTGAAGGAGATGGATTTAAAATAAATATGCTGTGCGTAAAACACAGGCCTTTGTATGTCTGAACATCTGTCGTGTGCTGGAGGAGAAATGAAATGTGAAGAGGAGTCCAGGGTTACATGGAAGAGCAGGGAATGGGAAGAGGGTTGGATCCAAACTAGTCAGGAGCACTTTGCCAAGCTGGCTAAAAATACACCATCCAGCTAGAGCTTCTGAGGAGTAAAGTTGGTTTCTGAGGCTGGTTGCATAACTTTGTTCTAAAATCAGCTTACTTCATCACTCTTCTGGTTTTGTTTGCACCTTTGCTCTGTGTTTGGAGCAGGCTAATAAAAATACACAGAACAATGTTGTAGTGTCACAGGTTCTCTTCTGTCGTGCTGTCAGTCCTTGGGCTGGCCCAGAAAATTGTGATCTTCACTAATGGCATGAACCATGAACGGCAAAGCTAAGTGCTGGCCTCATAACACTAGACAAGTCATACAAGGTTTTTTAAAAAGCACTACCTTAAGATCCTGAAGTCTAAAAAGATAATAGAATGACAGCCTGTAGATTAACGCTGTGGGGAGTGCAGAGTATCTCTTTCAGGCCTTAGACTTGCACTGGAAGTTTATCTGTCTTATGCTGACATTGTGGTTTATCTCTCATATTCTTGTGAGGCTCAAGTCTCACAGGAGTTGGGTAAATTTTAACTCAGTAAATTGTTAATTACATTTATTGTATCAGAAATGGCTATATCATGTTTACTCTTAGGCCATTAATAGCAATTACAATGCAGAATCAAAAAAAAATAAAAGGATGTGCTGTTACACGTTTCCCTGCTACAAGGGGCTGACAGGACCTTGACAGCAGCTTAGAAGATCCCATCTGTATAAATTGACTTTGGTGATGAACTGACTGCATTTGACAGTTGCTGCAAGGCTCTTTCCTCCTGTGTGCAAAGATATGGTTTGCTCCATAAACTGATGCTCAGCCAACTGGTTTTGTCATTTGTAGGATCAGCGACGACATGAAACTGACTGACCTGGAGCTGGTCAGGCTGGCAAACAATATCCAAGAATTACTTTATAACGCCTCTGATATCTGCCACGATCGTTCAGTCAAGTTCCTCATGGCAAGAGCAAAGGTGAGGGGCTTGGGTCAGACTGCTGGTGGTGCCTCATGCTTGGTGAGCATTTGCTTCCAGATTTCTGCTTTAGTAAGGGTTCTGAAATGGCATCTGTGATGGGAGTATAGGAACTGTTCCTGCTGCCACAGGCTCTGCATGGTAATGCTCAGAGGACACCAGTGTTAACATAAATCATTGCAAGGCAGTGTTGGTTTCTTCTATCTATTTATTTCTCTTTTTAATATTCGGACTTGCTGTCTTTGATGCTTCATGTAGAGAATGTATGTCTCTGACAAGGTAGCTGCTTGCTCTGCAGTCTACCCTGTCTGTCACATGTACACAATGTGCCTCTTCAAACTGTAGTAACCCTCAGACATGCTGACTAGTTATTTCTGAATGTCTCTGAATTTTTGTGGTAGTGTTATCTCCTTACAGTGGTTTTCTTTGCATGCAGGATGGCTTCCTAGAGAAGCTGAATTCCAACGAGTTTGTTACTCTTTCTCGCCTGATGGAAGGCTTTATCTTGGATACTGAGCAGATCTGTGGCAGGAAAAGCATGTCCTTGAGAGGAGCTCTTCAGAGTCAAGCCAATAGATTTGTGAATAGGTTTCACGAGGAGAGGAAGACAAAACTAAGGTACCTCTGGGTAGACAATCTTTGTGTTCTTCCATGAAAAATTTTATGTATCGTATGCCAGCCGAACACAATTTTTCATTGCCTGGAACATCAGTAAGATTGTTATACTTAAAAGCAAAGGGTGGAAAAACTGTATTAAGCCCAAATTATTTCCAGTTGGTTTAGACTTCTACTGTTTTCATAACTTGCTTTCTTCAAATGAGATTGTTCTACAGTTACCTAAATAAGTACAGTAATGGCTAAAAAAAAAAAGTACACAAAAGTAACATTGAAGGACAGGATTGCTCTGCTTTACGGGTTTAAGAATAATTCACTTTCAGCTGTTTCCTAAAAAAAACAAACCCAAACCGCTCAGAGGAACAGCCTGGCCAGAAACATCCATCAAGTCTGATTGCTCTCATCCATCAAAAGCTGTTAAAATTCCAGTATTTATACATTACTTAATTGGCAACGATCTCATTAAGACCTTTATTGCCTGGTGTAGTTTTTGGTCCCCTGTAGCAGATTGAATGAACAAATTGTGAGACCTCTAGACCAGCACACTGTTCTGTTTTGCTGCTGACAATTGTTGGGCACTTCCTTCTCATGAAGATCACTGACATAACATTTTGGGCCAGCGTTTTTTTGTAAAAATGTTTTTCAGCCTTACAGGCAAGAGAAGTGTCAAGACAAGTTATTTCTTTCTCAGCTTCCTCTTTTGTGTTTATAACCAGCCTGCTTTTGGACAATGAGCGCTGGAAACAAGCTGAAGTTCCTGCTGAGTTCCAAGACCTCGTTGATTCAGTGTCAGATGGCAGAATTTCTCTCCCTGAAAAAAAAACAACAGGTGTGTGTCTTGCAGTCTTGCTGTGAAATGAATTTATTATCTGCAAATTCTGCTGTTGAATGTTGATGGACATATTCTGATGACATGCTGGATCTGTGTTTGTGTTTGCTCGCTGTCCTTTGAGGGGATGAGAAGAAAGTTGATAGCTGTTCTCTTTTCTTTTTCTTTGCTTTTTTTCTGTTACTGGTGTTGAGATGTCTTGTGCTGAAAGATTATCTGTTTATTTTTTGAAAACGCCCAGAAGTGTTACCACAGGGAGGGAGCTGCCTTTTTATACAAATATTCCCATTGCAGAGGCTTGCAGTCTCTGCACAAATTCAGTCTTTTTCCACAAGGTACTGCTAAGGAATTGCAAGGACTGAGTAGCATGTGCATGTGCTCAGCCCTCCTTGTATGACACAAAGCCTGCTCCTTCCCCCTTCTTCATCTGCCAGTTCAAATGAAAGGCAGCATGCCATGTGGCTGCTCATGGAAGGGAAACTTCACGTTCCTTCAATTATTTACCTTGCCACAGAAACCTCTTTTGACCTCAGAGAAGTCACTTTTTACTTCTCCTGTCCCACTTCCCCGTGTGCACAGTGGGAATGCTTAATGTCTTCTTACCTCATGGGGATATTCATCCAATATTGCAGTGATGGGGGTGGGGAAGTGACTATCCAGAAGAGGAAGAAAACAAGCAGAGAGGGGGAGAAAAATGGTAAGAGATTAGAAGGAAGAAAATACAGTGATGTCATGGTGGAGAAACCCTGACCTCCCAGAAGGAACACAGCAGATAACAGAGTGTATTAAAGCAATAATCACTCCAGTTATGGAACGTGACACCAAAATACGTTTGTCAACCATTGCTCATAAAAGAACCTCCCGCAGCCTTCTTCAAGCAGATAATTTAATGTGAAAAACTGCATCAGTAAGAGCTGTTATGAAGCCTGAGGAAAAAGTGACTTGAAGCTAAAATACTAATATACACAGCAAATCACTTGAGAATGTATAGTAGAAAACCTAGTGGCTTTTTCTGCCTTTCTTCTGTGTGTAATCTGTTGTATTTGGAGTTTTTAAGTCCATAATGACTGTGGGGCTATGAGATATTTTTGATCTAAAATTATAGCAGATAATGAAGTAACTTTGTGGGTCATCCAAAATTTTGGATCGGTGATCAGCTATTTAATAAATACTGTAAAAGAGAGAAGTGCCTGCTACAAAGGTTGTGGGTTTTTTCAAACCTTAGGAAGTGAACGCTGTATTTTTATAAGCAGAATTTTTTGCGCTTGTTTTTGTTCAACTCATCCTTTTCCTGTCTTACTAAAATATCTAGCTACTGAAGAAAGAAAGCCAGCTGAATTCCTTATTGTTGAAGGACAAAAATATGCAACAGTTGGGTAAGATGCACTCTTTTCTCTTAGTGGGTTAGTTGGCAAGAACTTTTGAGTAGAACTGTGATGAATTTAAACTTATTTAAATTATAAATCCCTCTCCTTTGACAGACTAGTTTCTCTTTGGTTCCCAGCAGTTATAAAACACTACAAGCTCTTTGCTACATTAAAATGCTATTTTTTCTCTGAGTGGCTAGGTTTTAATATATAATTTTATTTGAATATTTTTTCCAATTATTTAATGAAAACATGTGTCTGAAAATACAGGTTTGTCTTCTGAGCACACTGTTATTTCTTGCAATCTGGGTTATCTCTGGCAAAAATTGCAGACTCGAAATAGTTTGGGATGAGAGACTTCTAGAGATCATCTTGTCTACCCTGCCTGCAGTGAGCAGGGACACCTTGCACAAGGCCAGGTTGCTCAGAGCCCTGACCAACTTGACCTTGAATGTTTCCAGGGCTGGGGCATCCACTACCTCTGGGCAGTGTTCCACCATTCTCACTGTAAAAAATTGCTTCCTTTTGTTTTGTGTGAATCTACCCTCCTTTACTTTAAAACTGCTTGTGCTCCTTGTCCAGTCACCAGGAAACTAGAAAGATTGTCCCTATCTTTCCTATAAGCCCCTTTAAGTACTGGAAAGCTGCAATAAGGTCTCCCCAGAGCCCTCTTCTCTCCAGGCTGGACAGCACCAAAATACCTAAGTCCACTACTGAATGATTGCTTATTTTATTCAGAATAAGATATGGGCCATCTCTCAGAAGCTGAATATGCTATTTCTTATATTCTGGCTGATTTGAATTGGAAAGTGGTTTCTTAAAGCTGGTTATATCAGAGACATTTTAAAATGTATGATACTCATTTCTTTCATTTAAAAGCATGCTGTGTTTCCAGAGACTGAGGCTTTAACATTAATTATACATGAGAGTGTTTTTGGAGAGGGAGTAAAGCCTGGAAGATCTCACTCCCCAGAGTTCTAACATCAATTTGCACCAAAATTAAAAGGTGTGATGTACAGGATATCTTGGACCAGCTGTCATTTTATGAGTTGCTTCATGATGATGTGTCATTGTTCAGTTGGAAACAGAATCTGGTGGCTGAGAACTTCTGTGCCAGGCAGATGATATCACTGCTGAAGAGCATTTCAGGTCGAGTAGAAGCATTGCTCTAAAGGATGAAATTTGCTTAATATATGATGTGTTTGATAACATACCTCTGCTCACTTGAAACTTGTTATATTTAGCTCTGTGAAGCAGTTGAGAGCTTCGCGGTGCAAATACTTGTTTCATTTCTACACACTTCTACATCCAGTTTCGCTGCATCTAATCAAATAAAATGCATTCATCACAAATGCCTCATGTTCACAAAACATTCTCCAGGTGTTTATTTTCAGTTGACTTGTTATCATCTTTCTGCACTCTACTGCCTAAAGGAGGAAAAAGATTTAACTTTTTGAAATGTTAAAATATCTTCTCTGAATGTTTGATCTTGTGTCAATTTTCCTGACTTCTGTGTGTTTGAATTCAAAGGAGCAGGCTTTTGCTCTATGGAGAGCCTTAGTTCCATCCAGTAGCTCCCAAATTCTCCAATGCCTGCTGACTTCAGGAGAAATTACAGGTGTTGAGCATCTTGGAATATTTGGTGCTGTGTCTTCACAGCTGCCTTCTCTGTTTGTGACTCCTTAGCATTTATTTCATATTTTTCTGAGATTTTCTTTAATATAAAATACTTTCTACACACACCACCCTGTGGAATGGGTATTGGTTGTAACTATCTCTGTGTAAATCTCTTCTTATGTTTCACTTCTGCTCCGTATCAGTTAGTGGATTTATTCAATGCTATAATCTCAGCATTGGGTAGCTGTCTGTCAACATGATTGGCCTGTGTTTGATTTTTCAGCATCTTTTGTGCACTGGGATGACATATTTGGCTGTTTCCTCTCTTTCAGGACAGTATTGCTGCTAATTAGAATAATCTTGGAGTACTGCCAGTGTGTGGATAACATTCCTTCCATCACCACTGACATGCTGACCCGCCTGTCAGATTTACTGAAGGTATGGCTCCAAATGTGCCCCTGTGCCCAGCAGGGGCAGGCAGGGTGCAGAGAACATGTCTTACTCTCAGTAATGCTCATAAGTTTTTCTGATTTCATATAAATTATAAAAATTATCTAGAATCATTGTGTTTGCTACTGTGCCATAAGGAAACCTTTCAAGCCAAAGGCATTAAAGATGGCTGTTCACCTGAAATATGGGAAATCTCATCTAGTAGTATTTGACATAGCTGCCTGTCCTTCAGGCTGTGTGTAGGATTAATGCTGCTGAAGAAAAAGCAGTTTGATCCCAGATGCCACAGAAATACATACCTATACTGAGGAAGGAAACAAGTCCCTTGGTTTTTACAAATCAGTAGAGGTATAGTCAGTAGAAGCATGAAAAATAGTATGGGATGAAGGTTCTGTTGTAAAATGTGAAGATGATGAAACATCAGGACCTCTTTGTCATTTATTTCTCAGTAGAGAAAAGGAAAGCTGGTAAAGCCCAGACACTGCAAGGTAATACAAGTAATCAGTAATAAAAGGAGAACATTAATGCACCTTAAAACCGTTGTATTTACATATAGATACACACACACACACACATACACACATGTATCTGTATAGGCTCCAAAGCCTAGCAGTTAATTTATGTCAAGGTTTTCACTTGTATCTTTGCCCACAAAGGTCATTATCAGGTATTTGAGTTCTGAACATGAGCCTAATCAATGAAAAACAAACAGATTCAATCTCCAGAAGGATATTTTACATAAGGTAGGGGGTAGGGGAGGGGAAACAAACTCCAGGAGATGGACCTTTAAATAGTTGTCCTATTGGTAGTTCGTATTTGAATAACCAGATGCAGGAGGACTGCTCTCTGCAGTTGTCATTCAGATTCATACACAAATTTTCCCTTTTAAAAGCACTATCCAAGGCAAATCAGTCTATCTGAGCTAGCCCCTATTCAAGTCTCCTTCTCCAGCTGCTGCTTCCCTCAGGAATTGCAGCACCTTTTCACAGGTAGGATAGCAGTGAATGTGTCAAACTTGGCCAGATTTGCATAACTGTGTTACTTGCTTCTCCTTACCTTACGTCATTCTAGCTCTACCATTTGTGATTTACTTCTTGGTATTCAAACATCATGTGCAGTTTAATTACTGTATTTTTTATCTGTGAGCAAGGTGCTATCAATTGGACAGATGTCAAGAAGAGCTAGAAAAAACAAAAACTCATTTATTACACTTGGAACAAAATAGAGCCACTCCAGGTGTCCTGGCACTGTACTTTTTGTTTGACAGCTGTCAGAGCCAGCAAACTTTGAGAGTAGCAAGTGCTAGATTTGATTGTGATGGGAAATGGAAAGCATTTCCTGGTAATGAAATTCCTGGCAGTTATGGGCTGTGGCTGCGCCCTGAAGGAAAAGTGCAAATAGACCTGTGTATGAGAGGAATCATGGAATCCTTTAGATTGATCTTAGAGGTTTTTCCAATCAAGTCCAATCATTTATCCAACACTGCCAACACTAAACCATGTCCCCAGGGCTCCATCTACACATCTTTTAAATACTTTCCAGGGATGGTGACTCCAGCACTCTCCTGGGCAGCCTGTTCCAATGTTTGACAGCCTTTTCAGTGATTATCCCTAATATCCAAACCCTGGCGCAATTTGAGGCCATTTCCTCTTCTCCTGTTGCTTGTGGAAGAAGAGGCTGACCCTTACCTGGCTACACCCTGCTGTCAGGGAGTTGTAGAGAGCAGAAAGATCCCCCTGAGCCTCCTTTTTTCCAGGCTGAGCTCCCCTGGCTCCTTGAGCTGTTCCTCATCAGACGTGCTCCAGACCCTTCTCCAGCACCTCAGTGGTGTGAGGGGCTCATACTGAGCACACATGGCTGTAATTACTGGGGTTGTTCAGGTGGTGCAGACAAGGGAAGGCTCCTGGCCTTCCTGCTGGGTGCAGGAATGCTTTCCTCCCAGCAGGCACAAGGAGGAGGTGTTGCTCTGTTCCAGGCATTCTGCTCCTCACTGCTCTGCCTGACCAGGCCATCTGGGAGCAGTCATTCCCACAAAAGGCAGGGACAGTACATGTGTCCAGCACCCTTTACACAGACCAAGTGTTTGATGGTTTGCCTCACAGTTAATACTAACCTGAGCTAAATACCTCAGAGGAGCTTAGGCTGTGTGAGATACAGCTGCCTTTGGCTCAGTGATTCTACTTTAAGGTCCACATAGAGGTGTAAGAAAAGTTCTTGTTTTTCTGGAGAAGATGAAGTGAATGTGAGGCAGTTTCAGCCCCTGCCCTTTCTCTTGAGAGCAGTGTAAGTTATGCCTCTCTCTGATCAGGAGCCACAAGTAGCTCTGGTTCTTTTGTGGCATGAGGTCTGGGTTGCTTTTCTGGCTCTGATGCACCATTCTGACAGCCCAGAGTTGGCAGGGGCGGTTCATGGTGGCTCTGTGGACCTTCATTTTGTGACTGATACCAGGCAATAGCCAGGAAATTATTTCCCCTTTTTATATAAGAACAGTTGGAATTTTGGGTTTGTTCTTGCACTATCATGAAGAAAGACCTGAGGAGCAAAATAATGCCCCCTGCCCTCAAAAAGGAGGTCTTTGTGAGGACAGTCCTCTGTGTTGCAGACAAAAACTGCTGGGCAGTCTTGTCACAATTTCTTCTCCATCTTCAGGTGTATGAGAAAGGGCCAGGTTTCTCTAAGTTTTGCCTCTCAATGTCTAGAGGCAGTTCTGTTCAAATATGAGTCATGGGACTTCTGCTCTACATTTAGGGCAGGAGCTGGGGACAGCAGCAGTGGCTTTTCTGCTGCATCACCCAGTGAGTCTCAAGCTGGGTGAGGAAGCAGAACTCCAGTGTAAGACAGAACATGCTGACAGCAAATGTCTTACTGTCCAGAGGCTTTGTTGGCCTATGTGCTTTTAATGATAACTTTTTTTCTCCTGGGGGGTAAGTTGGGAAAGTCTAAACGTGAGTTGTCAGCTATACCTGGAATTCTTACAGGATTGGCTTTTCATCTCCTGTGCATCATTTCTTGAATCCACTATTTCATAATGTTACAAACATAGATTCAGCCACCTCAGCAGGAGGGAGTTTCAGCACTTTCAAGTTTCCTTTAACATCAGCAGTGGAGAAGGTCAAGAGCCTGAGCAGAAACCTTTTGTCTTGATGTTTTCCACTCTGATATTACATGGCTCCTCTACAGAGGAAAAGTAGTAAAACTCTGGAACTGGCCTTCATAATAACTTATTTAATCTTGCAAAATTCTATTGATGGTGTTTCTAAACTGAGGGGTTTTGTAGTTGATAAAGAGTTAACATGCATTTCCACTGTCCTTCTTTTCCTTACAGTATTTCAACTCTAGAAGTTGCCAATTAGTTCTTGGAGCCGGTGCATTACAAGTTGTTGGCTTGAAAACAATCACTACAAAAAACCTAGGTATGGATTTCTATATTTAAAATGTCAAAGCTTGTTCCTCTGCCTGTTAAAAGTGCAAGTGTAGAAAAGTTCTTAATATCTATGATAAGCTGTGTTTGAGCTGTGTACACACAGAGGGTGATAAGACCTTGCCAGTTACCTGCCTGGAGTATAGTTTTAAACTTTCTTCTGAAATTAAGAGCCTTTGATTGGTGGTTTGGAGCAGCTTTTTAAATTTAGAGTTCCCATGTTTCAGGGTGAGAAACTGGTGAGATTGCCAGTCTGCATTTTACTTCTGGAAAGGGAACAGCCTGATGAGAATGGGTTGAGAAGCTGTGGGCCACAGCTGGGTCAGGTTTTTGCTGCAGCAGGTTTGGCCAGTGTGGGGACCACACTGGCACCAGCGTGTGTCCTGCTGCTGGCTCAGGCCCTGTTGGAGTTGGGAGAAGCCTGGTGTTTTGGGATCCTGTTGGCACTGCAGCAGGAGCAGGTTCAGGGCAGGTCAGTGCTGGCAGGGCAGGGTGTTTTGTACAGCACTGCAGCAGAAACACTGCTGCCTTGAGAATGTGGTTGCTGAGGTTAAGTGGCTGATGAGTCAGGTCTTCAGAGATCTCTCCAATGTCTGTGTGTGCTCAGGGCCCAAAATGTTGAGTAAACACTCAAAGCCTGTTGTAAGATCTGTCCCTTATCCCATCTTAGCAAAGCTGGGTGTGGGCAGCTGGGTACCAGTCTAGCATCTTCACTGGGCAGGGGTTCCCAGGGAAAGAAACACATGCCTCTGTGCTTTTAGAACAGACAAAAGCCCACTGAATTAAATTGTGTCAGGTCTGTTACTTATGTCAAAGGAGACACAGTCCATACAGAAATGACTCTTCCTGTGTAATAACAATGTTATTTCTCTCCCTGGATTCACAGCCCTTTCTTCACGTTGCCTCCAGCTCATCGTACACTACATTCCCATTATCAGGGCTCATTTTGAGGCTCGGCTGCAGCCGAAGCAGTTCAGCATGCTCAGGCATTTTGACCACATCACAAAGGTAATTCTTCTGGCATTTCCTGGAGCAAAAAGTTCTGCTTTTCAACTGTACTCTGAAGAACATGAATGCCAGTAGAAAATGAAACCTGCTTTCTTCCCTTACAGGATTATCATGACCACATAGCTGAAATTTCAGCAAAGCTCGTTGCCATAATGGATAGCTTATTTGACAAACTATTATCCAAGGTAATGATTTATGGAAATACTTATACACTCTCTAAATTGCAACTGGAGGTCTCATTGTATACAGTCTAGATGTTTCAAATGGAGTCTTAAACTTTCCTAACCAGGACTTGTTGGAACTTCTTTTAACTATATACATGGAAAGGTCTGTGCTGTTCTCATGAATGTGTCTTGTGTTCACATTTGCCACCTGGGTGTCAGTCACCTGCACTCCCAGAAAAATGTTTCGTTGGCTGCTTCAGCAGGAAAAGCAGTGCTGTGCCTGGCACAGATGCTCGGGTGTTCAGGAGCTAAAGTGCTCTCTTACCACTGACAGCTCTTGTCTGCAGCCAGGCTCAGCAGGTCCTGTTTCCTGCTCTTTCCAGCAGTGAGGGCAGCATTTCCAGCAGCTGAGGAAACAGCAGGAAAGTGCTGAGGAGGAAGAGTTTTGGAGGGGAAGGACCAGCCCATCTGTTAGGCTGCAGTTCTGGGGACTGGAGGTCTGTGCTCAGCAGTTCCTGCTCCGGAGCAGCATTAGTGCTCCTGGTATGTTTTGGTGTTTGAGCAGTGCTGCAGTGTGGTCCTGGGCTGGATCTACTCTGACTCACCTCAGGGTAGAACACACTGAGAAACCTCTTTGGCCCACAGATACACAAAGTACATGACCTTTTAAAGCTCTTAGTTTTGTGCTTTGGATCTAAGGGTTTTGGGGGAAGAAAATGAGCTGTTTCATGACAGGAATAAATTAATTTTTTAGTGACAGATTTGACTGATTGGCCTGGGCCAATGTCTTCCTACAAGGAGCTCATGAGAAGCACGGGAACAGAGGCTGGTGACAGGCTGATGAGAGCTGTAGTGGGACAGTTGCAAGAAGCAGCATTTCTGTCTTCCTTGCTGTTTCTCTTATTTTTATTGTTGCTTTATGTTGTGCGTTTTCATTTCATCTGTTTCTTTGGTCTGTCAAGTAGTGCTGCCTAAACTTAGGGTGGAAAAAAAAAAAATAGCCAAAAGCATTTAAATTGGGATTTCCCTATCCTCCTATTGTGTTTACATTTTTTAAAAAAATGTTTTGGGGGGTTTTGTCCTTCATAAAAGTAGCTGTTATGTAAAGTAACATGGCTGTTTGGCTACTGTATCTCTTGAGAATAAAAGACAGATGCAAGAATTTATATTATTGATGCTAAACAAGTGTAGCCCACAACTGAGCAGGAGCAGAGTTTATGTTCTTGATGGCAGTTAGGGAGGACTGATCCTTTATTGTCCCTCCATCTTCACAGCCCAGTGTCCCTTTGGGAACTGGCACAGGATGTAAACTGGGACTGTTCCTGTCCTTTAGACTTCTTGAAGGCTGAATGACAGTGCTTGGCCCACATGAATGCAGCCCACGGAGTCCAGGACCAAAGGATGGTTGATTTTCTTCCATTCCTAGCACATACCATCCTTTGGCTCTTCTTGTTCCTAAAAAATGAAATCTTGGCACCGAAGGCTTTGAAGAGAATAAACCCAGGACATTTGCAAATAGGCATGTTAGTGTGTTCCTGAATTCAGGTGTTTTTCTGAGTTCAGCTATTTCAGTGTCCTGTGGATGAAGTGGTCACCTACTCTGAGCTGTGTGAATCCTCACGAGTGAGTTCCATTGCAGTGGGTGCCTGGCACACTTCAAACCCAGAAATTCCTGCTTTGTAGGAAATGAACAGTTGGTGCAGTGGACAGGATGCTGACCTGGCACTGGGTAATACAAGCAAGTTACTGCTGCATTTCCAGCCTCTGCTTCCCCTGGGAGCTCCATGGCATGGGAGCTGTCCTCACCCAGTGCCACTGAGACAAGGCAGTTCACAGCAGCACGGACACCTCCCCACAGCTGTCTTTGGCAGGGAAATACAACAGGAATGGGGTTTTTACAGGAACAGTGGAAATAATAAAATCAACAAATGGGAAGGGCTCATCTGTTACCATGAATGGAAAAAATCCAGTGCAAGTTCTGAGCTTCTCTTGGAACTTGCTGTCTTGTGACTGTTTGGACAGAAGAGCAGTGAGGTTCTTTCTGATCCCTTGTGGTATTAAAGGTGTTGACCTCAGCTGCAGATAAAAATGGCCGGGAGATCTGGGGCTTCTTCATGGGGCTGTTGCTTTTCCCCCTGACAGTGAAGAGTTGGGTGTGGCTGTAATCATGCGGGAGCCACTGCTGCAGCTTCCCAGTTCCCTCTGGCTTAACATTGTGCTGGGAAATTGGAAACAATTTCTTGTTTAACTTCCTTGTCTTGAGGCACGCTCGATCTCTCACTCTGGGTGGTTGTTCCCTGGAACAGAAAGTGTTATTTTTCTGCTGCTTCTGTCAGAATTAGGTCATTGGTTTGGATTTTCTGTAAAGACTTCCTCAAAATTCCCCATTTCTTTTTTCTCTTGTGCTCTGACAAGCTTTGTTCCCTTTCACAATTCAGGCCCACGTAAAAGCAGGCATCTCCTCCAATCTGTTTGTAAATGATGTAGTTACAACGATTCAGTTCTTTCCTGATTTGTGCAAGGCTCCATGGGGAAGTGTCACCCTCCCAAAGGTGACCTGCCAGTGTGTCACCCAGGCCTGTGATGGCACAGCCTCTCCAGCTGGAACTGCAGAGCTGTCTTTACTGGTCCTGGGACAGGTTTTCAGTGTTTCTGAAATCCTGTTCAGATCTTCCCTATCCAGAGTGGGGATGTAAGAATTTTGTTCCCTTTGTAGCAAATCCCTTGCCATTTGGTGATTTCCAGTGCCTTATTTCTTAGATTTCAGGCACTGGGAGAAGGGATGGGTTTTTTTACTTTGCTTTCCAAGAGATTTCTGCAATGTTCTTGTGAGGTTTTTTTTTGTACTGTGATATGGTTGGGGTTTTTGTTATGGCAGATAGATGAGATTTCAGGAGTCTCCATTTTTTTATGGTTTCCTTTCCTTGATTCTTCAGAAATTGGTATGTGCATGATCCTAGACAAGCAGAATTCTCTCAGGAAGTACTCAAGGGGCACATTTCTCAGAGGCACAAGTGCTTGTCTGTTATTGGCTCGTACCAGTCTGAAGGAGAGAGCCAGCTCGCAGCCACTGCATCTGCTGTTCCTGGCTGGATCAGATCATGCCCAGCCACCCTTTTAATTTGTGGTGTGCTAAGTGGATCTTGATTCCTGATGTTATTAGCAAAGCAGGTGGCTGTTGGGAGCTCTCCTACATAAACCATTTTAAAGTGGCAGAAAGGAGTTAACTGGTTGTGTGTTTATTTCCAGTATGAAGTGAAAGCCCCTGTTCCTTCAGCATGCTTCAGGAATATCTGCAAGCAAATGGCAAAGATGCATGAAGCTATATATGATCTCCTTCCTGAGGAGCAAACTCAGGTGAATGTTATTTTTGAGCTTCATCTCACAGCTCACTTGGAAATGCACATGGACTTGGGAACAAGAGAGACTTTATCTGGGGAGAGGGGAATTCTTTTTTGAGTCCTGGTGAAACCCACACGTTAAAGGCCTTGGCAGCAGTCACACGGACAGCTTGGGCTGAGCTGAAGGAAGCATTCCAGTGTGTAGGGAGAATGATGAGGCACACAAAAAGAATGGATTTCAGGATTTTGAGCTGCCTTTTTAATGTCTAGAGATGGCAATCCAGGAATTAGTGCTGAAATGCTATGCAAATGGCAACACTTCATGGCTTGAGTGCAGCCCTCTGAGAGGATTATTCTGTAACACTGCTAAGAATCAGTGGCTTCCAAAAGTCCCTAAATGTATTCTGCTCCTGAATTGTACCAGATGTGCTTTTGCAGGATTTTGCTGCAGTCATTGCTACTGTGGAGTTGCAAATCTTAAGGACGGGAAGGACCGATCCAGTCATTGAACACAAGTTGTCATTTCTCTTTCATATTAGGTTAAATGGTCCCTTCTAGCACAGGAACGAGATATGTTATCTTCTAGGCTTAGTACAAGTTGCTAGATACTTTAGACAGCAGAGGAGAAAAGTTCATGTTCCAAAGAAGGTGTCCTCTAAGTGCCACACATAACAAGTAGGTGATGCTGTCCTGTAAGTTACAGACTGTACGTGGCCAGAAAGGCAAGGCCGACGCACTGGCAGAAGGAAGAATCACATGAGTTGCAAAAACAAAACTGAAAGTCACTTTTTGAGGGTGTTGGCAGTGATGTGAGCATGGGCACAGTTCCTTACTCTGCTGCTGTGGTTTCTTCCAGATGTTGTTTTTACGAATTAACGCAAGCTACAAACTCCACCTGAAGAGGCAGCTGGCCCACCTCAATGTGGTCAATGATGGAGGACCTCTGAACGGGTGAGCTGGGGCTCTTCTCTTCTTTCAGTGTTTAAATAAGCAGGCATTGTCTTCTGCAAGGAAATCATGATTGCAGAATCACAGCTTCATGTTTTAGTATGTCCCATTTGGAGCTTTCTTACAGTAAAGGACATGACTTGTGCCACTCCACAGTAACTAAGAGTGCAGTCCACTTGATAGCAGACTGGGAACTGGACATTATCCAACTGGAAACCTGCTTGTAGGTGTCCTCAGCTCATGGAGTACTTTCTCTCCCTTTGTGTGACAGCAGCAGCCACAGTTTAATTAGCAGGAATTGTGTGATTCCTGAAACAGTTTTGAAACGCAGATGGTGACTCATGGTGCTGGCAAAGTAAAAATAGGAGAAGGCAGCATTTCATCTGTGTAGTGGGCAGCTCTGCAGGAATGGTTTTTAGAGCAGAACTAGATTTGAAACAGATTATGCTCAGAGAGCTTTTCCCCTTCCCTGCCACAGCCCACTCCATCCCCAAACAGGTCAGTGGTACCTGTTGTGAGAGAGGGTGGTGCCTGGCTGTGCCTGCTGTCCCCACCTCTCAGGAAAAGCTTCTTACAGGCTGAATTCTGTTGTCAGTTGGATTGTCCCCTGAAACAGTGGAGTTTTTAATTGTTCCTTATGACCTGGGGGCAGTGATGTGTTTGCAATGTAGCAAGGGTGAATAAAACTCATGGGCCTACCCACACACAAGAAAAGATTGTCTTAGGTTGCAGAAGTCAGAGAAGAAAGTTGAAAATGGAATTCAAATGGAATGAAAGCAGCCCCAGCTGAAGTGAGAGCCCTTAGATGTCCTTAGGCTGTCTCTCACTGAGATTTCCAGTCCCAAACACGGTGCTGTGTTGTCTTCATCCTGTTGGTTTTGTTCTGTCCTTGTGGCTGCGTGGCCTGCATCTCTCTTGGATAGGAGGATTAGGGCAGGTGTTCCTGGTGATGTGCTGGGAGCTCTCAGCTGGCCCAGGACTGTCTGATGGCAGCAGTTTTGGACTTCAGACACATCTCTTAGGGAGCTGGGGCTGTTTGAGAAGGGGAACATCAAACCCTGGATGGCACTTGCTGCTATTTCTACAGCCAGCCTTCACTGAGCAGGTTTTTAACATGGTTTTCTGATTGTGTTTAAGCTGCTTGTTTATGTAATAATAGTAAAAATCAAGGTCTGCGAATCCTGGTTAAAATTTTTACTATGTAAATGCAGCTTCTGTTCCTGCATCTTGCTAACAAGAAGTGTCATGATCCCTGACATGTTTCAACAGTATCTGAGAGATTCTAATTCTGTATAAACTGTTAGAAACAATACAGCTGTTGTGCTGTTCAGTTGCTTTTTACCTTAATCTTAGAATCATACAATCATTACGTTCCAGAATACAGAAATTAATGCTGCAATAATTAATATTCTTAGTTGGAATGGAATTGGGGGTTTAAGTCTAGATAAGCCTGGGATTGCAGCAAGAGAATAGAAGTTTTAAATGCCTAATTCCTGTTGAGTTTTCTGAACTCATGGT
Organism: Poecile atricapillus; assembly: GCF_030490865.1. Classification (NCBI taxonomy): domain Eukaryota; kingdom Metazoa; phylum Chordata; class Aves; order Passeriformes; family Paridae; genus Poecile; species Poecile atricapillus. The sequence goes on along the minus strand of NC_081251.1, from coordinate 107,000,589 downwards.
TTGATCCCCCTTCCCTAGAACTAGTTTTATACCCAGCAGTAATCCTGTTATGGATGATCACTGCTGTAAAATAAATCACATCCATAGCATTCAGTTTTGAACTGATACTTAAAATGTCTAATCCAGGCATAGAATTTGAACATGTATTGTAACAATTGTGTGCCAAAGTCCTCAACAAACCCTGTCTGCTTGCCCAGGCACTCCAGGTGGATGTGATGGGGTCACATTCTAATCTTGTTGTGTGTTTCACTGCAGGCTGGTTACTTCAGATGTGGCTTTTTACACTGGAAACCTTCAAGCTCTGAAAGGCCTTAACAACTTAGATCTAAACATGGCTGAAATCTGGGAGCAGAAGAGGTGATAATCCATTGGGAGCAGTCACTTGGCTCTGACAACAGACTGACTTTCTTCTAAGCAGCGTGGTGACAGTGAGGTGAATACTTGAGCCCAGAGCCCCAGAAGGGGCAGGACTGAGAGTCGGGGGAAGCTTAGACTCAGAGGGAGCTGCAGGGAGCGATCCTGCCAGTCTCCTTCAGCGAGAAACAAGTGATCAGCTGTCTGTGCAATGTTTTTTCATTCTCTCTGGAAACAGACTCAGGTTTCTTTGGACCAAATCCAAAAGAACACATAGCTGTAACACAGCTGTAGTTGTCTAGAATGCTCTGTATATCTTTATATTAAAAAGATGCTTTGCATTTCTTCTAGTGCAATGAAATTCACATGGTGTCCCACCTTATTTAATGATGGTACAATATAAAAATCTTGCAGTTGGAACTCTGTAGAAAATGTTTTTCTCTATGAAACTATACTGTTCTAAAATTTATTTTTTTACAGAACTTTATATAAATAAATGTCTTTTGATTGCTCGCATCTAGGATTCAGCTTTGTTAGGGAGCAGTCCTGTTCCAGGGGATTTCTCAGGACCTAAAATCCGGAGACAAGATTTTCTAAGCAAGGGCCAGTTCCTCAAAGTCATTCCCTGTGGGAGAGGAGTGACCTGACCCTCGTTAGCAGTGACAGGCTAGCAGTGGGGCTCCTGGGGGAACTGGAAGGTGGGAAAAAGGCTGGTGTAAGGATGGCCACCTCCAGCTGCCCATGGGCCCTGCCAGCAGGGAGAGACAGGGACACAAAGAACAGGGCAGGAAGAATTTAAGTTTCTAGGCTGCTTATAAAAGGCTGCACCATGCAGCTGCAATCAATGTATTTTGGAGTTTGTAATACTACCTTTAACAGACTGGAGGCTGCCAGTACTCAGTACAAGTGCCTGTGTTTCTCACCTCACCCCTCTGTACCTGACCCCAGTCGAGTGCCTAACCCTGAGATGATCATGTCTGATGGAATGGTCTCTGCTGCAGTGTGTGTGCCTGTGGTGCCCTCAGCCAGGCTTGCTGACCTGTAGCATAACACGTGTCATTCATTGTCAGTCAAAATAAAGCTCTAAAATCACGGTTGTTTTTAAAGACCAACTTCTTTAATGATACATACCAGTGTTATACTAAGCTTATAAAATAAAGTTGTCTGCATGTAAATACAAGAGAAACATTAAGAAATCAATAGTGATCAGGACAGGGATTTCGATTCCTGTACAAATTTAGAAACTCAAGAGAAGATAAATTAACATACATGGCTGTGACAATATGAACATAGGTGTAGTCAACGTGATCCATTTATTGAAAAAAGAGGGCAGATCAAAGATTAAGATATTAACAGGAGATCCAGTCTTAAATGGGATGTGAAAAAGCAAACACCACACGTGGCTACTGAGGCATTTTTCTCAAGTATTGGATTCTTTGGGCAAGTCTGGAACACGGATGATTCCCACTCTCACGATACGGAAATGGAGGTATTGACAGCCTTACCCCAGTACCTCGACATACAACTGGGATAGGACATCCCACTTGTAGTTTGGGGGGGTTGAAGAGGGCTACAGGTTGTGAGCACATGAAATACAGGGTTTTAAGAGCCTGTTTAGCAGTAGTGAAACTTTTGGTTTTCAACTGTGCCTTCCTAAAACGTCACAGGAGTTGCCAACCATGTTGTCCCACATGTATTGCTTCACAGCTTTATTTCTGCAGTTACAAGCAATTCAAAACTACTGAATGGTCGAGGCGAGCCTCTGAACTTCTTATCAAAGAAGATCTGTCCATCTTCCCGCAAGACAAACAGTATTGCACTTCAAGGTTATATTAACTGAGTTACAGAATCTCTTTAAGGACTGAAGCATTACTTACGCACATCCATGGCGCTTATGTGGCTGCTTAAAGATAAGCAAGAGAAAATTTTAAATTAATACTGCAGGGTACTGTGAAGATGACAAAGCATAGGCCCTCTGTGTACTTAGATTTCTAATGCTTAAAAGGTTCTTCCACGGCGAGGCTGGTTTGGCGCTGCAGCCCCAGCCCTGACCGTGCCCTCTCCTGGACTCAGTGGTCCAGGATCCGCAGGTTGCCAGATACGATTTTGTTCTCTAGTAGAGCTCCAGCTGGGATGTCAATCCTGTCACCGTGGTTTGCAATGATGATGACTGTTCCCTGGGGTTACAGAAAAGAAAACAAGGTTCAGAAACCTGTTACCTGTTGATGTGGAAGGAGGGAAGAGGTGGTCTGGAGGAGCAGTCAGGTGTCAGCTGTACCACAGCCAGCGCCTGAGTGCATTCAGTTGTATTTGGGGGTCTTTTGCCCCCAGAACAAGGTTTTACACAAGCATTACTGGGAACCTCTGGAATTACCATACTAGAGCCTGTCTGCCCACAAGCAGGAATGGTAACTTACTGAAGACATGGTTGCTCTAAGGGCTCTTATCATGTCTGCTTGCTTTGAAGTGGAAAAACGTTACTCCCACCCCTGGGTGTGTCCCAGGAAGGCTCCTGTTCCAACTGAACAGCAAAAGCATGGACAGAGGGACAGCTCAGAGCCCACAGCCTGTGCCAGGTGATGCAGCACCACCTTCCAGCCCTGTCACCTGCCAGACTGCCATAGAGAACTGCAGGTGCTGCCAGGACTGGCAAGATCTTAAGGAAGAATTTGAGAAACTAATTTGCTCAGCTCCTAATTTACCAATAAATTGAGAATCCCAAAGCGATGCAAAAAGGCCTGAAAAGGTGTGGGAAGGCCAGCCTGGGAAGGGAGGTGGGACTGAGTCCCAGGAATGCTCCTATGGACTCTATACAGGCACTGCCTCAGGATCAATTGCCAAGGAGCAGAGATCAGTCATGTTTATTGCAGCGGCATCCCCAACTGCACACTCACCTTTAATGAAACATTCTTCCCAAATGTAACATCACCTGAAACCGTGAGATGATCCAGCTCCAGCATATCTGGAATACTTTCAAACCTTCGCAGGTAATCTTGAACCTTTTGGAAAGCGGAAATAACAGAGACAGTTTTAAAGCCATCTGTGGATTAAGACGAGCGTGGGAGGAACCTCTTGAATACTCTTCAGGAACCTCCCTATAACCTACATCTGACTCAGTATAAAAGTTGCTACTTTGTAACTGTGATTTCCTCCAGAAATAAGCGTGAGGAAGGGTAGAGGGGCTGCCAGCTCACCTCCCATTGCTCAGCTGAGGGGTGCAGGAGCACCCAACATGCACAGGAAATATCTGTACTCTCACAGCCTTTACAAAGAGCAAAAGGGAAGGGCCAGGTGGGCAGAGGTAGGTAAGGCAAACCTCACTTTTCACTCTTTATTGCTATGAACTGTATCTTTATTCAAAGAGGCGAACACCAGGTGTTTACCTTTGTGAAGGAGCTTCCCAGTTTGACAAGAGGCACTGTTGGGAATTCGCGCTTCTCGCTCATCGTTAGAGACCCCGCGTTAAGGCTGTACAAATTGGACATCACGAGCAAGAGATCCGAGGTGGTCTTCACAGGCAGGAAACGACTACGAGGTACGTTTATCCCCAGAGAGTTCTCAAAACTCTTGATAGCAGCACCAACTGCGGTCTCCAGCTGGATAACATTCAAGCCTCCATCCAGAGTCTGGAAGAGAAAACTCACATGAACACATGGAGCAGGTCCTGGTGCTCAGAACTGGAGCCCAGCGTCAGCCAGAGCTCCACCCTCACCCCCAGTCTGGCTCTGAGACACAGCAGTGCCTGTTACCCACCCAGAAACTAAAGGTTTGTTTGAGTCAACATCCTGTAAACCCTTGCCAGCTGATTGATTACCTTTGGGTTAACAATGATCTCCATGTCAATGGCGTTTTTCTCTTGCAGCCTTTTAATTGCAGACAGAGCAATCCACAAATTGTTGGTATTGAATATTTTGAATTTCGACACAGACTTGAATTCATCCACATGTGCTTTAGGGACCTGAGCTATCTCCACCAGCCTCAGCTTATTCTCGTACTGTGTCAGCGTGCCACCCTGCAAGGGGCAAATGAGAAGGTTTAAGTCCTGTTCATGAGAATCCAGAGAAATCCTGCCCTCAACACAGGCAGATGCACTGGTCTGCTGGCATTTGAAGTTGAACCCCAGAGAAAACACGTTTCTTGTTTTTAGTAACCAGCTACCAGGTTACTAATTATAGAGCATGTTTAAAGTACAGTCAAGACTGTCCAACGATCATATTTCAGCACTCCAAGACAGTTAATTCCTTTAATGAAGGTTGTTGAGAATATTTTGCAAATGTTGCTGTTGTCAAAAATCACCCTCAGCAGTACTTTGTTAGATGATGGAGCAAAAGCTAAATTAAATCTAAGTACTCTTACAGTGCACTGCTGTGCTTTTATAGGGCTAAGTCAGAGCTTTCCCAGTGAGTACAGAGAAAATCCAAATCCTCATTCTCACATATGAAAGAAGAGAGGAAGAGCACAGTTGCAGGACAAATTACTGCAGGCTACAAGTATTTGATATACATCATAAACCTCTGAGAAATGTAACTCCTGGACTTTGTACAAAGCTGGGGTTAGGGCAGGAGCAGATGGGCAGCTGTGCCACACAGAGCTGTGCAATGCAGGGTTGGGAAGTGGCTCGGGCAGTTTTGTGAGACACAACTGCTGCATCCCAGCCCTCAGTGCTGTTTAAGCTTCTGCCCCTGTGTATGTGACAGGTCAGAGAAGGTGCAGAGGTTGTGACCTGCACCCTGCACAAATCACTTGTGCTTCCAGTCCAGCCCAGACTTGTCCTTGTCTGCTGCTGCCCAGAACACAGATGAAATCTGTTCCATGAATTAGAACTTCCTAAACTTGCTGATTTTGTGCATCTCAAATTAGATCCAAGTTGATGTGTTAAATGGTGCCTAAAATAGCTGTGAGGAGACTGGGTGTATGTCTGAATCCATGGATTCAGAGAAGGCTGGAGATGGCCACCAACACACTCAGACTCTCACCCATCTCCCTTTACCTTCACATCCGCCCGGGTTTTGTTTGTGACTTCCATGACAAATTCGCAGCGTTTTCCATTGGGTGGGTTCATGAGGTGGTTAAGAATGTAAAGGTCCACAGTGGCACCCAAATTATCTATATTGGACACAAAAATATATTCCTTCCCCTCTGCAATGAGGTTGTCCAGCAGCCCAGAGTTGTAGAAGCTGGCGTAGATGTCTCCATGGCCTGGAGGGTACCAGCACTCTGTGTTCTCTCCTGAGTAAGAGACATCCTTGGCTATTGGCAGCAGAGTTTCCTTGTTGATTCTGGGATACCTGTGAGGACAATGGCTCTTGTTACATTCTCACCAGTGTCAGACTAGCATAAAATAAAAATACTACTGTTAAGGTGCAGCTCCAAGGACTTCTGGAGGTGTGCTTTTCCTGGGTATTCTGAACTGGAAGATTCACCCAAATTCTGAGCTGTCACTGAGAAGCTACAGAATGCAATCTATCTACTCAAGGATTTACAGCTGCAGTTCTCAGGCCACACTGCAAACCAACTTTCCTCTGACAGGCAGGTTCAGAGCATATCAAACACACCTTTGACCCCAGCTGCCACCTGGATTAGAGTTTGTTCTTCGTAAGGAACCATGGTCTGTCTCCCTCCAGAGCCCAAGGCTACTAACAGCAAATTCAGGAATCAAGTGGCCAGCATCCAGTACACCACTATTTGTACATTTCTTGGAAACTGGGGCCCACACACCCCCCTCTCCCCAATTTTAGCACATTGCCCTTGACCCTGCCCAACCCCCTGATGTCTCCATGAGGCCCAAAAGAGACTGAACATGGGTACAGAAGACACCACTGCTGCCCCAGTACCTCTAACTCAAATCCCACCCCATTTGGAATATGGAGAAACAAGCTAGTTTTTCCTTCTACCCCAAGTGGAGAAGTCTTTTGATACCTGCTTTGATTAAAAGTGTATATCTTCACACGGCTGTGACTGTATTTCTGCAGGATTTTCTTTGTGTCGTCATCCGTGTTGAAGGAATTCATGAGAACCAGAGGAACATCGGTGTTGTAGGATTTGTTTAAATGCTGAGATGGGAAATAAATGGTAAATTCAGCATGTATTATTAGCTTTAACTCCTGACACCTGAGATTTTGGGAGAAAGAAATTAGGTGAAACAGACTGGAAATAATGAATGCATGGGAAAAAGAAAAGATGCACTTATGCTACAGAAAGGATAATAAATCAGGTAAAGGAAAATATATCCTTCTTAGTTGTAAAGATAAGACCCACACTAATTAATGCATCTTTAGTGAATCTTTGTTTTTAAACCTGCATTGAGTTTTAAAATTTGAAACCACAATGTCACAAAATTATCATTTTAAGTTTTAGCTACTGTTGATTACAAAAGGCATGTTTTCCATCAAATTGTTGCAGTTTGTCAAGGTGACATTTCCACACTGTCTCTGCACAGGAAGCACTTCCAAGGTTTCTTGGCAGACTGAGAGATAGACAATTGTATCAAGAGCACATAATAAATGAAACGTCACCATATTCATTATTTGGGAATCTATGGCATGGAGCTGAAATACATAAGAGCATTTCCACGTGCACAACAAAGGCAAAAAAATCAGAGATCATAGCAGTTCCACCAAAAATAGAAGGTGCAGGGTGGAAAAGAAAAAGACATTTGAGTGAGTTTTAAGCTTTCTGTATCAGCTCACCCTCCTCTGCTGAAGCATTTGGGATCATTACACTTTGGTGGAGTCAGAGACTTCCACAGTGATGCTTTGGAAGAAGGACTGCATCAGTGGGATGTAAATTTGAGTTTGCCATAGAACCATCTAACACACATGGGAGAGCCACTCCAAACATCACACTGAGGCAAAAACTGTTGTCACTCCAGAAACCATGGAGCAGGCACACCCCACCTCCTACTCTAGTAACTGTCTTTATTATCTGCTGGAAGAGGAATATTCAGCATTAAAAACATAAGCCAAAATGTCCTCTCCCAACACCAGCAGCTGTTATTTTCTTTTGCTCTTCTTAAATTATGGCCTGACTGGAGGGGGAGAGGGGCCATCCTATGGGACAGTGAGTTAGATGGAGAGGAAAATGCCAGCAACTTCTTCCAGCACAAGAGTTTAAATGCATCAAGGAACTTGGAGCTGGTGTGGAAAGCTTTGTTCTAATGCACATAAAAAACCCCATTTTTGAAAAGATAAACTTGCAGCTGGAGGAGTCGGAAACAAGCCCAGAGTTACCCAGGCCAGACAAGCTCTACAGTGTGACTGCCTGTGTTCCTGGACATGATCCCCCTGTCCAGGCTGGTGTGCACAGGCTGGATCACAGCTTGTGCTAACACAGGGGGGGCACTGAGTTCAATCCCTGACTGCACCGTCCCTTCCATATCTGCTCTTCCCAAAGGAATTCTCCCTTCACCCCAGCACCGTGACCAGGCCTCGTCTCCCTCTCCTCTTTCTTTTGGCAAACCTGATCCCTCTGAACAAGCCATGCAGGAGCAGCTCAGTGTGTGCTGCCTCCTCCAATGCAGCAAGCAAAGCTCATCCCACATTACCTCGATCTGCTGCACCGTCAGATCCAGGAAGGTGTTCTCGTTCCGCACCCCAATGAGGCTCTTGGGGCCTTTGCAGCCCATGCTTGTGCCCAAGCCACCATTGAGCTTCACCACCACCAGCTTGTTCAAGACAGAAGCAATGTTATCAGGCAGGCCTCTGGCCTTGATCTTCTCATAGGGCTGGATCTGGGAAAACAAATGAACAACAAAAAAAAAAAAAACAAAAAAACAGTAGTCAGACATTCAGAAAGAAACTGCTTTCTCCTAAAAACTTTCATAACTTACAATCTGGTGATAAAACCCACATTTATTCACATGCCTTATGACACTAAAGAACATCTGCAAAGTGAGTCTACAATAACTGATTTGTTATGATACAAATAACCTGGGTTTGTTACTACAATAACCTCTTTTCTCAAGAGGTTCTATAGACTTTGTGACACCAGGCACCACCAACTTCATTCAGATGAGAAGAAGTCAGGCCAGTTATGCCACTTGTCACAACCCTGTTCCTGCCCTGTAGAAGGGGAGGGGGTTTCCTTGGAACCATCTAACACTGCCCCTCTGCCCTTTCAGTCAGGCCACAATTTAAGAACCAGGCTCAACATGCAAGGCATATAACCTTCCTTCCCTGAGCAGCTTAGACTCATAGATTTTTTTTTTTTGGCACTCTGAGGTTGTCAAAGGCAAGATTCTTGGGAAAATGTTGGTTCTTTAACTCAGTCTAAACTGATTCTTATTCCAGACACTACTCTGATACAATTAATTTCTCCCGACAGCATGATACAAAGTGAAAGAGTTTCCAGTTCTTATTCTGCTGTTTTCAGAATGTGTTCATCCAGCCCACAATACACCTTACAGGAGTCCTCTACCTCACTGACAGCTGTTTCCTACAGGTTTAAGAACAGTCTGGGCTACATTTGGGGCTCATGAGGAAAGCAAAATCAGGCTCATGATGACAGTATGCCTCACATTAAGTACTGCTGGCCCCTAATTCAAAGCACCTAAGTCAAAGAAATAATGGTAACAATGCCACAGTAAGAATCATGCCAAAACTGTTAGAGCAGAATAAATACAATTATCCTTTAGCCTACCCTTCTAGAGATTTTCTTTTGATGAAAAGCCCTGGTGTTCCAGTGCTGTAGCATTCTAGCTGCTAGAAAATTACTTTAATTCTGATAAGGGGTGTGTAAGATCCACAACTGGTTTCCAAAAACAAATACCTACAGAGTAGTTTTCAGAGCTGTGTTTGCTTTGGGCAAGGGCTGGGGTTCAAATGGAAATTCACGCTGCCCTGGAACAAGAGCCGTATTTCTTACTGGGATATGCGGGGGTAGAGAGGAGGCTTGCACAATTCCTGCATTCCGGGACACCACCGGCAGCAGATCAGGGCAGATCCCTCACATTAGGGAAATTCTGCCTGATGGGATCTGGAAAGCCTCTAGGATTGTACTGCAAGATAAGAGAACTCCACGTGGAGGCCAGAAAGCAGCACCACAATCACTGCCCTCTCATGGGGACACAGGCAGGAGCTTCCTTCCAAACTGCCAAGAACTTTTCAGGAACAGAAGTGCACAAAATACAGACTCTTGCTGTGCTTTGTCAACAACAGAGATTATGTTCAGACTGAAACACCCTGAAAAACAACTGCTCATTAACAACAGGATGATAAATCCTGGGTTTAATGGCTTGGAGGTACATCAGGAAGCTCGATGAATATTCTGCCACCAGCAGGACCTAGACAGATTTACTGCTTCCCATCCACTCCAAGGGCAGTAACACCCTGCATTAGACTTGTACATGGATTAAAAACATTTCATCTTGAACTTTAGCTGGGTGGGATGTGAGTCACATCCATGATGTTTTGACACTGTCTGAACATCCAAAAAATTATCTCAACTTTCAAGTCTCACTATGTTCTTCTTGCATCACTCACAAAAAGCAGAAAGTCTGACACCCAGTTCAGGGCCAGACTGCCTCAAAAATCATTTGCTTTTGCTAAAGCGCCAACTACCTTTTGATGCTTTTGCTATCATGCCTGAAACCAACTTGTGCATTCAGAGTAAAAGTCGTGAAGAAGGTAGCAGCTCCATCAAGGACTCAGTTCACTGGATGCTGCACCAGTTACAACACAAAATTTATGACTCAGCCTCACTAAATGTTTCAGTTTCCTCTGGCACAGGCATTGGAAACGTCAACTTGGCAACAAAGCCCTGGATCTTGAAGGGTCTTTAATTCAGAGAATAACAAGAAGTCAAGTTCCAGCAGGAATGTTGCAGCACCAGGACTGCTGGATGGGAGCGCTATCAATCCAACAGTTCCAGCCATGTGCAGGCACCAATATGCACAACCACCTCATCACCCACAAGCTTATACACAACTGGAGAAGCACTCCACAGCAATAAAAATCAATTCTTGCTCTAAGGGCTCAGAACAGTGTGCTTGACAAGTGTGTGCTGCTGGGGAAATTCTTCAGGAAAAGCCAGGGGCAGGAGTGACATGTCTTACAGTGCACGGCTGCAGTGTTACTCGCTTGGGACACGTCTGGCAGCCCAGCTTTGGGACTGCTCTAAGATGACATATGCAGCTTCTTTTGTTTTGCAGCCAATGTCACAGAAGTGATTTCTTGGAACAGCCTGGATGAGGCAACGTTGGGAGTTTGACTAACAGATTCCAGCAGCCCACTCCTACTGCAAGGAGGCTTGCAAGAGTTTGTCAGAGACAGACAAAATGAGCATCGGGGCTGTCATCGTGGGCAGAGCGGAAAGGAGGACGCCCCTGTGAGTGAATATGTACTTACAGTTCGAGGAAACATTTACTCAGCACCGAGGGACAGTTCTAGAAATAGCACCAAATGAAGAGGTCTCTGCCCTCATGAGACCCCACCTGCAGGGCTGCACCCAGGTCTGGAGTCCTCAGCACAGGAAATCTGTGGGCCTGTTAGAGCAGTGCAGAGGGGAGCCACAAAGGTGATCAGAGAGAGAACAGCCCTCCTGCAAAGTCAGGGTGAGAGAGCTGGGGTGGTCAGCCTGGAGAAGAAGAGGCTGTGGGAGACCCTACAGCAGCCTTCCAGCACCTGGAGGGGGCTTACAGAGGAAGAGAGATTTCTTACACAGGCTGATATGGATAGAAGGCGAATGGTTTCCAACTACAAGAGGAGAGATTTATATCAGATCTTAAGAAGAAGTTCCAGAGGAACAGGTCAGCCAGAGAAGCTGTGGCTGCCCCATACCTGGACGTGTTCCAGGCCAGGTTGGATAAGGCTTGGAGCAATCTGGTCTAGTGGAAAGTGTTCCTGCCCATGGCAGGGGGGGTGGGACAAGACGACTTTTAAGCTCCCTTCCAAACTATTACATGATTCTATGAACCCTCAAAACCTGTTTCCAAACTGGAAGATTAAGAAGATATTTAGCTTTTGAGTAAGGGCATAACATTCATTCTTTTCCTTCATGATATAGCTCACTGAGGTGACAACCTGAGCTGCAGACAAGAATCCAACCACTGGGGAAGAAAAAAAACAAAGGCTCTAATAGACAAGCTCCTTTCACACTCACATTGCTTCAGATGCTCTCTTTACATCCCAGATGAGGTTTTGCATTGCTGTTCTGAGGTTAACTTGATCACTGCAGTTCTCTCAGAGGCCTCCCAGCAGGACTTTGCTATTGCTTCCAATTCAAACAAACAGATCGCTGTAATCTACATGGAGGGGATTAAGTTACACTTGCCATGTCCACATTCTTTACCTCCTCTCCCTGTTAACTGGCACTCTCAGTGTACTTTCTTCTCTGGAGACTGTAACAGTTATGGGTCCTAACTATGCGAGCTAGCACTGCAAGCCTTTGGACATATTGAAAGCAAAGCATCTGGAAGGAAAAAACAAGTCAGAGGTTTACCAATATAGTGTGAAATGGGTTCAATCTTCTCTTACTGTCATCAGTATAAGTTGTTACACTGTGAAAATGTGGAGGTCAGGGATGAAATCCCCCACTGCAGAGAAAAACAGGAATACTACAAAGCAATAATTTCTGTTCTGTTTTACTGACAGGAGCCTTTACTTGTCTTCAGGAAGAAGCAGAAGCTTCATTCAGAGAACAAATACAACACATAATACACTAGATCAGGAATTCTGCACAACAGGATCCCTTGGCACTGGGCAAAAGCCTGAAACACCCTTCCCCACCTAAAAGACAAAGCCCATAAATCCAATAAACTATTCATGAACTTTTTTTAAGCTGCTAAATAAATAAAAAAAAATCAACAAACCCACACTGGCAGATTTTTGGTGTGCCTCTGTTTACAGATACACACGTATGTCTGTGTGTTTATACACACAGAGGCACATCGATGCATCAACATATGCTTTTTGCTCTACTAGGGATTAGCTGAAGATTATACTTGCCAGAATTCCCAGCAGCAAAGCAATTCTCCAAAACAATCACAGGCAAATAAATTCACACTGCAGAGAATTTGGTGCTTTCTAGGCCATGATCCTTGCAGTGTGAGATTCTCCAAGCAGCCAAGCATCCCACCACCTCATGAAACAAGGTCATCCCTTCAGGCAATTATAAATCACTTGCAATTATAAATCACTTGCAAGATTAGCAGCAAACACTTCTATACACCAAGCCCTGTGCTGTTCTAACAGGAGCGGAGGATATGCTCTGAGGTTTTATAGCTAGGAAAAGAAAACTCAACTGGAACTGAACAGAAGCACTCAGACAAAATATACTGAGTGAAATATCCATTCACAGATGGATACCTGTCCCAAAGAGCTCTGTACTGCAGCCCTTCAAAAGTTATCCCTCTTTACCCCTTTCAAAAGCTCATACTGTTCTTACCCATACCAACTAGACTAGTAATTCTGAAATTCTGGTCTTCAGGAAATCAACTTTTATTTAGTAATTCCACAAGTCATATTCCTCAGCAAAGAAAGATCTGGGAGCAGGTCCCTTGGAATGTGTCTTATGAGGAACCCTTTTCACTTTCCACAGAATGTCCCTGACAAAAGGAGGGAGTGGATACAGCAGGGAGAGAGATATAAATCTTATGGGCAGTAAAAAGGAGAAAAACAAAATAAATAAATTTCACTTTGCTCTCAGTTTTCCTAAGCACTCAAACCCACCTCCTGTCAGATCAGGAAATCCAAGTATCCCTAAAGAAAGGGGTATTTACTATGAAGTGAAGAAGGCATGGGAGGAAGTCTGTTTGCAGGTATTTTGCCCTAACTCTCTTCTGTGGCACTTATCAAGCATGATCACTTGACTTAAAGAGTTCATGCCAGGAAGCAAAATTTCATTTACCATCATGCAAGCATCTCATCAGACCAGAAGTGATCTGATTTTGCAGAATTCTTACCTTTCTCTCTCATCAAAAGTTGCTACAGGGACACATTTGAGAACGAGCAGCACAGGCCATAAGGAAAAAGAGAGATACTCTTTCTAATCCTGCCCTTCTCCACTCAGCCCTCTGACCTTAAGCTAGACCTTTCTCTCAGTTCTTTTTTAGCAGTTTGCCATGCCTGGGAATATGGCCTCAGTCTACTTCAGAGCCTTACCACAACCTCCAGTTTGACATCTGCTCCAGATGTCCTACCTGGGTACTTCCAGACCTTTACAGAACTTCTAAGTTTTTCCACTGAAGGTGTGCAAAACTTGAAAAATAGACAACGGCTCTTCCTCTCCACAAAGCTGCCATTCACCTGCATCAAATTTCTGTAATTTAATCCCAGGCCTTCTCTTGGCACAGGGAACAGTTTATCCCTTTGATTGTCCTAACTACCTTCTTACATATTTAAAAGACCTATCTCCCCTCCCCAGAGTCTCAGCCCCCCTACACTGAAAGAAATCCCCTTTTCTTCAGCCTTCCTTGTAAGTCATCTTATCTAGAACTCCAATTTCCCACCCTGGCCTCTTCATTGAGGGCAGACTTCTCTCCCCAGAGCAACACTCCATTCAGTGTTACAGTACAGAAAAGAGAGACATCACATGTTTTTGAAGTTAAAAGAAAACACTCAACCTTGGAAAAACCCTAGACTTGCTCTAAAACAGCATCATTCTTCAACGCTTTATAGAGCGGCCCTGCATCTGTTCTGGAAGTAACTGGACAGCCTGCCTTTCATGGGAAACAGAGCCTTGATTGAGGCACACAGAGAGCCTCAGAGAAACCACAGGCCTGGGAGCACACAGAACTCCTGCAATATGCCAAGATAGCTACGCTGGGAAAAGCAAGGATTTGTAGCACAGCTACACCATTCGTTACACAAGAGTCAAAGGACAGCCTAAGGCCACTGATTAATCAATAAAATGAGGTTAGGTTTAATAGGAAGTATTTATTTCAATACTAAACAGTGCTGAAAAAATACATAGTGCTTTTTCACAGCAGTGGCTCAAATTGCATGTTATAAGTTACAATAACATGACAACATTAGAAAATCAGGCTCCAAACCCCTCCACAGTCAACTCCTTGTTTCAGATCCCTCACTTCTGCTGAACGGCTGCAGGTTACAGAAGTTGCTAAATGAGCTCTATTACCCAGCCCACTTGCCATATGTCCCTTTCAAATTATTAAACATAAAGGATTGCTGGAAACAGTCTCATCTGAGACGTGCAACCTTCTCCTACAGGCAGGAGGGAAATGGGAACAACAACAGTCCTCCCTGCTTCCCCTCTAACACAAGTTTACTCCAGAGGAGGTACCAAATGGTGAGGTGGCATCTGTCCCATTTTGTTCCCCTGCTCCCAGAGCAGCTAACAAAATAATACCAAAGAACTTGACACATATGTTAAGCAGAACCTGATGTTCAGGAAGACATACAACATATGTCAACAAATAATTATTTCTCAGTTAGAACCCCAAGTGTTGTCCTCCGTGGTTTTATAGAACCATGGCAGAGGGACCCCATTTGATGGGTGAATACATCATTTATCTTAACTAGCAATGATCAGTTTTATTTTCGTTACAAACTGTCACTTAATCACAACTTACAGAATCTTCTGGAGGTCTCTGAATCTTCCCCCAGTCTACAGATGGTCCCTTTTCTTGTAGGAATCTATGAAATAGCTTCTTAAATCCTTCCAGGTCCTTTTTAGTATGCTACAAAGAAGACATGCATTACTTAATGCTGGTATTCAGTGCACACCTACTCAATCACAGAAGCATTTCTACAAATTGTTGTACAGTCTGTTCACGAGAGTAATTTCATTAGCACTGAAGTACACATGCTGAACTTTAGGTACAATTCCAGAAGTTACCAAAATCTCATTTTCAGTAAAACTCAGAATACAAAATCAACTTGGATACCTACACAAGTCTTTTGTCAAAATCATAACCATTACAATTTGGCCCAACATTTAAGATGACAGCTTTACCCTCCCTTTCTGTAATCCACTGAAGATTACACACAACCTTTAATAACTAAAGATGATTAAACACTTAATAACTCTGTCACCCAGTCTAGAGGGAACTGAAAGTCTCCTACTGACATTGTATCCTGGCTACTCTTCCACACAGGATCAGAGCACGTCCTAAAAATAAGGATTTATCTCCTTTCTGAGATTTGCCTCAATGTCCTGCATCCCATTCCTCATGCTCTGAGCAGCATCCACCCCGTGCTCCTTACCTCTATCTCATTTGAGTGTGCAGTTGCAAGTATCTTATCGAGTTCCACTTTCATTGAATACTCCAGCTCCTGCCGAATGACTTCCTGAAACTGTGAGGAGCCAGCTTGAGACATTGCTTTGCTGAAATCTTGAATAAAAATAAAATAAAATTAATTCTTAAAAAAAATAGCTTATTTAGATTACAAATAGCCTCCTATTTTATTTTAAAAGACGGATAAACTCATAAAATCTAGTCTTGTTTTGTCACTGTGCTAGCATTCCAGGAATCTAAAGCTTCTGTTCCTAGTTACTTGGGGAACAGATCTTAAACTGGGCCCGAAGAACAATGACCCTTCTTGCAAAACTCAAAAGTACACCAAAGAGCCAATGGTCCATCTCAAGAAGTATCCAAAAATCTGCAACAGCGCACTTTTTTGCTAGAGAAGTCACATCCTACCACATCAATACACTTTAGCAAGTAGAAATGTGAAAAAGAATAGTTTTCTTAGTGAAAAGTTACGTAGAACATTGTGATTGAAGGTATGCCTCTGTTCCATGAGCAAATAAAAACATATGCTTTAATTATTTATACAGTGCACTTTCACAGGATCTTCTGTTTGTTCCAGTAAACATTCCCTTACTTTGTCATGAGTATTTTCACACGACAGCATGCACTTCAGTTACTAAGCAACCTAGAAAATTGGGCTGTCTATCACTTCAGCATTTGTTTTGTTTTTGAAAGTGATAAACTCCACAAACGTGAAAAAGAGTAAATACACAAATATTTTATCATGTCCACCCTGCAGAAAGAACTGGGAGAGAACACGACTTTATTTTCCAACAGAAAGCATTGGAAGCGAGTGTATTCTCAAAAGACATTCTGAGTATGTTCTCTAAAGACCTCAGTTAATTTAATTACTGCCAAATCCCTTGAGTGATCACTTCCCTGTAACAGAGGGAGTGATGTATTGCCAAATATAGCTGGATTTTAGAAACACCCTGAATACTAGTGCAGAAAAGGGACAGAAGAGAACTTTACAAGTGAACAGAGCGACACTGACAGAAAACATTGTTAGAAGAGGAACCTGCATTTAAAGTCTACTTATTGAGAACATGCATTAAAAGGCTCTTCTATTGAGAATGTCTAAGAAAGCCAAAGATGGCTCATTTTAATGCAATTTTGATTTTATTTTCTTTTTCTAAGCAAAGTATTCCACAGCCTCAGCCTCAGTGACAGTATCTAATCCTTGCTTTGAAGCCCACAGAAGCCATTTTCCTGACTGCACTGTTTTGCAGGTAGGGGAGGGAGAAAAAAAAAGACAGACAAGTGCTGCAGTGCACATAGTATGTGTGGTGCAACACGGGAAAACGCCAGCTCAAGATGAACAGTACACTGAACAATAGGTCCTTTTTTTAATCAAATGCTTTATTTAGTAGTAAAAGCAGGTAAGAGTTGAAAGCCTGTTAGGCATATCCTTCCAGGTCAAATGTGTAAAAACACAGGCAGCTCTCCACCAGGAAACACTTTTTCCTACAGAAAAACAAGGAGGTCTGTACCAGCTTCATGCTTAACAACAAACTGCGACAACTACTCCCTTCACTCCTGCCCTTTGGGGTGATGCCCACCGAAACAACCACCAGGAGATGCTTTCATATGTTTCTAACCCTCCCTGCAACATGTTATAATACAGCACTTCTGCTACAGCAACAACAGTGGCCATTTCTCACCGGCCTGGAGAACATCTGAAGCTCCCAGTGTGATGTAACTCATCTCCTAAGGAGCTCTGCACATCCCGAGTCTCAGCAGAGACCTTCGGTGGTGCCGTGGGACGCACTGAGGCTGAGGGAGGCACAGCCAGCCTCCCCAGGCTTCCATGTAAGTAGGAAAAGCTTGTTCTGCTCCTATTAGCCAAAAGATTTGTGTCTCCAGGAAAAAGCAGTTAAGAGACTAAGCAACATCACAAACAAATCGAGATTAAAAGGCATCATAAAAGTAAATATTTAACAATGTCCTAGTTTAGGGGTCTCTTCTTTTTTCTGTCATATTCTAAGCTCTTCACAAACTGAATGAGCAAACGCTAAACACATTTGATCACCAACATCCTCGCAGGAAAGCAAAGCAGACCTGTTGCTTTTTCCAACACCAGGCATCAGGCACACAGAGCAGCAGCTGGATGGGACAGCTCTTACAGAACCCCAGGCTGCCAGTGCCGTACCCTTCAGCAGCACTGGGGGACATTCAGGCTTTACATTTAACATTTATCAACTGCTGGGACCCCACGGCCTCGTCCAGACCCAATGTGTCAGGACACAGTGGCTAGGGCAGAGCATTGCTAGTGCTGTTAGTCCAATTATTATTATTGCAGGGAAAGAGAGAGGAAGGATATGGCTGGAGTCCATAAAAACATGTGCTTGCCTGGTGCAAGAAAAGTATCTATTCTGCATAGGTAAGAATGTGAATACTGTAACTAAGAGCCAGGAGAAACAGCAAGCGACAGCTCTTCTGCTCTTAACATGCCACTGTCAGGCAGAGGATTTGAGCATTTATCTTGGAATGACCACCAGGACTTGGGCTGCACGCTCTAAAGGCTCCCCAAAGCAGTACTGGTGCACGATATCAGCAAACTTGGCTCTAGTTGTTCCTCAGAGTTTTTGGGAAGGAGCTGGTACTCACACATCTCAGCCTACAGCCAGCAGAAAGACAACGGCAGTCCTTTAACACAAACTACAGCTGAATTTAACAGCCTAGGTGAAGATTGATTTCCCTTTTCACCCAGCAGCAACAAGGAAGTTGAAAGGCCAGTGCAACTGCATATCTGAAAGCAGTTCTTTCCCGCAGGCAGCTAAAATTTCCTAAGGCCATAATAAAAAGTAGTTACTGTGCCTCTAAAAATCAGATAGGAGGCTGGGGTGACGGATAATTGCAGAAAGGGATTTCCAAGGATACATGTGGCCATAAAATCCCAAATTATGTTAAAAAAGAAATGTCTCTTCCAAGCTATTTCGCAACCAATGCCTCATATTTCAGCCTAAGCCCACTTTTATGAAACCAGTGCTCTTGAACACTCATCAGACGTAAGAAAAGGGTGGGATAAGGTAGTGGAAGACTCCTGGGGGACCTGCCCACACAGGAAATAAGCACAGACCAGAAGAGCATGACTAAATAGTTGAGACTTCAGAGAACACTGGGCTTTGCAAAGACAACCACACAGGCTATCTCATTTTAATGCTTTTGGTAGAAAGTGTTCCCCTGAGCAGCAGAGACAGGAGGGCACCTCAGTCAAGTTCATGGTGGTGTTTGACGCATGGAGAACTTCACTCCAACCCTCCTGCCCCCACCCACTGTTATTTCTAGCAGGCTTTTGTGCTCTGCTCTGACTCCTAACCTGGCCCCTGCCCTCACAGCACGAGCTACAGCACACAGAAGAGCACTGGCAGGTTTATGATGCCTTATTTTATAACTGACGTATGAGAAAACAAATCATGGCGTATCAGAGCAAGCTAATAGAAAGGAGGACTTTGTACACTGCCAGAAAGAATATAAGGGGCAGATCTCTTCAGGAAAACTGCACAAGAACAGAACAGCAGTCACCTCTTACTGAGGGGCTTACACATACTTCCTTTCTGCTGTCCTTCCTCTTATACTGCATTAAAAACAGAGAAAATGTTAAGATTGATTAATTTCGTTCATCAATCCACTCAGAAGAGAACTTCACTGCCTTGGTACAACATGTACAAGGAGGTGGCACAGGAGGGGCTTGTGGGACAAGTCAAGCAAGAACTTCTCTCACGAAAAAGCAGGGAATCTCTTGGGCTGAGGGTTATAAATTGTGATTACTTTTACAATCCAAGTAAGTATACAGAAAGTATACCTACATCAGAAAATTACTGAGGTCTCCCTGAAGCCAAACTAATGCATAAAAACCAAGAAGGGTGGCCAGTAAGTTACAACACTCAGCTAAACTTTAAAGGTTCTATCCTTGAACTCTGTGCTCAGGGTACAGAGTGAATGCCTTAACTTCCAACAATTCCGCTTAAAGTTCAAGGCAATTTTTATCTCTGGCAGGGATAAAAGTCTCTTTAAATACCCACACTCTAGCGTGCCATGCTAACGAATACTACTAGGAATTTTAGAACTGAACATACCCACTCAGCCTCTACAAACATTTTCCTACTACTAGAGGCAAAATTTGCCAACACACTCTGGACTGAAGCATACGTGAAGTGAAACCTTTATGCTCTGACTCTTCTTGACGGATGAGCACATTAGCCTGAGCTAACTCAGAAATCTGCAACCCAGGAAGCTGTTCTTGCCAGCTGCACACACCAAGAGTTTAGGTGTTACAGTCAGACACTGCTAAATTTCCCAGTTTAGCAGATGATCCTCATGCTAAAAATATCACTTGACATGACAATATGTTTTAGTACTATTGACGTGACAAAAGAGTACCTAAACAGTGGATGGTTTTGGGGTTTTTTTAGAAGGCTTTCAGGATCGTCAAATCTCTGGTAATATTTTAAAAACCAGTTATGTAGAAACCTTTACATAGGTTTCTACAGCATTCCGTTTCAGAAATATCAGCACTTCCCTGCAAGATGGCTACCTTCAGCAGTAGTCTGAGATAAGCCAATTCCATTTAAAAAGAACAATTAGCAATATATTTTCCTCATCAACTTCACAAGGTCTTATCAAGATAACTTTCAGAGTGGCCAGTTGAGCAACATGCTGGAAACACTTTCCTCCTCCAGCTGCCAGCTTTCTGCCCAGGTGTCACAGGATACTTGTAGACAGGTGATGCCTTCACACAACCAGCATTGTCCAGCCCCGGACATCCACCGTGTGAGGGACAGTGATTTCCCAGAGCCTCAGTTGCCTGCAACACCCAAGTCTGTACAGCAAACGATCTACTCGTGCTCCTTCTGCAGGCAGCATTACATCTGTGGACAGGCCTGTGAGGATTTATATTAAGGAACCCTACAGGCACGTATTTCATTACAAAAAAGCACACCCGCACCATGAGGAATACAGGAAAACAGGGAAAGAAAACTGCAACGGCAATGCACCAAAGTAATTTTTCTTCCCAAAATGACCTCTTGTGGGCTGGTTCCCTGCTTCACAGGGAATCCGAAACTCAGACCACGTACACACAAACGCTCACACATGCCGAGAGGAGTAAAGGAGAGCGCCTGAGCCTACCGGCATCAAAAAACACCAAAACACACTCAAGCCTCAAAAAAAAAAAAAAAAACCCAAGCAAAAAAACAAGCAAAAAACTAGGAAAATAAAGAAAAAAAGAGAAATAGCAAAGACGTTCAACCTCGGCATCCATCCTCCCGCAACTTTACCAGACGGCTTAGCGGAGAGGGGTGATCTGCGCTGGCGAGGTCCCGCAGGATGCCCCAGCCCCTGGCCGTGCACAGCCCCGCCACCCGGTCCCGCCGTGCGCCCGCAGAGCCGAACCGAGCCGGGCCGGGCCGGGCAGAGCCCAGCCGGGCCGGCCCCGCCGCCAGATCACGGACAGGGCTCCGGGGCAGCCCGGGCACATCGCAGCCCGGCTGCTGCCCCCGAGCCACCGGGAGCGCGGACCCGAAACACGGCGCAGCCCCGCGTACGCACGGCGGAGGAGCCGAGAAAAACAAAGCGCGTCAGCTTACCTTTCACGAGAGCCGACATTTTCGCGCTTTGACCAACACACAAACACTTGGGCAAACACGGAGCGCCTCGCTCGGGGGGTTCCGCCCCGCGGCGGGCAGCGAAGGGCCGGAGCGCGGCTGCCGCCCCTGCGGAGGCTGCGGCGGGAGAGGCGGCGACCCCGGCCTCGCTGGGAGCTCCCGCCCGCCCGCCGCGCTGCCCCTCGGCCGAGCAGTCCCTCCCGGGCCGGCGGGCGGGCGGCGAACCCCGAGCAATTTAAATTTCATCAATGGAAGAGGCGGACCCGCCGCGCCCCGGGTTTCGCCACCCCCGACCCTCCCCTCCCCTCCCCGCCGGGCCGGGCCGCCCGCCTCCCCGGGGAGCTCCCGGCGCGGCTCCTCCCCGCTCCGGGACGCGATGGGACGGGACAGGCCGGGCCGGGCCGGGCCGGCGCGGCCGCCCCGCGCTCCGCCCGCCCCGCGCGGCCGCCAGGCCGGGGGCGGCCCCGCCCCGCCCCGCCCCACCGCCGCCCCGGGCCGGGCCGCGCCGCGGGGCCCCCGCCCGGGCCGGGCGGTGCCGGCGGCGGCCGCGCCGAACCCACCTCGTCCTGCGGCACCGCGGGCGGGGGGCGGGGACCCGCGTGCCGCGCGCGCCCCCGCCCACCCCCTCCCCCCGCGGCGGGGGCGGGGCCCGCGCCCATCCCGGCGGGCCCCTCGCGCGCCGCCGCCGGAAGTGGGCGGGGCCCGGGAGCCGCTCCCCGGCCCCGAGCGGCGGCGGCCGCGGGAAGCGGGGAGGGAGCGGCGGGACCGGGGAGCGGCGGGCCCGGGAGCGCTGCACCCGCTGGAAAGGGGCCGCGGGGGAGCCTCCTCGGCCCGCAGCTCCCTGGCAGGAGGCTGCAACCGGGGGGGCCCGGGCTCTGCTCCCGGGCAGGCGGCGGCAGGAGGAGAGGACACGGCCTCGAGCTGCGCCAGAGGAGGTTTAGGGTGGGCAGTGAGAAGAATTCCTTCACAGAAAGGGTGATCAGACATTGGAACGGGCTGCCCAGGGAGGTGGTGGTGGAGTCACCGTCCCTGGAGGTGTTTTAGGGAAGGCTGGACGTGGCACTCGGTGTCTGAATGACACCGTGGTGTTCGGTCATGGGTTGGACCCGATGACCCCAGAGGTCTTTCCCAACCCGGTTGATTCGGTGATTCTGTTAAGTATTTCTGATTTATTGAAGTATTTCTGATTTATGGAGTGTACCGTGAGCTAGAGCATCTCCACCCATGGCTTTCCATCCCGGGTTCATGGCCACATTCAGGGCCGGGGAGCTGCCGTGCTGGTGCAGCAGCCCTGGGAAGCACACAGGTGCCAGAGGCCAAGCCTTGCTCCTGAGCTGGGCTGTGGTTTCCCTCTTTGTCAGATATTTCCCCTATTTTTGCCTGAAGACGCTTCCCAGTAGTGCTTGGGCTTCCCTGTGCCCTGTGGTGACACCCAGTTGTGGTAGAAACCCCTGTGACCCTGCCTGCCATAAATCCCCCCCAGCACCCTGCAGGTAGATCACCACCCTGGTTTTTACTTTCTCTTTTTTTTTTTAATCAACTCTATATGGCCTTGCGATATATTCTTTTATATCAAATCATATGTAATACATCACTGAATCCTTGCATCCACACAGAGTCAAACTGCAGACCAGTGCCCTGTTAGCATGAGGAGAGGGTGTGGGAATTGTCAGGGTGCTGCTGAATTCCGGTTTGAAGAGGTGGATCCCTTTCCTGGGATGGGCAGGGTGGTTTTCATCCCTTCTGGCTGAAGCTCCCTGTAAGTTCTCTGGGATAAACCGGGTAACCACCAGGATGAGCCAGTCCATTTGGGGGTGGGATGGCTCACCTCTGCATCTGCCTGTTTCTTTGCTTTTCAGAAAACAAAAAAGGAAAAACCCTGCGAATTTTACATCCCAATCTGCTGAACCTGGGAGCATCCCTTTTCATTTTGTACTGTACAGGGCTCACTGCATGCTGCCTTCTTGACATCAGGGAAGATGCTCCTGGATCCACCAGGAAAAAAGTCCTGGGTTCTCTCCAGTACTTCAGCAAAATCCTGATCCTTTTCTCTAGGCATTGATGGGAGCTTGCTGCTATCTTAAATGCAAGATCAGCCCCAGTCCTGTCCTCTGTTAATTAAAATGCATTGATTTAAACCCGTTGCTCTCTTTCTACAGCTCAGCTCTGCTATGATCCCACATCCAACACCTGCAAGCCAAACACAGCCTAGATCATCTCTGGATAGGACTGGGGCAACTTTTGTACAGCTGTCATTTTAAAGGATAATTACAAGCATGAATTACAGGATAATAAGCAGAGATACCTTTTTATCTGCCAGCAATAAAACTAATTCCAGTAACCCATCTCACTGTGGTGGAACCAGGGAAAAGAACTCCTTTGCTGCGCTTTATGGGAGGAAGGGAACAGTGGAGACTGAGCACTGGTGCTGTCAGTCGGTGTCACTGAGGAGGCAACTAGAACCAGTCTGTCCAAAACCAGCAAAGTTTGGTAAAGCTTTTGAGCTAGGTTAAACTCAGGGAGAGGTTTATCTGCTTGTGCAGCCTCCCAAATCACCAGCTGGGGATGCGCAGGGAGCGGCGGCATCCTGGCAGCCCATCTGCCTGCACCAACATTTCGGGTTGAGTAGACAGAGGAACGTCAAAGAGAGGTCTAAATGCCCCAAATGACAAAGAACCTTTTGCTCCCCCAGTGCCTGATGTCACCATCTCAGCCAGGGCATTCAGCATCTTCCAGGAACCCAGGGCTGCATCACAAAGGAACAACGGGATAGAGGCACCGAACCCAAACCCCTGCCTGGTTTTATGCCTCATAAACAAACTGCCTCGTAAATATGCCTTGTAAATAAAATAAATAAATACAGTAGTAGTGATTTCCTTTTGTTTCATCAGCTGAGAAGCTTACACCAATGTGAGATGCTGCCAAAAGTACTGGTCCTGTCCCTGCCCTTACTCCAGCCTTTCTCCCCATCCTGGTTTTGGCTCAGCACTGTCAGTTTTTGGCTGGGCTTATTCCAGCTTGCAGGTCAGTGGTGACAAGGGGAGGTGGAAAAGCTCTTCTGGAGCCCCAGCATCACCCTTTCATCCCACTCATTTATTTCTTCCTTAGCCCTCCTTACGAAATTTCCCACTGAGGACATTTATTTTCCCTCTCACCTTATTTTTATCAGCCACTTCATTTATTGCCAATGAACTGATTTGTTCAAGCTGAGAAGGGTCAGCAGATAATGGAAATATGTGTTTATGGGGAAAAGACAGTGCAAATGCCAAGGAAATATGGCTGGGAGGCAGCTGGAAAGCCAAGGTGTAAACATTTTAATTTACTGACTAGGGAAGAATAGAAAAATCTTTGTTGCTGTTATTGTCCAAATAATAAAAATGGTAACAGAGCTGCTTTATAGCCATTTCTTTGTTAGTTATATATATTTAATAGTAATATAGATTTAGAGATGTATGTATAATATATATATGATATCAATACATAATACAAATACATAATATATAATATTGTAACATGTATATATGTAATGATATGCATATATGTAGTAATGCATATATTATTTCTATATCTTATGCATATTATACACATATATTTTTCTATATTATAGAAATATATATTTACAACTTCACCTACAATATAAATCCAGGAATTTATATTATATACATATAATTCCAGGTGCATCCAGGCATCCAGCAACGTAGACATGATACACACAGGGATTCCCAAATATGTGTGTGTGTGTGTATGTAATATAAACATTTGTTACTTAAATGTTTCTATATATTTAATCTTTATACACTTATATTATGGATGTGCTAGAAATTATACAATATTATACAACATAGATATAGTATATATATTATATACAATGTTATACAATACAATATATTATACAGATCTAGAAAACCTGTATAATACGTATAGTTATATATTGAATTTTTTCTTTTTATTTTTTTTTTTTTTTATTTTTTAAATCTGAATCTTGGCCCAAAAGGACAGTGAGTGACTGGCAGCAGTACAGGGCCACCTCTGGGCCCCCTTGGGTGGGGCACACGGGGCACGGTTGCACCTGAGCTCTGCCGGCTCCTGTTTATCCAGCAGCCGCCCGACACATTCCCGGTTGCTCCGGAGCTTTGTTTCCTGACCAACACCCATTTGCAGTATTTCCCAAACAAGCGGAGCCTCATCAGCGAGCACCATCGCTCCCACTCCCTCTTCCAATTGTCCCTGCGGGCTGGGGAGCAGCCGAGTTCAAGCAGTCCGCGCTCGGGCATCAGCCGGGGAGGACGTAAAGCATTAACGAGTTTAATAGCACCCAACAGATCAAAGGTTTCAAAGTGCAGCATTGAAAAATGTCCCTGTGGCACCGGTCTGTGATACCCCAGGGCTTCAACATGAGGTGCAGAAACCTGTCATTGCCTTCTTCTGAAATCCTTGCTATTTAAAAAGGGATAAAAATTCATATTTCATTTCATTTTAGTTTACGAAACGGGGTTCTCCCTACCCATGCCGTGCTCACATAGCCATTGTTCAACTCCACCTGGTTCAATGCTGGAACAAAATAAAATATTAAATTAAATTAAGATAATCTTTTTAATCCTATGCCTTTCTCTCTATCTCTTTTCCATGTTTAAAGCAAGGACACACAGCACACCTTTGCAGCAACAGCTGAAAGCCACTGAATCAGAAATAAGCCTGGTTGCACCTAAAAATCTCCTGTTAACAGCCTCAGCAGGGACCATCTACAGGTTTTAGGTGCTCCCCCTTGGAGCAGCAGCATTCTTGAAAAGTAATTTATCCAAAGAGGAATGGAACAGAGGCTTTGAGGGCAGGCTCTCCGGGTTTGGTGGGGGTTCGGTGGTGCTGGGAATGGCCGGAGCTGCTCAGGCCTCACAAGAGAATGGGGGTTATTTCACCCACAGATAGGCTGGACAAAGGTCTGGAATAATTCAGGGTCTATTTTTACCTCTCTTCTTGCAGGAATTTTGTGGTGGCTGGCGCCTGGTGGCATGCCGGCACGCAAAATGCGCTCCCGGCGCGGGGCTGGGAGGGGGTGTTGGGAACAACTCAGCCCTCTCTGGTCTGGAGGTGCTGGGAGAAGACAGACAGAGGGGAAAGCAGGGTTCCTATAGGTCCTGTCCTGCCAGCTGCTTCTCTGCGTGCTGCTGGAAGCCTTTTTACTGGTTTTTCACAGAAAACAAAACCCTCCCGACAAGCCCTTATGACAAATGACAGATGAGTCTTGTCCTTATCGCCACCCGGTTGTCACCCCTTCACATTTGCCCCTGGACCTATTCCCACCGCTATAATTAACAGCAAATCAGGTGTCAGCTTGCTCTGTTGGACACAGCCGTGGAAATTCTTGGCACGGTTCTCTTCCTTTCAGGGCTGGAAGCCAAGTGCTGGAGACATGGGAGAAAAAAGGCTCATTACGCCTGCAGCGGGGTGAGAGCCTTCCCCTTCCTCCCCTGCGTGCCCAGGACTGGATCCAGGACCTAGTTCAGACCCATCTGTGTGCCCACCCAGCAATCCCAGGGGGGGAGAGCCTTGCAGGGCCACGCCAGGCTCATCCACCTCCCAAGGCTTGCAGGGTGGTCAGGCAGGCTCCCTGCAGCCTGGGGCACGGTGGTGGACCTTGGAATGCTGGTGCTGAGGGCCTGCCCTGGAGGTCTGCAAGGAATGGGGCTCAGCCACTGGGTGATGAGCCTCCCTTGCTGCCCCACTGAGGGTGACCGGTGACATCAACACTTCCTAGCCCAGAGGATTAGGGACTAACACTGCTGGTGACTCCTCCTGTGGGTTCAGTGAAACATCTCAGCAGGATTTTGGTGCCTGCCTGGCAGCTGGAGGCAAGGGGAGAGAGATGGTTTCCAGGTCACTCCCTTTGGCCAAGTGGAGCATGAGGAGGTGTTTGACCAGCCAGTAATTTGGTCTGAAGTGTTGGACATGCAGGAAGAAAGGACATGCACTGGGGCATGGTGAACCTGGCTATGAAAAGCACCAAACAGGTGAGTTAAGAATAAGACTGAAGGAGTTACTCTAATTTTTCAGGTTTCTCTACCAATAGACCATGGGGTTTTTCTAATGAGTCATAGATCTGCAGAAAAACAGAGGCCAGGAAGGAGTTCTAGATCTGGGACCTCTGGAGCTCTGGACCTTCAACTCCTGCTGGATCAGGTTGCTCAGGGCCAAGGTTATCATATCCCAAGACAGATATTCCACCTCCTCGTTGGGCTCCATTGTTGGATCACTCTCATGGAAAACACATTTGTTCCTGATATCCTACTAAAATTTAACTTCTTCCACCTTGTGCCCACTGCCCCTTGCATAAATCTGAGAAGAGCCTGGCTCCAACTCTGTCTCTGCTCTGGCATTCACCTTTGCTGGGCTTGCTGAGGTTCCTGATGGACCCTTTCTATGGCTGAAGTTGTCTGGTTATCATCTCTGGGTTGCTTCTGTTCTCGATCACATGGGAGAAACTTAAACTACTGACACGTCTTAATACAAAAATCTCAGCTTAAGAAAACAGGAAATATCTTCAAGCAGTTAAGAGACACATGCCTAAACACACTAGTTTATGCTTCATCCAACAAGATGCAGAGAACTCTAATTTTTATTTTGAAGTTTAATAGTAATTTTTAAAGCAAGGTTAATTTAAGGTAACATTAGAATCTGGATGAGAAGGGAAATATGTAATATTCTCACAGAGCTGAGCAGCAGCAGAGGCTTAAGGTGGAAGAGAAGGCCAACCCTTAGTTATGGGGTGATTTAACCACAAATTAGAACAGCAGGTTTATCTGTACTAAAAATGCCCATCTCCTATCCCCAACTATCCCAAAAAATAATTTGGCTGCATACTTACTCAACAACTACCTCCATATCTATTTCTTCCATGTGCAGTTCTGTATTAACCATGTGCTATCAAATACGAAGAGGCACAAACAAGAGCAAAACAAAATCTAAGCTTCCTTCTAACTGCTACTGAGTTTATTAACCTGCACACACACATTAATCCCTGAGGCAAACAGGGAGCAGAAATGCACAGGAAAGACCTACTGGCACTGCTCAATGCTCTGTTTGTCCAGCAGCCCTTCCCTCCCATGTGCTGGGATTGTGCCCAGGCTTCTGCAGCAAGCCCAAGCTTTGCAAAACTCTCTTTCCACCAATGTTCCCTCCAGAGAGATTACTTTTTTTTTCCCAATTCACCACATTTCTGAATATTTTCTCTTGTGAAACAATACAACAGAGTTTGTCCCAGAGAAGGAATGGTGCTCTTCAGCCAACTCCTAGTCCTGCAACACGGCAAAACCAAGCAGAAGACCAGCCCCAGTGTGTCCACGTGATCCTTTTTTCTCCTTGAAATGCATAAAATATATTAATTTTGGTTTTATTTCTTGCAATGGTTGTGCCTTTTATTGGTAGATCACCAGCCTCCTTCCCTGGCACGTGCAGGATTATAGGAGCCACTGCCAGAGTAAGGAACAAAATGTCACCTGTTTTCAAGCATATAAAAACCTCTCAAGGCCACCAGATCTTTTCTGGGCCCATGGTTCAAGTGGCAGAAGCCTATCCCTTGATGGTGGTGCTGCCAAGCACCCTGAGGGTGGAGCAGCCCAAAGGGCCAGTGGCGACCTCCCGCTTTCCACCTGTGCCACATCCTCGGCGCCGCTGCTGAGGGAGCAGGAGGAACAATCAGGACTCGCTGCTTTGCTTTGTGTTAGCTGCAGGCTGGGGTGGCAGGATTAGGAAAATCCGATGGAAAGCCACAACCAGAGCTGCTGCATCCCAAAATTCCACCAGTGACCTGGGGCTTCCCAACAGCCGAATGCCTCTCCACAGCTGCCCCTCACGGACACACCACGTGGTGTGAGTGTCACCTTCTCGAGGTCACGCTGCAGCAATTCCACAGAGCAGGGATGAAGTGTCCTTGTGGGATTTGGCAGGCTCGTGCTGGACCAAATTCAGGATGGCCTCAAGCCTGGAGCCATGGCTCCATGGGGCTGTCCTGCTCCCGGGGGAAAACTGCAAAGAACACGTGGTCTTGTCGAGCCCCTGCATGTCCCTTCAGGTGCTCATATTTAGGGAGATTTAGGAGGAAGGCAGGGAGTCCCAGCTGCTAACCCATTTCAGATCAGAGAGTTGTTATTAATGACTTGTTGCCTTAATTTTGGTTTGATTTTAGACTTGCTCATTTTGGGAGCATTCTCCAAAAACACAGTTTACAATAGAAAGGAAAAGATGATGGATTTATTGCTACAAATAGACATGTTTTTAACCTCTTCCATGTTCTGCCCAAGTCATCCACTGCCAGGCAAGCTCCCTGGAGCCCCTTGGAAATGATCTCAAGGACTTTTGTGGTAGGACAGTGACTCTTCACAAAGCCTGCCCTGCTTTTTTACCCCTTCTTCAATGGAAATGGGTGGATTTCATCCCTTTAGTTCTGCCTGTTCCACACTGGACTTCCCAGCCCCATCTCAGAAACAACCTTTTTCACAGTTTCTCCCACATAGTAAATCCTTTTATTTAAGGCCACATTTCCTTCCCTTCCTTAGTTAGAGACAAAAGGCTTCAGCTGGAACCTCTGCTAAAATGTTTTCTTAATGCTACTAAATAGTCATGGGGAAGCCAGATGAAACATCAGGAAACAATTTATTTACAGTGTCCACACCAGTGCACATCAGTGTCCCTGCCCAGTGAGGGGGGCTTTTGGAACTTTAAGGTCACTTCCCATGCCAACCATTCTGGGATTCTATGATATTACCACCATAAACCCTCTATGATGGTGAAGTCAGAATCTCAGATGCTTTTGGATGACTTGACAGCTGTTCAGGCTTTGCTGGTGGCAGCACAAATCCTCTCAGAGCACTATCAGCTGCCATCCTTTCCAACCAAGCTCGGGGTGGAGGGGGTTGAAGTTTGCCCTCATCACTGTTCTTTGAATGTTGGATGATAAATCTACCTGTTAATTGTGAAACATGTTTAATGTTTTATCCATTTCCAAGGACATGCTTACCAAAGTGCAACCCATGTAGTGAAATTGTGCTTCAAGTGCTGCCATGAGGGATGAAACATCACAAATATGAAGCCAGACCCTTCCACCCTGTGTACATTTTCACAGAGGTGTCCTAAAATTTTCACTCCTGATTAAGTTTCCACTGGGGTTGGGATGCAATGAGCCCCGAAGATTCCTGCCCAAAAAATCCTTGTCAAGGGAAACACAGTGAGTGATTCCTAAGGATCATTGCTCAGCACCTCAGAAATAGAGGTCAGGATAGGAAACCAGGTGTCTGAATGACAGGATGAGGCCAGTGAGGAGCCTGAGCAAACAGCCTCATTCCAGACAGACAGACAGACAGACAGACAGAGCCACAGCTACTGAGGGACAGGAGACCTGGGGTGCCTCCACTGCCTTGGGCTATGCTCACTGCCAGGAGCATGTAATGCCAGGTGCTCCAGGAGCTGCAGTTTGCCCCATCAACAGCTCCTGAAAGCCAACAGCGCTTCCCATTCTGCAAATGGATCCTGATCAAATTCCTTCAAAAAATATTTAATGTTTGGACATAATGACCTTAGGGACTCAATGATCTTTTCCAATTTGTGGTTCTGTGATTCTGTATGAGGGTGACTGCTTCAAAGTCAGGCTTTTCTCCACAGCTAAACCACACCTGACCTGTTCAAGAGCACTTTCCCCTTTTTTTCCCCTAGTTTTGTTAAGCTCTGAGGTAAAACACAAGCGAGTTTAATCTTCTGCTACTTGTCTTTGCTGGAGAAATCCAGAAACAGCCAGAATTGTTTTACAAGCTTATCAAAGGCAATAAATGTTCTCTGCTTGAGTGAGGAGGCTTTCACAGGAGTTTGGCCCTACTGATGGGGAACCAGCTCCACAGTAGAGGCAGGGTCCCCAAGCTTTATCCATAGCTGTGGGAAGCGCTCTCCAGCGCTGCCAAGTTCAGGCTGTGCAGAGACGGCGACGGCACCAGGGTGCGAGGAGCCGGCGGGAGCGGGGGGCTCTCACTCGATACAAATGCTACTGAGAAGCCAAACCCTGCAGCTTTCAGCAGAAAACTTCGGGAAACGATTTGTTAGGAAGGGCACGCCACGGGAGCTGCAGTGCTGCCAGCTGGAAGCCTCAAATAAGGCAAGCAACAAGTTGATTTACTGTGGTGGCCCGTGTGCTGGGCCACATTCCGGTGTGTGGCAGTGAGGGGATGATGCTGTTGGCTTTGTCAGCCACACAGATTTGACCCAGGGCTGGGCCAGGCAGCAGCTGAAAATGCCCTGCATGTGAATGTATATACAGCTGTATGTATAATATGACCAAGCCAGCCCGAGCTTTGGCATCTCTCATCCACGTTCCACCACATCGGGCTTAGAGACAGGGATTGTCTTTCTGCCCCTTTGGGAAGGTGGGGACTAAGAAGGAAGCTTAAAAAAAATTTAAAATAAAATTTAAAAAAAAGGCTTTTTTTTTTTTTTTTTTTTTTTTTTTTCACGCAAAGAGAAATAGGCTGAAAGAAATGAAGACCAGAAAGTCAAATGGCCATGCAAAAGGTTAAGCTGAGCTGGCAGGTGCTACACCTCCAGGAGACGTGGCATTTTTGCTTGGTGCTGTTCCTGCTCAGCCTGGAGCTCAAGGGGCTGGTCCTCAGCTCTGCCCAGCCCAGCACAGGTGCCAGCTGTCCTCCTTGCCCTCTGTCCCCGTGTCGGTGCTGAGGTGGCCGTGCTCCAGCAGCTGCTCGGCCAAACCCTGCCTCCAGCTGCAGGGCCACCACCCTCCCTCCTCACAGCCACCTCTCCCTGCCCCCAGGTGGCTCCAACCTCCCGGGAATGCCGTGGGGTGCTGGGGGGAATCCACCCGCCAGACCCTTTGGAGAGCTCATCCCTGAGGGAGAGACGTCCCCAAAGCAGCCATGGCAAAGCAAGAGCTGTGTGAGGCAGCCTGCAGGGCTGTGGGAGCATCACCCCGCGCTCCCGCCTGCCCAGGATCCCTCTTTTAGGGGCCTCCCATGAGGAATGCAGTTACCACATCCAGTATTTATGGGCAGAAGGGGGCTGCAGCCCCCGCCGCCCCCCAGCAGCCCCTCACAGCCCTACATGCTCCAAAGCTGCAGTGTCTGCACTGCAGGGCTGGGCACAGCAGCACCCTTGCTGCTACAGACCATTTTTTACCTGCCCAGCAGCACAGAACCTTGCAACAGGCATTAAAATCCTGAATTCTCAAGTGAATGACGCCTCCGGGATTGGGCTGAACCTTCTTGGGTCTCCCCTACCCCGTGCTGGCTGCAGCCCCATGGGACAGGAGATTTCATCTGACTGTCTGGGAAGTGGGAACACAAAGCCACCGAGCTGGAAACACAACAGCTTGTCAGGAAATAAGCACAGGGCTTTTTTTTCCAGAGATGGAAGTTTGATGAGATCAGCTCACGAATTCATGTGAAGGCACAGAGCAACTTCTGCATTTTTTAGAGTCCTGGAAGATTAGAAGCTCCCATAAACTTTAATGAGGTACTTCTGCAAAACCATTAGAAGAAGCTGTTGAAAAGCAAATTATAGCCATTTATGGGGACCCAAGAAACTCCAGCAGCTATTCACTCCACGAGAGCCAGCAAAGCAGCTTTCCTTTCAAATTTCATAGTCCCTTTTGTCAAGAACTTCCTCCATTCTCTTGTCAGGCTTTAATTAAATTTGTGCAGAATGGACACATTTCTCCTCCCAAGCCACTTCTCTGTGGACCAGCCTGGAGCTGGATCCAGCCAGGCAGATCACCCACTGCACTCCAGGTGCCACAATTCGCTGGGGAAAACCATGGTCCTGAATAAACCCGGGCCTTACCTGATGGATCTGAAAAAATGATGCAACAGGTGGCCTCCAGGAAGCCCAAATAATAATGGACAATTGTATCTTTTAAAGCTAATTTGGAGAGACTCCCGATCTGAGCAGAAGAGAGGTGGATATGGCTTTTGAACATATCAAATGGCTTTTAATGCCTTTAGTGAAACCTGGGGAGAGGGTAAATGTCTTCGCTGCTCAATTCTCCTTTTAAAAAAGGCACAGCCTTTCCCAGATAAGAGAGCAACTCCAGCATGTCACCCTTCACCTTCAAGATTTGTCTGCAGGGCTGAGTCATTAATGCAGCTAATTAGAGATTTCAAGCTGATTATAAGAATTGCAGTAAGTGGAGTTACAAAATCCCTGGGCCTGATACTCCCTAATACAAAAGCCACTTTACACTGACCCAGCCTTAAAATACCCTGGGATGATGTAAAATGCTCTTTAAGCAAATGGGATCTCCATATGCATTTGGAGGGACTGGCACACATCACAGACCACCAGCAGATGTGCTCTCAAAGGCCCCATCTGCCCCCAGGTGAAATGAAAGCATCTTTCTGGTCCAAGAGAGTCAGGTTGTTCACCAAGAATAAAAACAAAACAAAATATATTCAGGCAACTACCTGCAGAGCTGACTGATATTGATTCAATAAAAGCAGAATAAAAATGTTGCTCAGTCCATTTGCAGGTGCCTCCAGGGGTGTCTTGACCTTAACAAGCCAGTAAAACTCCCCTCAGCATTGACTCTGACAAACTTCCATCACTGAACGCTCCCTGAACTTCAGACCTATTTTGAACTGGATACAAACCTGAAAAGAAGAGCTCAGCTTTTCCATTTTAGTAGTACTGAGAAAGGAAATAATCTTCCTATATTGTTTCCAAATAACTCATAGCAATAGATTGTCCACAGAGCTAACCTTTTGAAACCAAAGTGCCAGGGATGCACTTGTGGCCTGGAAGTGACCATTTGGGTACAAGGTGACAATGCTTGACCTTTTAAGAGGGAAGAGGCACCCTCTCCACAACAGAGAGGATCCTACCAGCCCCAGCAGCCCAAGAGCTGCCCCATCCTCACACCTTGGGAGCCTCCCAGAAGCTGCCAGTGGTGTGTCCCAGTGGCCATGATCTTTGCAGATAAAGGAAGTTGCAAGGGAAGCCTTATCTCAGGGCCAAGCACAGCTCAAAAATATGACAGCAGTCATGAGACCCACGACTCCAACACCTGATGTAAGGTTACAGCTCTGGTGACATTTGGATTACAGCTATCACAGCTTTGAGTCAGCAAATAAGTGCAGCCAGTGGTTTACATTTCCATCCCTGCCAATTAAATGTCGGAAAAGCGTTTTGCTGGCAAGTGTGCACCATCCCACCCCAGCCTCCCTGAGCCTGAGGTGAGGGAGGGAGCTGGGGTCCCTGAACACATGGGAATGACAGCTCTACTCACCCCAGGCACCTCGAGGTCCTGGGCAGCAGCCTTGGGGTGGCACAGGAGCTCAGACAGAGGAGCCAAAACACTGCATTCCCTCCCACTCACTTCCCAGGGCAGATCAGCCCTGTCCTGTGCAGAGGCAGCGCTGCTGCTCGGAAATAACCTGTGACACGTAAAGGAATGTGAAAATCCAGCTAAACCAGTATGCCCAGCTGGCAGTATCGGGGACCTCAACCCTGGAGGAATAGCTGGTGGAAACTGGGACTCCATCTCCTCCACAGCAGTGCTTCGGGCAAAGGGAAAACTCTGTGGTCACCTTTGCTCAACAGCAGGTTAGAGACCTTGGGAAGGACTTTTCTCCTGAGGAGGGAGGTTTTGCTGGGGAACAGGTACGAGCTGTGGGATAACACAGTGCCAGCCCCACACCCAATGGGTTAGTGGAGGGATGGGATCAGCCTCATTCCCCCCATGGGCAGAGGGAGAGCTCCATAGAGCTTTGTTGCTGCCAGAGCTTTCAAAGGAAAAATTATGGTTAAGTGGGACAAAGAGCTGAGAAACAACCTGTTTCTGCATGGAGGGAAGAGATGCTTGTACATAAACACATTTAGGTATGTGTATGAGCATTTTCCAGTTTAAATAAATATACATGTTTACATGGTTTAACAATCTCAAATTAAAACAAATAAAAAGAAGCAAAGATTTCTTCAAGTCCTGAAACCCTCCTGTTACCCTCACCTGCCCAAATATTTGATCCAGAAGAAGGGCTGTTCCAGGACAGAGAGGCAGAGTAGGCCAAAGGACAGGCACAGCTGGATCTTGGAACATTTTTGGTTCATCTCCTGATCACAGCCAATACAAAAGAAGCACATTTACAGACCTTCCTGCAATCACTTTGGTGACCTGTGGTTTCCTGTATTTCACATTCATCCCTCACTTTTCTTCCTAGGACTTCTATCTGCAGATGTTTCCCACTCTAAACCTAATTTTTCCCTAACCACTCTCTTCTGCCATGATGCTTTCCCCTCACTTTCCTTCTGTTTCCCCCAGGTACCTTAAACTTTCTCCATCTTTTCCAGCTGCTGTGCCTCTTCTCTCTCTGCTCTGGACCAGCTAGAAGGACAAGAGTCCTGAACCCCTTCCTTGTCCCAGATGCAAGAGGATCATTTTGGACCATGAGCAGCTCAGGGAACACTTCCAGGTGTGCTGTACCTTTGCAGGAAGGCTGTCCCTTCCTGCAAGCTGGACCTCAGCTCACCTGTCCGCCTCTCTCCTTTATGACAAGCAGCGTGTCTAAATTCAGATTCATGTTTCTCCCATATATGAAGTGCTCAGAGCCTGATCTGGGGCTTCTTCTAAAATAAGGACCCAGCTGCTTCTTTCTGATCCAGCTCCTCTGAAGCTCAGGAGGGCTTAGGCGGAGACTCCAACCAAAACAAACCCAGAGAGATCCAGCAAGCAGAGAATGTGGAAACAGAATTTAAGTTATCAGGGCTGTATTTCCCACTGTTGTGAATGCTGCAGTTCTGCTGTGATTACATCAGCAGCACAGGGTGTGGGTCACTCATGACTTCAGCACAGCCTTTCAAGGCATCCCAGCCCACAGCTTGCCTGGTGACCTTCCTCCAAAGCAGCTGGGATGTGGCTGGGGGGTAAGGAGTGAATGTGTTTTACAACTTTGCTCTTTGCCACTTGGCCCCCTGTACCAAAAAACATCTCAAATGCATGTTCCCAGCTTGGACAGGATAATTGTGGAGCTGTGTCTAACAAAAGCATGTATCAAAGGAGCTGCAGAAGTATTCTGCAGCTTCAGGTTTCCCAAGGCGAGGAGGTGCAAGCTGCCAGCTCCCCTTGACAAGAAAATGTCTTTGCAGGAGGAACCGCTCCATCAACCCAGACTGGACCCAAAATCCTGAGAGGAAAAAGTCCAGAACCTCTACCCTGGACCCATAGGCTGTTTTCACACCAGCATATACTAACTCACACTGCAGAGGTGGCCAGGGATATTCTCAAACTACCATCTCTGTGGTAATATTGTACTACAACAGTTTCGGCCAAGCCAACCTACCCTGTCCCAAACCATTCCTAGACCCTCTTCTAGCTCTGTGTGGGAAAAGGGGTGTGTGAGTAGAGAGGGCATCAAGACATCCCTGGTGCCTTGGGTGGGGGCACCTGAAGAGAAAGGCAGATGTGACTGGAACTGCCACAGAGAGAAATGTGCTTTGAAAATAGTCATCTGCAAGTGTCAAGGTGGAGCAGAAGCAAAGTGAAAACAGGCATTTTTCTCTCTGGCTCTATTGTACCTACGCATTTGCTCCCACAAGTGCACCAGCACCCAGCTGAGCTGCCATGGAGGAGCCAGCATGGAGGAAAACCCAGCAAATCTCTTCCCCAATAAACCTTGTACATAGCAGAGCTGCCAGTGTGAATGCACATAAATAATAGTAAACCAGCATGGGAAAAATATCCATGGTTGCCAGGCAAATTAATGTCCCAGCATAAACAGCAAATATAAATTAGGCTCATAACAGCCTCTGTGGGGGCACTGGATGCTTCAGAGCTAAACACTAGACAGGGCAGCAATGCTTGTTGTTAGGAAAACCAGGCTGGGAAGGAGGGGTGCTGGCATGGGAGGAGTTTGGCAGTGCATGGCTCCCGTTAAATCTTTCCCACATGTGTTTTGGGTGGAGCTGTAGCTAGTTGGGTTTCTCTGTACCTTTTTTTCAAGCACGTAATAAAGTAATGGCTTGTAATTCTTCACGCACAGCTTTCCACGTCTTCCAGGTTAATCCAGCACTCCCATTTTGCTCTCCTGGAGCAGGGTCTGGCTGTGGCCCCTGTGGTGTTTTGAAGCCAGGCTGGTCCCACGAGGAGATTGTTAAAAAATCAGGAATAGCAGGGGCTGTTGAAAAGGCAGCTCTGTGCCGGGAAGGCTGCAGAGGGACCTCGGGAAGGGAGGGAAAGCTGCATTACAATCCTGGCATTGATGGCCCCTCCTGCTGAGAGCGCCTTTCATCGCTGGCTGCTGCGAGGGGAGACAGGGAAGGCTCTCGGAGCCATTCCACATCCCAGTCCCACCGGCTCCTGTGGCGTTGGTCTTCTTGTACCCCTTTCAGATGGGGAGGAGAAGACAATTCTGCTTTTTTTCCCCCTTAAAAATACACACTTGTTGGACTCAGCAGCACACTAGGACTTCAGTGGAATATTTTCAGTGGCTGTGAGTTGTCCTGTGGTTAAATAACAAACACAGCAGTAAAACACCAGTACATTTTCCTAGTGCAGGAGACAGAGCATCTATTGTCATCAGTCCTTAAGAAGTGCTATTCCTATTTGCAGTCCCTGACTTCCTTTTTTATCCAATTGTCTGTTCCTCAAATGCTTTATTGGGAGCAGATGCCAAATATGTGTCATTAATTCTTACCATATATTGTTCCTTTGATATTCTGCAGTTGCTGTCAATGAAATGAGAAGTGGAAATTAGATACCCAGTGCTATTCAGTTAAAGAGATTTCGTTTCCTAATCCTCTGAAGAAGGGTATAAGCAAGCAAGTGTACTCATATGAGCAACACTTGGACTGAACCTGTAAAAGTCCATCCTTCATAGTTAATTCTGTGCCTAAGCATTAACTGGCAAAACACAAGGAAAAAACTTGAACATCAAGAGGAATTTAAGCTTTAAAATGGTGCAATGATTAAAACTCTACATTGCCTCTGAATTGAGCAGTCATAGAAGACCCTGTGTTGGAAGGAACACACAAGGGTCATAGTCCAATGCTTCCTTCCAATCATTCTAACAGGATTTTTTCCTCTCAAATACAATTTTTTTTTCGAGGCTGACTTGTAAATTCAAACTATAATGAGACCCACTAAGAGATCCACCATTTTAATGGGAAATAGTGGGGCTAAGCATGTCTGGACTTGAAAGTACCCAGAGAAAACTGCGAGGGACACTAACCAAAATCTGCTCCACAGGGGCTCACATGCAGCTGGTATTAAACAACTGTGTGCTACTACCTAGGGGCAGCAATTTCTGATGAAGTAAATCCATCTGCAGTGTCCTGGGTCCCAGTTCAATGACAGCACGTGTTTGACTACGCAGAGACAGAATTTGGCCTTTCACTACCATCATACGCAAAACGACTTCAGTATGATAAACGTGTTGATGCCAAATCCAGACAGAGGGTGACTTGTGTTTAATTTTCCCAGTATAACTCAGCAAACTTCTATCCACGAGGCTCCACATGACTTTTTTCATTAAGCTGTACAGCATGTACCAAGCCCCCTGTCTTTAAGGTGACATTTCAAACCCCCGTGGAGGAGGGACAGTTGTCAGGGCTGTGATTAAAATAGATCCTTGTTTATTGGCGTGACTTCTCCCCAGCTCCCGGGAGATGTGGCAGTGAGCCCTGCCACCTCTCCCAAAATGAGAGATGACCCAGATGGAGGCACATACAACACCCTGCTGGATGCTCTCTTCCAACCTGCCCTTGTTTGAACTCCCTGTTTGGGCTGGCAATCCCCTGCAGCCACCTTTCCACCTTCTCATTCCACAGGCTACAGACGGGTTGGCACGGCCCTTCCACCCGCCAGGGGCAAACATAAAGACCTGCTGGCACCCAAGGCCAAGTGCAGTGGTTTTGTGGGAGAGCCAAGAGCAATAATTTGAGGTCCTAAGGGTGCATTTGTTTGTGCTTACGCACTTCAACACCTTTTGAGGGACTGCAAGGATTTGTGAGGACCCTCAGAGGATGACGTCCCACAGCGTGTCCATTACTTGGCACAGCCCTGGTGGTGAACTCGGATATAAATAGAGCTGAGCCTCTGAGGCTGAGCCCACTTAAGCAGCTCTAATGCAACAGCTGCTAATCACTGGCCCTGGGGTGAGACAGGCATGTGGAGCTGCCCTGCCACAGTGGCTTCCCAGAGCTGAGGCTGGAAGACAAACCATTTTCCAACGTCACTTTTTCAAATGGAATGAAGGGGATGAGGCAGAGCAGCTGTGGCATTTGTCACGCTGGACACTGAGACCTTGGAGATGCTCACATGCTGGCAGAGGCCAGGCAGGGAAGACAGGAGTTTTGCAGGGGAAAATGAGACAAAATGATTTAGTGACTCTTATAATCTTCTTGAAAAAGCTCTCTAAGAAACTCCAGCTATTTTCATACTGAATTAGAGATGGAAAAACAACATAAATTCTCTAAAAGCAACAATCCAGGATGTGTTCCACACTGTAGGGGGTTTTGTTCCTGGCTGTAAACTCAAAAGACAGACTTCATTGCCACTCTTCTCCATAGATGCCTTTCCACCAAATCTCACTCTGACCTGGGCAGGCTTCTGACAGGGATGTGACATCTACAATTGTCCAATCTCATCAGCCTGAAGTTGTCCAAGTATCTCAAATCTCCTCTTTTTTATCTTGTCATGTAGTCCCATTGGGTCAACAGCTTCCTTGGAGAACAAGTTATAAAAATATCATCTCCTTTCTAACGCTATGTCCTCCACCTGTCATCCACTCCTTCTCTAAATCCTCAGAAGTCAGGACCAGTATTTTTGGCTGACGTGGCAGCAGAGAAGATCCGTGACTCTGTCCCAAGTCTCTTCTGAAGGTGAGAGCTGACGAGGGCTGGGCAAATGCCAAAGCTGGAAAGCAAGGTTGGCTTGACCCCAGCTGATCCTCCCCTCCCAGATGGCCATGGATGACCACATTTGCCCATCACCTGGCAGCCCTGAAGAGCGGAAGACTAGGTGAAATATTGCTTTAGAAATTCATTAGGTAGTTAGGAAGAGTGAGTTTTTGCTCTTTGTAACCAGGGAAATCCCTGTTTTTTCTTCAAATCCAGCTCATTATCAAGTGGGACAACTGCAAAGAAAGCAGAACCAACTTATATTAAGGTGTTTTGTTGTTTTTTTTTTAACCTGGGAACAACAGCTCCTCAGTTGGCTGAGTTTATCTTATCAAAGGGACTTTGAGAAGTCTGAGGTTCCATCCTCAGCGCCACCAGGGCAATGCGTGTTCACTGTGAACAGAGGATGTGCTCCCAAGCTCCTGCTTGTGCCAGAGGGCTGGAAAGCTCTTGGTGATTAAATATTAACAGTTATTGCAGTGCCTCCACTTTGTTCTAGATCTAACACAAGCTCTTTCTCGCAGGAACGTGGTGGTTTTGGTGAGCTGAGTGATGTGGGAGCTCAGTTATTATGCACAGTACTGAGAGCGAATAAAGCCTTCAGCAGAGCTGAATCCATGCTGCCATTTTGGGTAGGGTGAATAGCTACATAAATAACAGCAACATCTAATCTACCCTTCCAGCTCTGATTTAACCTTGAGATTGATTTGTAAGCTCTTTTTAATTACAGTTCTTTTCTGTCTGCTCCACGACTGCTTGGGAAAAGTTGTTTGAATGAAACTCTCCAGAGAGAGAGACCCAAACTGATCCTTTCTCCCAAGCTGGCATGATTTCCCTTACAACTCTTACAAAGTGCTTCATTGCAGTGTCACATCCAGTTTTATGTACAGCAAATAAATCTGGATTCACCTGTGAAATGGTCACCTCTTAAATGATGCAAATATGGAATAAAATCATAAAAAACAAGAGAAAAACATATAAAAGGAAGGGCTGGTAATAGTGGATGCAATCATAGTTAAGGCCTTTCTATCTTATGATCTTCTTCTCATTCCTCTGCTTGGATGACAATTGATGGCGACTTGAAGTGCTCCGAAGTAGTGGCAATTATACAGCTATAAAGAGAGAGGATGTTAAAATAGTTATTGTAGGAGAACAATCAGAGCAGGATTGTGGAAATTCCTCTCACAACCCCATCATATCCTCCATCAACTGATAAGTGAGAGGTGGGAATGGTTTGGATTAATAATTTGCTTTTTCCTTCTCCCCCTCATATAAATGTAATAAAACTTTGAAAAACCTGTCCCCGTGTCTAAAATCTAACACAAACGTGCTCACCCCAGGGAGTCTGGAAGGGAAACAGTGGTTTGGCAAAATAGTTTGTCTTTAAAATATTGATTCTGTCAAAGAAACATAAATGGAAGAGAAGCCTTTAAGTCTGAGTAGCAAAGTGCAGCCTCCATTTGGTATAATGAGCACTTGTTTTCTGGAACTGTGGTACCCTGGGAGCCGCCTCCTTCCCAGTCTTCTGGCAGGTGAGCTCATGGGCTCAGACGAGCCTGACTCAAGGATGGTGGCCTGAAAGGCATCACAGCCTTCTGCTTCTGTGTACCCAGTGTACCACAGCAGGATATGAGTCAGGAGAAAAGGTGAGGCATGTCCTGGTTGCTCCATGTTAGTTGGGTGCTCAAAGCATGGTCTGCCTTAGAAAAGCAAGGGTTGAGAATCACATGGGAACAGTTTGAATGGCTCGATGCCACTTTCTCCATCTCAGACTCTTGCCTCTTCTTACAATGTCTTTTTGCTGCAGACGGGGGTTTGGCTGATTTCCAAGCAAGCCACAGCCCCAGGGTTGCTGCAGGACACACCAGGCATTCACATCTTGGAGATGGAGCCAGCTGGCATCCGCTCAGCTCCAGCACCTCTGTACACCTGGGTGGAACTGGCCATTAGATACGGCCGGCTGCCTGCTGGAACTGTGGCCAAAAATGGAAGAAATGCCTGTCCTCTTCCCCTCCAGACTCTCACCTTGAGCTGTGCTGGACCCCTGCTGGGTCCAGAGGAGGATCCCGCTGCAGAAAGGGATGGGTGGGAATAAGGACAAGAGCCTTCTTCATCACAGAGGGTCCTTACAGACCCCACGTGCTCCTTACTGAACCAAAAGAGCTGGCTTAGTGGGGATGACAAGAACATTCTCTTTCATGGAATTTCGGGAAAATTTCATAAGCCCTGCCCCAACTCTGTACCTAGGGACATTTCCAAGTGCAGGCTCTCCTGCTGTCACTGCCTCGGTCCTGCTTTTTAACCTGCACCATTTCCTCCTCAGCCTTCCCTGAAGCTTCTGTTGCTGGCTTTTGCCCAGGCTTCTCCCTGGGAGTGTCGATTGGAGTTGTCCAAGCAGCACTTTTCCCTCTGTCTCTGCTCTCATGCTGTGACTCCAGTGAGGCAAGACACCACCACCCACCCCCCAGCCATGCTGGCTGCCATCTGCCCTCTGCTTCTTTCCTGGCTGATCTCGTTTGTCTTGCCAACGCCAAAGCAAACACAGCAGAGGCACCGCATGGCAGGGACGCTTCCCCTGCCACGAGCTCCCACTGCTGTGTCCTTGTGGCCTTTGCTGGGGCTTGGTGGCTGCCAGCCTCCCTCAGAGACATGCTGGGTGTGACACTGCTGCTGCTCAGTGTGACACTCACACCTGCCCAGGCAGTGGGCCAGGTCATGAGAGGGACATCATCCACCTGACATCTCCACATTCTGACCTCTTGTCTGTCCTACTTCCACCTCCCACCAGCACCTTCTGTCCTGTCTCATTGTCTGCTTTCTCCTTACCACAGGGATGATTCGTCCTCCTCCTCATTTCCAGATAATTCTCTATTTCTGTCCATGTTCCCCTTCTCCTAGATTCAGTAGCTTTTAGGATTATCCCTCAAGACCAGCCTGGCTCTCTTCCCACTCCTCTCATTTCCACTTAATCGGCTCCTCCTAAGTTGAAGTGATGTCCTTATCTTCCTGGACAGGCTTCTAACAGCATCACACATCTCTTTTTTTGTGTCACCTCTTTTTGGGACTCAGCCAGTGTTTCTGTGTACTTCAGTCACAGTTTCTTTGTATACATCTACTTGTTTTCTCCCATCTCTTGAAATCCACACTTAATTGCTGTTTCTGACTAGCTTCCTTCATTTTGCTTTCAAAAGGCTTTTTAACCTGTGCTAGAACCAAAAACATACCTTCTGTGGGACAAAAACAAGGGAATTCATAAATTCACACACACAAGGGCATTCTCAACACGTTCTAAAATGGGGAACAGAAGAACAGACCTCTTATCTGGAGTAAATGGAAGATGATGGTTGCAAAAAGACATGATGAAAAAAGAAAAGGGGGGATGTTACAACTGAAAATGAGGGATGTCATTACAGATAAGT
Source organism: Poecile atricapillus (assembly GCF_030490865.1). Classification (NCBI taxonomy): domain Eukaryota; kingdom Metazoa; phylum Chordata; class Aves; order Passeriformes; family Paridae; genus Poecile; species Poecile atricapillus. The sequence continues at coordinate 106,957,123 of NC_081251.1, read as the reverse complement.
TGTTTGGAGAGTACTGTGTTTCCCTCTGGAAAGGCAAAAAGTATCTTAAGACAAAGCTCATGAACTAACCAGGGGAAGATAAAAACTTGTCATAATGAAAAATACCAGGTGCTATCAATAGCATATAATGGACTGAAAAACACATGTGAAAAGCAGCATTGATTTTGTGTCTGGCCCCGCTTTTACCAAGGTCCATAACCAAACCCAGTCAAAATCAATAGCAAAAGTGGCTGGGAAACCACAGGGCAGCTTTGATCAGGCTGCATCTCTGTGGCTTTGATTTTCAGGTTGAAGTCACTCAAACTGCATTTCTTGACCTTTTTCAGTCTGACATTCTTAAAAATATATATCAAGGAGTTCATTTGTGGCATGACACCCCAGTGTTTGCCTTGCCAGTGAAATAAAACAAAAGCAAGAAAAAAAAAAAAGCCAAGATAAACATTGAGTAATCTTTTACTATTTTTTTACCACTCTTTTTTCCTTTAGTTGTTTGCCTAAGGATATACGTGATTTGGATCTTTGTCCTCACTTCCCTGACCTTTCCCTCCTGCTTCCAAGCAGCGCTGCCAGAATCCCAGGTGGAGGAGCACCACGTAGCAGCCACGTGAATCAGGTGACAGATTATTTGCTCAGGTATCACTCCCTTTGCCAAGAGACATTTTACCCCTGGGTAGGTGTGGGGTTCATCACCTGCTCTGTGAGCACACCAGGAACCAGGTGACGCATGACATGAAGGAAGTGTTTGCAGTAAGAGTCGGGAACGTGGCAGCCCTTCTCTCCTGGACAAAGTGTTTGGGGATTTTATGAGCGGTACTTTTCATAGCAAGGAAAATTTTGCAGGCAGTATTTCTGACAAGCTTTTTCCCCTGTAGAATTCAAGTAGTTTTTCCATGATTATCTGTGTTGATGAATGTGTCAAGGAAGGACATCACTGGGATGCTTCAGGAGGGACAAGTGTCAACTCCCAGAGGTTTGACAGTGTCACTTGTAGCCTGGGATTTGGAAGAGGAGCTGCAGTTACCCCTCAGCTGTGGGATACCTTCCCACAGCTGATACAGGACAGCAGTAAACTTGTGTGCCCCCTTCAGCTGCCTGTATTCCCTGTCAGCAATTTCCATGCCAGGAGCCAAGATAAACCCACTTATCCTGTGGCCAAGGTTATTACCTGGGTTACAAGACCAGACTGATGGACCATGGACTTTGAACAGAGGTTACTCTGAGCCTTATCTCAATGCAGGCAGCTTGTAAGTTTGGAGAGACCCTCCAATAGGTATTTTTTTTTGTCTGCTTGACAGACTTTCTTTCTGTTGATTTCTCTAGTTTGGAAGGGAAAACAACCAGAGCTGAGGAGCACCACCATCAGCCAAACCCTGTGTTATGTTTTAGCATAAGAGCCTCGTTCAGTTAATAGCAGGAAGGGTTGGAGGCCTGATAGTCAAGTGCAAATGTAGAAACTCTGAGACTCCTTTTCCCCACCACTCACCAAACAGAAATGAAGTCTCTGGGATTTTATTCCATCATCAAAGATTTCTCTGTGAACCAAAATGAAACATATGATTTCTGTGTTTGGGTGAAAAGCAAAAGAAAGGAAAGGCTGATTTCACGTCAAGGTGGTGTTTTTGGTTTTGTCTACCAAACAGAGCTTCATGAAGGGCTCATGCTTCTGCTGTCCTCTCTGACCAAGAGGATTTGAGCTGCTCAGAAAAAGATACAAATTCTGCATATTTTGGGACACAAAAGGAACTCTTCCCAATCTCACCTTGCAGAAATAACCATACAGCAGCAAGAACTGGTACCCTCAAGACTCATTTGCTGTCGTCTCTGTAAGGAGCTAATTAGCCTTAATTAGCCCTAATTAGCCCTTTTGCTCTCTGGATGAAAAGACCAGGAACTAGGATTAACATTTTCTCTGCCAAAATGATTCCTTTTGGGGAAGTTACTGTTTGGCCAAGGAGCATCACTTCTCTAGATCACTTCTGTACCTGTCTGGCAGGCACACTGAGAACAGCAGAGCAGTGGGACCAGAGAAGAACAAGAAAAATGGAACATCTGCTTTCCTCTATACCTACATTGCACCTGCTGCAGCTAGTGGTCCTAGGAAGACTGGGAAAGATTGGATCTTTTTCTCTCCAAACAGAAGAGGAGCACTGTTTCTAGCATAAGACAAAAATAAACACCCACCACTTAAAAAAAAAAAAAAAAAGGAAAAATAGAAAAAAGGAAAAAGAGTAAGAACTTAAGAATTTCATGCCCAGAATTTTATCTTCCCGTGGCTCTCCTCCAGTCCTTCCAAGGCCCTGCAGCTGCCCTGTGGGGACACCTCGTGGCTCAAGTAGCACCTTTGATTTGCCTTAAGGGATCACCTCTTCATAGCACCATGACCTGTGTAAAGTATTTTAGCTGTCGGTTTGACAGCCAGGAGGGGAGACATGAAGTCAAATTTGGAGGTAGGAAGTACAGGGGACAAGTCTAGACCAACTCTTCTAACGATTTCTTTAGCATCTAGTGAAATTATAAGTGGCTGAGTTTGAACCTCCCACCCTTTCTGATGCCCTTGACCAGCAGTGTTTGGCTGCTGTCTTCTCCTGCTGGCTGATGAAGGTGAGTCTACGGACAGCAGCCCAGCCCCACAGAGGGCAGGGAATGGAGGCACTGGGCAGGTGCTGCCAGGAGCTCACTCATGGGGATCTGGTTTGTGATGGCTGAGATCAAACACTTCACCAGATTTCACTGTTACCAGACTGGGCACTAAGAAGAAACTGAATTTATCCCATGTCTAGTTTCACAGTGATGCAGCCAGACAAGAGTATGGCATACAAGGAGTTTGTATTAATTATTTCTGTGTTTGTGCAACATGCAGAGAAATGCCTAGCACCTGCCAAGAAAAGCCAACCTCATCTCCTGTGGCTTTGCAGAGAGAAATGGGAATGCCTGGTAAGCCTGTCTGGCTCCTCCCTGCTGCAGGTATTTCCATTCAGTGGTATCAACAAGCCCTTAACACACAGAGGTGGCCTCTGGCTCATGTCCTTCACCTCTCCTCAGGAAGGCAGAGCTCTTGGTTCTCAGAAGAGGCAGATGTTTATCATGCTCTGCTCTGCCCCAGCACCAGACCACACCAAAGAGAAGTTATCAAACAGCGTTTGGTTTTCCCATGATGGTATTTCGTAATGAGGAGGATTTATGCTTTTCTCTTGAAAGCCCACAAAAGTAGCACAGCCATCTTCACCTGGATTTAGCTTCTCCAGTTAGGAGAAGTTAATGGGTCAGGGTTACTTGTCTTGTGGCCTGCTTGCTGATGAAGAGATGGCTGCACTTGCCTCCCAGGCTAGTGCCACCTGGTGCCTGGCCATCCCACCCTCTCCAAAGCACCTGCAAAGGAAACTCTGACCGTGTCCTGAACAGCATCCTCCAGCCAGGGCTTTCAACTCCTTTTGCAAATATCTGCTACAAGAAGCTGAGGGGCAAAAACAGGTCATCTGGCTGCTGTGGGCTCCTGTAGAGCCAACAGTGGAACTTGTTTCTTGAATTTATAACTTCTTCTCAAGTGCTTTTACTGGGGAATGGAAGAGAGGGACACCTCCTAAGCAAGGGTAGTGACAAGTGCATCCAAAGGTTATTCTGCTTGTCTTGGAGAAGCCACCCTTCATGTAGACATCACAAAGGCATGGAGACAGGTGTCCACAGTGGTGGGAATGTGGGTATTTTGTCAAAATCTTCCTTCTCCTGTCCAAGGGTTTCCTGGGCCCCCAGCCTCTTGCAGAATGGGATTTGTTTGCTTACTCATGAACAGGTATTTATTCTCCAGGCTTACAGGTTGAGGGGAAAAGAGTTTTCCCAGTCTGACTCCCTCTCTACTAGCTCCATCTGGAGGCTCCAAGAAAACATGCACTGTAAAATTACTTCTATTTGTATTTTTTTATTTTACAATTTATTTAGGATTTAAGGTGGTCTTGGCATTGATGATTATGGTAAGCAGACTTGAAAATAGAAAGCATCTGTGCAATTAAGTTTTTAGTTATAAATTAATTAAAGATTCTGTAAAAACAAAACAATGAGTTTATTTGTGGTTAAGCTGAAGACTGCATCTCTATCTGTTTAATTCTCTCTTTACCTGCAGTTACAGTTTTATTTTAGCAGCTGACTGCTCAGCCTCTGTTCTAATTCAGTAGCATTTTATCATGCTACTATGCAAAGCTGACACTTAAAGAGCTGCTGGAATGTTTTGATTTTTTAAAAAAGTGGTACTTAAAATATCTTCTGTTCAAGCTGCAAATAGTTCCTATTTTATTACTTTTATTCCTATTTTATTACTACTGAGGTGTAGCTATCCTCTAGGATTTTCTGCTTGGAATTCAAAATGTGTCTATAGATGTAAAAAAGACCCCAAACTGCAGGAAATGGGGGTTGGGAGGTGGGAGGGAGGGGAGGAAGAAGAAAAGGAAATAATTCTAATAAGCTCATTTAGGACTTCTTTCCTCTGTTTTGTAAATCCAGTGCTCTGAAAGCACTTGCCAGAGAAGTTCTCCTGCCTTCCCTTGAGGAAAGTGAGATTCAAACCTATTAATTGGATACAATGTGGTGCCTTTAAACTCCATCCAGTGGTGAAGCTCTGTGGTGAGCATAGTGTTGATTTAGATTCGTTTGAGATCTGGAGTTTCCAACTTCACCTGAGCTACTGTAAGAAATGGCAGGAACAGCTGTACTGGGAGAAGAATGATGATGCGAGAGAAACTTGGAATCAGTGTTTTGGTCATTTGGAAAAGCTTTATTTCTTCTCCCTCTCAAGAGAATTCTTGCTGGGAATGGAAAGCTGTCAAGAAAGCACAAAGAGACCAGATTAGAAGCCTGCCTTGTGCAGCTTTCAGGAGCAGGAAGGGAGGATTTGGGATACAGGGATTTGGTGCTCCATGACAAGGCATGCCAGCTGGGCTGAACAATTTCCAGCCTTCCCTGGGAGCCCTTCTGCTGACAGACTCAGTCAGGAACCCTAATGCTCTCAGCTCCTCCATCTAGAAACCTTCCAGAAGTGGATCTGACAATTCCAGCCCTGATTTCCCCTCATGATTTGTTTCTCAAAGAATGCTTGTATGTACTCACTCAGGAGTTGCTGCTTGAGCTTGTAACTATTGTTCTCTTGGTGAAGTAATCAGCAAATGAAGAATGGATGTGAAATCCTTTCCTGCACAGAAAGTCTTTATGTCCTGGAAATACCTCATCAGTAAAGGGGAGTCACCTCCAATACAAATATCCACCACCTGGTAGTTTGTGAAGTAGCAGGATAGCAAAGTGTCTGGACAATGAGCAGGTGACAGATTTCCTGTAGAACTGGTTCATGGACGTGTGGAGGGAACAGAAACGGTGCTTAACACTCAGCACCAAGAGTTAAATGTCAGTGCAACTGTTAACTTGAGTTCAGTGTATCAGGAGACAGCTACTCTATCAAGTAATGCAAGTGTCTATTAAGTATGCAAGTGTTCTGATACATTGTTAGAAGCATTACTTCACAAGAAGTGAGTTGTCTCCTGCAAAAGGCTGCTTTAAAACAGACATCAAAAAAACCCTGAAGAGCCAGATCTTCCAGATTTTCCTTCTTAAAGCTGATTCCCTACGTGGTGATGCTACAGGAGGTATGGCACAAAGCACACTAGCAGCATTTATCATCCCTTATATTTATCAGGCATAGATGTGCACTTTTTCCTTTACTTAGCCTTTTTATACCAAGTAACAGCGTGCACTGGAGACATCTCCTGTAATATTCACTACAAAAACACCTTAAATTAAAATAAATTGTAGCATGGCAATTACTGCAATGAATTCCTTTGATGCCTGAGCTCATGTTGAAATGAAATTTTACTGACTTTGCATGGAACTGCCAGAAGGCAGTCAACACATTGGCAGCTTTTCTTCCCTCCCTAATTTCTGCGGAAGTGCCCAAACTGTCATAAAAAGACAGGTGTATGAAATTTTCTTGTGGAAACTAAACTAACTCTAAGGGGCTCAGAGGAATAAGAAAAACAGTGAGAAAAATACTTCCTGTCTATTTTTAAGACTGCAGAAATGAATAAATGCTTGCAACAGCTGCTTCATAAGCATTCATAGTGTTCACTCACTGTGCCCTGTGCTGCAGCACATTCCCATTTTCTGAAATGCTTCTCCCCCCTTTCACCTCTGTGTGTAAGTCTCTGCTGCATCACTGTCACTGTACATAATAGGTACAGTAATATACTGAGAGCAGACTTATTTTTATGGATAAGCTTACTGATGTTTGCTGATTTATTTTATATTCTGGCTGGTAAGTCCTCGAAGAAACTGTTCAATTTGCTTCTAATTCAGTTTAACCTCTCCTTTTCTGGTCAAAGAAGTTCTGTTTTTCAAATCCTCATTAAATGAAAACAAACCGAAAAAGAAAAATGAGATGACTCCAGATAGGACAGACCAAGGTTTACTTTAGTACAAGGCAGAAACTTCTATTAGAACAGGACAGACACCAACTCAGACAAAGGGAAATGTTAGTGATTACGAAAGCTAGTAATGTTTAAAGCTTTGTTTCCCTCAGTTTCCTAAAATAGGCTTTCAGGGCTTTTTATCTCGTACTATCACACTGTGTTAGTTACATAACTAAAACATGCAAATAAAGTGCAACAGACTACTCTTAGCCAACATCTGATTGAACAACTTTTAATATTTCTATTGACAAACATTGTAAGCATAACCAGAGTGAACTGTATTTACTTGAAGTCTGTCCAGTGATAGACTTGGGTCACTGAACTACCGGTTCAAGGAGAGTTACTGGCATTCTAGTTTCATTTTCAGTTGAGACAGAGGATGCTGAAGTGATCACGGACTAGGACGTGTTCCAGTAGTGCCGCATTCTAATCAAAACTCAGATTGTGCGTTAGTAAGCCAAGGCCAAGGCAAACTATTATCCTGTACCATACACAGAAAGCAACTAGTATTGAACAGACAAAAAGTTTGGTCAACAAACTAGTTTTACTTCTTTAATAATATTTTGCTAATAACTCAAGAGGCACGACAGTACCAGTAAGCATATGAACTTTAAAATGCACAATGGCCACAGACAGTTGACTTGGATACAGTAGTGGTGCTTGGTAGTAGACCTACAGACGGCTTTTCGATTCTTCCACTCTTAAATGATTTTGTATTTCCTCCCGATCTAGTCATGCACTGGAGAGGAATTCCACAGCAGTCTCCTTCTCTTCAGCTAACTCCTTAGCAGTAAGATCCATCTTCTCACGAGAGAAATCATTAATAGGAAGACCCTCAACAAACTTCCAGCTCTTGTCCTGATTGAAAACAAACAAATAAAAAACCCTCCATGTAAGAACAGGCTTCATTCAGTCTGCATGAAAGAAACTTTGTGGCATAAGAACAAAGCTTATGGCCCTAAAAATCACATCAGGAAGCAGTTAATTTCATTTCAGATAAAGAATGCAACCAGCACCAGCTGGTCATATCATACTGTACTCATCTACCAGCACTTAGCTGACGATCAAGTTAACTTGGTCAATAAGAGTCTTCTCTGTGAAAGACTGCTAAACCGCCACATCCCAACAACTGCAGTCCCACACTGCAGTTAATGAGCTCACGTGACAGTTTAATAGGTCTTGCAAAAGATATATGGATTTAAATACAGCCTAGTTACCTTGATCACAACAGGGAATGAATATAGCAAGTCTTCAGGAACACCATAAGAATTGCCATCAGAAATGACTCCCATCGAAACAAATTCCCCCTGAAACCAGAAAAGTCAGAGATAAATATACTTTTTACTGCTGGAAACAAGCAAAATTTTCATAACTTTCCATATCCTTTATCTCCTGTGACACAACCTACTCCAGAAAAAGACAAATTCTTTCCTCTGAACACACATACACTTGCGGTCAGTGAGGTGGGCAAGGAATCAAAGCATTAGTCAAACAAGCAATCAATAGCTACATCTTACCGCTGGAGTGCCAAACCAGATGTCCCTCACATGATCACAGATAGCTTTGGCAGCTGACATAGCGCTGGACAGCTTCCTGGCCTTAATAACAGCTGCTCCACGTTGCTGAACAGTCTGCAATTAAGGAAAAAACCCAACCATAACTAAACTGTAAAGCTGCAAAATCATGGCTTGGTCCACAGGCTGAAAAAACACATAGCATACAATCCAGAAATACAATGTAGAAGAGTTTTGCCAACACAAATGTAACAGAATGTTTCAGAGGCTCATTCCTTAGCTTAACAGTTAGCTGACTTCTCTCATAACAAGCAGATGTCTCAAGCTTTTCCCACCAGGAGACTTTGTGCATGTCAACAGTAACAGATGTCTCAAGCAACACACTGTCAATTAAGGTCTTCTGCTAAACAGCAATGTGAAACACTTGCTGGTTTCAATCGTACAATACTTAATACATACAATTAACTTCATTCTTGAAGATAGCCGAATCTAACTCACGTACTCAAGCTAATAGTTTTTAAATTTAATAGTTTTATTAAAGCTTTATTCATCTAGGGCTTTAGTAATCCATTTCCCTTCATATTCCACTAAGGTAGCCTGTGCTCTTGATCAATTAATACCATTATTTTGTTTTACTCGCTACATTATTATTTATTATTACCCTACATTAAGACATTTTCTAGATTTTTCAGATTCCTTTTCAAAATTATGCTGATGATGCCATGTGTTTAGAATTGAAACTCTGTGTGTGTCTGTGCACATGCACGAGCAAGGAATGAGTAGTTGGCCTTTGGCCTTTTCTGGTGGGTGGAGAGCAGGAAACGGAGCACCCCACTTCATCTACAAAAAGTCACTGTAGTGAAATGGCAGTGGTGCTTCTGTGTCACACAAGTTTCACCTGAGCTGTGATCTTTGCTCTTTACAGAATCTTTTTTAGCATTCCAGTTGGATTTTTCTAGCAGAAATTACATAGACTTTCCTGCCTTGAATTTTCAAAGAGCAAATAACTGATAGCAACAAGGTATCTGAAGATGGCTTATTCTAGTGAGAGAAAAGAGCTGCTTCACTACATCAGTTATATTGTTTACAATTTCAGATGAGCAGAAAGCACAAGCACAGAATGACCATTAAAAAAAAAATAAAGAGGTAAAATCTAAATCCTTACCAGGATAAAGTCTCCCTTCAGCCAGCTGTCATCTTTTATAGCTTCATAGACTCCAACTTCCTTTCCTTTCACATTTACCTTTGCATGGTTAACATCAGGATATTGAGTGGAGGAGTGGTTGCCCCAGATGATGACATTCTTCACATCATTAGCAGTCACACCAAGTTTCAGAGCAATCTAATTGGAAATTAAAGATGTCCATTGCATTGGCTTCAGCTTCTCAATTCACAGGCTTCTTTGAAAGCATTGCTGTGTATTTAGCAGAGATAACAAAATAAGTCCTTTTTACCTGAGATTTGGCTCTGTTGTGATCCAAACGAGTCAAGCAGCTGAAGTTTTCCTTTGGTATGGATGGAGCTGACTTTGATGCAATCAGGCAGTTGGTATTCGCTGGATTCCCAACAACCACAACCTAAAAATTAAAAGAAAGGAAAGATGAAGTAGGTATTTCTGCAAAACATCTCCCTCCAGTGAAATACATTGTTTGGCCTTCAAAGAAGGTACCTAAAAGTTAAGTTTTCTAATCTCTTGGTTATCTTCAACTAGATTATTTTTTAAGTGTGTCATTCATAGACACCCAATCTATATATTGCACATAAAAATATTTTCCAGGTAGGTATTTTCTTTAACTTGAAATCCAATGTGAAAGGGAACAAGACTTCAAGGGAGATCAGTACACTGACCTATGGCCTGGCTTCAAACCTAATGCTACCAGATATAGGGAAAGACAGACGTGCACACTTTTAACCAACCACTTGGAAACATTTTCTGGACTGGCTGCCACTGCTTTATGTAATTGCTTTATAATTAAGAAAGCCAGAACAGTTACTTATCTCAATGTTCATAGGCAGTCAGAAATAAAATACTGCCTCAACTTAGATCAATTTATTACTATGCAAAACTGATTTTTATTCATCCTTCATTTGTGCCTCAAATGACTTATGTCAAACTCCATATACTCTAAATCACGCAAGCTGATCTGCAAACCTCCCTTTGTATTTCCCCTTTTGAAAGGGAGTTCAGGAATTTCTTCACTACTCTGCAATAGTTATATTGATAGTTTTTATTCCAACTGGATAAAGAAGCAAACACGTCTTTAGAAGCAGTAGGAAGTTCATCAGCAGACATTAAAAAGTCAGTTACAAAGCACAGTTGGAGTCTGGGTCTGAGATTAAGAGCAGTGGGAGAGCAGCCACATGATCCCATTAACTGTGCTGAAGGAATCTGAGAGAGAACAATTAAAATCTTCTAATGCTCCAAATAATAAGATGCAAACAACCTAAATAAAGCTGATTTTTGTGCAACTGTAATTCCATATTGATACTGAAGTTAAGGGTCATTATGTTAAAGGACACAGATGGATATGAAGTAGGCAGCTGCATGTAGTTAATTCAGTTCTCCCAGAGAAGAGAGATAACAAGCAAAAGACTGCTTATTTTTTTTAGATACATTTTTATGGGGTTGCTTTTCAAATTGGTGGTAATCAGTTCAGAATATGTATGGAATACAGCAATACAATGTAAGACTCACCTTTTTCACCAAACAAATGAATGACTAAATCATCCACCTATTTAATATTCTGTTTCTTATCTACCCTTGACTGTGGTCTGTTTTCCAGGGCATAAGTAAAGGAATGTGTGCACTGAACAGGCTCCTGCTTGTGCAATATTCTTCTACAATGTATCCAGATCTTTACATAACAGAGAATTAATATTTTAAATTCAGTTCCTATATTCACCTTGACAGTCTTTTTGGCATACTTGTCCAAAGCTGCACCCTGAGACTTGAAAATTTTCACATTTGCTTTGAGTAAATCCTTCCTCTCCATGCCCTCTCGCCTTGGCATGGAGCCAACCAGAATTGCTATGTCAAGGTCTTTGAATGCAACTTCCTCCTTGTCTGTTGGAATGACCTCTAAAAAGAAGGAAAGGGGGAAAAGAATTCAGCAAGATAAATACTCATGGCATAGTGCTAACGGGAATATTCTTTTGTGCATAAATAGCATATAATCTAATCTGACAATATCACCACCTTCCCCTTCCAAAAACACAAGTATAGTTATTTGGCTCTACCTCCACAGGTTAAATACTTGCCTGTAAATGGGTTTTATATGCAAATACTTATCTAAAGTGGAAAACACAGGAGAAAACTATGTAAAAGATACATTTTATTTGCCTCTAAGAATGTGTATATAAGTACATATGCTTTTCTTCACTTTTGCAATAAAATTTCAGTGGCAGAACCAACGCAAGTGAAGTTTTGCTTCCCCTTTAACAATTCAAAGCAGAGAAGGTTTGATTTGTACAAGAGCTGGTACCTACATGCTATTTTTGTCATATGTTATAGCAATTACACTAACACCTACTTGCTCCCTTTCTTCTGCTTGTTTAAACTATTAGAATTCTGCTTGTTTACATGGCTTGAGGAGTGATTTTTTATTTTGTGTCTTTGCACAGATGATATTTTTAAGACTAAATTAGGTTTTTTAAAATTTAGCAATAAATATTATATACATAATATAGCAGTGATATTTTATATATATATATATATTTCACAGCTGGGCCAGAATACAATGCACATATGCACAAGTATCTGACAATTTCTCATCCGGGCTGAAAGCCCAGGATTAGATGATATAAACCCAGGTACCTTCATTGCCAATTCCGTTCACAAAACCTATTTGATGTCATCTTTCCTATCTTATAGGCTAAGTTAAACTGATTATATTCCACAAAATACAAAACCAAGGAAGGATCATCTAAGATTTTCTTCTGCCTAACTTCCTGCCAGCTACAGGGACTCATAAATGCAAGAACTGCACTGCTGCATCTTGTATGTATAAGAAAAAATTGTTTTGGCCACCTCTGAGCAGCGGCAGAGCACAGTCCTGCAGCTCCATCACCACACCTTCCAGTACAGTCATCATGGGAGTGATGTCCAGCAGCACAAGAATAAGAGGCTGGAAAGAAAGAAAAGGTTTAGTGCAAGCTGGGCACAATCTATCTTGAAAATGAATTTATCTTGTACTCAGCTGTTACCTCAAGCAAGATTTAAAATCCATTTGCAGAAAACAACTTCAGCACAGCCAGCAACTGACAGCTTGCATAACAGAGCACAACTCCCCACTTAAAGAAGAAATTACTTGCATATTGGTAAACCATTCTGAGTGTCTATGAGGAAACCAGTCTCAGGCACTACAGTTCTGACATTCATTCATTCCTGCGCAATTCAGCGCGAGAGTTACCTGGTCTTTGCCGAAGACATCGCCCTTGGCAATGCTGTAGAGGAGGGAGTAAGCAATCTGCCCAGCAGCTCCAGTCACCAGCACTCTGACAGGTTCAGCCTGCAAGGAAATGACACAGCCTTACCCACAGCTCCACACCTCAGCCTCACACCAGTTCAAAATTAAGGTACTGTGGCAACAACGTTATGATTATTTGACCTGGATGAAAGTGTGTGCCTGAAGGCAGATCAGCCCCAGCTCCTGGGATCACACTTCTGGTTCTGCTAGAACCACCAGCAATTTCTCTGCTTGCTTGTACAGAAACAGACCACAATTGCAAAAAGATCCTTAAGAACTGCTCCTGGAAAACTTGCAAAATGCCAGGAATAACGATGTCTTTGGAAAATTTCGCATTCCCTTTAACAACATTGCCTTATTAACATAAGACAATATAATATAATACACCCCACCCATTCATACTTGAAATTTACTACAGAAGTTTTACAAGCTGTGACACTTGGCTGCTTTTCAGATTATTTGAATTTTGAGGGCTGTTCCCATTAAGCTTTTTGAATGCTTATTTGCAACCAAAGACTTACTGAATGCCAGAAACCAAAGAACCTAGTGGACTTTACTGCCTCACTAAACTGTTAGGCAGCAAATTTAACTAATCCACAGACAAAAGCTACATTATGAACAAATACAGATACTACTATCCATAATACAACTGTCTATTGTCAAACTGACCCAAAACTACAAAAGACTGGGAAAAGACTGCCAAAATGTTACTATATTGCAAATAAGAGGGGAAAAATGGTTTCCCCTGTAGTAAAATGCCACTTTGTTAAGCAGAACCAGGACCGGGTGAAATCCAGAGGTTATTCAGCATTGAAAATTAAAGGCTGTGAGAGTTCGGGTTGTTCAGCCTGGAGAAGAGAAGGTACCAGGGGGGATTTTCAATACTCCAAGGGGACTTATGAAAAAGACTAGGACAAACTTTTTAGTAGGGCCCATTCTGAAATGACAAGGGGCAATAGTTTTAAACTGAAGGATGACAGACCTAGATAGGAAATAAATACTTATACAATAAGGATGGTGAAACACCGGTGCAGATTGTCCAGGTAAGTGGTGGCTGCCCCAGCCCTGGAAATATTCAAGGTCAAATTGGAGAGGTCTCTGGTCTTGTTGAAGATGTCCCTGTCAAATGCAGGGGAGTGTTCCAATGACCTTTAACAGTTTGTTCAAACCCAAAGCATTCTATCAAAATGGGCCACGTGTTAAGGACATTCATAACCCAGTATCTTGTAAACCCGTTATTTGGTTAGAGGCAACTGGGCTGGGGCAGATTGTGCCTGGACAGGAACAAGCAGATTGACCAGCCTGCTGGAATGCCAAGCCCACTTTTTCAGAAAATCAAAAGATGATCATTTGAGATACAGACCAGGCATAAGTGAATGTGAAAGAAGTGATTTAATTGTATTCTGGGCCACATTATGAAAAGTGTCAGATGCTCAGCAAAGACAGGTCTTGCACTCAGTGGTGGTGATATTGCAGATGAAATACTGAATCAATTTCTGGAAACCTGAGTTCATGGTCTGCAAGATGAGGCTGAGGGTGCTGGACATAGTCTGGAAAGGGAGAGGATAAGGGGGATCTAACAGAAGACCACCACCTTTGACAGGATGTTAGAAAAATAACACTGCCCTCCAACACCTCTCAACAGTAGCAAACAGTAGCAACAGATAGAAATGAAGAGAAATACTCTTGATTATGTGGTACTGCTGCAGCAGAACAGGGTACCCAGAGGGTCTGTCTGTATAATCTTCATTCCTGGCAGTTTTCAAGGCCCAGACCTAAACACCTATGACATGATCTATCAGTGGCAAAAGCCTCACCATCAGACTGGACTGACAACTTCCAGACAGGCCAAGAAAGAGGGCAGACTCTATGACCTCTACAGATCCTTCCCAACCAGCATTCCTGTCACTGATATTTATAGGAAAACCATGTGGGGCTTCCAGTGTATTCTCTCTGCAGAAGTGACCAGACAAGCACAGTTGCATCACACTAGTGTTAGATAATTAAAAAAAATTAGGCCACCTACCCTGTTTTATCACATAGTAGATAAAATCAGAGAAAAAATGATGAAGTTAAAACTACTGAACTTGCAGATTTAGACCTGGCCTTCATTGTGGGGATGACTCTTTAAATATCTCGTTACCCAATTACCCGTTACACGGTGTTGAAGTGCATTATTCTCTTTTGAACTTGTCCTACTATAAGTCACACACCCCCTAACTTCATAGAAACTCTGCTATGAGGGGAAGGAGAGCAGACAATCAACTCTTACTGCTTTAAATCCCAAAATAGTTCTTGTATTTTACTCTTGAGCTGGGAAATGTACCATAATGTCTGAATGATGATGGACAACATGGATTAAGACGCGTATCAAATTTTAAAGCCAACTTTCCAGCGTGTTTCCAAGAAGAATCTACATTTTATTTGTATAAATGGAACAATGAACACTCCTTTAAGGCTGCTAACCATACGACATAGTAAAATAAGTACTGGAAAGTTACAGCGCTGCAAAACCTTGGCCTGGCAAAATCCTCATCATATAAAAAGCGATTCTGTGCTAAGCTAATCCAGAACTCACACAGGTAGCAGCAAAACATGTTTTCTTTACATTACAGTGTATCTGAAATCAAGTGTGAATTGATTTCTGAACTTTCAGTGAATAGAAGAAAGATTTCAAGGCTCTTTATTCTAAAGTAGTGTCACAAAAGGGGGAAAGGAAAATAGATTTTTTTTTTCTATTCTACGAACTTTATAAGCCAGTCTGATTGAAACATAAAAAATGCCAACCTATCCACTAGCATTATGCTGAGTATTCAGCATAATAACAGGAGAGGGAAGGAGTAGAAGATAAAAAAGGTAAGAAACAAGACTATTTATTATTTTTTAATTTTAGCCTCTAAAAGAAACCCCAAACCTTCAGTCATGACTCAGCTTCACTTTCTCAACATAATTATGTTTTCTTACTACCATCCTTCCTGTTGTTCCCCATTTGGTGCTAGAGGAGAAAAACACATAAGCTAAAATAAGGTGAGGAGTTCTGCCTACCTGTTTTTCCTTTCCAAACCTTCAGCACATTGGATTCAGTGAATTCCCCAGACCCTTTTACCCCTGCACCAATCGTGAGCACGTAGTATCAAAAAAACTTTCATGGTCTCTCTTAAATCCAGAAACTGGATTAAAAAACCAAAAATGTTATGCTTCTTACAAAATGTGGATAACTCTCACCAAAAAAAACTTTATCTCTCATATTAAAATTGGTCTCACTGAGTGTCTGAGGCTACTTTTAGAGAAATGAGAAGCTCCCCAAGAGAAGTTGTAGGTTCCAGACATTCATGTCCAGGCGCTTTAACCCGTGACTTGGCTCCTGCAGGACTTTCATGCTGTGGTAACTGCAGGGGTGACCTTTATTCACTCTCAGGTATACAGAAACTAGAGGACAAATTAAGCAACAACTAGCTGAACTATTTTGTTCCAAAGCCATCCCCACTCCCCATTCAACCCATGTACAGTTAAAAAGCTTTAGGAAAGTAAAAGAGTAGCAAAAGAAATGATAAAAAGGATGAGAAAAAAAAACCCCAACCACTGAACATTGCATCCCCAGGTAACCTTCTTCATCTAATCCAGCAAATGTAGGATCTCTCCCCCTTCTAAACTATCACAGATAGCCTCCAATATCAAGTGAGGGAGCTGAGGTCTTAATGTCCTCACCACACACTTTGATTTAAGAACTCAGTGCCTCAGATAGGTCTGTGATTAGAGCTGATATCAGCAGACCTAAAACATTACTGCCATACCTGCAAACAGCACTGCACTGCAAAACTAATTCAGGTTACAAAGGTAAGTAAAAGATAACTCACAACCTATCAAACATTGTGACAGAACATCCTGACTACACAAGTGATAGACTTTGCATTGCTAATTGCAGTTATGAGAGATCTCTGTAAAGATTATTGCTGATAAGCTCATCTATAACCATCAGCTTAACATCATTAATGAATATTACAGCCAACTAAGCTATTCTCATCTTGCTTTACAAGAATTATTTAATCATTACAATACATCTTTATCTCTTCCAAAGTCTAGAGTCTGCCCAAGAAACTTTCCCTTTGTTCTCCCTTCTTTAAAGCAGAGATGGGGTGACAATAAACATGTTGGGAAATGCAGTAGAAAGTCTCAGCAAGGTAGCTGTACACCTGAAGAACAACACCAGTGCTGCAGTTCAGAGACCAAAGCAATTCCAAAGGCATTCCTTCCTTAAGATACGACCTTGACACAGGCGCCCTGTAAAACTTTTTCCATTTCATTGAGCTAACGGTGGTTGCATTGATAGATGGTTTTATTTCAGAAATTTAAAGCCTCTGCGCAACACCACATGCATAATCTGAACAGCAAAGACAAGATAAAAAACAGCGACATTCTGAAAAGTCTGGACATCAAAGTTATAACCAGCAGTTCTCTGTGAGACCAGCCCATCCATGTCAGCCAACGCTTTGAGAGTTCAAATACAAACTAGAACTTGCTGTCATGTTGTCACTCCTGCAAATCCACATTTTCAATAGAAAGAGTGAAAAAGCAGGATAAAGTTTACAGATTTTTGGTTTTTTTAGGGTACAGCTGAAATAAACCACATTTCAGAGCATGGAAGCATCTCTTCTATTCCAAAATACTGAAAGTGAAGGTTTGAATAACAGCGTATTGAGTCCAGAAAAACAGAGACGTTTTCATGCCTAGAAAGGAAAGCAAGGTCTCTGTGCAGGTTTGTATATGTACACATGCTGCAGGAAAGCAAAGCACTGCAGTTCACCTCTGTAACCTCTGTGCAGAACCAGAAGGACTCCCTGACAATCTAGAGAGTTTGAACAAACAACTGGATTTCCCACAGCAAACAGGGATGAACCAATACAGACATTTCACAAGCACTTTCCCTTGAGCTAACAAGGAACCGCACCAAAACCTTTCACGCCTCGTGAACGAAGGCGCGGACAGCCCCCATCTCCCGAAGGCAATCTCGGCAGCGGCGGATTCGGGAAAAGGCGCGATCACCCCTCCGGAGTGCCAGCCCCAGCACAAGGAGGCTCGCTGCCTTCCGACGGGGGCACATCCCGCCCTCCCACACACGTCCCTGGGGAGAGGGGGAGCAGAGCCGCCGCCAGGCCGGCACCGACCCCACGTCCCCGCCTGGAAGGTCACCCCGGCGCGGCTCCGAGGGGGCTGCGGCGAGCCCTGGGGCGCCGCCAGGCCCGGCTCCTCTGGGTGCCACGACCACCTCCAGGTCACCCCTGCCCCTCACTCGCCGGGCCCACCCGGGGGCACCGCGGCCAGGCGGGGAGGGCGAAGCCATTTCGGAGTCACCTCCACCTGCCGGAGCTCCCTGCCCCGAACCGAAGGAACCCGAGGGGCGCGGTACTGCGGCGGGCCCGGTACCGACCATGTCTGCGGGAGCGGCGAGCCCTGATACTGCTTGAGGTCACCTCTGCGGCGCGACTGCGGCCGTGGCAGCGCTGCGCCGAGGTGCCGTGAGGGGGCGGGGCCCGCGGCCGCGCGTGGCCGCCTGGGGCCTGTAGTCGTGGTCGCCACCGGCCCGCGCCGCTCGTCTGCCGGAGAGAACTACAACTCCCAGCGTACCTCAGGGGAGGCGCGCCACGCCCCCGCACGCCATTGGCGGTTGCCGCTCCCGCCGCGCCCCATTCGTTGAAGAACAGTGCGGCGCCGGAGGGGTTAGGCCGTTAGGGGGCGACGCGCGGCTCTCTTCGCTGCGCGTGCGCACGGCAGGGAGGGGAGGGGGCTGCGGCAAGCGCGGGCTCCCCCGGGCGCGCGTGCGCGATGGGCGGGCGGGCGGCTGCGGCGGCGCAGGCGCGGGGGGCGGTGCGCGCGGTTGCTGCGGTGACGCGTGGGACAGGCCCCGGTGGCGGCGGTGGCGCCGCTCCCGCCCCGGGAACTCGGAGCGCTCGGTGGGTGCGACTGTGCGGCCGGGCCCTGCCCTGCCATGCCCGGCAGGGCGTCCCCCCGGGGCATCCCGGAGCCGCCCGCCCCCGGAGGCGCGAGCCCGGGGCGGGCAGAGCGTTCCCCTCGCGTTTCCCGCTCATTTCCCTCCTGCCCGGCCTCCTCTGGGGAGCTGCCGGCTCGTTGCCCTGGGGTGCTCCACACTTCATGAAATCCTGCCATCCTGTTGCTTGGTCCTTTCCTTTTTATTTTCAGGGAAAGCTGAGAGCTTACACTGTGCTATTCCGCTGGTAGAACTGCGTGGCTAAACTAGCGATCACTTCTACAAAAATAAAGCTGCTCGTTTACTTGTATTTCGGATTGCTGAGTGAAGTAAATTCCTTTGGTCGGGCTGTAAGGGAGGCTGCTACTGGCATAAATACATCAGCAGAATAGAGCTTCATAAGCTGTGTTGTTAGGGTGTAAAAGAAGGTCTTGGATAGCACAGATGATTTTTCTTTTCCCTCAGATCCTGATAGGATTCCCTGTTAGTTGTTCAGTAAAGATATCACTTGTCCTGGTATTCATCTGTAGGATTAGTTTTAAATCTTATTCTAGTCCTTATCAAAGGTAGTATTATTTTTTAAAAACAATCTAAGGCGCATTTATACTGAGGCAATTTCTTCTTCGGTCCCGTGACAGAACAGGGTAGTCCTTTAGGGCAGGGGGTGTAAAATGTAAATATTGATGTTTGTGGTGCAAAGTGTTCTTGTTTTAGCGAGTCCTGCTGCAGGTCGTGCTCACGCCACAGCTCAGAACGTGAGCCTGAAGGAGTCTTTGAGCACCTGACAGCTTCTGCAGCACGGCAAACTTCAGAGTGCAGGAGCTACAGTCGTACCGGCTTTATTTAAATTATCGAGCAATACTGATTTATATCGGATAGTAACCGTACGTTTTTAATACGAATGGAGACTGTACCCAAGTTGACTTCTGTGGACGATTTTGAAAGCCAAATAGCTGCAAGCAGGGCTGAGGGCTGGCTTGCTGTGAAATATAGAAAAGCTTGGTAAGGAGAAGGGAGCTGGTTTAACACAGAGTTTTCCAGAGTGTCCTAAAATGCTTTACCCTGGTGACTCTTAACCTTTTCTGCACCCGGACGTTGTGCAGGCTTACTTTACGCTATTTAAGATTGTTTAAGATTTAAATATACACAAAACCTGATAAGGACCCACATAAGGTAATTTCCACTGACCATAATTGGTTCAGTGCAAATTGATTTCTTATCAATTTTCAGCTAAATCAATGTTAGCAGGCTGTAAACTGATTTGTCTGTGTCAGCACAGCAGATTTCAGTTAAAAGCTTAACTTGAAACTTTCAAACTTCCTTCTGTAGGTAAGACTCGTCTTATTCTTGGTCCTTTTTTGCCCAAACTTGTGCTCCTGGAATTATTTGCTGTTGGAGAGAACAGCAAACCTTGTTGCTTTGTGTTGAAAGATTTGTTTTGATACAAAGCCATGTGTAAATTCTTTAGTTTGTCAGAAGCATGTTTATCAGTTTATTTTCAATCCCAGTATAATTAGTCCAAGATGGACTCAGTTGTTGTCTGTGCTGATTTAACTAAAGTGTTGCCTTTTATGAATGTGGTGTAATTTTTAAAGTCAATAAAACTTAATAGTTCTAGTATTTCCTTCTTAAATTTTGTTTCTACTTATTAAGCTTTAATGTTTTCCAAGGAAAAATTTAAATGCAATTTTAAAAAATAATCTTTAATGCTCCCCAATGTTTAATTAGTATGAGTCTTTTATGTAGCACTGTAAGCAAAAAAGCTGCACAAATGGAAACATGTGCAAATGAAGTAATGGAAATTTAGTGTGCATGTGAATCGGGCTCTTGGCTGACTCTTAAAACACACTTTGCAATTTTTGCACTCAGAAGATACTGAATTACGTGGAAATTGTTAATTAAAAAAACCTGAAATATTAAGATGTTTTAATCTCCATTTTCTGGGGATTAAGTATTATTTTTTAAGGCAACTAGTAGTTTTGAAGGGTAATCTGCCAGAATTCTCTCTTTATTTTTTAAAAAATATTTTAAAATGAATTATTCTCTGTTAACAGCTGGCTGTGTTCTTTAACTGTATTTTGGATGGGATTTTCTTTTACTTCATTGCCATCTGTAGAAACTGATGAATATTTTTAGGTAAGTTTTTACACTTAAACTTCACAAATCATTGAAAATTTCTTTTTATCATCCTCTCTATGTCTAATACAGGTGTTTTATCTTATGCATTTACTTACAGTTGTTGTTACCAAGTCATGTCTCTTGTAGCTACGTCTGTGTGATTTAATGAACATTTAAAATGCACAAGACTATGAAAGAAATATTAACTATACAATGGCCAGGTTGAAACCTAGAAATGCTAGAATTGAAACAGTTTTGTAAAACTGCATTTTGGTCCAAGGGAGTAATCATAAGAGATTTTTTAGAAATAAGGTAAAACATTACCAAAAAATACTAAAATAGAATTAAAAGGATCAAAAGTTATTTTTTAAAGTATTTGAGAAATTTATAATAGATTTTTAAAAATATAAAGATACAAATATGAGCGAGAACTATTAAAATTGTAGTTTAGAAAATTAATACAGGGTTGTGGAATTTTTTATTCCTAATGCTAATGTCCCAAATATAATTTTTCACTGTTCATTTCTAAACTTCAGTCATGTAATACTGCATGGATATTAAATGTCATGAAGAAACTAGTCTATAAATTCTACTTATAATCCAAATTTTCTTTTTGCTGTGGTGAAAACTTTCTTTCTAAAGGAGAAATTTTACCTTCTGTGGAAGTGGTTTAATTTTTTTATTGCTTATTTTTAATTTCTCAACAGCTTAGTTGGTTTTTAAATTGAAGTTGGGTAATTAATCATTAATTGATTTCTACAACCTTCAACATGGTTTTAATAGGTAGTTAGGATGCAATAACACATCCTGTACTCATGTGCCTGCTGCCTATAAAGAGAGACAAATGATCTATAGCTTGCATGTAATATGTATTAATAATCTTTGTGAACTATTAATGAGTCAAATATTAATAAAAATTGTGAATAGAAAGTTCTTTTTCCCTTGTTTTCCCTAAATAGGTCAATAGTATGAGCAGGTACTATAGGTTTGGTGGGGGACTCTGGGAGTTCAGGCCTCCTCTGGTGTGTGTGCACGGTCACATCTGAGGTTGGTGCTCTGGTGCCCACAGGAGTTCAGGGCTCCATCACTGACCAGAGGGGCACAGTGGCCTCATAGTGGCACCCCCAGAGCTGAGGGACCCTGGAAGATCTGAACTCATCCACCACCTGAGCACCACTTTTGGAGGGTTTTCTTCTGACAGCTGTTACATGGCCCAGGGTACAGAGAATCTCTGTTTAAAAACAAAGCCAAACAAAACTAAGCCACAAACCAAACAACCACAATGGGCACGCACACATGGTGCAAAGACTTTGGCATATTGGCTGTAAATTCAACAAAGCTGATCTCTGAATTATTGCAAAGTGACCAGAAGAGTTGTGTTCCTGGTGCATGAGAAGTAACATTGCTGGATTTTTCTACCTTAACACAAATCTGTCTTTCTCTTGATCAAAGAGAGATTTTGTGACAGCAATGTGTGGGTTTTCTACTCACTAATGTCACTTGAGTGGAGGAGAAGAGGCAGGTTGGTATTCTAAAGAGGAGATGACCTATGTAACAATTCAGGTTCTACCAAAGCAAACCTTGTACTCTTAAAGTTAATTCATTGCAACATTAAAAAAACCCCAACCTGGACACCAGCACCCCTTCCCCCCACTAGATTTAAACATTAAGCTGATCTCCTTGTGAGTTTTTTAAATGAGGTAAGCATTTAGTCAAGTGTAAAAATTTAGTCAAGGGAAACAGGTACTACTGAAAATAAATGTTTTCTTTTTCTCTGTATGACTTTATTTTGCATCTGTTCATTATAACTTAATAATCACGTAATGCATTTTGAACAAGAAGTTAGCAACCATAATGATGACTTTGTTTTCTAGGCTCAGTGCAGATGGGTGAATCCATCTGCTTCCTTTGTCCATCCTTTCCATGTCAGAATGACTGAGGAATCCTCTTCCATGCCAAATCTCTTGCATAATTACAAGAGTTTTTCTCTTTAGGCTTATTTCTATGAATTATGGTCACATAGTTTGCTTCAAATATTTCAGCTTGTTTTACAACATCCATGTGAATTTTTTTCTGTATTTTCACAGAACTGAATTCTTAATAGCTGTCAGTATACAGACTAAAATTTTCTCCTTTTTGTCCTCCCAAGAATTGAATAGTGCTTCAAAGAAAATAACCCTGGAAATACCGGTGGAAGGAGAATGATGTCTTATGGTGTTAATTTTTTGAATCATTAATTGTATAAAATATAATTCTTTACGGAAGGAAAATGCTGATAAATTTTTATCTTAATGGCATTTTTCATATGTAAAAATGTAAATTTCAAACATGAATTTATCAGTAATAAGTGTAAGAGACAACTAAACACTTTGTTTCTTGTATGGAGGTTTTTCTGCTGTTTAACAAATTCGTTTTGATATCTGGCCTGCTTTTAGATACCTTATCCAAACTGGTTTTTAGGCAGCAGCAGAGTCTCTGGGTGGCCTTAGTAGCATATATGCTTATAATACTGACCATATCCAGTGTCTACAGATACTTGAGTAGAGAAAGAAGAAATTGTCTTTATTCATTCTGCTCACATAAACACAAGTACTCTCTGCACATGCCTGTATTCATTCAGTTGCACACTGTAGGGCTAAACTACCCCATCTCTGAATAAAATTATATACCCCTGGGTCCAGCTGTGTGGACTCTATTGTCCATACCAGTGCCACATAAATTGGAATTTCCTGTTACTCAAAAACAGGCAGGCATTTATTTTTTGTTGTTTTTTTTTAGTTCAGTGTTGGTGAGGGTTGTGTTGGAACCCATGAGAATGGTCCTCAGGCTCATGCTTGAAGAAAATATTAGAAACTTTTGGGCCTGTCATGAAGTCCTTTAGAGTTGTCCTGTCAGGCTGGGATGGTGTTGAGGAATTAGCAAATTTGAACTTGGGGTAGTCATGTGCCCAATATGAACGAGAAGGGAACAATGGCCCAAAATGGGAAATTGGTCACTTAGATCATGACACAAATGATGGAAAGATGCCGCATCTTTGGATGAAGGAGGCTTCTCCATGAAGTAATCAAGCAACAGGAATCATGATTACAATTGGTGTTTTTCTACTTTCCTTTTAGAATGATACAACTATGTCTTTTTGCTCAACTTGCAGTCTACCCTTATCTGTAAAGAGTAGCCATGCTAAAGCACTAACACAGATATGGTGAAAAATTTGGACCTTAATTGGATAAAAGCCTTTTGAATGTTTTGAGTCCTGTTGGAAAGGTGTTACTCTTCTCTATATAATAGATACATACTTTTAATAGATCATGTGCATTTTTTTCATGGCCTGTAATCCCATTTATTTACAATAATGGGCCAGATACTGTTTTTCAAGTTGCTTACTGTCTGATTTGGGAGAATATCAAGTATTGCTCTGAAATGGCCTTTTCCTTTTATAGTTGCTTGACATACAGGGTCTGGCCTCAGTGTGTGTTAGGCAAAGGAGCTAGAAATACACCACAGTTAAATTATGGGTTTGTATCTCCAGGTGGTGCATGAATTCGTGGTTGAAGACTGAAGAAATTAATTTTACTAAAGCAAGAAACAACAGGACATTAAGCTACTATGCCAGCTTTAGATGTATGCTTCAAAAAATTTTTGCTGCTCAGCATTATTCAGTAATCTTTAACTCAAATTGCAGGAAATATTTGAAATTCCATTCTAACAATATCCAACAGAGAATATTAAAGAAGCATTAAATTTCAAATGCCTGAGGGAAAATGTTCTCTTGCAGCACCATGGGCATTTGAATCTCACTAGTAGATGCAGTATTATAGTCTCATATTATGCTTTACTTGGTCTAAAATGAAAGCCCAATTTTAGTTCTATCTCCAAAAACTTGGCATACTGCAGTGAAAAATAATTTATTTGAGTGTTGTTTTTTTAATACACTGCAACTAACTTTAAAGCTTCCTCATATAATACTTCCACTATGGCTTTTTGTAATCTGACCCTTTTATTAAGACTTCAAATATATTCCCAAAGACTTATCTCATTGCTTTCTTTGCTAATTTACAAGTTAAAAGATTCCAAAGTTACCTAAGAAGTTTTTCTCATTCTATGCAATTTTTCTCTTAATAAGACAGAATTTTTGAGTGTCTTTGTAAGTACGTAAAGCATCAAACAGAAGAACTAATACATTCTTAAGAAACAGGTAATATACAAACTGAAAATGGGACTTAATAATATATACACACAATTCTGGGCTGGGTAATTTGGCAACCCCGTTAGTGAACTTCTGTAAAAAAAATGCTGATTAAACCTGTGGGGGTTTATAACCTATATATGCTGTATTTGATAGGAAAACTATTTTGGAAGTGAATCCCCAGCTTACAAGATTTGGGAAAAGAATAAAAGTGTATCTAAAAGGTTTATAAAATCACTAGCTTGAACATATTTCTTACTAAGTATTTCAGTGTTGCCAGAGCAAGGACAAGTGACATGTTTCTGTTGGAAAAATAAGATCTGTGGTCTTTAGAGAAATAGAATAGGGCTCTTTTCCACCTGCTGCTCACTTTTTTTCTGTTTGCACTTGACTGTCATAGAGTTGTGGTCAGGAGAATGCCAATACTGTGACATTTCATACCTTTGTGGAGTTTCACAAGAGGAAGATTTTTAACAGTAGTGGGTCAGTTGCCTATGAAATTGGACCACTTGTGACTTGCCTGACAAACTAAATTGAGGGGAATGTGATTTAGGGACTTGAAACCTGCAGGGAAAATTCAGAAGAGCAGCACATTGCAGATGGTTTACTTGTTCAGTGTAGCTGTGTGGGACATAAATTAGTGAAGTGTCATTAACGGTACCAGTAGTTTAACTGCAATGCTAGGCTCTGTCCTTGCCAAATGAATGTCACTGATTTCTATAATGAAAGCTGGGACTCCTCTGCAGTGCTGGTGGACATCAGCTTGCCTGCTGATGGCCACTGGTGGGCTCTGAGTCGCCACATCGCTTTTCATGGGAGCTGGGACCTACTGGACGTTGATAAGGTGGTTTTTTTTTTCCATTGTTGTTGGTCCCAGGCAGTTGTGCCCAAACTTCTGAGTGAGTAGAGTGATATGTTATCTTGTATTGAGTAAAATCTGAGAGATGATTATCTATTTGAATGTGCCTCTGAGAAGGCAGGAGTGTCCACTGCAGTGTAATAACGCCATCTGGTAGCATAATTTTTAGACAGAAATGATTACAATTTAAAAACTGCACTTGTAGAGGACAGTCTGCATTTTTGGAGGACACTTGGGTGGTTTTGTAAATGTTGAGCCTGTCTTGCTCGAGAAGTGGAAGGCTTGTAAAATGCATTAGAAATATGTATTGGAAGAATAGGTCTGTATGGACTTCAAAATAATGACATTATGCAGTGTTATTTCCAATTTTATTGTCAACTAAAAAAATTCTATATCTTTGTTAATGGTTATCTTGACTATTCCTTAAATAGTAGTATAAAGAAAAGCAGGCACAAATAAAAATAGCTTACTGTAAAAAGCTGTTTCCACTCTTTCTTAGATGAGCTGTGTACTTAAGTATGTGCTTCCCAATCCATTGTTTTGCCAGTTTTTGTTCCAATAACTTGACCAGATGCAATGAATTGCGATGAGTTGCCTCTTGGTTTTATCACAGAATCACAGAGTCCTTTGGACCTTTCAAAGGGCCCTTTGAAGTCCAAAACACTGTGGACACCTTCCACTAGACCTGGTTGCTCAAAGCCCCATCCAACCTGGCTGAGCTGGGGCATCCACAGCTTTTCTGGGCAACCTGTCCCAGGGTCTCACCCCCCTCAGAGTAAGGAATTTCTTCCTTGTATCTAATCCAAATCTACTCATTTGGATAAGAACTGTTGCCCTTGATAAGAACTCCTGCCCTCCAGACCTCGTGTAAAAACTGCCTCTCCCCCTTTTTGATAAGCCACCCTTTAAGTATCTAAGATTAAGTATTAAGACTCTATCATAAGGTCACCCCAGAGCCTTCTCTTCTCCAGACTAAAAACCCCCAAATCTTCCAACATTTTTAAGAAGGGGAGCTATTTCTTTCCTCTGACCATTTTCTGTGGCTCTTTTTCTAGACCCATCCCTAACAGGTCCATACCTTTCTTTGCTGGGGGCCTCAGAGCTGGATGCAGCACTGCAGGTGGAGTCTCACCAGAGCAGAGTAGAGAAAGTCCTCCCCCTCAACATGCTGGCCATCTTTCTTTTTACCTAGCCCAGGATGCAGTTGGCTTGTTTCCTAGATATCTGAATATTTCCTTTGTAAATGTAATTAATATGTTGAAATTGAGAAAATATTTGTAGTGATGTAATGTCAGTGAATGAGGTGCAGCTTGTGACACAATTTATGTGAAAGTTCAGAATGTTCTGGAACACTGCTGGCAAAGTCCCCTACCTCTTAGGAGTGCTGTTAACTTTGTTACTCTTCAACTTGAAACAGATGTCTCTTCCTGTGGAATTCAGTCTAAGAAAACTTGTCCTGGAAAACTTGTAACATAGTGGCATTCTTGTGTTAAAATACAAAATCAAGACAGCTATAAAACAGTGACATTGGTGGCAGTTTCATTTGAATAAATACTCAGCTAGTAAGCAGACCTTACTTTTTGGGACTGTTGCAGAATAACTTGATTAATTGACTTTTCATCAAAGAGCAAATTAAATATTTATATTCTATACAGATCTTGCTGGAGTAGCTTCTTTGGCATCTGTCAGTGATGATATTTATTAACTTTTTCCCCTTGCAGGTTTTTTGTTTGTTTTGTTTAATTTTTTTATTTTTTTTGTATGTGATATTGGGAAACCCCTTAAGTGTCTTTTTCTGTCTCTCTCCTTTGTAATATATCAATTTATATCCCTATTTAGTAGATGACTTAACAAATGAATTTCACTCAGTCATGCTTGTTTTCTGAATCCGATTACCAAAACTGCAACACATTCAGCTTCAGTGTGTGCGATGACACACAAAGTGCAGGTGGTTGAATATTCCTTAAGAAGTAGCCTGTAAAATATGCCACCCATAATGCCAGTGAATAAATGCCAACTTCAGCATGAATGTTCTTTTAAAATGTGCACCTTGCTGAGGTTATTAGTCACTCTGAATTCAAGGACATGTGAGTGCAGACTTTGCATAAAGCTCCAGGAGTGGCCTACCTGTGAAGTGCTGCTGCTTGATTTTCAGAAGATGGCATGCTGTGAATGTTAAAACTCCTTCATCATGGATGAACTACAGCAAATGTCATTTTGTAATTGAGGCCATGTAAATTAGTTATTCTACATGTATTTCTAACAATGAAAATTCAAAAATCTCTTTGCTGGGATCAAAGAAATGTTATCATCATGAAAGGAAATATTGCCGTATTTGCTGAATAGGGCAAAGAAACAGAAGAATGAAAATTCTGCATCTTTTCTAACAAATATATAATTGTCATCTGTTTCATGGATTAGTGTGAAGATTATGCCGTTGGCCTTCTGTTTAAAATTTGAGAAATAATGATAATGGTGAAAATATTGCTGCTTCACTTAACATAAACATGGATGAAAAGGAATCATCACACAGAATTGTAGCACAGCTGTGACTTTAATTTGAGCAAATCCAACTCAGACAAAGATTTTGGGAAAAGAAATCCACAGATAAAAGTGATACAGATCCTAATATTGTATCAGTCCTAAAAAGACTTATGAAAAATAAAGGCTTGTGTAAAATATAGAAATTACTTAACTGCTTCCCCCAACTGCAGCCATTTAGTGGTTTTATTTTGTTCTGCCACTTGTGTGGATAAGTTAATTTAGTCGTATCTTTTACATCTGTGAAAATGGAAAGAGCCAAATGTTGCAGCTAGCTAGAATGGTCAGTCACAGCTCTCCTTGGAGAGGAGATATCTCCACTCTGCCCAGAATTAATGCATTAATGCAGTGTTTATCATAAGTGAGAGATCCTGGATGAAGTTGTGATGGCTTGGCTGGACACCAGGTGTTCACCAAAGCCACTCTCATTCCCCTGCTCAGTGGCACAGGGGAGAGAAAATACAACAAAAAGCTCACGGGTCAAGATAAGGACAGGGAGAGATCACTCACCAGTTCGTGTCATGGGCAAAACAGATTCGACTCAGGGAAGTCTAATTTATTATCAATCAGCTCAGAGTAGGATAATGAGGAAATAACTGTGTTATTCCTGAGGCAGTACCATCATTGCTGATGGACTCAGCCTTGTCCAGCAGGGAGCTCCTCCTGAGCCCATCTGGAATTGGCTCTGCTGGATAAAGGGAAAGCTTCCAGCAGCTTCCTCAGCTTCCTTCCCTGAAAGCCCCTCCTACCAAAATCTTGCCACGCAAACCCAAAACACATGGTTAAAAAAAAAAAAAAAAATAAGAGGGGTGTGCAGGAAATATGATCTTGCTGCTGGAAATTGTAGTCCAAAATTTGGAAATTATAAAAGTTTCTTTGGAATACATGGAGTTAGAGGATTGTAAAAGCTGATCTATATTACAGTCACAGAAATAATGGTAATGGGTAACTGCTATGATTTAAAAAAAAAAAAATCCCATTCTTCTATTTTTATTTTTTTTTTGAAACCTCATGAAAGCAAGTTATTTGCCAGTGATTGACTGATGCTGTAAAGGCACCCTTGTATGTCGATCTCCAGAATAACTAACTGTAAAGTACTAAGGTGTGTGCTCAGCACCACTGTTTTCACTACATTGCCATTTACCCATGGTGTAAATTTGAGCCACATGAGAAATGGGTTGGTAGAAAGAGGGGCTCAAACTGTGAACTGATTAATAATTAAAAGATCCAAATACACCACTTGAAATTTTTGTTATTGTCTGATTCCTTATTCTTTCAGTTTTTTTTATTTTATTACATACCAAGGTAGTCAAGGTTCTGTGAGATCTCATATTTTCAAGGAAAGCAATAGAGAGAACATGCACCATTTCAATGACTGTTCATAATTGGGGGCTGCCAAACCAGTGCTATTCATAATGATATCCTGTCTTTTCAGACAATTAATATATATTGAGGTAATTAAAGACAATTGCTTGTAATAGCAGAAAATTATTATAATAATTTTGTTTTCGAGATAACAATGCAGATTTGTAATTTCTGTGACCACATCCAGAGTTTTACAAGAATTGACTGGGAAACCATAAACAGTTGTTATTCCATTATGCTAAATGTCAGGGGTATAAATTGAACTCTGTTTTATTTAAAAATCCATGAGGACAGGTTATGATCCTTATGTTAAATGGATCCACAGCAGTTAAACCTAAGACCATCCTTGGTTTTCAAAAACTTTCTCATATTTTGTAACACCCGTTGGACACAAATCATATATACAGCTTGAATAGGAATGAACGCTTTTTGAAGGTTTTAAAAGAAGACTTTAAATTAATGTTGAGATGAAAGAAAAGCAAGTTTCAAAATGCTTCCACTTTGCAATGATTTCATCAGGTAAGTGCAAACCTATTAGTAATTTTGGTCACTTTTATGCTTTTCCCTCATGTTCTGCAACATTTACAAGATTCCTGTAATGACTTTTTCTCCTCCAAAACTGGGAAGGCCTTTGCTGGCAGAAGCTGTTTTAAAAACTATTTTAAAAACAAACCAAAAGACTTCTTTCTTTCAACAACGTAGCCTGGGTGTGATGCAGTCAAGAGGTGCAATTAATTGTCAGTAACCTGGGGAGTTGTAACAAAATGTGCAACTTGGGCTATACTGAGAGTTTCTATTCAATTGGACTTCCTTCTTCTTTGTTAATGATTGTGGCTGAAAAGCTTCATCAGGGTGTAAAGAGCAGTCATTCATAAGGAGGACATTCATATCTATGTTTGTTGATCTTTGATGATCTTATCAGTTTAGAAGTCATAAAGATACAGTGAAGTTATATGTAGAGTTGAGAACTAGTGCAGATTATTCTGATGCCATTCACACTAATTTTGTACCATTGCCAGTTTCTTTATTATGTTATGTTTTCCCCCTAGACTATTGCTGGCTTTGTCAATGTAAATTTTAGTTATGTACATAATACCGCCTATTTTAAAGACATTTCACTCATTACTCTAAAAACCTTAATTTTTTAACTGATGTAAAAATACCTGGGTTTTCTAAGTATAATTGCAGGGGTTTTATTTAAAGCATTTTAATAGCCTTCAGTTTTGCCTGTTAGCAAGGTCCTTTTCATCCTAAGAAACTAAAAGTGAAAGACAAGCAAATGGTTTGAGATTATATGGATAATTAAGTTAATGGTCGTGAAATAGAACCTGAGGAATCAAAAAATGTGGTAGAGGAGCATCAAGGTGGTTTTCTTAATGCTGAAGGGTTTGAATAGGACATGCAGCAGAGTGACTGAGGGAATCACAGCCTCAGGGGTTTACTCTCTGTCTTAAGCCAAAGCTGAAAGAACAGCAAGGAGAGCCCCCACCTTGGCTGGCTGTGTGCAGCCCTCTGATCTCAAAGGTAGTGCAGGTCATTGGCTTCAGAAAGGATCTATATTGGAAGTATTATTCAGATTCAATTCTTCATTTCTGTCCCTGGTGAGGAAGCTGTTTCTCTGTCCTCATCTCCCACGTTTCCTGCTGGGCTTTTGGTGCTTTTTGCAGGGTTTTTAGCAGAAGTTGCCATTCATGGGGCTGAGTGCTTGAGTTGGAGTCTTGGCAAGAAGCCACAGGACAGCCAGAGTGGGTGTCACTCAGCTCCTCCTCCTTCTGAAGGTACGAAAGCACAAATAGGGTCCTCTTGAAAAAGGCACCTGATAGGAGTAGATGCTCTGACAGAAGTGGCTTGGTAGAGGAAAACAAAGTCAAGAGCGCTGGGAATGTGGTGCATTAACATCACCATGCACTAGAGGGCCCAGCCTGCATATAACCATTTCCCAAGAAGGAAAATGGGAGTAGGCTGAAGGAATTTCTGAGAAATTACAGTGATATTAGCAGGAGAAGGAGCTGTCTGAAGCCAACAGGGCTCAAAACAGGACTGAATGTGGAGAAAGGTGATAGACTGACAAATGCATTCAACCTGAAAATGTAATCAGACAAGCATGTTCCCCTGCTGAAGAAGGGATTTAGCAACTTTGAACTCAAAATCATGTGATTTTTCTTCCTCCTCCTGGCTAGATTAAAAAGGGGAGTGATGTTTTTAATATTATATCATGCTTAACAAACCATTGCATGCTGTGTCAAGTTCATTTTCCCTATCTGCTCTGGCTAAAACCCATTGCTATCTGTAGTCTAGCCTGAAGGTGACAAGAGATTTGAATCATTGTAATTAGGCACTCATCATGCTGCAAAAAGATACAACTATCTTGATGAATCAGTATGAAAGAAAAAAAGCTGGGTTTGTTTTTTTTTTTTTTCTTTAACTACAGTTGGTGCCTGGGAATGTGAGAGCAGGAATGAGCTCGGCAAGAACTAAGGCAGCTTCCTCAGCATGACAACTATTGTCCTGTTCTCTGTGCAGAAAAAGTTGAGTGGTTTTTGCCTCCTCAAGTCCTGTTGACACTTTCAAGTGTTCTTGGACCTCTCGCAGGTTTTACTTGACAAACATTCTCATGTGTGCCACTTCCTTCTGATTCTGAGAAATACACGAGAAT
Organism: Poecile atricapillus; assembly: GCF_030490865.1. NCBI lineage: Eukaryota > Metazoa > Chordata > Aves > Passeriformes > Paridae > Poecile > Poecile atricapillus. The sequence goes on along the minus strand of NC_081251.1, from coordinate 106,924,986 downwards.
TCACTTTCTGCGCTTAAGCAAGAGCTATGAAATGAGTTGTTGTTTGCCTTTTAGGATTGTTGCTCCAGGGCACACTTTTGCTGTGAAGTATAAGTGATGAAAAAGTGGATCTGCCCAGGTTTGTGGTTGGATATAACAGAAATGGGGTATAAGGAACTTTATCCCTCTGGGGAAAGGCATATCCATGCACACCAAAAAGTAGGTTTTGTGACACTTATTACATCTGCTATGTATTAATAATCTAATTTTGTTCTCATTTTTGCCTATGTTTTAGAAAAGGTGCAGAAAAAAATCCTGAAATACGTATGGCTTTCACCACATAGAGGTGCATTTCTATTTTTACCTTTTCTTTCTTTGAATAATGAGTACCCTTCATACTTTTTATCTGAAAATACTTTATCTTATCCCTCATCCATGCACCTTTCCTCAGAGCTTTGATAACATTCCTTTTTATTATTAAGATTTTGCATTGTTCAAAAATGAATTAGAGAATGGCATTTATTGCCCAGTAGCATGCCTTATGTACAGTGGATTATTGTCATAATCATAAAGTGTCTAAATTCAGGGTTCTAATGCCAATTTATAAATGCTCTAGTTTTCAAAAGTGAGATGTGATTATGGATTTACGTACTTATTTCAGTAGTGGCAGCTGAAATGGGATAACGCACTTTGGGAGGAGCAAGGAACAAGCAGTTTGTTGCTCACCCTACATGACTACCCTGTAATAAATCTTTCAGAGCTTTGAAGAGTAGGTGTTTTTAATGACTGTGTTGTATCATTTAATGGATAATTTTTAAAAGTGACACACTTTTTCTAGTCAGTGTTAAAGCTAAACAGATTTGTAATGTGCCAAAAATAGATTTCAAGCTGGGGTTTATAAAAGTTTGCTCTTCTGGAGGGAGAAAATACTAATTCTGTTGGTCGTGAAAACTGTGCCTCTATTGGGATTATGGTTTAATCTCTGTTGAGATTATGGTTGAAATCAGCAAATATGGAATGCTAAAATATTATATATATATATATATATATATATAAACACATATACATATAGATATATACTAGAATGAGTTTGGCTTTGCAATCTTAGGTATTTAATGAGAAATGTACCTGAGAGTTTTCCTGTCTTCAAATGATGAACTAAACTTAGCTCAAAGTAGCAGCCTTAATTTGCAGATAGACAACAGATACATCTGTATTCAGAATGCTATTATTTCCCTTCTTGTTTTTTTTTAATCATAACCTGACTAATGTAAGTAAAATCTGCTGAGTAAGGACACAGCTTTTTTATTTTTTTGATTACCTGAAGTGACAAGTTCACAGTCTACCTTCCAGTTCCCACATTCATTTTTGGAGCTTATTGGCTGATTAGATGGATTTGGTGGATATGGTAGAGATCTTAAAATCTTCAAATGTGAATGTGTTAAATTTTTAAATTCAAGGAAATACAAATTGCTGCTCCCTTCTCCTGGCTGCTCAAGAAAAGACTATGACCTGAGCTCAAGGATTTTTTTTTTCAATTTGGCCTTTGCTATCAGTCATTAACTATGCAGGTGTTGATGGCTGAGAAGGCTCCAGAGCAGCCACAGGGTGCTGCTTCGTGCTTGGCTGGCACCAGAGTTGCACACAGTGGCAGAGGAGAGGAAGGAAAAGGGAACTGAAAGTCATGGCTACAAAGAAGTGACCGAGCTGAATGTAACGTAGAAGGAATTTGGGAAACCCTAGGGAAAAGTGAGGAACCTAACATGGAGATTTGGGAATATGAGGTTGGGCTTGTACATCACCAATGCATAGAAAATCAGACAAGTTGCAGTGCCCTTCACTGTTTTGTCTGTCCTTTGGATTACAACCTGTATGTGTTGTGGCATACAAGAAAACTGAAAATAAATTTTTAAGTAGTGCGCAATTCTTGTTGCCATTTTGTTTTCAGTTTGATCGCTTATTCATCATGGGCAATGTTTCCTTTGTTTTCTGCTGACAGAAGAATGCCTCCTTGTTCTTACATGTTGATATATGGCTTCGTTTAAGGGAGAATGTTGGTGTTGCCTTTAGCACAAATGATGTATGCATTTGCATTTCTGGAACACTTTCAGAGTTTCCCATTTGCTTTTATCTCCTTTGCAGAACTGTTTTCTAGTTTATCTTTTCTGAAGATCAGCATAGATTGTTGATTACAGGGTGCAATAAATTAACTTGTCGACTTTTGCTACATTTCATGTTTATGTTGTATATCTGAACAATGTTGAAGATTTATAGAAATCTTTAAAAATTAATCCAAGATGTAAACGCTTGAGAACAAAAGGGTTTTTTTTTTAAACTGGATTTTATTTCTAACAGCCTGCTACACAAAATTGCATGTCTCTATCTAGAACAAGATTTTTAATTTTAATTGCTAAGGGGTTTTCGAGTGATTTATTAGACACCTGACTGCAAAACTGGAAGTATATAATTGTAATCCTATTGTTGTCTCTATTTGCCTAAACCAGAAAAACAGGGAATTTGAAAATATAGTATTCATTAGAGTAAAAACTAGTTTTTTGTCATGTGTTCTTCAGTTTGCTTTTAAAGGAATTTGTTTTCTTACTGTATTTTAAAATAGACTTGAAAAACTTCACTGTAATCACAATGTAATTCTTAATTTTTTTTTATCTGAAATTACTGAATGGGTGGGACAAATTTGTAAATTTTACTTTTTAGTAGTCTGATGAATGGCTTATCCTCTTGTGGGCAGCACATTTTGTTTTCCAGTTGCAATATATAGAAACAGTTTAGTTCTCACCTCTCTATCCCATTTTGGCCTTATAATCTGAACTAAAACTGTGAACACATCAGTGTTTTGAGATGTATATATTACCCAAACTAAGCCTTTTTTCAAGTTGTTTGGGGTGAATTCTTGAATTCCACAGGAAGAGAACTAGGCTAGCTACTTTTAGCAGATGAATTTTTGTTTTTCATAAAGAATAAACCATTTTCAGACAAGTCACCCATTTCCCCTTTTTTGTTTTCAAATGTGTTGGTCTGAGGTCTCAGAGGAAAATCAATGGATATATTTCCATTTCATGGTTTCAGGGGATCATAAAGTGATTAAAAAGCAAATACAAACAAGCAACAAGCGAGGGGCATTAAATTCCTAGTTCCTTTTTTTTTTTCCTGTGTCAGTTTGTCACATATAGAATTTCAGTTTTATCCTTTCAGATTTGAATAGATCCCCAAGTAATTTTTCTTCTTGAATTCTGTTAAGCAGTAAAGACCCTGAATTCTACCAAAAGTCAGACAAGGCCTTTTAACAACTTTCTGAGAGGAAAGGTAAGGGTTCTTCACCTGGTCTCCCCCTACCCCACTGCCTTCCCCCAAACAGGACCTTCCTTTTGCCCTTGGGCAGTTTTTTCCCATTCCTTTACCATATAAACTTGATTGTATGTCTCTGAATGCAGTTTAAGGGATCCCTGGGCAGAGACAAGTCAGACCTGAAAAAGGAAAAGCATTCTTCCTCCCTAAAAATGAATTTGGACGTTCATCTATTTTCTCAAGGTAATTTTTGCTTTTAAAAACAGCACCCAACTTTTTATTTTTGTAGTCTTTACATTTCTTCTGGAATGTTCATTCCTAAAAACCTCATAAGTTTCCTTGCCTGTTGAAATTTCAAGAACTCTGCAAACTGTGTTTTCTTTGTCCGTGGTGTTTCTTTCCCTAGAACTCTTTTTGCTTAGAAATTGTCTTGAATACAGACACGTTTTCCAAGAGCTCAGTTATTGTTTTTTTACTATTGGTAAGATGGACAGCCTTAGGTACTTTACCATAATTATTGGTTGAATTGTCCTATAAGTTGGAGTTTTTTGTGTTTTGGCAGGGATGTGTGTTAGTACCTCTTCTGCCTGTCCTTTGGGTTTGATGTGTTAGAAACTGTCAAAAACCAGAGTTTATTGTGGTGCTGTTTATGATGCAAGCTGAGAATTCAGCCTGCCCTGTTTTGTGACTGTGGCTTTCCAGGCTTTTAAGTGTTTTTAAGGGTAATTCTGTATTGTAAAGAAATAAAAATATCCATTACCTTGCAATGAACACTGGGATCTCTCCTCCCTGTTTGCACTGAATGTGAGTTACCACATGCATGGCTCTGGGAGATTGGGAATTACCAGCAAAATCCCAGTGGTGGCTGCTATGGAAGAATACAAGTACATGGGAACATTGTAACACATTTAAGAATTATTTCCTTTTAATCCATAGCAAATGTAACAAGTTTCATAAGTTTCATCACTTCCCTGAAGTGATGGTGTTTCTTTTTTTCTTTTTTTCCAGTGGCATGTGCTAACTCAGGTTGAGCAAAAACCTGGGCCTGGAGGAGAAAATTGCAAAGTCCTTTACAATATGATAGACTTTTTCTTTCTGTTTTTCAACATATAAATTCTAAATACTCTTGTCTGTTTAGGATTATCTTGATAACAAATAAGCTGTACTCTTCTTGGGCATCTTTTTTTTCAATGCTCTTTTCTTGTACCTCACTTGTTTTATGCAGCTCCTCTGTCACTTCTGTGAGAGAATGACCATGATTATTTTAGCAAAGTTTCTAAACTTGGTAAGGGTAGACTCCACTGTGCTCAAGGTAAGAGACACCATTTATTAGGAGTCCCTTATCTGGAACATCCTCTTCAGGACATTGCTGATGAAGTACAATCCTAATTCTTTGTCTTCAGTGTCATGAGCCACCAATGTTCTCCCCATGTTGCCACATGAGAAGCCTTCCCAAACATAGTGCTATGCCTCTTCCAACAAAGTGGATTTTTGGAGGACTTTCTCCACTTTCTATCAGCCTTCACAATATTTTCTCTCTCTTTCTATGCATGATTAGTAAGACAAAGGAAGATTCGAGCCTTATGGAGAGGGAGTTGGGTTGATTGTAAGTGAGAAGTGGCATTTGGATTTACAGTGTGTGTTTAGTGGTTCGGGACAACATCCTGGAAGTTTCCCATCTTGGAATGTTTGCTGGCATATGGGCTGAGTTTGCTTAAAAAAACAGTAATAAAATAAAACTTCCTTATGCAGGTCTTTTCAATTCAGGTAAACTTTGGTGACATCTATATTCTTGATCTTGTTTTGGTGACAACAATGTTAATATCAATGTCATTAATATCAAGAGTTACTGGATATTGATTATATTGGAATAAATTTTAAAGTTATCTTTGTGTTGAGAATAATTTCTATTTAAATTGCATAAAAGTCAGCCTTTATTGTAACTTGGAGTGAGAAAATATGTATTGAGAAAGCTTTGAACAGACTTTCTGGTGCAGGGCCACCTATGTCAGTTTGTGATTAGATGAAGTGCCATAGATTTATTAATGGGAGTGGTAAGAGGAGTATTGTTACAGCAATACTGAATTTAAACTTTTATCTCTTTGTTCTCTTTGGGCAAAAAATATTGTGGCAGATTTGAGAATGGGAATTTCACCCCCCAATTTAGTTTTATATAGATATAAAAGCATGCAGGTGTTTACAGGCAAGCAAATGGTTCTCCATATAAAACACTGGTTTATGAGAGATATATCAAGAACTGTGTAGTATGAACGGGTGCTTTGAGGCTTAAACTGCAACCAAGCAAAAATGTGCAGCCTTCCCCTTTTGTCTATAATAGGGTCGACATTGGGAACCATGATCCCTTTGATCTTTACATAAAACAGATGAAAATGCATAAATTGCTTCTAATCAGAGATGAATTAAAGGAAAATAGCCTCCCGGAGGACAAAGCACCCCAGGCACCCATCAACAGCCTTACCAAATGACAGACCTGGAGGAGACTTCAAAGCTGCAAACACAACTGCCAGTGAAATCCACCAAGAATCAAGATGCCATTTAAAAAAAAAATAATTTTCACAGTTTACAAGTGCCCAGAACTCTCTCTTTAAGAAGAAGTAGCAGAAACACACCACATGGACTTGCTTTTTAATCCACTAAATGTTCTTTTTCTTTTAGGAGACCTGATAAAGGCAAGACTTGCTTGTTTAATTTAGTCCAAAAATGTGCTCAGACATGACAAACATTGGCAATTTTTGTGTCAGGTAGGGTTTATTCCATTTGAGTGGCATATTGTTTAGAACCTGAAGTATATGTTTTAGTGAAAGCACATCAGATGTTTATTCTAATTGCTTCCTTTGTTGTCATCTTTATTTGTCCCTGTGAACACAAGCATGGTTTACATTCCTCAAATTGCAGAAGAAGGAGGAAAAGTAAATATCAGGTTTGGTTTTGGAGGGGAAGGAAGGAAGATTTGAGGCAATAATTTTATTATGAGCTTTTTCTCTCTGTGAACCAAAGAATAACTTTATCCCAAGTCAAATCAGAATTCAGATACTCTTCTAGCTCAGGTAACTAATTTAAATATTATTTAGATTTTAGTATCAGTAATGAATGTTAAATATAAAAATAGGCTTGAATAAGGAATTTTAACTGCTGGTTTATTTCAAGAGAGGCAACCTAAACATAATTTTTTACATATTTGTTAGCATTTTATTTATGAGAAGATATCAAAACTTAACGTTTTTAAAGATAGACACTAACCACAATTTTATGGAGCCCTAGAATTCCACTTTTGATAAAGACTGATGTAGTACCTACATTACAAATATTGTTTCAGGAAGGATTTTACCTGCTGCCAATTGTATACTTTGTTTATTTCTTGTGTACAGCATAATATCTGTATCTAAGCCCACATAAATTTGAGAGTCATTTAGTGGCAATAAAAGATTAAATGACATTTCCAAATATGTAACAATGAAATTGTTCAGTAGGCTGAATGATTTGCTGTAGGTGAGATCAGAAAGGTTGCCTGATTAATTCTGTGGGAACTTATTTTCAGTTGGTTCTGACCTTAATTGCTATAGCTGAAGTATGTTACATCTACAGCTCTTAATTTTTGGAAGAAGTAAAAAGATTTTGCCAGTCTGTTTAAGGATGAAGCTAGGAAAAATTGCCAAGGACTTTCTTTCTCTTAGTATTTTAAAAGGTTCTCCCCCTTCATGAAGACACTGATATCTATTCCTAGGAGAAGACATTTAAAATAGGTTTTGAAAAATTGGACTTTGTCTATGGCTTTCGAGACATTCACCACTTAGTTTTCCAAAGCCTGCATCTTCGGTGAATGCCCTTGTCTCACTTTTGGGCCACTGGCCCACCTGCACGTGAATGAGCAGAAATTGACTCCTGGCATAACAGACATAGCTGGACTTTCTTCACAAAGACTGATCCTGACTGATCCTATCAATAGCTGCACTGAAATGGCAGAAGACTGTAAGGCAGAGCAGGAAGTCTGCCTTGTTCTGTCAGGTGGGATGAGAGCTACAAAGAGAAGAAAGTGAAGTCTGAAAATGAAGAAAAGAAAAATGTCTGCAATAGAACTTGATGGCCTGTTGTAGTGCAGAGCAAGAGCCTCTCTGATTCTGGACCTTTTCCCAGCATGAAAAAGGAGGTCTTTGCCACAGCTTACAAAGAAAACTGTCCCCTTTCCCTTAGTTTTTGCTCTGTTTCTGCCTAACAGCAAAACCTCCTCTTATATTGAGTCATACTGCATTGACTGATCAGCATATAGGGCCTGAAAACAAAGTCAATCATTCTTTCCTTTAATGAGTACCTGGAAGATTTCTGCAGATAATATGCTTCAGCTCTGCTGTTTGTTTCTCCTATCTTAAACTTTTTATCATTTCGGATCCTTTGAATTAGACAGGGCTTTTTTTTTAGTTGGGACTCCCATCTGTGTCATAGCTTGGCAAAGAGAAATCTCAGTTCACCCTGAGTGACAGTGGGTGTCAGAACACAGCAATAGTGTTTGCCTTCTGTAGGATATCAAGTGCCACGGGTACAAATTGCTAGGCAACACAACAGTTTAACAGGCTTTTTTGTTTTTTAAGAAGGAACTTATTTTCTTAAATCTCCTTTCTGGATGCAAGGGAATTTTTACTATTTCTTTCATGTTTGCTATGTAAATCTACGTAGAAATGAAGGATCATGTGTGACCATCTGCATTAAGCAATCAGTGTGATGGATTCATCAAACTCTCAGCAGTATCTTCAGGCTCCCCTTAAGGTGGATTGTATGTGTGAATCAGCCAGTGAGTGCCACTCCTCCTAAACTGGGCTCACAGGGGCATGAGGTGCCTCAGGGATCTGATGCACAATCTGGGACAATTTATCTTGGGATGGTTGTTGTGGTTCTTGTGCTGCCTCTGCTTTGGGAACAATTCAGGTGTTTATGTAGCAGGTCCACAGGGTACAGTTGGCAAATGATGGAAAGCTGAAATTGGTGCAAGTGCACCATTGGCACTGAGCTGTACCTTGCATCAGAGCAGGACTGTGAAATTCCAATTTCACAAGCAGCTTAGCCATTCTGCAACAGGGTGAGAACCCCTTTGTTGCCAAGGAAAAGAGAATTAGGGGTACAACTGGTATGAGCTATTGCATTTGTCTGGTGATAATCTCCCCTGCTCAAGAGCTGGCACACTCTAGAACTAGAGCAATTGTATCCTTTAGCCTTTCCCTCAATCTTCCAGCATTCGCACTCTAAAGCAATTTAGACAAGGAATAAACAATTTAAGGCTTTAAGTACTGCAATTCTTGGCTGTACAGAGAAGTCTGGTTCACATTCTAGATGCACCCTCCAGAAACAAAGGTATTTTTAAAGAAATTGCTGTATAAGATTTCTCTACCTTCATGGAAATCAGAGTTTTTGCAATTGGGATTTTTCTTTTTATAAAGGACCCAAACAAAGAGTTCTCAAAAACTTTTAAACTTCTTCAGATCTAATAAGTTTGTTTGTATTAAACAGGAGCCATGGCTCTGATGTGCATGCAATTGCACTTTGCATGCAATCAATGGCAGTTCTCTCTGATTATGATATTTTGATCAAAAGTATCAGTATTCAGTTTTTCTGCTCTTCCATATTTACTTTAAGAATTGGGTAATGGTAATCTACTGTGAAAGGCCTTCATCCTAGCAGGGATGGGATGTGTAGTGACTGCCATGCTCCTGAGTTTCATTGTAGAAACCCAGTCTTTAACAGCTTTTAGTGTATCTGTTTGTCAAAACACCATTATTCTTCTTTTTCTTCATTATTTTCTTATTAATCATCATCAGCTTGGCTAGGAATTTGTCACCTTTATGGCCTTTCAGTTGACAGATATGGAGTTATCATGTGGCCTTGTGTTCATTTGTGCCTCTATTTGCCTTTTGATTTTCATCTGACACAGTATGCCTCATTTTTCAGGGCCATGACCAAGCAAAGCAGTGAATTAAAATTTTCAGATTCCCTACAATCCCATTTTACCCAGGAAGGCCAAAGATGTTTGTCGGAGTCTTCAGTTTGTTCACTCCTTTGCCTTTAGCAGCTGAACAGATGCTATAACCATTGATAACCATGACCACTGATAACCATTGTTCTGTCCCCAGCCTTTTCTTCAGAAAGAAAAAAATACTAGAAGAAGCTGCTGTTAACCTGCCTGTAAGTCAGTGCAAGATATTTGGGGCATGCTGAGGTGCTGCTGCTGATCTGGCCTCACAGGGGAAAGTTGTTTCCCCTCCTGACCGTATGGAGAACAGAGAATAGGCAGAACAGAAGAGCAAAGCCTGCAAGTGTGACTCAGTCTGTGAGGAACATGTCACTGTGAGATGCCTCTTGTTCCAGCCTATGCTGCTTATAAAAACAAGTTGAATCATCCCAGATTATAGTCTGGCATATTAATGTAAACTGTTACTGGTTGGGGTTACTTTTAATATGCCAGGCTTGTGTTTGTTCAGCAACTCTTATGCAGCATCTGTGGTATTGGAGTGCAGGAGGCTGAACAGTGGGGAAAAGGAATGAATACAGATGTCTCAGGATAAATCATTGGTAGAAGATAGACTTGCTAGGTCACACTGTCCACTCAAGTTCTACTGCTATGCTGGGGAGAAGCAGGACTGTTCCAGGCACATTCTGAGGTATCCTCTCCTTGTGGAGCTGCTGTGCCCAGCTGACTCCAGCTGAAAAAGCCTTGCCCATATCAGAGGTTCCCATTATATCGCTCCTGAGTATGCAGTTTTAAGAGGCATCTTTTTTGGCAGCCCTGGCAGCTGACACAGCTCTCATTCTGTCCTTGCATCACTAGCATAATTGCACTGGCAAACTGTTTGTAGGGTTGCTTGGTGTGCTGGTTCATGGAATTTAACTGGTTTTTAATTGAACATTTTCCTTTTCATGCCTTATAAGCAGTAGTGCCAGCATGGCTGAAGGAAGATCAGCAGCTTTGGCCTTTTTTAAAGAGCTCTGTTGTCAGGACCCTCACACTCCTGGAGCTCCTTTGAGGGCATAATGCTAAAAAATTTTGGCAAAAGGCGTGCAGAAGCCTGCACGAGAAGGTTCTAGAAAACTGGTGTTTCCATGATATTGGTGACTCAAGGGGGATGTGTGACCATTATATCAGCAGCCTCAAATACTATGCAGTGGAATTCCTCATAAATATCTGAGGAAACATGTAGGTATTTTTTGACAAAATTTGCCTTTATAAATTCTGCCTTTATTTATTATTGAGCAGATGTGACTTGAGTATAGCCAGTAATATAAAAGATACAGCTGGGGTTTTTTCATTGTTGTTGTTGGTGGCGGCTGGTTGTTTTTTAAAAATTAATTACATTAAGATGAAGAAGAAAAGAGCAGGTGGAAGAGTAGAATAAGAAGGACTGCACCTGAAGCAAGGGTTAGGTTTGTGAGGAGGAGCATATGAGATACAGGAGAACCATTAGCAGTTTAGATTGTGAAAAGCTGGTTATTCAGAATCCAGTGTACATTGGACTAGGTCTGGGAATAATAGAATGCTTTTATTGGAAATGAGGAGCCTAAAGAGCATGGTGCACAATGCTTTTAAGAGAGAGCTGAAAGGATTAGGTACTACCAAATCAGCACTGAGAACAGGGACACTGGAGAATCCTAAGTATAAATGGAACTTTTGTGAATGTTATTTACTAAAACTGATTTCTTTTACTGAGCACTTCTGAACAACATGGGTGTTTTTCCCAAGAAAAGTTCACAGATTTATTTGTTTTTTAAGATCCAGCCTAGGTATAGTAGTGAGTGAGTTTCAAAGATAAAGAGTAACACTGTAAAATGTAAACAACCAAACCATTTTCTGGGGCAAAGTTACCTCACTTTTCACTTCCAAAAATGAAGTCAGCCTGTTGAGGACTTACTTGTGTTTCAGCTCATGCAGATGAAGATTTTCAAAGTTCTTCGCAACTTTAAGTAGAGTTGTAATATGGTTTGCCACTTCTAAATGCCAAGGCTGCCACCCTGCCCATAACAATAAAAGGTTGGGCACTGGATGACATGTTTTACTAATACTATAATGTCTGCCTTTAATCTTTTAAGTAAACTTTTTTTTCAAGACTTATATTTTTGAATTATCCATTTCTTGGATAATGGTTTAAGGTACATGTATGTGTAGCTTGATTTCCATTTAACCAAGCGGGTAAATTCTGCTTTAGAGACAATTTAATTGACTTTGACCCCAAAGTAGGTCATCCATCAGGATCTAAACATTTCATTTATATGAAAAACAATCAGGGATTAAATTAAAAATATGCTTGCAGAGGCTTTATTATGGATAATTTTGGGTATGAAAGGCACAAATTTAAACTGGCAGAAAATGGGATGAGTCTCATTTGAAAGAAATAGTTGTATTGTATAATATATTTATATATTAAAATAATACATAAAATTTTTTATTACCATATTTGATATGTTTGTATTGAAAAAAGTTTATTTTTCATCCACTGTGAGGGAAAGGCATGAAGTTGAGGTCAGCACAAGGATTGGAAATTGGTATTTGAAACACAAGGTGGTGCCATTGTGTAAAGTTGTGCTTCTGTGGAGTTTCTGAAGGCAGTGAAGGTGAAAACGGTGTTTAAAAACTTCTGAGAAATATGTGCAGAGAAGTTAGCAGTTTTAAATGAAAGATTTATAGAGCAGGATAAAGGGGAGAGTGCCTGGAGTTCTGGTTTTGTGATACGCAGAAGGAAAAGGGATCTCTTAGGAAATAGCTGTGTGATAAATTGATGTTTTATTTTGACTTTAAGTCTGCTTGCAAGTATTTTCCTCTTTTGGTTTCAAAGGGGGAGAGAGAACTTAACTCACAGTGTGAATCTAGGAACCATCTCCTAGCAGCTTTATATTGTGAATATATCAAAACAAGCTTCCCTTGTGTTACTTCAAATACACCCTAAAATGCCTTAGGATTAAAGCAATCATCTGTAATACAATATCTGTGGCTCATCGTTGATTGGCTCAAAACATGAAATACAGCTTTTTTTCTTGGAACAGTCAGTGTGTTTCCTTCATTGTCTGCTTTACCAAAATTCTGCATTCCTTGTCTAATCCTGAGATATTAAAATAATTAAGTGGGATAGTCACAGTTTCACTAATGAAGCATAATTGAGCTTTGGAATACTTTGATATTAAAATTAAAAAGAAAACATAAAAATGGATTTGTTGAGCATGTGCACATTATTCCTGTATATTGCTCCCTGGTTGGGCAGTAACTGGGGAGCTGGCTTGCCTAAGGACATTTGGGTTGTCCTGCTAACAGTTTTTTTAGCCTGCAAATCTTTATCACAAAGTGTATGCAACTCTGCTTATTGCATCTGTGAGAAGAGTCAGCTCTAACCAAAGTAATCATTATAACTTTAAGGTGTGAAAATTTTATTGCATCAATGTTTATTCTTTTAGGTAAAGTGGTCTAAAGAAAATCAAAGTTTTGCAATAGCCATTCAGATTTGGTTGCTGTATGTAAATGATACATTTTTAATTAACTTGTTGGAAGAAATGTGTTTGACTTTATTCAGCAAATGCTACAGAATGATTGTTCCTATTGAGTCAGATAAAATATTGTTTAATGTGCTTTGTTACTTAAATATATCAGGTCCTAATAATAATTTATGTGACCTAGAAAACACCAAAGAGTTGGCATCAATTTTCAAATTACTTCTTTCTTTCAGACCAAGAATCCTGTACTGTAATAATATCTTACACATAGGGTTGCTTATTATAGATGTTGCATGCACTTTAACTGCTGTGCAAAGCACCTCTCCCATGTAATTACACAAACATATTCTTAATTAATATGACTTGTGTTAGCGTGATCGAGCAATGGAATATTTTTTAGGTGTGTGTTTTGCAATCCTGAATGAAGGCTGACAAATGTGGAATGTAGTTACTAAATATCACACATCTCATGAACAAATCCTTGGAAAGGACAAAGGCCAGGACAGCTGTGAGACTTCACAGCAATGAACTACCTTTAAAAGTCCTCAAACAAGTATTGATGCAGGAATTGCAGTATCCCAGGCTCTTCCTGATCCTTATGGATCTATATAGAAAGGTGTTGTCAGATATGAAGAGCACTTGGGGGAACCGGAATAGTTTGTTTACTCCATGTGGAGCAACTTGACTCTGTCAAAGTGAAATGCCTCTCTATAACTTCAGCGTGCTGGAGTGATGTGTTTTGTGTTCCCTTCTTTTGTAATTTAACCACGGGGTATCCTGGAGGTAGGGCCTATCGTGCAATGTTGTGTTACTCAGTTCCATGATGTGGAGCAGTTGCTTTTTTTCACATGTTTGTGCAATTCTTCATATGTCAATGCCTGCAGTATGTGCAGAAATTTTTATATTGGGAATAAAGCTGGAAAATTTACAGTTCGTCTCCCCCGTCCATTAATTTTGCCATTCCATTTTGATCTGCTGTAAGGCAGCACAGAGCATATGTCATAGATCATGATAATCATTAATGGGAATTAGATTGCACATGTTTAGTCTTGTAGACAGATGCTTTTGGGCCTGTGATTTCATAAAACTTTTGAAGTTATGGCCATACAGCTACTGAAGAAGTAGGAGCAGGTAGATGAAGAGAGTCGTTCCTTCCCCAGGATATTTATCAGAAGCTGCTTTGTTTGGTGGAGCGGTGCTTTAGGGATAGATTAGCTGGTTGCTGATGTGCATGAGGAAGCAGTGTAATGATGCACTGGGATGACCAGTGGTGGAAGCAAAAATTCAGTGTAACATTGGCCACTGACCATCTCTGAACTCAATCCCATGAGTTGGGTAGACAGGGGAGCTCCTGGCAGTGCCAAAAGGCATTCTGCCATTCCCATCTGAAGGCTCCCTCAGCTGCAAACCAGTTGAATATTGGGAAACAGCTGTTGGGATTGTTGTGGAAATTTCTGATGCTTTTAGGGACGAGGCTGCTGTGAAATGAAACAGCAGTGGGGATGTATAAATAGAGTGCTCAACACATTTAAGTGTTGGGTAAGCAAAAATGCCTATCCTCTCTCCCCTTCTCCCATTACCCTATGCAAACAAAAAATCTTGATGGGAAAAATGTTTTATGGGATGCCACAAGCAGACAGCATCAAGTATGGATAAATATACTTAAGGCCTTCAGCTGATACTGCCCATGGGAGTAGGTCAGAGGAGAACAGATGTCAGCAATTTAGTCACTATGGATAAACCTGTGCAATGTGTCTTGACACTGCAGTGTGTCTTGAGGCGGCTTCCAAGAGATGGTAAAGACTTGTGTTCCAAAAACCACTGAACAAAAAAATTGAGATAACACTCCTGCTGTTTGCCATCCCTCTCTGGGGATGCAGCAGTGGAAAGGGAGCACTGACTCTGCACCACCGGGTAGGAAACGCTGGACGTAGGCGTGCCAAAAGTCTTCGCCCTTTGTTTTCTCATGAGCTGGAGGTATGAAAAGGATGTGGCTCCTGTAATGTCTGTGTTTCTCATAGTACTGAAAAGACACATTCCTGGTTGTCTTTAAAGAGAGGCTTCAGCAGGTCTACATAGTCTTGGAGGGTGCACAGGAATGGATGCAAGACCTGCTCAGATGTGAAGCAGTGCAGTGAGTGACAGGCTGCCTGAAGGGTAGGGAGGAATGTGTCTGTAAAACCAGAAAACCAACAAACATGCTCTATAGAATTATTCCTTTTCATTTACAGTGACATAAAACATCAAAAATTTAGCTCAATTAAAGTATGAGGACATCACTTCAGGGAGGTCAGCTTAAGTGCCCTATCTGTTTGAATGTCTTTTTTTAGACAAACCCTGTGTTCTGGTGATTGCCCTTCCTCATAGATGTATGGCTTCACTAGAGCCATACTCATTTGGCTGAGTTTTCCCATGACTGCTCAATAACAGTACAGAGGGAAACCCACAGAGAATTAATCCAGTCATGGTTGTGCTAATTTCCAAAGAAGCAACTGAAAATAAGGGGAGTTTGTAATAAATGCAATATAAAACCTGTTTACATGACTGATTCTGCTCCCCACCCCCACCAGTCTGACCTTACCTCATGCCAGATTTCCCAGTTCTAGCTGAAAGCATTTTTGTGAAGAATGCTACCAGGAAAATTCCCTTTTTTATCTTGGCTATGAAAGGCTTGTATGAAAGACCTTTCAATGGAAAGGGGGAATCTGTCTAAATGTGTTGCTATTGAAAGAGGATTGGTTTATGGTCGCATAGTTTGATATTCTTAGGAGGACTATACATTTAATCTTTGATCTAGAAATGATTTCAAGAGTCTGCTCATAAGCTAAAAGAATTTCTATCTAAATATGGCATCTTTGGCTCCAGGTATAACCAGAAGAATTGTACTTTTTTCTGAGTGAGTTTTCTCAAATATGGTTTCACTGGATAATTTCAGGGGGCTTCCTCTATCTTCATTTAGCTGGTATATTATTTTCAGATGAAACAATTTATACAGGCTCCATGTAAATGTTTTTTTTGGTTCTGTATTCAGGGAGGAAAGTAGATTCTCTTCTTTGAGATTATAGTGGTAACACCAACACACTGTTTCCAGGACAGATGCATAAAATTGGGTATTATACCTGATCTATTCCAGTCTGATCTCCAAGAAGAGTAATTTTAAGGAAGGCAAGGTAAATCTTTATGTCTGAAAATAGCGTTATTGAAGATTTATTCCAAATTTTATCAAGTGAATATGATTTGAAGCACCTGTTTTGGCACTTCTTTTTTAAACTGTAGTGGAACTTAAAATGATGACCTAAACTGGGAAATTAAGCTTTTAAATTAATACTTTAAAAATAGTAAGGGTATATTTATGCAAATGGGGGGGGGGTGGGGAATGATGGCATTGTGTCCCTCATCCCTGCTTTTCAAAAACAGGAGGAAGCTGCTGATTTTGGTCTTAGAAGCCCTTCCCACATCCATATTTTCATAGTCAAGGTAACAAACATTGTTCCCCATCTTTACACAATGCCTCAGTCACTGCTTGCAGACACTTCTGTTGACCCAGTTGTATTTTGGCTTTTTGGTAGGTGTATAGGATAATTTCCAATTCTTTCAGACTACTGACTTTCCTTAATACTTATATCTTCAGAAATATAAATACATGCTGTTCTCAATGACAGTGAATACTGTTCAACCACTGTTTGTTTAATGATGAGAAAAATCTAACTCAATCTATATGTTATTTCTGTAAAATATGCAATTGGCTAAACCCAGCCTTTATACAGTAAACATGCACTTTGGATAATCTGTTCAATGAGAATAATGCAGACATTACACCCATCCTGATATGTAGAAGATGATCCATGGGGGGAAAAGATACATGTGCATAAGTCAATTATTTGAGAATAGAGTCCTTAATTTCTTCAGGCTCTATAAAAAGAATTTTGGCATCTGTACATATTTATTTTAGAGATATAGGGGTAAATCTTCAGCACAGAGCATGGGGAGTTAACCATGGAACATTCATTAATGTTAATGGGATTTCTATGGCTAATTCCCCACACTGAAAATTTAGCCCAAAGAGATTTGAAAAGTGATGTTGAGAAGCAAGTTGGTCGGTTAGTCTCATTACTCTCATGTTATTAACTGCTCTATCTGCCACTGGCTTTGTATGAGCACTGAGATATTATACTTCACAGTTAATAATAAAAGGCTGTATGCTAAATACACATGCTGGTGTGGAGGTAAAATAATGCAGTTATATAAGCAAATTTTGGATATTTTCATTGAAAAAATCCTTCAAAACCATAGACTAGAAGGGGAAAATATCTATGAAAGCATGTTTTTAGATAGCAGAAATGGTTTACATTTCTAGTACAGCTTCAGCACCAAAAGGATTTTTTATTTTCTTACATAGTATTTTTCTATTGGGATGCACCTTCAGAGCTGACCAACTTGTGCAGGGCATTGAACCCACTGACTTCCACATTCCTTCCAGCATAAATTAAGATTTAGGCTTAGTACAACATTTTTCTTAAAGCCAAGTAACTTTTTCTTTCGTAAAAATTAATTGAGATAAGAGAGAAAATTCAGTTTCTGTTTGTCTTTATATTTTGAAGAACGGTTGGAACCTAGGAAAACATAAAAAGCTATTTTATATACTAAATGGAGAATATTGTTTTCAAAGGAAATACAAACTCCAATGAAAGAAATTGGTCAGATTCATGATGCTCTTTTTCTGTGTTAAGGATATGCAACAGAGACTGTATATGAAATGTGAATATGTGTATGTGCATACATATATTCACATTTCCCTTGCTTTTGGTTTGGTTTTTTTGGGGGTGGGTTGGTTTTTTTTTGTATCTGGGCAGTTTCACTTGCTTTTTAGGGGAGCTGTTAAATTGCTCTTCCTGTCGTGATTCAGAGCAGTCAGGAGCCAGCCATTAGAGGGTGCTTCTGCACCAAGGAGCTCTCTTTCCTTGAAACCCAATTTAGTTAACTTTAAGTATTTGTAGATTTAACAAGGAATCATTTTATGTTTCCTAGAATTATCCATTTTCTTCTTTAATTTGCATTCCTTCCTGAACTGCTATTCTTGGAATTCAGAGGATAAAGATGCAGATAACTAAAGGTGATTGAGAGAAGGTGGAATGATTCAAAACAGCAAAATTATTACATTTCATAATTGTTACTGTAAAAACAAAAGAAAATATACATGGACCCCATGCAAGTGAAAAATGGGCTGGTCTCTTACCTAATTAATGTCAGAGATGAGCATCTGTACATTATAGCACTTGCCACATTATTACTGCCTTGTTTAGAAATAGATTCATTCCTTATAACTTCACTGCATATATTTGCAGCAAGAATAGTAAAATAGATGCAGTTTGCAAATTTATGCCTTTGCCAGTAAAGATTTAAAAATAAAACTCTCTTTGCAAAACAGCTGGGGTTTTTCTCTCTCTAGAATCATCATGATTCCCCATTCAATAGCAAACTTAAAAATGCTGTGTCTCTGCTGTAAGAATGTGCAGGCAGCAGAGTAGGGAGCAGGATTTACAGCCGTTTGTCCTAGGAATACAAATTTAAAGCCTGCACTTCTGACCCAGGACGTTGGTGCAAGGTGAGTGAAGGAGAATGGAAATAAAAAGATTTCTAAGAGAAAATTCTGCTGTTATGGAATCAGTTCCTAAGACTAATTGAATAAAAGCCATTAAAATTCAAAAGTGGAACATAGCACAAAGCAGTACATCTCAGTTCTATGCCCAGGAATGGTCACGAGCACTCAGCAAAGAGATCTGCCACCTGCAAGTCTTTGTTAAAGCCAGCCCGTGGAGATGGTGATTCTGAAAATATTCCTCCAGGAGAAGTTGATACATCTTTGCACTAATTTTCAGATTCAAGGTAAGGATTTCTGATATCCAACAGCTTTTGAAAGCTGCCCAAACTTCCAAAGACCATCAAGACTAAAATGTTTGTTGACAGCTGGAGCAACTGGCACAGAGCTTGGGAAGGAAAAGGATCAAAGCCTTCTTCAGGAGCTTCTTTAGGAGCCATATAGCCTCCTAAGCCTTAGAAAGGGTAGCCAAATGTCCCTTCAGGCATGTGTCCACATCTTTATTGCACCAGTATATGGCAATATGTAGCATATTTACATGAAGGGCTGCTGGTGCTGCTGTCTCCAGTTTTACATGTACAGCACAATATATTTTCTGAGATTGTGAGAACCTTTCTTCTCAAAAGGCAGTGTTTACATTACAAGAGCACATGGAATTAAAATGGGTGAATCTTCCTGACGTCATCTTCACTAACCACTTGGGAATTTAGTATTTGCATACATATTTAAGTAATGTGAATTTCAGCATCAATGGGTGTGCTTTGTGAAGCTGACATGCATTGTTGTATAACTAATTTAATTCTAATTCTTCCAAGAGATTGTTTGATATTCATTTATATTTATTTTATCTGTTAAAAGGTGTACATTTTGCTTTAGTGCCTGCACTGTCTAATTCTGACTCAAGCAATTTTTTTTTCAATTTGAGAATGAAACCTAGGCAAAAGTAAAACATCTTTCTTTAGTATGGACTGAATTATTGGATATTGTGAATTACTGGATATTGGATATCCAGTAATTCTATTCTTTCTATATAAAATTTGGACCTTCTGAATAAACACATAGGTAACTGGAAGCATGTGAGTGCTTTGGAGGTATTGGGCATTGAAGGTTATGTCATGTCATTTTAAAGGTAGTTGTTCATAGATTTTCAAAAACATTTTTAGATGAGACCTATGAAAACAACAGAAGAAGATACTAAGAAATCTGTAATGCAACAGTTTATAGTTTGCCCAGCATATTTCAGCCCCAATCTGATGTGTTTGGCACTAGCCTTGTGCAAATCAGAACAGAATATTGGAACAAAATATTGGTATGCACATTCCTCCCACTAGGAGCTTGGACCAATCGACCCAGTAGGAGTTTTTCTTCTGAGCTGAATGAGAATAGGATCCAATTTTAAGTTAGAAACTCTTTAAAAATGAGCTACATGGATTTTTCTGCTGGCAGCATATTTGAGTAGCTGTATTTTAAAATTAGAACCAAGTAACAATGACTGATTAATTGAAAACATAGTCTACCTAATCTTATACTTTTTAAAGGTAATTACACCTTCTGGTATTATGCTTTATAATTTTAACAGTATTGATTCCTTCAGTAAATATTTCTTATATTAATAACAGCTGCTTCATATGACTTTTTTCCCAGTAAGTACCATAAATCCATTAGTTAATGATGGGAGTAGAGCAAATAAGCATTGTCATGAATAGAAAGAATAGATGAGCAAATATACTGGATATTCTAACTTGTGACTAAAGATAGTAAGGAGGCACATATTTTATTTCTGTATATCTTGTACACTAAAAAAACACCCTCAATATACAGCTGAACTAGTAAGACAATAAGCCTTAAGTCAGAGAACTTATCACCAGTATTATCTGAAAAAATAGGGGGAAACCAATTCACATTTCTCTCCATAATTTGACTACGTTGGGAAGATGCTGCAACCTAGCTGGTTGTTTCTGAAGTATTAAGAGTTGCCCAAAAATCCATTTTTCATTTCAATTTTCATTTAATACATAATACCTATGACTTCCATCACTACATTATTTTACAGAAGCTAAGATGAACTACTGGTTCACCCCATCCTTGCATTCATGAAACTGGGGCTGGTGGTTGAAATTGCCTCTCCATCAGTACCAATTTTTAGTATATGAAATGAAGCTACTGTAATGTCCTTCTTTTTCAGGCAGATGAAGTTGATTATAAAGTGGCACCTAGCAGTATTTATCCAATGGTGATAGTATTATTAGCAAGAGGAAAATTTTCCTTAAAAGTTTTGGGTCCATTATTTAGGTGATCTCCTTGCAGATCCTAAAACTGGGTTTCTCTTGACTACAGATACTCAAATGTACGGGAATGGTGCTGGAAGTTGGTAAATCATTTACTGCTATGTTGTAGGACAGCTTTGAGACCAGAACTGTTTTAAATACTGGGCAAAGGCAACTGCAGGGATCTGACTGATAGCTGGTCTTACTCTGCTCCCATGAAAGGTAGAATGAAGCTGATCTGAGTTTTGACCATTTTGGACCTATCTTGTTTGCATTTTTAATGAGATAGTTTTCTGAAACTAGCCATACTTACAGACAGATTACTTTACTGTCATGGTTTTCTCAAGGGTGGGAGAAGAGTTTGTAATTCAGTATTAAAATCTGTGTATATTTTAGTTTATATACAACTCCACTGTTCAACAGTTTCATTGTAATTATGAAAATGCTTAAACAAATTCATTTTGTTCTTCAAAGTTATTTTTCCTTTTGCATATCTGCATAATTAGAATACAACATAAACTATACTGTAACATTACAATCAGGAATTAATTATTGTAACATGAAATTTTCATTTTTTTTCTAACTGCAAAGGTGAGTATGGCTTAAAATTGAAAAAGTACTAGTTCTTTTCATAGAAACTTGTTTGAAGATCATAAAGGAGTACAAAAGAAGAAAAGCTTTTTGTTTGTGTTTGCAATCAAATCTTTCTTAAAAGGAAGTCTGACACACAAGCATTGTAGTTTTTTTAATATTACATTGAAGAAACCAAGATACAAGTCTCACTGGATTAACTAGAATTCAAGTATAGCTGAAAAAAACCCCGTTTAAAAATAAATGCTCACAAACAAGAATCTCAATGAGTCTTGCAAAAGGCTATTCAAAGGTGATTTTCAAATATTAGTAAATCTTAATTTATTGCTTGCCTAATTTATTTCCTGCTTCTGAACAAAATAGGTCAACATAAAATAGCTACTGGAAATTTTTTAAATGTAAAAACATTCTAAAAAGGAATGCAAAAAACAACATTTAAAGATGTTATAGATCTAAAAATAATCTGTTTGTTCTAGTAAATTTATTCAACTCATACAATATACTCAGAAATACATTTCTATTATTTTAAAGGCAGCTTGCAAATTTGCAAGATTTGTAAATTAAATCAATGTGTTTACCAATGTTCTTTAGAAAATTCCTTAAATACATACTCAGTGAACATGCAGAGTATGAAATGTTAAAGGCCAGAGCTGTACAGCTCAGCAAGAAATTAGTTGGTACAGCTCATAAATTAAAAACTCAATAGTTGTTCATGCTATATTTTCAAGTGCTGCTCTTTACCTGACATCTCTACAGATTGGGTTAGTTGTGTGATAGCTACATCTGAAACACTGCATAAAAATAGAGAAGAATCTTATTTGTTCAGGTTATATATATATATAAAATATATTTTATATATTTATATATTTTATATATTTACAATATGTTTAACTATAAATATAGTTAAAATTCAGACTGAACTGTGGTTTAACCCATTGCTTTGGACTTAACTGTTGCTCTGATCACTGGTTTTTTTCATAGCAGTCCATGCTGCCAGGCTAGGATGCCAATGCATAGAGGCACAAATGGAAAGAAACAATTTAGATCTGCTGTCTGCAGCACTGCTGTAAACCTATACATTTACATCGTTCATTTTCAATGAGTACTAGTGTTCTAAACTTAAAGAGCTGCCCATATAAACTTCCTTGCAAACAGGAATTGCAACAATGGTAGGGCAGTGGAGCAAGGACTTTTCCTGGGCTTGGATTTTTTCAGGCCCTTCCACCTTCTTTCTGCTTAGTTTAAAAAAAGAGAGATTTTGTTTTCTTCTCCTTTGGCTGGTGATAAGAAAACACTGCTACAGAATTTTATGACCTACTGACCTTTAGTATTGAAAAATTGGGTTATTTACAACAACAATCACTATCTAAAAGAATGTCGTAAAACAGCTTGACATTTAGTACTTCTGTAATTGCCTTATGTCGTGTCAGCACTGGATATCTGTAGTTTGGATCACTTATCTACTATCTGGTTTATATAAAGGCCTTCAGGGTCTTTATCAAAATGTGTATATGAACTTTTCACTCTGTGAAGTAAAAACCCTGGTCAATTATATCTATTTTCTGTGACCTTCTTAACTTTTCACACCCACTCTGTCTGAGGGTTGTTATAGATTGTAATACTTGCCTGCAGTATCAATTGGAGAACAGCTCTTAGCTTCATTAAGGTTGTCAGAGGTGTGGCTGATACATAAACTTAAGTGTCTTCTTGACAAATGGCATTACCTCCCTCAAATTAATTCTGCTTCACCATTGTTAATCTTATTATCTGTTCAGTTAATCAATAGCTGTCTTTCGAAAGAGCAGACCAATAATGTGTATTGGAAGTATGTTTCTGAAGGCAGGAGCCACGGCAGTGTGGCAGAATTCAGTTTCTGATTCTGTCATCTTCTACTTGAGTGATAACTCAGCAAAAACCAGGCCTTGGTTTTGACACATGAACAATCAATGTGGTGGCAACAAGTTACCCCATATAGATTTTCTGTAGTATTTTTGCACGTCCTTGAACTTCATCACCCTCTATCTAGGAGACAGAGTTTTTAGTTCAGAGCGCAGAGGACGAACTGGACGAGCTGTCTAAGCCAACAATTCCCATTCTGAATAATGGCCCATGTGCCTTTTTGCCCAGTTAATTGTGCAAGAAATAATTGATATCAGCTGGAGATAAAATGTTTGTTCTGTTTTACAGAACATTTTTAGAGCATTTGCAAATTATAAGTGTTCTTACTTTGTGTTCTTAAGGAGCTATATGTATATTTTATAGTTAAATATGCAAATACATTAAAGTATGAAAACTCAGTAAATAGAACTGTCATTGCAAAAAAGAGGATTATTTTCAGATTCACAAAACAATAAAACGAACCTCACAAAAATAACTTAATGGAACATGATATAACTTTACAGCATATGGGAATAAATTTGCAATGTATCATTTTCATGCCAGAATTCTTGAGTTATCAGATAATGTATTTCCTTTCCATGATTATTCTGCAAGCCATATTTGGGCCTTTCTTACAATAGAAGTTTCAGTGTGTATTTTGATACTGAGTGCTCCTGTGTGTTGTTCACCCATCTACAAAATAGTTTTCCTATTTAGATTGGGGAAGTTAGAATAATTAAAAGAATTTGCTTAATTCATGTGTTTGGCAAAAATATTCTCAATCATTAGAGTCTGAAGAGAAAAAGAGTAGCAACAGTAAATATTTGCCTAGAGAGTCAAATGTATGGTAATTGATCAACTTTTTATTGGGTTTGCTGAAAATATTCTTAAACCAATATTTTAGCATGAATTATTATGCACTGAATAGATTTATAGAAGCATGCCTGTATTTCTACTTCTTGAAATCTGAGGTTGGTCTCAGTGACAGGGGATCTAATTTTCATTTATACTACAAAACCTACAGTTCTTTTCTCAATGGAAAAGGGATTTAAAGGAGGAGTAAATGAACATGAGAATGAAGCCCACTAAGAATGCCAGGTCCTCGGACAGGCAGTTTCCGTGCCAGGAGCACTAATTGTGAAAGGGACTGGCCTGGGCTCAGAGGGAGATAACTGCAGGTGATGAGTTGGAGCTCAACAAGCATCAAGAGAAAGGGAGGAAAAGGAAGAGGAGCCCAAGGCTGCTTGTACAGGGGAAGGTGCAGTGGGAGCAGAGGTATCAGGGAGCCAACACAGTGTAAGAGTAGGGACTACCAAAGGCAGCTTGCAGTTGCCATTACTGAATGGATTAATTCCTGTTTGATTCAATTTTGTGTTTGTTGATCAGGTCAGGCTTTTGCTTTGTGTAGCCAAGGTGGTTTTGATCTGATCAGGAATTATAGACCAGCATTCACTATTGTGTTTAACCACAGTCTCACTGGAAATTAAACTCCAACCCAGGTGCAGTTTTTAAGGCACTGCAGAGTTCCAGTGATGGTACACACATCTCAGGCTTTGCTACTGCAATGTGCGAGATGGAGACTGGAACCAATACTTTCCAGAAAATAAACCCGAGCTTCTGCAATTAAATGAACAAAACATTTAAGAATGCAGTCCAAATATCTTATTTCCTGCATAGGTGACAGAATTACTGCCCCTGAAATCCAAAGAAGGGAGGGTAGAGCAGAATGCCATCTTTGCACCCATTGAACTTCTAACCTAACTAAAATTGTGTCACTCTGTGCTATTTTCACACTGCTTCATGTCCAAACATTTGTGAAATTTAAAAGTGGTGTGACTAAAAATTCAAAGCTGATCTTACCAATGGGCCCATTGAGCCAAGGCCATACAACTGATTGGACTCCTGTAGTTAGTACATTTCCACACAGGGGCTTGGGTTCACATGTGCCCATCTCGTGCTCTGCTCTAAGCACTGGGGCCAGGGTCAGAGACGAGAACTTTGCTGGATCATCCAGCTGGGCACACAGCAACATTCCCCAGCTGGCACAGATGTAAAAAGAAAAGAAAAGCAATCAGGGCCTGAACTATTCCTGTGTATTCCTCAGTTCTGGAGTCTTTCCTTGTGCCCACCTGCAGATTGGGTCAATATTTTCAGGAATTACATATTTTTAACAATTTCTTTTGTGAGGAAACAAATGAGATTACTTCTAGCTCATTTAGAACAATGGATTAAAAACTTTAAAAGGTTAGACAGACACACAGACATAAGCATCCTTCTTAAGCATCTTTCTTAAAAAAACAAATTAAAACTATCAATATATGTATATAAATTACACATTTTCTTGTAATTGCTTTGCTGCTGACACTTGGTATAAAAACTTATAGCTGTGAAGGAAGAAACTGGATTCTTTCAGTTTAATGCCAGACTACAAAATGAAGTTTTAGGAATTCTCATTATTTTACTAACTTTATTTTCAGTTTTATTATATATCAAACAGGCTGTGGCTTCATACAGCTATAAAAGGATGAAGCCTGTCTTGTAAGACTGGGAGAATATTTTGCATTTTTTATCTGTGAGAACATGATAGGAAAAAATTTAACTGGTCTATTTTTAAATGAATAATTACACTAAATTTTAAGCTGATGTAGCTAAAAATGTAAAAGACAGTATGTCTAAAATTTTATTTTATGTGTTTTACACAAAGAAATTGTTGTATCAACATAAAGCATACAGCAAGTAGCTACTGTTCTAATACAGGTAGTTCAATCTAAACTTTAGTTTACAGAGTCAAATACTAGATTTTTGAATCATACTTGTGCTGCAGGGAGTTTCTCTCCTTGGTGAAGGACAGATTGGTCATGAAGAGGAAGAAAAAACAGGCAGTGATTTTACTCCAAATATTATTTCACAGAAATAGAGAAGTTTTGTAGGATGACTTGATGACTTACCTTGTTTGTTGAACAATAGGTGTCTAGGTTAAAAATTAGCCCTTGTGAGTGATCTGTAGCAGTGCCAGAGATTGGATGTTAACATTTGAGAGGTGGAGGAAGGGAGACAGAAATAAGACTGAGGGTAATCTGCTCTGGCATCTACAGCTAGTGGAGCTATTGTGTAATCAATCCAAAATCAAATGAAAAAATACATATTTTTGTGAATTAGAGTTCATTGCAGCTATTACATTTTCCACTTCTCTGAAAAAAATTAGACTCATGGAAGATGAAAGCTATCCATATCCTGCACCTGGGATGGGGCAGCCCTGGATGTACAGACTGGGGAATGAGAGGCTGGAGAGCAGTGCCATGGAAAGGACCTGGGGATCCCAGTCAATGGCAAGTTGAACATGAGCCAGCAGTGCCCCAGCAGCCAGGAGGGTCACCCATGTCCTGGGGGGCATCAGGCACAGCATGGCCAGCTGGGCAAGGGAGGGGATTGTCCCGCTCTGCTCTGAGCTGGGGCAGCCTCACCTCGAGTGCTGGGGGCAGTTTTGGGCACCAGAAACATCAAAAAGCATTAACCTGTTAGGGAGTGTCCAAAGGAGGCCACAAGGAGGGTGAAGGGTCTGGAGGGGAAGGTGAATTAGGAGTGGCTGAGGTCATTTGGTCTGTTCAGCCTGGAGAAGACTGAGGGGAAACTTCAGTGGGGTCTTCAACATCCTCATGAGGGGAAGAGGAGGGGCAGGCACTGATCTCTTTGTGGTGACAGGACAGGGAATGGCCTGACTCTGTGTCAGGGTGGTTTTCACTGGATATTAGGGAAAGGTTTTTCACACAGAGGGTGATTGGTCACTGGAACAGGCTCACCAGAGTTCATGCAGGGCCAGGAGTTGAGCTTTGATCATCCTTGTGGATCCCTCCCAGCTCAGGATATTCTATGATTGTGTATTTCCATGGAATAGGAGAACACAAAAGGGTGGCCCATGACAATTTTTATAAAATAATTCCTGATATTGTATTATTTGCCAAGAAAAACTGATGACATGTAAGTAGTGAAACTGGATTCTACAGTGTTTTCTTTTATTTGAATATTTTGTCCTGTAACCTCTGCCCAACCCCACATCTGAAGCACCTCATCTAGTACATGTATGGATGCCATTGCAGCAGTTTTGTGACTTTGCTGTGGCATAGAGGCACCAGCTCCTGACTGGCTTTGTATTTTACCTTGCTTCCACTCCTAGGAGTGTGTCCCAAATAACGTCAGTATTTTGGACAGGATCCCCCTTGTTTACTGCTCTTTCACTAGGAATGCTGGTTTTCTGGGAGCTCATTCCTGGGCCCACCTTCAATGGAATAGGCATTACAGGCTGCCCTGTATCACGGTAGCTGCAGGGTTTACTCTTCTAGGGACACTTTGGATAGTGCTGTCACACTGAGCCATGCTACTGACACCTGAACTTCAAGGTTCAGATGGTCTGTTGTTGTCAGCATCCCCTGTTCTCTAGCTCTAGGTTGCTCCTAGTATGTTTTCAGAGGTGTTTTTGGGATGCTCTCACCTTGGGAGCTGAGCCCTGCCTTTAACAAGCAAGCCACTCTCCCAGGTGATCTGGAAAGAGAAGAAATGTAACACCAGTGCCATGGATCACTCAGGCAGTGCATAGTTACTAATTATTTGTCATGACAGAGCTTATATTGGAGGCATTGGAGAGGACTCTTGGTATCAATTTCAGCATTTGTTGATGTTATAAAGTGGCAGGGCAGTTATTTTCTGTATGAATAGTTACCAAACCGAAGATTTTTTTAAGACAAAACAATCCTCATGCAGATACTGGCACAGGCTGACCATTGCAAAACATCTCCATTTGTCAGTAAGCTTTTGCAACCACTAAAATATCCCTGTATTGTGAAAGCAGACAGTAAATGTTGTATGAGCCAGAAAAAGAACCAGCTGTTAAACTGAATTCCAGTTTCACCTTAACAGGAGAGTTATTTCAACCCATTTTTTCTGAATTCTAATCAAATTTAAAGAGGGAGGGATAGAGTGCTTAAAGCTCCATGGGAGGAATTTTTCTATTTTTTCCCACCTACCTTCTTTGCAATAGCAGGGCCCAGCTTGTGGAGTAAAAGGAATATTGTAAATTCTGAGAGGCACTTTTCAAATACAAAGAGATCACTTTTTCGTCATCATCCTCATCCCCATTGTGCTGGAATATAATGATGTGGGAAATGGTGAGATATAGTTGCATAACTCTGAAAGTTGGCATGTATTCCTTCAAAAGGAAGAAGAAAGAATAATTCCTCTGAAAAAAGTACTCAGACTTGACAATGCCATATTTTGTTACAGAAGCAAATTTTTTCTCTTTTTTTTATTTTTACTGTAGAATGTAATTAATCAGAAGGTATTTCAGATTGGAGTTTGTTAGACTGGAGCAGTATTTTGGGCAGTTGTCCATTTTTACTGGAACAGTAACAAACATTCCAATAATGGTTAGTGAGCGCTCAGAGTCCAAGGAAAGGGAGAAGAAAATATATAAACTCTCAAGATTCTGGTAATTGACAAATATCCCTTTTTAGTTACAAAGAGAATTTTGCTTCCTCTTCATTATTCAGTGTGGAACTGAAAGGGTGTTCTTTAGAAGTCTTTTTAACATTTTTAACATTTTCTTAAAAATTTTCTCAAAAATTTTTTTTTTTTCACATTTTTGAGGAAAAAATTTCTTAAAAGTATGCATCTTGGACACTGAATATTTAGTGCCCAGTTGAAAACTTGCTTCTGCTTTTTGGCAATTCCCTATGTGTGTCTGACAACAACAAAAAACAAAGATTTGAAATTCTTTTCTGACCTGTTAGGTGGGAAGGCACTCAGCCTTCCTGGTGGCTTTATATTCAATAGGAGGACACAATTAGAAGTGTCCATGGAGCCTACATATAAGAGCTTTGGAAAAATTTAAGCATTTTATGTTAGGTTATCTGTCATGCCAAAGTCTTCTAATTTTACCTTGTGTTTTGGGTTTGTGCAGTAAGATTTTGGTAGTGGGGAGAAGATTTTATTTTATTTCTCACTATCTTATTCAGTACTAAATTAAACTGATTTCCCCAAGTCTGTTTTGTCAATGATAGGAGACAGTCAGTGATCTCTCCCTGCCCTTATCTCACCTCACAGCCTTTAATTCTATTTTCTCTCTCCTGTGCTGCTGAGCAGAGGACAGAGAGCAGCTTTGGTGGTCACCTGATGTCCAGACAGAGTCACCCCACCACATCTTGCTTCATGGCAGATGTCCCTTCTCTCCTGCTGAGCAGATCATTTGCCACTTGAAGGTGTATGGGTTTTTAGTCAAGCCATGATAGGATTTTGAAAAGCTCACTCAATTTGATCACTTCCCATTAGTGAGAGATTCTAATCTAGGATCTATGAGCCCTGGGGAATGCAAGTTTTGTTTCACTTGCTAAGTAAGTATAAAGATAAAATTATATCATACAATCTCCTTTTACTTTAGTCTACATAATAAAAGAGGGGCTGCCCTCAATTATATTTATACCAAAAATGGTTCTTATGCTCAACAGACCACCATGCTTCTAGTCCTGTATTTTTTTCCAAACCTCATTCTTACCTAAGATAAAGGTATATTCCTTTTACTAGGTGTGTGGTGTGTGTGTGCTTTTTTTGTGAGCTTTTTTTGTTTGTTTCTGCTGTTTTGTTTCTGTGGGTTTTTTTTGATGGAACTATGGGATTTACTAAGTCAGCAAGACTTTTTGTACATTTGGGGATCAGTGGAAAGAAAATGCTATTTCCACTTGGTGCTATTTCAGTGGATTAGGCAGTTCTTCAAACATAAATATTAGCTTGAGTGATAATACCTCAAGGTCTCCCAGCTGCCTTGGTGCTACCTGAGATTCTTGCACGTATTTTTCATGGTAGCACTCTTGACATAAAGGTCTGATATTCTACGTGATAAAAATTCTGCCATTATTATCTGAATTGATTCATTATCTAAATGGCAGTCATGGGAACCAAATGAGGATACTACTTAAAAGAAAAAAAAAAAAAGTTTAAATATAGTACCATACTAGCAGTGGTTCTAAAGGTTGTTGCATTGTGTAAACACCTCTGCTCATTCCAGCTTTCAGTAGGTCCCCAGGTTTAGCAGAAGTGAAAATAATTGATTGGTGGCCCATTTATGACTACAGGAAATCACTCAAGGGAGTCTGCTGGTTACGGTGTCTAGGAGAATTCCCAATGCTCCTTTGAAACACTACATGTCCTCCTCTGGGAATATTCAGAGGGATTGCTTAAATAAGCTTAGCAAGCATTTAATAACAATGTACATAATACTTCAACTCATATTCTATATGCTTGACATCTGTTGTTTTGTCAGTTCTAATTTATATATTCTAAGTGGTTTGGAGTTTTTTATTTAGAAAGATGTAATTTATTTTGACACTATAATATATAGATAAATAATATAAATAATATATATTACATATGTTATATATATATATGTTTATCATTATATAACTGCAAATACTCTGTTCAAAATTGTTTCTTGACTATACTGACATGTCTTAATGTAGAGTTTAAAGGATTTGGCCTGAAGGTCAAATTCTCATATCTAAACCACATATGTAAGTAGTGGATTCGGTTTTGCATGTGTCAGGATGATAACCATACAGTAAAAATAGATGATAATGTGTATACTAGAAGCATCAAGCACAAAGTTATTTGCTTTAGTGAGAGCAATTGTACATTTAAAGAATTGTTGCTTTCTCTCTGTGTTTGATGTGTATGCATTCATATCATGTTACTTATCCTATTCTTCCTCATGCATTATTCATTTTAAATTGCAATTAAAAGCTGCAGCTTACATACAACAAAATATTATCAGTGCTAGGTTCTTCTAGCACTTATATTCCAAAATACTTGCCATTTCACTATTTCACTGGTGATGGAGGGTAAGAAACTGGCTCATGCAGTTCCTTTCATTCTTTTGCTAGTGCTAAGGCTCCATATATCACCAGATGTCCTTCTGCCTGACTGAGATGTTTCTGTGGTCTTTGAAGACCAACTTACATATTAGAGGTGAGCTGTTTTCTGTTACTAAAACAAATCCATGTTGATGGAAATTAAAGTAATTAAAGTAAAATTCTGAACATCCGAATGAAGTGGGTTTTATACTTGGAAGAAAGAAAATTAGCAGCAATACAGTGTTTGAATTTGGTCAGCTTCTTTGCTTTTTGTGTCATGGAACTGGAGCATCCTATCAAGTAAAAAAATGTTAAGATTGTATTGATTGGATACATTTCTCAGGAAGCTGTGGCCTACTTGACTGTGAGCTTCAGTTTAATGACTAGTTTGGGTGAATGATCCACAGTCAAGTGAACTGCAGAGACATTGTGATTTGTACTCAATGTGAAAATAAAAGATTACTGCATGTTCTGGGTATTTGCATGATTACTTGAAATTTCATACTTGCAAGAATGCATTTGTCTTATTAATTGATTGCTCCAAAAGACATAGGACTAATTCCTAGCCATGTATAAGTTAGCTTCATTCATCTTGCTTTGCTATTCCTAAAATACAATTCTAAAAAAACCCACCGGTTTATAAGTGGACTATATTAAAAAAATATTTATGACACATCATGTTAATTGTACCATACAATAATTTTATTGAAATATTATTTTGAATAATCCATTGGTATGCAGCTGAATGTTATTACTGAAATATTGACTCAGTGTGCCTTAACATCCAATCTTTGTGTGAGAACTGTTGACAACAGTAACATAAAAAACTTAAAAGCTGTATTTCATAGGAAAAAGTATCATGGTTTAAGTAAAAGCACTGTTGTGATTTATTGTAATTAAAGCTCTGCTGTGGAGTACTGTGCCTATTTTCCACATTTAACCTTCTTGCTTCCATTTATTCATTGCCTAGTTTCCTCATTCAAAAATTTTGAGACAGAAGGGAGGATGATGTCCTGGTTTAAAACCTGCTTGCCTTTTCAGTGCCTTTCTACATTTTTTTTTTGATGTAAGGAATTTCTCCCCACGGAATACCCCTGTCTGACTTCTGGAGGACATGGGTGCAGTAACAAACTAATTATTTTAAAACAATGCAACTTAATGCTATATTTAGACCTGCCCAATGGAGCTTGCCATGGCACCCCTGTTTACTTGTCAGCCATATCAGCAACTGACTGGTGGGATTGCAGTCCCTGTGCAGCTGAAATATCCAAATTTCTTTGCCACAGGACCCAGCTAGATGATAATACCTGTAGATCAAGAATATTGGATCCTTTGAAAGAGCATCTTTATGAGTTCATGAATCTTAAAAAAACCCCAACCCGTTGTCTTTAGCTCAGCTGTGTCAGTCATCAGGAAACATTTTTAAGTTATTCCAAGATATACTTTTCACTATGATCCTTACCTTTCCTTGTGAAAGAACACAAAATATGCTAATTAGGAAGGTGGTAAAAATGCTTTTCCATGTGTGCAGCTGGAAGGGAATTAAGCATATGTAAGGGAAATGACAGCTCCAAATAAATGGAAGGGCTTGTCACATCCTTCTTCATCCCTTCTCTGCTGGTTTTTGAAAGTTCCAATGGTATTCAGGCTATATACTGTGCTTGTATTTTAACACTGAACCCTGCTTTAGCAGGCAAAAATTGAGGTGCTGAACCTTGCTTTCTAAGTTGTGTTCTGTTTCTAGTCACACATCCATAATTTAATGTATTTCCATTTAATTGTACAGATGAAGACATTGGCATCCACCAGTACTGTGACAAGAAAGAACCAGGTAAAATATAAATAACCATTATTGTAACTAAACAAAACTTAGGGATATTCAGTGTCTGACACCAACTGCTTGCTTTTAAAAATGCAGCTTCAAATTTCTTGTTTGTGTATACTTCTGTATTTCTATGGAGTAAGGAAACACAGAAAAGAGTTTCTCTCCCCAAACTTACGTAGGAAAATTAAAAAACTTTTTAAACCACAGAAGGAAAAAATAAAGTAGAAAAAAATATTCACACAAAACCAACCGTTATGTAACTAGAAACCTCTGCAGGATTTTACACTCTGGATTCTTAGGGGTTTTAAGACATTTTGTGTTGCGTGGAGCCCAGCGCGGGGCCAGGTGATCGCCGGGATCCCAGCAGAGGGCATCTCTGCCTGCCCTCCGCAATGGCCATGCCGGGGCGAGCGATCCATTTCCTCGATCCGATTAATCCTGGCAATCCTGCAAGTTTCCCCACGGGCCGAAGGGGTTGTGGGGCTGGGGTTTCCCCCCTTTCCGCCGGTCGCAGTGCTGTTTCACCCGTGCCTGTGCTGATGGACCGCCGGACCCGGCTCACCTCGCTCCTGCCCGGAGCGGCTGCGGCTCGGCGATGCCACCTGTGCCTCTGGGACTGCCTTTCTTCACTGCCAATTTAAGATACCTGCCTTACAGGGTGAAAGCATCGGGGCTGCCTTGATTCTTTTGGAAATGTCTGTGTTTTATCCAACTGTGCCAGCCCTCTCTCTAATATTAGTATTTGCTGACAGAGGTTGTAAGGATTAATTCATCTTTCCATCCTCTTTCCCTTAGCATCACTGATGAGGCACAGTTACTTAGAAGAGAAGCGAAAGGTAGCAGAATGTAAGGATATTTTTTGAGTTTCTTCTTACAGTAAGATCAAATGGCAGATTTGGATTGGTTATGCCCCTGGAAGAGCATTAAATGACCTCAGGCTGCTTCCAATGTAACTTTCTGCACATGTCAACTAAGACTGATGATCACAGAACTACACAGCACAAAACAATTGAAAATTTATAATTATTCCTTCTTGGTATATTTGCAATCTCGTTTTTTTTTCCTGTCACTAAGCATGGTAGTGTGTATTGCTTTTGAAGTCCATTGTCAAAAGAAATCACAAAAATAATCCAGATTTTTCCTTATGAAATTTACTTAGCAAATGAGCAATAAACATTTTCCCCATCATCTCTTGACTTGCAACACCAACTGGCTTAAAACCGGCAATTGTAACTAAAATATTTTCATCCAAAATAAAATTCCAGACTAATAATCAGCTGCCTTCTTAGAATGGTTTTAGCTTTGGAACACTACACTGTCCCTGCATTACCTGGTTAAAAGCAATTTCAGTTCGTGCTATCACAGAGCAGTACTGTGACAGTTAAAGATTTTTATATTAATACAACTTTTATTTAGCTCAAGTTTTACAACTCCTGGATCACTCAGAGCATTCATTAATGTCAAACATGACAGCTCTGAAAAAATCTAATTGATCTTTTAGACAACTTCACAGAGCAATGTTTAACAGCTATGCTGTTAGCTTAAACAAATGAAAATTCCCATGGAGCTGTGCATGCATCTGAAGGCAAAATGTTTTCTGGAAGAATTAGTTCTCCCCATCACTGCAAGGTGTGTTTGGAGCAGGTTAAAGCCCTGCTGGGGATGGGTGTGAAGGTGCTGCTGCCATGTGGCAGATCCACACCTGCTGCAGAGGATGCTGTGTCAGGCTGGATCAGTGCAGCTCTGGGAAGGTGGGGAGGTGAGGGAGGGTTCCAGGCAGGGAGGAGGCTCCCAGGTTTGCATCACATGTGTTCAGTGTAGTGTTATCCCACAGGGCTGCATGTGTGAAAGGAGGAGCAGGCCCAGATAAATCCTGTCACCCACAGCCCCAGTGGTGCCTTTTACATATGTAACAGGCAAAAGGAGCTCAAGCTGCTGCTCCTTGTCCTTGGGAATGCAGGGGTGCCCCCAGCACAAAGCCTGCACAGCACATTTTGGAAAGAGGAGCACTGGGGAACTTTATTCACAGCTGTTGATTTCTACAGATACTTTGGTATCTCTACAGGCAATTTCCCATTTTGCATATGTGGGTAAATATTCCAGTATTTATGAAGGCACCCATTGAAAATGTGATCTTACATGCCTAATTAATATTATCATAACAGTTCTACTGGCTGGCTACAGTCCAATGAAACACAAAGAGAAGTTGTATGCTGGTGTCCTCTTTTGTTGATATATGAAATCCTTCATTTTTTCACTATATAGCACTTCTATTGTAAGCTCCTTTTTGCAGGGAGGTTTAAGCATAACTGCTAAGTCATTCAGTTTGGAAGTTGGCATCCAAACTGACAGCTTGGAGCTCAAAACTTTTCATCAGGTTTCCTTTAAATAGGAATAGATTATAAACAATGTGTTCTAGTTTCTCATGATTTTATTGTACACTTATGAACAGAAAACTGCTCACTTTTAAATGAAGAAATTTCACAAGTTATTAGAGCCTGATTCTCAGCCATGAGACAAGCCAATTACTGGCAACTCCAGAGGAAGCTTTGCCTCCTGGTTGCTAGAATTAATGTATTAGGCCAGAATTTTCACAATAGTGTGCTGAACACTAATAAATTTGTTAAAAGACCTCAGCAGTCATGAAGTTTCTTCTTTGCTTGACTTGGCAGATTCTTCAGACCAAATTGTCAAGAACATCTTATAAATAACTAGACTCCATAAGTTATGGCATTCACATTTGCCTGTTGTTAATACTTCTATATATGCATATATTCATGCATATATATTTTGCAGACATGTTAGTGCCTGCTTTTTAAAATTAGGCAATGAAATGTTAGTTCAGAAGACTATAATATGTTTAGGATGCTTGAAACTTGAAACTGAGTTAATATACTGAGCAGCAGATAGTTTTTCACTGCAAGTGCCTAGCAGCTGGGTAAGCTTTGCACACAATTGCCATAGGGAAATCATGGTCATTGTGGATAGAGCATGCCAACTTTTCCTGTGATTGGGCCTTCTGAAAACAGATCCTTTGACAGTAGAAACCATGGCCACTTCCTTCCAGCTGTAGGTAAGTTTCACATGGAAGGTAACTCCTTGAAATCTTGGATTTGTGTTTCTGCAGAAAAGGAAGTTCAAGTCATAGAACTTTTTAATATGACATATATAAATATATGTTTGCACACACACACATGTATATGCATACAATCACTTATATGTACATATTTCTCTACCATCTTTCTTTTTTTCCCCTCACTTTTATTTGACAGCTCGAGATTATCCTTGGACCCTGAAAACCAAGCGACCGGACAAACTTCGAGATGCTCTCAAGGAGGTAGAGGTATGGTTCAGAAAGGTTCAAGCACAACAGCATCTAATCTGGTTTTCAAACCTCTTTCAACAGCTTTAATTTTCATAAAGATCTAACTCTCCCAGGGATGATAAATGTGCTTTTGTCTGGTGGGCTCTTCTGAAACAGCTGCATCTTTGTGTGGCATTTTTCATCTGTAAACTGGAAAATCAGAAGTCTGTTAACTGATAGTGACAATGTGTGCTGCCAACTCCACTCTCTGTTTTCTGTTGTCCTTTAGGACTTAATGCAGAACTGTCCATGTGTGCTGAGCAAATGGAAGAACAAACATACCTGTCAGGTACAGTGTCATCAAAAGGTCTTGCAATGTTCAGTCAGCGGTGCTGAGCAGCCATTCAGCGATGGGAGCAGTAGTGTTAAAATGTTAACACAGAAAGTCATTGGAGTTTTTTTAATATGTGGGCGCTTGTTAAGTAAATTTGCTTTATTTAAATTTCTACCCTGAAAAACATGCTTTAAATAAAAAGCCTGGGGTTTATCAACACAAAGAAATTTCATTAAAAGGCCTTGATTCTGTGAGATGATGATGATGGTGATGATGATGACTATTATTATTGTTAATTATTGTTTTTGTTATTATTACTATTATTGTTTTGGGAAACTGAAAACATCCTGTACCTCAAAATAGCAGGCTGAGAGAGCAGCTATGTATTAAAATATATAGGCTGGCCTGGAATCTGTGTTTTATTATTTTTATGTCTTAATTATCTACATAACTGTCACAAATCTTTTTACTTTATGCTTGTGTAATATGGAAGGGAAACTATAACTCTAAACCAACTAGATCATTAATCAAGTTACGGAATAAAAGATACTGTGACATGTGGCACACATATAGTTATGTTCTCTGGCTATATGAGTTCCACATTTTGTGTACAAGAAACCCTTTTTCACGTCTTTGCTAAGACAGAACAGTAGGGCAGGGAGGGAAGCTGGAAATTAAGTGCTCCATAATCATGTGCTTCTTCTGAAAAACTTATGTAGTGAATTTTATGTGTTTATACAAGCTTCATGAGGAAATGCATAATATTTGAAATTGCTTTGGCATGGGGAATACTTGTCAATATTACTGTTTCAAAAAAGGAACTTTGTCTTCTAAATTTTATGCTTTTTCAGACTCATAAGCTTTTCTTCTTATTCAAGTAGTTCCAAATGTGTGTCAGCAGAATGATTGTTAAATATCCAAACACTGTACAGCTAAAATTCCAGAAATGCCTTTAAGAATA
This sequence comes from Poecile atricapillus, assembly GCF_030490865.1. Classification (NCBI taxonomy): domain Eukaryota; kingdom Metazoa; phylum Chordata; class Aves; order Passeriformes; family Paridae; genus Poecile; species Poecile atricapillus. The sequence continues at coordinate 106,887,564 of NC_081251.1, read as the reverse complement.
CCAAAATTTTTAAATGCTTGACATGCCAAATGCTATGTAGTCTTTTCATATCAATAATAAAAATATGATTGTCTAAGCCACATTTGCCTATCAGATCTCACTACTAGTAAATGTATATCATTCACATACAAATTACATAGTATGTATCTGTGAATGTTAATCTTCTAGAGCTGATTTAAATATTAATTGCTAATTTGGGGGAATCATTTTTTCCTGTTATTATTGTTCTGATTAGGAAAGGAATTTGGTTAAGAAATACCAAGTCAATTAGCTGTGCATGCATTCATTTGCATCCCAGTTTGCTGTCTCTTCATTTGCTTTCCTTGTCCATTCTCCTTTTACCATTTTCCTTCCCCTCCCATTCATCAGCATCCACCTGCAGTGTGTACAATACATACTTTGGAAAAGTAAACTTCTTGCCAGCATGTGTCTTCCTGCCTTTACAATATAACACCTTTGGCTGACTATCAGTTCTGTATAAAACTCTTTGTTTTTTGACTTCACATCTTCTAAGTTATTTCAAGCTTACATCAACATGAATGAGACAAATACAATTTAATTTATTTCTTATTTCTTCTACAAGATGGGAAAGAAAAGGAATGGGTGTTTTCATCTTAGTATATTAGGTATTGAGCCATGTAAAGCGGTAGTTTAATAAATTGAGTATTTGGGGTGTTTTTTCAGATGGCTCCTAAGACCAGAGTATAAGTGATGGTATAGGTTATAACATAACCAGAATGAAAATTTTAGATAAAAATCATAATTATTTCTCTGTCCTTAAATTCTGCTTTTGGTTTCTCAATCACAAAACAAAATGGTTTTTGTTTAATAGTGACTGATTATTGAAATCTCTAACAAGGGTTAGAATGTTTTGCCAAAACAATTGTGTTATTCCACTTTGTGTCTTCCTGAAAATAAAAGACCTCCAACAAATGAAAATAAAATAGAGAAAAATTAATCTTTTGGAAGAGTCTAGAACAGAAAAGCTGACTTCTATCAATTTTGATGTCAGATGGTTTGTTTTTCTGCTGCTCATCTGTCTTTGAGCATTTGGCAGCAATAATTGGACTGTTCCTCTTTGATGCAAATGTTCTGAAGCTTCTGGAGAAGATGTTGTTATTTATTTTTTAGTTCTAAGTTGAATACTAATTAACTGTTTCAGCAGAGAGTGCTCACCACGCAATGGTGTCATCTGTGGCATAACACTGCTGTATTCACAGCCTTTTTTGGATGAATACCAGAGCTAGTGGGAAGAGTCCATATTTGCATTAACTTTGGAGAGTTACAGCAATGTGTCAGACAAACAGCATGAAGAACATGTAGGAAATTACCCTGATTTTCATAATTTCAGTGTTTGGGGCTAAATTTGAGCATATTGTTTTAATTATAGTATCTATTTTTCCTTTGTTTTTAGTAGTAATACAATGTCAAATAAACCTCTTTATAGAAATTAAAATGTTTAACTCAACAGCCACATTTTCCCATTTTTCATTAAATGATACATATATTTGAATCTGCCATATCTGTAGCTGAACCAGGAGCAGTTCCCTTTATATTGTAATAAGAATTCCAAAAACTCAATGGCTGCTGTACCTTGAGTGAGACAAATGGAAAGAAAACTGAAAAGTGATGCAATGAAAACAAGACTGTCCTTTAAAACAGTAGCATGATTTTCCTCAGATTTTGTGTAAAACAAGCATAGGGATACTGCCAGTATGCCTTCTGTAGCCGAAATATACCACTATTCCTAATACCTCACTCTTCCTCCAGCACTTCCATCTCAGAAGTGGCCCACAGGCAAAAATTGGGGGCTGTAATTTTAAACGTGCATCTGCTAAAAATAAGAGTGCTGTCGTGTTAATTGTTCATGTGCAAATGGCCAATCAGACTTCATGCATATGCCTCAGTGAGGAATCCAGTTGTTTTGCCTGCAGATTATTTTGTCCATTGCATGACTGTATAGCTCAAAGTTGGCTCTTCTATATATGAGTTTGCCTAGAATGACCATAATGCTGGCCTAGTTCCCTACCTTAGTTAGTATTTCATTGTATGCATCAAAATTTATCCTATTACCTTTTTATTTATTTTTTTTTTATTTTTTGGTGCGCAATCAGTGCATTAGAAGTTTCATATTTACTTCCTTGTCCTTTGTCATAAAAACCTCAATGACCTTTATTTTTGCAGTCCTATATATACATTCCAGCACTGCTTAGAGTTTCTGAAATAGATGATGTGCTAGTTCATGTAAACATAACCTAGACAGTACAGGGATTTTTGTCAAGGAGCTTGCTCTTGTATTTAGAAGAGCTTAGTTGAGTCCTGAAGGACTGAGGTCTTCTCTTTAGCTCTGTTCCAGTAGGATCTGAACCCACACCATTTCTGTACTGTACTTCTGACCCCCAACATTGATGACCTGTGTTGAGTTGCTGAAATAATCCTGTAATCTTCAGTTAGCTGATGTCAAAGGAAAATAAATAGACCATAAAAGAAGGATGACAGGAAAAAGACAAGAAGTCTTTACAATAAGATGCCACTGTACTCCTCAGCTTTCTCTGCCAAGAAGTAGTAACCTAAAGAATTAATTTTATCAGTATTGTTGAGTTTATTCAGCTCAGCTCTGGCTGCTTCTTGTCTTGGTCTCCTTCTCTAATTCTTTGGAATGCTTTTAAGTTTTGCCATAAAATCAAGAAATCTTCCTATGAAATTATGCCATTGGTTAAGGTTTGATTTTATAATATAAAGCAGTAAAAATGTATGAGGTCTAGCTGAAACATTTGATTTCCAAATCTTTTTTCATTTTACATTTGCATTATGATGTTGAATTAAACACATGCCAACATTGTTATACAGTTTATTGTATAAAAGCCAAGCACTAGTTATGAATCATATCTGTTACCTGCTATTGAAAAAGATTTATGTATACTTTGCTAAATTGTTTTGATTTCATTTAGTTGTATTTGTGTTGCAATTTATGTATGTGTATAAATAGTTTTTCTGTTGCCATTGTCGACATAGAACTGGATTCTGAATTGAGATACACAGCAATATTTTCTTGCTTGTTCTATCAGCTACAATGCCCATTAGCAAGCTGGTTTAGGAAGACAAATATGTGACATAGCACAGTTGATATCAAAACTGAGACATTCTGTCTAGAATACACGAGAAGCCAGCACCCATCCCCAATTACTAAGAGGAACACTGCCCTCATATTAAATTCTTTTGGTTGCTTTTGATCACAGCTATTAATGTGTTGTGTGGTTTTAGATATTTGGAGCTAGAAGTACAAATGCATTGATTATTGTGAAACAGTAACATGTAACAACAATAACTTCATCTGTAATAAGGCATGCAACACAGTAATTACAGTGGGGTGGCTAAGAAAGCAATCTGGAATGAAGAGGTGGGGAAAAACCCTGGGAACCTGCTTGAACAAGAAGTGCTTTGCAATTCTCTTCTCCTTTTGCATATTCCTTTGTCAGTTAGGCTCTCTAAGGGAAAACAGTTTGCAGCAATATTTTTTACAGGCATATTTTCCTTCTCTTCCAATTTTAATCAGATAGAAGCAAATCCTGGCTTTGCTCCACAGGTATCTTTTTAGGTAGAAGGGCTGATAAGCAGCTGAGCTGCATGAATGAGGAGTGAAAGGCTCAGGCTTCTGAGGATAAAGGGATCCGCTTAAGTAGATGCTTAAGTTGTACTGAAGTCCATAAGTCATGAACCTGTACTTAAGTCTTTTGCTTAATAAAAACTATCTCAAATACATATTGGAGCACTTTGCTATCGGGGAAGGGAAGGGCTAAATCTTCCCCTGAGTATCATCTGCTGCTCATGCTTTTCTTGCTCAGAGGAGAACAATTCTTGGCATATAAAACACATAATCCTTTCTATCAAAGTCTTCATATTCAACTCCTCAGTACCAGAGAAGTGGCCCTTCCTTCCCAGTATGTAGAATAACCAGGTGCCCAAACATTTTGCTCAGACTACATTCAAGTACAAAGTCCCTGTCTTATCCTTCCAATAGGTATGAAGTCATGCTTTCATATTTTGTTTAGGAACATCTTGTGACTGTTTAAGCTCTGGAGATAGCTCTTCTGATTTTATTTTTCCCATCACAGTACTTGAATCTGAAAAATTTATGATGTGTTTCATCATTGTGGATCTCTTTCCCTAATTTAATATCTATTAGATGGAATGATGTAGTGCCTTGTGTAAATAATGCCTCTTACATTGGCTTTTATTCCTTAGCATTGATGGGCTGTTCCCTTTGGAGCTGGATCACTGTGTATCCATCTTCAAGCCAAGTTTACAATCTTCCCTATTTGCTTTATATTCATTCATGCTTGTGACTGGACTGCTTCCATCCACCAAAATATGAGCTTAACTAGGCAAGCTTATGTGTAACAGCACCTAAATCTTATTATCATGGAACAGTCTCTTTGCACAGACTACACAGGATGTAGCAAATTGAAATAGTGGTTTCAGTTTGAGCACATAAATATCTTCTCTTTTACAGAATATTTTTGATGAAAGATAGCACAGAATCATAGAATCATTTAGGGTTGAGAAGACCCTTAAGAGTAAGTCCAGCTGTTGACCTGATGCTCCAAAGTTCATCACTAAAACCTGCCCTTAAGTTCTACATCTACACATCTTTAATACCTCCAGGGGTGGTGACTCCACCGCTGCCCTGTTTCCTTTAAGTGCCTGATTGTACTTCATGGTAAACTCTAAAAACTGATTTTTTTAAAACCTCAGTTGTAATTCAAAGCATTTTTAAAGGGAGATGGATGAAATACTAACCTTGCATTGCAATGTAGTGTGTAAAGTCTCTGATTAACTTATTAAATTTAGACTCCAGAAGTTCCTAGAAGAATGAACTTAAGTCTATGGACCAACAACAGTAAGTTATAACAAAAATTTGTTAAAACACAATTTAAGATTTCCCAAATATCTCAAAGTTCTGAGGAGAATAATGTGAAAGAATGTTTTGCTGTAAAATGAAAGAAGGTGGGAGCACAATGGGAGAAACAATAAAAGTAATAGAAATGATACTACATTTACATACTATCTGTGATTCTGTCATGCCATAGTGATAGCACAGAGATCTATACAATACTGAAAATCCATAACTGTGGTTTAATGACTAGATACATAAATGTAAAGCAAAACACACCCATTAGCACAACATTTTATATTTATATAAATGTCTTGTCATGAAACACTGGAGAGGTTTTCATTGATTTCTGTTCTAGCTCTGTAACAGGGACAATTTATGCTATTACCAGGAAATTAATACATAGGCATAAAGTGAATTTACACCCTGACTGTACTATCCCTGTTGTTAGCCAATAACACTGAAAGACTGGGGATGTTTTACTCTCCTCTATCAGGCTGATATCCATTCAGTTAGGCAGAACTGAGCTTTCTAGAGTATTTATGTAATTTCACTAAATTGTTGTTTACATCACAGTTTGGTAGCTCCTGGGTTTCAACCCTCACTTTTTCCAGCAGGTTTTTTGGACAGTTATAGCCAACTGTAGTCAAACCTTGCTGGACTTCATGTTACCAAGTTGGAAATAAATTGTGATTTTATCTAATCTAACTTCAACATAAGGACAAATTGAAGTTTTGAAAGATTGTAATAAAAGCTGCATGAGTGTAAGCGTGTCTAACATTTTTACTAGGACAAAACCTTAAAGGACATCTGTCATGACAGGGAACATTGAAACACTGACTATATGAATCTATCAAATGAATGTATGATTAGACTTTGGCAGGATGGGAACTGATCATTTGTTCTTAGAAATTAATTTCACATCACAGGGTTTTATTAATTTCTACTTTACACATCACTAGAATGTATTTTTTAAACATGATGGTTAAAGGTGTTAGGGCAGGAAAATAATTTGTTTAAATAGACATCTTCTGTTCTTTGGAGAGCACAGTGGTATAATAATATAGCAAAATATATATAAATAAGAGTTTCCATGACTAAATTATCGGGATCAGAGCATTGCACAAGGGACATGCCCAATTAGATCACTCCAGTCCTGTCCCCCATACTTTTTTTTAATTATACAGTCCAGTGGATTTCACTGCAAGAAAGTTCTGAAGATTATATTGCAACCATATTTGTCTTGCAGCTCCAGCACAAAACAAACAGGGATTTTTTTTATGCCAAATTCTCCTACAAGAACAAGTGTTTCTTTAGTAGTTAAGTTTTTTAAAAGCACAAGGATTTCTTTAAAAATTTGCTAGGTAGAAGTAAGAGCTGGAGTCCCAGATTCCTGGCCTTTGGTGGACCCTCTGGACTTGCCTGCAGAGGTCTTTCCACTGAGAATTCCTTTCATGGGCTTTATTTTCTGAATTCTTTTGCTGTAGTAGTTGCACTCAGAAAATGACTAATGGTTTAATTATGCAAAAATAAATGTTTTTCATAACTCCTCCCACTGAGCATTCTCTTTCTCATAGAAGATATTGCATAAGAAGGAGCTTGATGAATACTGTGACTTAGTCTGCAAGATTATATGTATAATTTAATTTAAATTAATTAGGCATGAATATTCAATTAACTCTGAAATAACCCTGTCCAATAGTTTAAATTCTTTCTTTCTAAGAGAGACATCTAAAACGTTATGTCAATGAGTGAATGGATTTATTGGAAGCTCACAGCTACCTCTGTGGTAGGGAGCAATTATTTATTCAAACAATATATGAATGATCAGAAATAACAAGAACAGCAAAAATGTGCTGCTTTTGATCTGTGATAATAATATAGAATTATATTAAACCCTACTTTAATTTTTTTTTTTTTTACATGCAGGCAATGCAGTTACTTTATACAGAAAATATCAGGTCTAGGGATGGTAGAGTGATCTGTGTAATTTCTTCCCTCCTTCAGAACAAATTTTTGATCTCTGTTTATGACAGACTAATTCAGTACATTTTATGTAACATTTGGGGACTTAGCTACTTCTTCAAGTGTTCAGCAATTGTAGTTCTTGTACCCTTATAATTCAGTGTTGTGTTACATCTCTCTCTTTCATTGAAAAAGCTTTCAAAGTCATTATAAGACATCTTCACATCAATGATAATTCATTTTTGTAATTTTGAAAATTAGATTACTACATAATGGACAGCTGCTAATATGTACCTTGGAACATTTCACTTTATTAATGATTTTTGATGTCTTGTTTTCTCTTTGGATTCAGCTCCTCTTTCACTCAGGTATTTTGGTGTCCCTAAGCCTTTCTGGGCCACAGCTGGAGAAGGTGGTGATTGACAGGACCCTGGTGGGGAAGCTCATCTCCGACACCATCAGTGATGGTAATTACACCCATGTGCAAATCAATTGCCTACATTAACAATAGAGTAGAGAAACAGTATGTCAACAGGTAGACTAATTATTGCCACTGGGGACTTGCAAACACAACAAGTAATTGCATGTAATGCTATAGTTACAACCCTCAGGACTAAGAGCACTTTAAGAATATTTAACATCAAAGTTTTCAGGCTTGTCAAATGCTGCATGGGTTTCTAAAATTCCGTTTCTTACGCTGTAATCGCTGTGAACATGCCATTTGAACTTGTCATGTTTATTTCGTAAGTGGGAAAATGGGACAGAACCAAACATTAGCCAATTGAATAATTGCTTGGGATAGTTATTATTAAAGTTGTTTTTAGAAAAGGCTGGATGAGTTATGTGGAGGTGTTCTGATTTAGTTTCTTGATACCCAGAATCTCACTATTGTTATTAACTAGTGACTGATAAAAATTAAGTTTTCATTTAATGCAGAAGAAAACTTACAGAAATGTCCCTGTTTTCCACAGCTTTATGATATGACTCATGTAATTGAGAAATCAGCTGGTATCTTGGCTTCTGCAGAAGCAGGAATATGAAATTTTGGTGTGAGCCATATTACATGCGCACTACCTTCCAAATTCTATAAGAGTAGACCCACATTACATCCTTCTAGTAAGAATATGTGCTCAGTTCAGATTTGATCTTTAATGATTTAATTTTCTCTTTACTCAGGTGTCTATTGAATATTGGCCTAGGTTTTAAGTAACTACAACACTGTGTCTCTCTGATCTTTTCATATAGATATATTGTAGTTTAGTCTTGAAAATTAGCATGAATGTAACTATGTTAGTAGAATCTTTATTTATAAAAAAATTAACCCTCAGCACGTTTTTTATGAACTAATTCCACAGAGAGCAAAGAACACATTTACTATCTTGTCTTCTTTTTTTCACTCTTCACCTTAATTACTGGACTGCTAATTCCATCTATGATTTTTTGCACTCTGTTCCTGGGGGGAGGATTTCCTACTTTCACGTGGCAAAAACAAGGAAAACATGGAATCTAAGGTTATTGCCAAATTGAAGTAGTTTGTGGAAATTATTTGGAATACTTTATCATTAAAAAAACTAATAAAAAAGAAAATATGTGGATCATGTCTTACTTTGGATTCATATGGCATAGAAATATTTGTTCAGAAAATGCTGCTAACTAAATGAGCTTACAACTAAAACAACAGTAAAGCAACAAATATGTTTTAGTACATTTGGACAACTGTACTAATTATATAAATAGCATTATATAATGTTTTGTCCTTGTTTTCACTTATTCAAGGTTTTCTTAAACCTCCATGTTTGCTAATACCCAAGTCTGTAGGTGAAATAAAACTGCCTCTGTTCAGTAAAAGCAAAGCACTCAATAACTTTCATTGCAATACAGTTTTTATTTTCATGAACAATAAAAGAAGATGCTTTTGTTACCCACACAAATAGTGCTCAAAATACAATTTTTTATGCTGAACTATCCATTCAAGTGAAACATGAGATAATGTTGTCCTAGAGGAAATTAATTTTAATTCAATGAAACAGCACATCTCTCCAAATCTGACTTCAAATTATGGCTGTGATTATAAAGTTGGCCAAGAGTAATTCTACATTTAGCACAAGAAGCCTGTATAAAAATATTAGCTCTTACTTCAGCAATTGTGTATATGTAGAAATGGATAAGGGTTACAGTCTGCCAGAATTACTTATGAAAAGTTGTAATTCTCATTCAGAGTAGCATGTCCTCTTAACATTTGGAATAAAGGTCAGATTGTGTGCACAAAATACAGAATTACTATGGCTTTTATAATCCTTCTGCTTCTAAGAAAGTTCTCCTGATTCTTATTATTTATAGGCAAAATTTCATCACCATCTAAGGTGCACTGCAGCTCATTTTTAAGGCAAACCATATGTGTTAGGACATCAAAATATTTTAACTGTGTACATACATACTGAGGGTACCATATTCAGTGGTTTTCAATTTTCATGTGTGTGCAGGATCTCAGTTATAGCTTCTGAATCACCTTATCAGATGCTTTATCACCTTTTTCTTTTTCTTTTTTTCTTTTTTTTTTTTTTTTTTCCAAAATAGCTGGTGTTAATGTTACATTTCAAAGGCAATTATTTGGCTGTAAACTCTACCCTTTAGCATTTGCATACCAGATACTTCAGAGTTGTGCCAGGACATGACTGTTGGAAAATGCAAGTGGTTATAAATCAGACTAAAGAAAAGCAAAGCTGAGTAGCCAGTTTTCCATGTTTATATTTAAGACTAAACTGTCAATTAACTTAAGGATATGTAAAATTTGGATTTAAGAATCTGGGATATTAGTAATATTTTTTTTTTTTTTTTTAGTTTCTTTTTCAGAGGTTGTTCCACAGAGTTTTGATTGTTTCTAAATCTGGTTCCACTTTAATTGGCATTTTCCTTTTAGGAGAGGTTTTTGAGTTTACAGTCTGAGCACAGCTTTCTAGCTTTATTTTAAACTATCAGTGATCTGGTACTACTTACCCCAATGACTCACTTCATACTCAGACACCTATTCAAGTGTGGGTGCTGCTCAAATAACCTGGTAAAACAATCCTAGATACAGTTTTCTAAGTAATTTTCATTGACAGATTAGTTAATCACTTTTATATTGAACTAATTTGGTCTAGCACCCCCTATGATAACAGTGGGGATTCCACTGAGCTTTTCCAAACTCCAAGGGAGTCTGTTCCATCATCATTACTCATATTGTTTGGGTACCCCATGTGAAGATTTCAGCGAATTCATAACCCCTCTAAAGCCTTATCCTGCATGTAACAGCCTCCTTGGTGTCTGCAGCAGCACCAGAAACCTTACAATGTCAAAAAAACACATACACCTCGAGTACTAGTTTGCATTTATCACCCTTAACACAAGCTAAGCTGTATGAAGTCCATTTGAAAATTACTGGTGGATGCAACCATAAGAAGAAAAAAATACTGAAGACCGAATAGATACTGAGATGAAAATTAATGTGGAAGGACATAAAATGTATATTTGAATGTAGTGGCATTTTGATAGGAGATAATTTATTCAGGTGTATGTAATCAGAGTATTCCCTAGGCTTTATTTCTCATTTCCAAGAAGGTCCTGACAGGATGACACACTGATATGTTTCAGGACATTACAGGGCTTTCAGTGTAATATTTAAGACACTGTCTTGAAAAAAATTGCTTTTTGCAGTGTCTCAGTGGAGTGTTCACGACTTTGTTTTATTCCTAGAGACAGGTATTACAGTACTGACAATTTTTATTTGGTTTTTTTTTTTTTTCAGCTGTTCTTACAGACAATTTCATCATCTTGTCATTTGAGGACCATAACCAACTCTGCTTAATTCAGTTTACAAAGGCAATGGATTCTCCTGATGTAAACAAAAGACTGGAAAAACTCTCTTGTTTGGACTCTAAGGTATAGCTGCCAATGGTGGCTGCAAATATTGCAGGAACTGTACATCACGAATCACTAATGTTCACTGATATTGTAGTGCCACATTAATTGCAAACCCCTGTATAATTGATCAGAACAGCTCAAACCCTAAAAATGGCAGTTACTGAAAAGTCAATAAAAATTAGAATGTCATTCTGAGTTAAAGAGTTAAAATACTGTGCCAAGGGATCCAGATTTCTACTGTGTTTATTTTCAGGCTCAGACACACATTTGAGTTACCTTTGCTTGACGGATTACCTTGTGTCCATTGAGCAGCAGTAAGTGACCCTTGGCACATTCTTGGCATCTAACAAGCATGAAGCAAAGTCTGTAATGATAAACCTCAGTGTAAAAGGTTTAAGTAAATGTATTTTACCTCTTGCATGTTGTGGGCTAAAAACACACACACAGTCAGTTAGTGTGGCTCAGCTGACAGACACAAACACATGAAGCTCTGATAATTCAGTCACCTGTCTGAGGACCTAGACTGTTGTAATTCTTTACAGAAATCCTTATTTCCCCACTAGTTACAATAATGGTGTTGTTGGGAGAGTTGCTTTTAGAATTAAGCCAGTGAGAAGGAATCAAGATATGAGTGGTTTCTCACCACTGGCCAGCTATGTGTGTGACCTTAGGCAAGTGACTCGGTGCCTCGGTGTCTCAATTCATTAGTTACACAGTGGAGATTGAAATACTCCTTTTTTGCAGCCCTTTTTGTGGGGGTGTGTCTTCACTACAGTGACAGCAGCAGCTGAAAGGTAGCCTAGAGAGAGCTGAGCTGAGCTTTAAACTAACCAGTCTGGAGGTCAGTGGGAACAAGCTCATCTCAAGATGAATTACACTGTGGATGGATTGGGCTGGGCAGACATAACTTATTTCAGCCATAAGCACTTTGGCATCAGGACACCACTTCCTTAGGTGGAAGTGCTTGGTGCTACAGCAATATGAAAAAATAATCAGCCAAGGCAATTAACTTTGAACAGTTGAAGTAGGGAAGGGGCTGCATCCAATTCACTGGAGGAATGAAGAAGGGTCGAGCCTTTTCCCAAGAAATGTAGAAAGATGTTGTGAGCAAAAGAGAGAGTTTGTATTTATTTCAGACTGGATAAACATTAAAGAAAACAATCTTGTGCTGGTAAATATTTTCCCCTTGACAACCCTTCAGTAATTTACTTCCTCACATAAGGGAGCTTGCATTTGCAAGGCAAGCTTTTTAAAGATATGTTTAATTTAAGTTTTGCCATAATGTGTTTTAACTTGCTTGGTAGAAATACTTTCTGCTAGGATTAATATCTAATACATTTTCCAGGCTGTTTCAGTTCAGGGCCTCTTTTCAGCAATGGCTCGTGTTTGCAAGATTGATCCAACCTCTATAACGTGGATTTGAGACAGTTCACTGTTCACTGGGAACTGAGCTGATACATACTTTACTTTAAAATGCTGTGCCTTGTGCCTGGCCTGTGGCATTCACTGAGGCTGTGCTTTGGGAACGAGCGTGGTGTGTGGCAGGGCTTTTCTCTTAACAGCAGTAAATTTTATAGAAGAAGCTGTGGTGAACTGCCTTTGTCATTGAAGTGTGAGGGCCACAGCTCCTGACTTAATGTTTAGAAAAAACAGAAGTATCTGCTGCACTCCTTAATATGGTTGTTAAGTTCAGTTCTTTGCTGACACAGCTGAGCTTCTCAAGACACCTCCATGCACAAAATTCCCTTTGCTTTCTCTTGAAATCAATGGGAATCACTATGGAATATTTCTCTACCAGCCAAAAAAAAAGGCATTTGCATTTTTTAATTGAATGTTCTTTTGTGTGAGGCTTGCTAGTTAGGCAGCTAAATATAATTTTTATTATCTTCAGAATTGCACCAGTGTGAGACTGCAGAAAGTATTATTCACTTCCGCAGTAATATTGAGTCGGCTCTCTGCATTGATTTAGAGTTCTTTATGGCTGATTTTGGTCAAACTTCAAAAGCTGAAAGATCACAGACATAGCTCTAGTGTCAATCTCACTAGAAAAGTAAGATGGTCCTCAATTTCACTGTGCAAACTTGTAATAGTATGTAACAATATGTAACAATTACAAATGTTGTGGGTTTAGGGGAAAAAAGGGTTCTTTAGAGCTGAGATTTTGTTCAAGAGAAATTGAATGAGAAACGTAGCGTGCACTGATATAGAACTAACACAGGATTAAAATCTGGAGCCAAGATTCAGGGAATTTGATTGTAACCTTCATTTCCGCCTCTGACTTTTGGCGTAGTCTTGAGAAATGTAGTATTTGGGTTTACAGTCCCGTTTCTAAAATGAGGAAAGTGTCTGTAATGATATAATTAAATTTCTGACATATTGTCATTGTAATGATAAGCAATCTCACATTGTTCAATGTCCAGGTTCATGGTGGGCAAAATTGGCAGCAGTGCTGGACTGCCAGGGTTCTGCCAATAATAAGAACAAGTCAACCATGCTTTCCTCATCACAGCTTGATATTTTTATTAAAGTTGAGTTTTGTATGCAATGCATACCTAAATGAACGAATTAACCTCCCTATGCTCTTCCTTTCTAATTGATACCACCATGAATTTTATTTGCACTTTGAAGCAATAAAGGAAGACTTATTATATGAATGACTACAGTCTTGAAGACCAGTGAAATATAAAAACCAACTATTATTATTTGCCTTTTCTCAGTGACATGAATCCATGTTTGAGAGTGACATGTCTAATGCAAGACATAAAGGTCAACAAAGATCTGTGGCTGTTACGACATGTGCAATTGTTATTAACAGTTAACACTACAATGCAGGACTAATTAATACTTGTGGAAGTGTATGTGCTTTTCCAGCCTAATCAATGTGTTGTCACCAAATTAGCTATTCTAATTCAAGTAGCAGCTACATCCTAACTATTATGTATGTTTTATCTTTACCTGTTAAAATATTTTGACAAGTAAAACACAGGATATTGTAAAAATATTGACCTTTTTCAAGTTTTTCCTGTCTGTGTTTTTTTAATCCATTTCAATTTACTGAAGGCAACAGAACAAGGAGTTAAATGTTTACCATGAGAGAACAACATTGGTAATTACTTTGATTTCAGTTCCTTTTTATGTGTATTCATGGGATGAAGAGGTCAATAATATTATGACCATGCAAATAGAAAAGGGTTCTTTTTGACCATATAAAAAACAGCAAAGGATTATTAAAGCATTAACCTTGATTTTAATGGCCTTGGTTGAGAGCTGAGATCACAATTTGGATGAGCCTGATTATTTACTAAATACAATACATAAATGCAACGGGTTCTTAACACCCATTGCACTCTGGCATTATCGCATTACTGCCAGCCTTTGTTGCCTTGCAGACAGGAATATGAAAGCAATCTGTCATGTAGTGAGACTGGCTCCAGAAGCATTTCTCTGATAAGAAGACCCCCTGCCCTTTGCTAGTGTCTGGTCCAGTAGGCTTAGCCATGCGCTTAATCCCCAGAAAGTGGTTCGATTATTGCTGACCAGCAATGGCAAGATAGTTTTTTTTTCCCCTAGCTATCAACCTTCCATTAATTCCTTAAGCAGAAATGCGGTGCAATCTATATTTCCTTGGCATGTGTCACCCAGATGGTGCACTGCTCATGTTTTCAAATAACCATGCTCCAAATAACAGAGTTTGAATAATAAATTCCACAAATCCTTCCTGAGAAAGAGGCACAATTCTCAAGAGCTGCATAAACTTTACGCATGATGCTGTAGCTCATCCACATTATGCAGAAAAGTATATGTTCTTTTGCAAAGCGGATGTTTGTGTTTCCATTCCTTAATTTGGGGAGGAAGAAGAAAGATATATGTTTGCTCAAATACTGTAGAATATATTTAATATTTGATTATGTCTTAAACACTAGCCTTAGCTCCGTGGTCAGCTTTGCAGAACTTGTCATTTAATATGGCTAAGCTTAAATCCTGTGTGGAGGTCGATGCTGTCAAGCAACCATGACTGTACATTTTGGTATTGATTGGAGTCATTGCAGTAAATTCCTTCTTAACTCATATTCCTTTCCATCCCAATCCCCTCCCCACAGATAAAAGAGTGAGCATGTCTTTCTGTCTGAGGAGATATTTTTCACGTTTACAGACAGCCTCTATGAAGATATATGTATGCAGCGCTCTGTGTATATATACATTCTTTCTCACTCATCCAAAGTAAACACCCCCATTTGCTCCTACCATGTTATTTTATCACCTCCAATATTCCCTGCATTTTTTTCTTCCATCAGATTTCTTATGTTGATATACTTGGACCAGAAGGTAGAAGGATGAAACGTCACCTGGCAATAAACTGTATGCAAGATCTGGTCATTTGCTGGTGGTCAGCAACTAGTGATGGAGCATGGCCTTGGTCTCCTATTTCCTGTCAGAGGGACAGAGCCAACCTAGTGCTATTAGGCTGTGCACATGGCAAATTGGAGGTAAAGTGATGAACTGTCTTGTTACATGATTTTTTTGAATTTGCTAAAGAAAGAGCTATTCAACTTAAATGCGTAATCAAGTAGCTATAAAGAATAGATATGATTAAAACATAAGACAGGAAGATCAGACATTCTAATAGTAAAAACAAAGTTTTTTTTATTTAACAGAAAAGCACCTTCTTTACTGTGTTTTCACATCAAAACTGTCAGCCTGAGAAATGTAGCCAGGAAATTAGGTCTTTATCATGAAATAGCTTTGGTGCTGCTGAAATTGAAAATAGAAGTGTCAGAGTTCCACTAGAAAACTTTAATATGAATTAGCAATTGTAACTGTTGCATGTATGTCTGATGCAGTTATTTTACACTGTCTGCCATGTTAACTGATAGGCAATTTACATCTCTTTCAAGTGTTTTTCATAAAATATTAGCTCTGCCCAGATGGTGGTTAAATTTTTGTTTTGAGTATTGGTCAAATCAGGGACTGATATTTTTCTCAAAGGAAAAGTTAAAACTCCCTATCTACAGGTGGGAATGTAAGCTATGAGTTAGGACAAAGCAACAAGCTGACTCTCCTCCTGACACCTGCTTTGCTTACATTTATAGGCAGATGTTTTAATTTCAGTTATTTCATTTTTGTTTCATCTGTTTAAGAATATTTGAATCCAATTTGTTTTCTTAGGTAGAAATATAAAAATGAAGTTATCTGGGCATACTCTGAAAGATCCAGAGCCTGAATTTAAAATGTAAAAGCTTTCCTGGACTAACATCTTGTATAGATGCTTCTGTATTTGGAATTTTATTTTCCGTTTATCTTTACCCACTTCTAATATGGACTAGAAAGGCACTGACTGTAGGAGAAGAGCACAGACTCAAGGATCAGCTGTGAAATAGCTGTTCTGGATTAGCTACTGCAGACTATTTCCCTGTAGGGAAAATCCCTAAGTAACACTTCAGAATAAGCTACTCTTACAAACAGCATCCTCCTCTCCTTAATTAGGGAAGATGTAAATGTTTTAATGTCTTGCAACTATTACTTTGATAACTAATATTCATTTAAGTGAGATTCTTTTCCCTTGGGATTTTCTGCCTATTGAAAGTGAACAGAAAAGGTAGCTGAGACAGCTTTTCTTTTCTTATTTCTGTCATTAGTCACTGCAGAATTGAAGTTTAAATTACCTCCAGCTCTGCCTTCTTTACTTCTTTTCAATTGACCTCTCTCCACTTGCGGTCATCTTTGACTCATCTCTCTCCTCTGCCTGATCTACACCTGCAGTTCTCCATTCCCCTGCAGCTATGCCAAATCACACAGAAAAAATTACTCTGGGAGCTAAAATGTGAGGCTGTTCTTTGTAAGCTTTTCCAGCCCTGTGCCAGTTATTATGAAAGTTCATCCTACTAACATTTCAGACCTTATTTTTTACCATGACTTCTCTAAGTCCAGGTTCTGAGAGCAGCATTCCTGTGCCTATTTTATTCCTCCCCATGTCTTCCAGAAATCTCCCTAATGCCACCATAGCAGTTTGCAGTTTCTGTTTCCTGAGATGGTTTTTTAGAGACTCCTTTCTTTTAAGAAATTAACAGAAACCACCCTGACAGTTTAAAGCTCTGTGTGTTTCATTTAATGTGTTTTAGGGAGATTTCCAAATCACACCATTCCCCTGCACCTTTCAATACACCTTGTTTTATCCTTTTCTGGTTTAAACTCTAGTATAGTCCCAAGCACATCACTGGTGCTTTACACAGTAGTGATAATGAACATTCCCTGAAGCTTTAGGCTTAAAGTCATAATCATTTTAATTTGGCCTATATTGTAACAGAAATAGAAGAAACTTTCTTAAAAGTAGCACTGCTGAATTTGACTGTTCAGTTGCTTTCCCCTTTCTGATTCTTTGTCTCTACTTTTCTGTTTTAATTCTTAGATCTATGGATGATTTTTTTTTTCTTGTGTTTATCAATAAAATACCAAGTACTATGGCATAGCTATGGAAAAATTAGTCATAGATGAGTAACAAACTGTCTTGCTGGTTGTCAATTAGGCTGTGCCATGTACTCAGCTCCTGGATGCTCAGGAAGCCTCAGGTCACTCTGCCTATACATTTAGCCTATATGTCCATGATGAGTCACCCATGGTGGTGTTTGCTTGAGGTTTTTTGTTTGATTTCTCTGGAGTTCCTTATGGGCAGGGATTAAATTCCTGTACATGCAGGGAGAATGTCATAACCCAGAATCTGTGGAATTAGCATCAACCCCCAGTCTGCATTTAACTGAGGTGCATTTTTCCCCTACAGTCTTGGAGGGAAAATTTAACTTATCACCTTTAACTTCTGAAGGACATTTGTTAGCTTATACATGGGAAAAAAAAAAAAAACCCAACATAGCTAACATTTCTAGACAGCTTGCAAACAGTTACTCTCTGGGTCAGATACCACAAAAATACAGTGGTTCTGTAATCATGCTTATTGGCCTCTCTTTGCTTCTAATCCCTTGCCATTTGTAGTATTCCTCAGATACAGATTTGAAATAAAAACTGGGCATGCCATTGTTATTCATGAAAGTAAATTCATATTTATCGTATTTGACCAGTAATATTAATTTACTCCCAGTGAAAGATTATTGTCAATACTAGAAGAATGATAAGCATGAACTTACTTAGAGCATTTATCAAAAAGAAGTGTAGTAAAGTAATACCACCAACATTTCGCTTGAAAATAGTAGTATCAGCTGGATAAAATAGCATTATTATCTAGAATTAGGAGAAAAACAGGAATTGCTGAATAACAAGACCATAAAGAGCTGTTTGGCATGTTTGCTTTATGAAACCAAGCCCAAGGAAATGAATGGATGCTCCCCACAGCCATCACCTCAGTGCTGACCTACAGAAACCACAAAACAACCTGCCAGCTGCTGCCACTCCTGCTGCTGGGGCAGAGCAAAGGCAAATGGGCACTTATGTGGCACTACTTCCTGCCTGGAAGAATTTTCTGAGTGATGCTGGCTGCTCACCAGAAGAGTGGCATCCTAATAATCCTTATTAGGATGAGGACAGGAATAGCTCTGGGATGAGGCAGCTCAAGCCCTCATCATGATCATCACCTGTACCTACACGTTCTGTGCTGGGATGATTCACACTGCACGTGGAGTGTTTGGGCTCTTCTGTGCTTCAGCAGCTTTTCAATTTAGGGAAGGAAATACATTTTACTTTTTAATCACTAGAAATTTGAAAATTTCTAGTAGAAATTTTTGATTTGATAGAAATGTGATTTGAATTTTGCCACATGGGTTTATATTTTTAGCATTTACTACTATTAAGGCTACAGGTAACCATTATTCCTCAAGAAACAGAAATAACTTTTTTCTTGCAAATCTTGACTTATTTTACTGATTTTTTTTATTTTTTTTATTTTTTTCTGTTTTTGTCTGAGATCAGTGTTTACTGTGTTGGATGCTGTAAGATTTGCTGAAGAATTGTCCCTTGAAGAAATAAAAGTGCTTTTCTCTGTAGCACGTGACCTTGCTTCGGTGTGCAATGCATGTTGCTGCAGGAGTATTTGTCTGTTGGACCTTTGCTTTCCTGTGTGCATATGTTTCCTCCAGTAAACTCACCCATTCTCTAATTTATTTATTTTATTATTGGGGGTTTATTTGGTTTATTTTGTTTGGGGTTTGTTGGGTGTTTTTAACCTTAAAGTACCAAAAATCAAAGAATGTTATTTAAATTGTCTCCCTGCGGAGATAATGCTGGTGTTTTGATTTCAAAACCAGAAGAGGAATCTTCCAGAAATTATTTCAGACAATTTGCTATGAATGAATAGGATCTGATGTGAAATGATCTTTGGATTAAATGCTTTGGGAGAAAGTCATGTTAAAATCAACATGAACTTTATTCTGCAAACACAAATTAAGAGGAGGTGCTGATGCCAGGGCTCAGTTACTGTAGCACTTTGCATTTGTCTTTGCCATTCTTATTTTCATTCCATTTAGAGCTAGTGGGAATGACTGAAATTATGCTTCAATCTTGTGGAAAAAATAATTTCCCTGAGAGAGAATATTATTTTCCTTTCTCCCAAGAGATAATATTTAATAGTTATTGCTTTCACATTGTGCCTCGGATTTGTGAAATAAGCACAGCAGATCTTTCCTGTGTGAGCTGTCCTACAGTTACTGGAGTGCTCAGAAAAACATCTACCCTGTGTGGATGGCTGAAATAACTTTCACACACACATACAGCAAAGAATGTGAAATCCTCAGTGTCACACTGGGTTAGAAGTTCAATGAATAATACAGGATAAAGATGATGATTGTAAATTTTGAAAGAAAATAAGTGTTGACTGGAGATCTAAATAATAAGATTGTAGGTCTGTAGATACAATGAAGCCAAATAAGTAACCTAGAGAAGGAACCTTTCATTTTTATTCAGAAATTTATTTTTTTTTCCTTCCAACTTCACTGGGCCATATTTAAAACTATTTTAATTTGGTGTGCAGCACACTTCCCACTTCACATTTCTAATTAAAATGTTTGTTCCTATTTGGAACCTCACTGTGTGAAATTCAATAAGCACTTTTTTAACATCCATAAAATAAATCAAACATTTTTTTCTCATCTGAAAGACACACAATTCAGTCACAGCAAGCTTATTTCTATGTTTCTTTTGTGTTTTTTTTTTTCATCTGCCTGGTAAGCCAATTTTCTGCTTAAGAACTACTGGTTAAAACTCTTACTTGTTTTGCTATGTGGACTTTATCCTTTCCCAGCTCTTTATGCAAAATACTTCAATTTTAAGTGCTCAAAGATTTTCACTGAGAAGAGTGATACTGCCCACACAAGCTAGCACTATTATTTCTCTCAAACATAAAATGAAAGAGAGTGTTTTAAATAGCATAGCAGGCCTTTTATTTACAAAGATTAACAGATTCCTTTACTTGGATAGTTATGATTCCTGGCTCTAGGATTTGGGAACCTGGCATCCCTCATCCTGCTCATGAACTGAGGCAGAGTCCAGGGCAGTACTGCAAAGGAAAAACAATATAAATGTGCAGTAGTGGTGCATGACTGCTACATTAATTAAGGAAATATGTATAAATTACATGGACAGTATTTAAATGCATGTATTGTATTTTATCCAGCATTCATGTAATAGAACTTTTAAATTTTTTAATTAATGTATTTATTTTAAAGAAATTAGTTGGTTTTACTTCATGCAAAATACTTCCAGAAATCTTTTCTTGAAATCCAAGACTAAGTGCTTAGTCCAAGATTTATGAGGAGTATTTAACATTGAATGGACTATACACCCTGCCTTGTGATATTACAGTTCTGTCTTTTCAGATCCACTACCTTCTCCCCTTCTCCACAAATATGACACCTGTTCTACCCATTTCTGAGGAAATTCTTCCAGCTTTTGTTTTCCCATTCCATATAAAAATGTTTTGTTAAATGTTTTAATGTCACCTTTTAGGAGAACCTTTTAGGTTTCCAGAGAACTACTGCTCATCAGGAAGGAATCTCAGTGGATTCCTTTAAATGGAAAGCTAAAGTAATATGCTAAATGTAATATGCACTACATTTACTACCATGTGTCTACTTACCAGATAGAAAAACAATTGGCAGAATACCATCTTCTTGGGGAAAAAAAGAGTTTTGATTATTAGACTTCTTATCTTTCAAAAGCATTATCTTAGCATTATTAATGTTTCTGTAGTTGTGTGTCTCTCTGCGTTAGTCTTCCAGTTAGTGGCATGAACAATGAATAATAAAACTAATTTCTGACAGAGAAACCTGAATCTTCCCTCTCAGATGAAAGAGAATATTCATTTTTCACCTTCAGAATGCTGAATACCAGACACATTCAGCAGAACTGGAAGGCAGAACAAAGAGGTCTCTCGGCTTGGTTCTCTTCCTGCAAGAGGCACATGAGGCCACTGATGCATGAGAAGCAGCTTATCTGTTCCAATCTGAGGAGAAATGTTTCTCTTGTTTTCAGCCAGAATTTGAACAGCAGTGTCTAGAAAGGTTTCCTTTAAACCTTATGAGTTTAAACATTATGCCAAACCTTATGTTTTGAAAGGCAACAAAGGGTTTCTCTCCTTGCAGGAACTTTTTCCTTGTTTAGAATTGTGTTATATACAGCAACCAGACCTACCCTAGTCTTCATTTCAAGGATTTGCTCTCTAAACTAAGTGAAGCTAGGAAGCTTCTCATCTCAAGACTCATTAAATTATTCTTCCAAAATTAAAGATTTTACTTCCTTTGAAATTCAAGGTAGTGATCATCATTTTTGTCCTACTTTTGCTCTAAGAAGGCAGGACAAAATGATGAATTTGCTCCAGTTTATTTGCTGACTCTCAGACAATCATATGGCAACATTTATTTTTTTCTGTGACTGTTTCCATTGCTGTTTTCCTCCAGGCATTCCTATGGAGTTGTAAAATCCATGTTTCACACATTTTCTTCTCTATTGCCTTAACCTTCAAGGCCAGTCTCTTCAGAATTTAATAGTGTTTTCAGGCTCTCATCTCTCACAGGCCTGATTATTGTGTAGATCTTCATGACTTTCTTGCAGCTTTTCAAGAGTTGTCCACAGAAAAATACTTGTTTGGGGTCAAAATATGTAGCAGAATAACACAGTACATTGAAACTTGCCACAGGAAGACAGAAATGTGAGTCCCAGAGAGCCTCAAGGCTCATTTCACTGAACTTATGGAAGCTTTGAAGACTTGCTTGGGCAAGATTTGTTTCACACATTTGAAAGGGAGCTACCTGGGTCTCTATACCTACTCATAGGGAAAACTGCAGAACAAACAGTAACACTTCACTTTGTCTTTATTTGGAGTTAGAGAACTCTATGGCTACAGTAATCCTCTGTCCAGAATAATCTCTTTTAGGAGTTTCCTTGCCATGCAATTTAACACCCTAATAAACACACTTCAGCAGTTCTAACATCTGCACGGTAGCCACTGCAAGGTTTTGTGGGCATAAAATGACTAGTTGCAGAGGCTAAGCCATTGGTGAGGGAATGGTTGAGGTGAGACAATGTTTTTCAGACTATAAAAGTAATGTAATCTTTTATTTCCCCTTTGATACATGTTTTCATGGATCTCTGTTGAGATTGGTTAATGTGGTTTTCACAGGTTGGTTGCATTAGCTTCTGCATCAGGTGCTTTTGCATGAAGTGGTTCTTTGCATGTCCCTAGCTACTCATCTAAAAGTAGCAAAGATTTTTGTATTAATTGTCCTCTGGTTTCCAGCCAGAGAATTGCAATAATCTTTTTTTAATTTTTTTTGAGTGAGAAACCCTTTTGCTGACAAAACAGGTAAACTGTCAGAACAAAACATCCTAATCTGATCAACATCCCAAAAAGCTTGTTTATAAATTTATCAGTTACTTTAGAAGCAATGGGTGGTATGCCAA
Organism: Poecile atricapillus; assembly: GCF_030490865.1. NCBI lineage: Eukaryota > Metazoa > Chordata > Aves > Passeriformes > Paridae > Poecile > Poecile atricapillus. The sequence goes on along the minus strand of NC_081251.1, from coordinate 106,864,904 downwards.
AAAAATATCTGAATTGCTTATTCTCCTTTACAGGATGAAAGGCTAAATTGCATATTCAGTTGGTCTTGTGAACTGTGGAAATAAAATTTAAATTGCTCTAACATTATGTGTGCCTTCCTGTTTTCACCCTGAAATTTATAGATTTCCTTCCTCATCCTCTCTCTACCTTTTAATCACATTTTTTACCCCTTTCTGTGCTTTCATATCACCTGGTCTCAAGGGGCTTCCAAAAGTTGTGGCAGGTCAGCAGCTTTAATTTACAATGTGGAGATTGCCCTGGGTATCCATGAGGGCAGGGCTCAGCTCAGGTTCACATTTTCCTTTCAGTCTTTATTTCTGCATGAACAAACACCAGCAAGTTTCTGACTGGCTTCCACTACTCTCATTCTTCTAGAGCCGTGGGTTTTCTCTCTATATTTTATTATGAAATAGCTTTTCGTGAGCTCATGTGTAACTTACTTACAGCTGTTTTTTCTCCTATGGTTTCCCTGCTCAAATTCTGTACAACATCACTCATTCAAACCCATTTATCATAGTACATGAACTGGTCTCCACTGCTGCTTCCACCTCTTAAGGGTACTTCCCATGTTTCCACACTGCAGGTTCTTGCTCTTTGCCATCTGCTGTCTTTTTATCACATTCTGCCTTTGTGTTCTTCCTCCCATTCATTTAACTTTCAAGTACCCTGTAGTAGTGCCCGCTTTTCTGCTACCACAAATTCATTTTTTCTGCATCTAAAACTGTATGGCACCGAAGAACATCTACCACCTACTCATTTGGCAATGTATAGTAGGTGCTGTTTTAACATGCCATTGTTTCCACCACTACAGTGTAATATTTTCTGTTACCATGGCCCAAAGCAAATGATCAAAAATCTTCTATGCTCGATGCTCTGAGTAACTTACTATAGATTTTTCCAGGAATTTTTGGATTTTTACCCCAGCCCACTTGTGAATTATTAGTTATTCTCTTACATCAGTCCTTTCTTCTCTTACCATCACCATTTGTACCATCCCCTCTTTTATCTTCTGTTCTGCTAACCTGTTACATAGGTCCAGACAAACAAGTATGTCTCAAACTCTATTGCAGAGTTTTCTTAATCAATTGAATTAACCTTTTGAATGTTAAAAGAGTAGATTTCAGAGCTCCATTTTGAGAATGCCTATTGTGACTGACCCACAGGAAAGCGCATTGGCATCAGCCTATTTTTAGGAGTAAATGGCTACAAAGGAGTACCAAAGGGCTTTGGGTTTTTGCCAGGTGCTGAGTTACATCCGCACGGAGTGGGACCCGCTGGATGCCAGGTTCAGCTGTCTCCAGCCCCAGCAGGTGCTGACGGTGGAGCGCTCGGTGTCCGCAGCCAAGGAGCCCATGGCCGACAGCTGCGTCTACAAGAGCGTCAGGAACAGAATCCAGTGCGCTGCCGTCACCAGGATCCCCCTGCGAGCCAGGGCCATCAGCTGCTGCAGGGATGTGACAGAAGACAAGCTGGTGCTGGGCTGTGAAGACTCGTCAGTAGTTCTGTATGAAGCCTACAGCCAAGTGACTCTGCTGGCCCAAGCAGAGCTGCTCCCTGCTGTAATTGCCTACCACCCCTGTGGAGCCGTGCTGGTGGTTGGCAGCTCTCAAGGGGAGCTGCAGCTTTTTGACACGGCGCTGTCCCCAGTTAAAATTCAGCTCTTGGCACAGGACTATTCACCTGAGGCAACTCTGCAGTTCAGTAAACACTGTGAGGTGCCCACCAGCCTCATCCAGATCCAGTGGGCTGCTCCGCAAGGTGCGTTTCCCAGTCCTGACAGCATGGATATTCACGATCTTTTGTTGGTTAGATTTGATAAAGGACCCTTGGGAGTGCTTCACTTTAAACTTGGTAAGTTACTAAGCATATCTGTTGAACCTTGAGCTGTCAAAGAAAGAACTGTATCCCACAAGGTTTTGAACACCCTCATTTTTGGTATATGAGACCATAGCCTTAAAAGCAAATTGTTCCAAAGATATCTGAAGATACCAAGGAGTTCTTTATGTTTCACAATAACTTTATACCATTTCCTATTCATAGAATAGGACCCCAATCCGCTGTCTGATCAGCATCCCATAATGTTCCTCACTACTTTAATAAAGCACAACAATTTTTCCTCTGGAAAATACATTTAATCTGTAGTATGTAATCTTAAGAATTGTATTCATTCTGTAGTAATAATCCTAACAGTTTAAAATAAGCTATATTTAATAATAGAATGCTATTTTCTTTACCAAATGTTTTTTTTTGCATACGTGATGTATTTTTGTCCAGTATTCTGTTCTTCCTGGCCTCAGTAAATGAAGTTGCACCCTTTCTTTCCTTTGATGACAGAAGAAGCATGATTTTCATAACCTTCAGAGAAGTTTGGTCTCTCAATTAATTTGCAAGGAGTTGTGCATAAAGGAAGTAATAAAGCTAATTTTAGAATTTATATAGCCCTTCTTATTTTAGGTGTGAAGAGACTTTAAAAGAGTAAAACCACAATTAGCTTCCTTTAAAAGCAGAAAAACAAGAAGCAGTAAAGAAAAGCTAAAGGGCTTTCCAAGAGTTACACAGTGGCTGAACTAAGAATAAAACCCCTGCAGTGGCTCATCAGTGAGAACTGTATTCATTTCATTCAAGTCAGGCAAGTTACAGTGGTGCAAGCCCATTGTGAAAGCTAAAAAAATAATCATGTTTAAACCCTCTGACTCCCAAGCCAGTGTTTCAGCAGGGCAGACAGCCATCCTGGAAGATTTCAGCATTTTGCCCATTGTCTGTCCAAGAAAACAGGATTACTTCTGTAGATCTTTATGGGAGTTTTTAATGATTCTTTTGTATAAAGCTATTGAGATTAGGAATGAGCCTTTTTTATAAAAGAAAAACCAAAACCAAACAGCACGCCAAAAGACTTAAAATAACAACCTAGGTGATAGTAAGATTTGAAAATCTACTTTATTTCTTTACTTAATGAGACACATGTGCTTTTGTGGGGAAAAACCTCTCTAAAATTAGCAGAGACCTGAAAATTTGAAAAACTGAATTAAAAAAATTTAGCCAAGTGTGCCACTACAAAAAGGTAAATTAATATAATAGGATGTTAGTAACAAAAAAATATTGGATTGACTTATAGTTGTGTAGTTTTAAAAGAGCTGATCCAGATTATTGCTGTTATCCAAAAAAACTATTTAAAAACCTGTTTACAGTTTATCATTTATTTTGAGATAATTAGCTGCATTGAGGTCAATGACAGGTTTAATAGTTACAGAGTACCCCAGAACACTAATTATAACAGCTATTTGATGGTTTTGTGCATGTTGGCCATTTAAAAAAAATCCTCTAAATTATCTCTGTCCTGATTTGGTGGGATGGAGTTGAGCAGGAGGCACTCTACCCACCTCTACCTTGCTTTTCTTCAGCCCTCCCTGGTGAGGTTTTCTCACAACAGCTTTCCAGAATGCACAGCTTTCCCCTTGCTATCTTTAGCACATTTATGTTCTTACCAAGGCAAGCAGGCTCTCAGTACAGGGATTTAGAGGCCTTTCCTGCTAATTGCCAGCTTGTAAACTTAATTGGACTGTCTCCCTGGGCACTGTTCCTAAATCAATTAGGCAGTGAGTTGGCTGTCACCTCTTTTTCCCAAGCAGGTTGCCTGGAAGCGCACCACCCAGGAGAAGTCAAGCATCCAAATGGGAAGATGTTGACCTCTACAGCTGAAAGTTATCACATTTTAAAATTCATTCTGTATAATTACTGTAAAATCTCTTCTAGGAAGAGGGCAAAGCTCTCTCCCTTCTTCCCTCTCTCACTCTTTGTAGTCCACCGTGCAAAAATATGCTGCTCTCTGTTTCATCCTGCTGCTCAGCTTTACACCTCATCTCCTCAGTTTGCCACACTGCCAAGGGAGCACTGTGGTTATTAGTGAGTCCCTCTTCTCAGCAGTTTTTAGGTTTCTGCTACTTAAGAAATAATGCAGAACAAATAAATAAATTAATTAAATGCGAAAATAAATTCTAGCAAAAATTTAGGGGCTCATGACAGCAAGACCCAGACACGCATTCAGGACTGAAATAAAATGCATGAGTAACACATGGCTTGGAATTGTTTCCCACAGAAGTCTGTTAAGAAACTGTGTCAGTGAGAACAAGCAAATATGTTTTTAACTTCCAGCTACATTATGGTTTTGGACAAGTTCTGTGAATCTCCATTATGCTGTCTATCCAGATTTATTTCAGGAAAAAGTCATATTAAACATACCCTCAAACACTAATGGCAAATATTTTTGGTGTCTAATGCCAAACTCATTTCCAAAAGCGGCTTCTCGTCATTGATGTCAACCCAGATCTTGAATAATGCCAAATGTGGTGCTGGTGCCAGTGGTTCAGCATTGCTGGCCTCTAAAGGCATTTTAAATATAGTATTGTATTTAATTAACATGAAAATAAGTAGTTTCATCTTTGCTGAAAGGTTAATGTGGAGATTGCCCAGCCTCTGTAATATTTTAAAAACACTAAACATTTAGGAAGAATAAAGTCTGCCATAACTATTAAATGTTAACAAGTTAAACATGGCTGTTACCCAGCATAGTATCTACAGGCTTTAATACATGCAAATATAAGGTAAAATACAATAGAAAGCCTTTCTTTAATGGTCCTAAAAAAAATTAAGTACTTCTCTGTTACTAAATGTAAATATGTAAGATTTTTCCCCAAAAACATCAGTTCTGTATATGTAACTTCTCAGCAGTTTACTTCTCCTCAAGGTTTATTCAGATGTTTTCTTCCACTTTTTTCCCCTCACTTCTTATTTCACATCACAAACAGTATTCACAACAGTTACAAATGTTTGGTGAGGTATGTTTTATATGTTACAGGTCTGCTTTTCTCTGTTACTAGGCTTTGTTTCCCCCAGCCAGTCCTATGGTTTTAAGACTAGTACTGAAATTCAGCTTGTTCCCTTTCTCATCAGAACTTTTCCCATATCTTTAGTTTCAACAAACGACATCAGAATATAAATTGAGAAAATAAAAAAACCCCACAAAAACAACAACAAAGACAACCCAAAAACTATGTTTTTATTTAAAGAGAGAGAAACAGTACATTTATTCTGGTCTCTTTCTAATATTTGGAGGAGTCCTGATAAAGAGTACTCTATCAGGGTGACCCAAAGTGAGCAGAAGTTGCTAAAATGCCACGTGTGGCCAGTGCTACATGATCATTTGGTTAGACAGAGACAATAAATAACATTACTTCCTGCAGCTTTTTAGTCACCTTTTCTGTTTAGAAGCTGAGATCTACAAATCAAGAAACATTTGTGTGGCAAGCTTTTTCTTGGTTTCATGTGCAATTGTAATTCAGAGGTCTATAGTATCAAGATGTTGATAACTTCCATGGTATCCCCTCAGAAAAAATGCTCTGCTTAGAGAATATTGCCAAGCTGGAAGGAGGTTCCAGAGCAGTTGCAATATGGAAAGTAATTGAGTAAGAGTTGCTTTGAGGTTGGAGCTGCTCTACACTTGTAGACACAGACATCTGTGTGAGGCAAATGCCAGGGTTTAGTGTTGTCCAGCAGTATTTCCCTACAGGAGGGAGATGCTGTGAAAGTGAATTTATTACCTGCCTTACAATAGAGATAAACTGCAAATAAAATTGTTCTACCTTGTCTAAGCCAAACTTCATTATGTGGTGTTGCCACCAGTGACTTTTGGCAACGTTCATTCAGTATCCATGTGTGAAGTTCATTGATGATTTTTGTCTGCTGTCCAGTACCCTCTGGATAGAGGGTACGATAGTAAGATGCTATCTCTTATAAAACATTTAATACTGAAAAACATTAATTTTAAATGATGGCAATTATTTCTAATTGTGCTGAAAAGGAGTCAGCTACTGGTTTACATACTCTGTACCAAAGTATAAACCCATTATCTCTGGTTGTAATATTTCTTGTTAAAGGTGTGCTCACAAGAGGACAGCTGGGCCTTGTGGAAATCATCCACCAGTACATTCGTTACGATGAGATACAGGAGGCAGTTAATGTCCTGAGCACCATGAACTGGAACACAATGGGGCAGCAGTGTTTTATCTGCCTGAGTGCCATTTGCAACCACCTTCTTAAACAAAAGCTTACACCAGCCAGAGAAGGTAACAGACTGTTTATATTCCTAATGGATTTTTGTGGTGTCTTGGTAATTCATGTGTGGATTATGACAATGTATTTATTGTCTGTATAAAGAAGACAGTGGTGAGAATCCAGACATTCAACCAGATTATGGTGCCTCATAATCACATGTCATTGTAGACAAGTAATTTCAATAAAATCTGGACCGATGCATTGATTACATTTTAGTTTATATCAACAGTGACACAAAAATAATGCACGTTGTAATATATATATATCTATCTATGCTATAAGCATTACTTAATATATATATAGGACTAGCATTATATTCTGTAACTTCATTACATTCTATAAATTTAGCTTATGTTACAGACAAAGGTTAGTTAATAAAGTATTGAAAAATTTGTGTTATATTCATGCTGAGACAGCACCAACTTAAGGAGGGATGCTTTCTTGCAATGGGGACAGGAGATTTTGGTATGTTTTTTCAGGTGCTTTCAAAGGGTCATTCTTTCATTACAAGATGCAAAGGCCTTGAATACACTATCCTCTGCTGCCTCCTTTAGGATTAAAGCATTTGTCCTCACTGTAATCTAGCCCCCTGCAGTAGTAGCTGGGGTCCCTCAGAAGAAATGATGAATCTTAGGTTTAGCCCCATCTCTGCTGAAGCCTGGTGTGGTGCCTTCCTCTTGATTTGCTGTCTATCTTGAAACTCAATAGACTTCAAGATTTGAAGTGCCTTGATTTAGTGAAGGTGTTATCCTTCAGTCTAGCAGGCAGACAGCTGGAGACCAGGCATCTTTTGTGGGAAGAGAGAATACTTAGGATTCTGGTGTGTTTGATGATAGAAAAACTCCAAGGTGTCCTACATTGCTGCCAAGCACCATCAGCTATCCCATTTTGTGGGATCTGATTTTAAAAAATCTCTGTGTTGCAAACACAACATATAGACTCTAAATAAAACATGCTTTGAAAAGGACCTGTGAAAAGCTATGATACTCTTCTAAAAATATGTACATTATAAACAGATGTCTGTGTGTTTCCCCCATGCAGCTCCCTAACACTGTTTACAGCAGAAGGAATTTTATTCCATCCAGGAGTTATTCTATCTAAATCTAACAAATTTGGCATGGTAATTTGTTTTCTTTTTTATTAACAAAACCCAGTGGGACCTTTTATTTATAGTGATGGGGCAGTTATCTTTGAGATCTTTATCCTGCCTTCTACATCAAGCTGGGCTATTTAATGAATGTATAACTGTGCTAGTAGTTATTCATATTCCATGTCGGTTGAAATATTTCAGAACTACGAAACATGCTGTCAAGAAAACAGCAATGGCAAGAGAGTATGGCTTGTTTTTCTATTTCAGTCTAAATTGACTGCTGCTTTGAAAGAAAATACCTTTAATATTCAACTTATCTTACTATCTAGATTTGAGATAATACAGAACTAACATTTACTAACAGTTTGCCTGTGTAACTAACACAGTACTATTAGCACATTTAGCGCTATCAAGCCTAATACAATCAAATGTAACTATGCTTGGAAGTAAAGAACCACTATCCCTCAATACAGAAATGCCTAGTTCAAACAAACATTAGTTATGACAAATCAGTGAGATTCTGTCTGCTTAATGAGAATACATTTTGCTTGTAGAACAACATAAATATGCAACAAATTCATATATAACAAATTCTTCCTTTTCAGCCTATAAGGCCTTGTACTACATTGTTAACTCTCAAGCAAAAGTCAAAGAGCATAAATATTATTGATCACTTCATTTCCTTTCATCTAAGCATGTGGGACACACAAGTATACTGTATGTTTACTTGTATTGTTTATAATTTTGTATTAAAAATGTGTAGAAAAATGCCTAAGAGCTTGAGCTGTGGAGTGTAGCAGTCAGAAAGTATTTAAAGAAGAGAGAACTCGTGTAACAAAAGGGCTTTATTTTATTGATTACAAGGGAGGTTATCCTGTTTCCCACCACTACATGCTGTCAAACCCTTAGGGTTTCTAGACCCTTTTATTTAAAATTTTTAAAGAAATGTGGGCTGAAGGAGGTTCCTTAGACCTCAAGGCCATGACAAAGAGGGTTCTGTTACCTGCTGACCTAACACAATAATCCCTGAAAAACTGAACTCCCTTGTTGTTTGCCTAAGAGGACAAAGACGATTTGAGCTAATTGAGAGTTGATCTCTACTGGGCAATCTTGTTCACACTGTATTAGTCTCATGAGTCACTTTTAGTTGTAGGCTGCTGGTGAGAACTGGATGTGTTATAGACTTCTTTATCCTTTTGATAGCTTTTGTTGCTCAAAGTCATTGTCAGCTATGCCTCCAAGCCAAAGTTTGTATGCACATTTGTGTTTGTACAATCTGTCATATTTTAATTTAATCTGTCCTACAACAACATCACATTTCATCACTGTTTGAGGAATTTGACTGACTGCAAACATGAGCAACCTGTTGTAATTGAAACTAATTCACTTGTTTCATTGCTGTTGTGTTTGAATTCCACAGCACAGCTTGAGGCAAGCCTTGGAACCTTTTATGCTCCAACAAGGCCTCTCTTGGATAGAACTGTGCTGGAGTACAGGGACGCCATCAGCAAATATGCAAGAAGGTTCTTCCACCACCTGCTCAGGTGAGTGGCAGTTTCAACTTCTATCAACTTAAAATCAATTGCATATTTCAATAACTACCTACTTTAATGTGGTTAACGTTTTCTGAGAGGACCACCCCTCAAAAAAATGCATTCATTGTTAATGTTTGTTTAACTTCCACTTTGTTCCTTTCAAATTAAGTAACGCAGATAAAGTGCTATTGAGAGCTCTTCTGTCATCAATACATCTAAAATGAATCACCCTTTCCCATTTAGCTTGATAGAAAAAAGATTACATGCTTCTGGGAGACTGATATCCACCAACTGCTTGCAGATTAGTTATAGAAAGACCATATAAACTTGGAGAAAACACTGAGAACACAAAAGAATGCTGCATAGTCCAGGACATTTTTGTCTTTGCACCACTGAAATCTGAACATTTTTGTTATTCTCACTTTTAAAATTCTCATATATAAATTCACGTTCCATTAATTTTTCAGTGCCATTAAAATAAAAGGAAAAAATGCAATGTTAAATTTGTCTGTGAATGATCTAGAATCATAGAATGGTTTGGGTTGGAAGGGACCATAAAGATCATCTTGTTACAACCCAGCTGCCATGGGCAGGGGCACCTTCCACTAGATCAGACTGTTCCAAGCCCCATCCAACTTGGCTTTGAACATTTCCAGAGACAGGGCATTCACAACTTCTCTGGGCAACCTGTGCCAGTGCCTCACCACCCTCACAGTAAAGAATTTCTTCCATATATCCAATCTAAATTTCCCCTCTTTCAGATTGTAGCCATTAATCCTTGTCCTACCACAGCAGTTCCTGACAAAGTCCCTCTCTGGCTTCTATGTAGGCTCCTTCAGATACTGGCAGGTTGCTATGGGGTCTTCACACAACCTTCCCTTCTCTGGGCTGAGCAGCCCCAACTTCCTCACTTTGTCTTCACAGGGAAACTGCTCTGATATCAGACAAGAAATACTAACAAATTCAGCAGGAATTTACAGTACATCGGTTTATTGTTGTATTTTTTCCAGTCCATTATAAATATTGGTACGCAGCAGTTTAACCTGTTCACAAATACAGCTGTGGTATTCCCTTTGAGAATTATCCAGTGGATGAAAACAAGGAGAAATTACCTTCTGAGTGATACAATGTTTGTAACATCTTGTTGAGAAGGGGTGTAGATGGGCATACTGCGAAGACTTACAATGCACCCTTTTGCAGTGATTCATCCAGATTGTATATACATTGTCTGCATAGGCAAAGCAAGTTATTTTGATAGCATAGAATGTGGGGTTTTTTCAAATCTAGAAGAAGAGTATTCTATATTGTCTTCTACATTCTGAGTCTGAAGAGAATCATCTTTCTGGTGAGCAGGTCCATTCCAGTGGGGAAATCATTCCTTGTAGAGAAATGATCCAATATCTGCATAATGTGCACCAGTCTTTCACTGGTGTTTTCTTAACACAGGTGGCCACAACAGTGGGTACAAACTCTGTTAATTGCCTTTCTCCTAGAAACCAGCAGGAAAGATGCAGAGATGCTGTTGTGGCAGTGGCCAACTTACCATGGCCATGGGCCAGTTGCCTGCAGAGGACAGATGCAGGAAAAATGCCTCAGAGATTGCTGAGAGGTGTAACTCTAATGCTCTTACATCTGCAAGAGAAAGGTGTATTCCCTCTGACTCAGGATTTGTTTCCAAGTGCTAGCAGGCATGCAGAGGCATGGGGCCCTGGCTAGGCTGCCAGCCCTTGAGGCTGCAGCTGAAACACTGACTCAATCCTCCTAAAACAAGAACCTTCAGTGTCAGAATGCTGCCTGGACAGTGTGGGGCACAGCAAAAGGTGTGCATGAGAGTCTTCTCGTGTCTTTTACCTCCCACTGTAAAGCAGCCCTTGAACAAACTACAGTTGTGGTGGTTTTTGGAACAAATGTGTTATTTTGCTGTTTTCCTATTTTCAAAGGGATTTGTATTCAACCAAATCAAAGTGAAAGGATCATGTGATTTCTGCAGAACAGATGGTAATGCTTAAAGCTTATCTCAGAAGACATCATCTAAGTACAAAATTAAATGTTCAAATATGGGAGATTTATCAGATAGAAAGCAAGGAAATGATGTTCAGAGCTGATCATTATTGCATTAAAGTGGCTGTGCCTTAATTGGTGTTTATTTCCTTTTAGATGTTTTCTTAAGTGACTAGAATGATTTAAATGTAGGCTAAGCAGAGAGAACTACAGATTTGTTGGGGAATGGTAAACCATGGTTCTGGGTGAGTGAATGCCATCCAGGCATGATGCAATGTCTAGGAGGATCATAGGGAGGCACAGTGCCCACTAATTCAGGCACATGAAAGTTGCAGCTGCTGCTATTACATCTGTCTGTGATAGACTAGGCAAGGCACTCCTGCAAACCTGATTTACAGCTGTGGGGTCAGAACAGGAGGAAAAGTGAGAAGGGAATTATGCTCCTGCCTTCTAAGGTCACCTTGTTATGCCCATGAGGACACCGAGAATGAGGAGCTCCTCCCACTGCCTGTTTATCAGGGAAAGCAGGGTCAGGTGATGTGGAAGGAATACAGAGGTGTTGTTCACCACTGCAGGGAGACAATTCATGTGGCCAAAGCTCAGCTGGAGCTGAAGCTGCCCAGAACTGTGAGAGACCATAAAAATACATGAATACATTAAAAAATACGTTAATAGCAATAGTCAGTGCAGCAATAACATCAGCCTGTTACAGGATGAGGATGGTCACCTCACTAACAGGGCCATAAAGCAAAGATGTTTAATGCTTTCTTTGTCTTCAGCACCAGTGATGGGGTAAGGGGCTCCCAGTGAACTGAGCCCTGAGGACCATTCCAGTGCTCCAGCTGGACCCCCATGAGTCCATGGGGCCTGATGGGATTCATCCCATGGGAGAACACTCCAAGAGCTGGCTGATGTCATTGTGAGGCCTGTCTCCATGATTTTTCAATTGTCTTGGGAATCTGGCGAGGTCACAGCTAATGAGAAACTGACAAACATTGTCCAAGTTTTCAAGAAGGGCAAGAAGGATGACCCTGGAAACTTCAGGGCTGTCACATTCACTTCAGTGACTGGTAAATTGTGGAGAAGATTATTGAGGGAGGTGTTGAAAAGCACCTGAAGGACAAGACAGTCACTGGTCACAGCCAGCCCAGCTTCAAGCCCTGCTTATCAAAGCTGATTTCCTTTTATGACAGAGTAACCCACCCAGCTGATCAAGGGAAGCCAGTTGATGTTACACTTTTGGATTTCAGTAAAGCTTTGGATACTGTCTCTCATGGGATCCTCCTGTACAAAATGTCCATCCCCCAGCTGGATAAAGACATCCTGTGATGGGTGAGCTCACGGCTGGGGCACAAAGGGTTACAGTGAGCAGGATGACATCAGACTCGGGACCTGTCACTACCGGGGTTCTGCAGGGCTCCATCCTCAGCCCTGTGCTCTTCAACATCTCCAAAATGGGACTGGGAGGGACACTGAGCAAGCTCACAGACAATGCACAACTGGGAGGAGCTGCTGATTCCCTCCAAGGCAGGGAGACACTGCAGAGAGACCTCAACAAATGAGAAGACTGGGAAATCACCAACCTTAGAAAGTTTAACAAGGGCAAATCCCAAATTCTGCACCTGGGACTGGCAACCCTTGTTGTGTTTATAGGCTGGGGAATGAGAGGCTGGAGAGCAGTGCTTTGGAAAGAGACCTGGGGGTCCTGGTTGATGGAAAGCTGTGCCCTGGCAGACAGAAGGATCACTTGGCTTGTTCACCCAGGTGAAGAGGAAACTGAGGGAAGACCTCATTGTGGTCAGCATTCTCATGAGAGGAAGTGGAGAGGCAGGCACTGATCTCTTCACTCCAGTGATCAGTAACAGGGCCCAAGGGAAAGGCCTGAAGTTGTGCTGGGAGTGGGTTAGGTTGAATATTAGGGAGAGGTTTTTCACACAGAGGGTGGTTGTACACTGGAACAGGCGATAGCACCAAGCCTGGCAGAGCTCAAGGAGTGTTTGGACAGTGCTTGCAGGCACAGGGTGTGATTCTTGGAGCTGACCTGTACAGGGCCAGGAGTTGGATTTTGATGATCCTTGTGGATCCATTCCAACTCAGGATATTTGATGTTTCAATGATTCTAGTCTCTGATTTATTCCCTTTTTTACCCTTTTTTATTTAGCACTTGCAGGCTAGTTACAAATGGCTAATCTTCAGAGTGATTCTTTTTGATTACAACAGATGTGTCTGCATGACCAAATCAGAAGACTTGGTTGCAGAAGCCCTGTAAACTGAGATTGTAAACTTGATGCAGCATTAGGGGTCATTTATTACTTTCTTGTGAGCATGAGGAGACAAAAGCAAAGTGATAATTTGGTACCCTATTTCAGCAAGAAGTGGAGGAAGTATAGTGTTTCTAAATTATGTGCAGTTAAATTGTAGCTGATATTCAAAAAGTATTTCTTGGCATAGAGTAGGGCCTTCTGCAGTTCCTTTGGACTTCAGAAAGAGCAAGCAGCAGATTCACAGAAGTTAAACCTGGAAGATAAGGAACTAGGAAGAACTCAGAACTTTGGTAGGAAGAGTAGGGAAGTGGGTTAGGAACATGAGTAAAAGACGAGTTGTTGGGTTCAAAGGTCTGAAGGCAGGTGTGGGAATGTACAGTGTCCTGCAAGATGGGCAGAGTGGCAGCACAGAGCCAAATGAGGGAAGACAGTTTAGGATGTGTGTGGTGAGCTGTAGAGGAGACCAGACACATCAGGGATGGACAGGGAAGGGCGGAGTCTTTCATACAAGATTAAAACATTAAAACACTTCAATGTTTTGAGATCTAAATCTGAAAAATGTTCATATAAACAGAAGTTTTCACCCCCCTCTCCTTTGAATACCCCACCAATCTGCCTTAAGCCTTTTTAGAAGGACCAGCTCACGGGAGAGAAATATTAATTCATTCTACATGCTGAGACAGTCTTTGACCTGCCTGCTGAGTCTGCCAAAAAAGTGCCATTTCTTGTTGTACTTTTAAAGATGTGTCTGTATTTACTAGGATTGAGAAATACAGTTACCTTTTCAAAAGGGCTATCTTCACCAAGTAAAAATCATGTGACAGTGATTTTACTCTTTATTTTAGGCCAAAAGGTTGTATGCTCAGTTGCAAATAACATCCATTTTCACATTATCAGGGAGATTATAGGCTGTCTATTTTTCTGCCATTGGTGAGGTAATTTTCTAGAAAATGCTGAATTCTGTGATTGCAGATTCTCTCTTTAGGCATGAGGGCACTTTAGAAAGAAGATGCTCCATCCAAGCTGAGATGGGCAAAGAAACACTGACAGCACAATTGAAACAGATCACAATTAGAAGGAAGGAAAATTCTTTGCAATATATTGGACTCAGCCATGTTATTTGTATCCATCATTATAAAAGCTAAGTTCTTAAATTTGCAAACCACACATCATCTTCAGCTTCCACTAAAATAGAAGCTTAGAGCTTTGCAGGTATAGGCCCTGAATGTAAAATATGGAATACCTCCAAAAACAAGCATTCAGTATACAAAATTAAAATTAAAGGCCTCTTAATTATATGCCAGGGATCCATTACAACAGTATTTATGGAATGAATAATTATTTTCACTCTAAATCCTTATCTATAATTAAAAAATACAGGAACTGAATTACAAGTACAGAAATGTATCTTAGGTGTTCCTTGCCACTTCAGTAGCACTCTGGTATTTTATTATGATGTCACTGCTTATAATAATATAACGCATTATATCATTATGTAAAATGTTGAGCAGAGGTGGATTTATTGGGAAGCCTTGGGGAGCTGTAACCTCCCTGCCCCCACCCTTTTGCTATGTGTATTGGTGTGATGGGGGAGTGGCTGCACCACCTCCTGCCTCTGTCTCACAGCCTCATGTAGCCGTGTACGGAACATGGAATGGGATGGAACAATTCTTCACTCGTTAACTGCAGCATCGCTGACTCATGGCTTTGCTTCACTCTGATCAAGCATTTGTAAATTGTATTTGTCATATTTTCTAATGCGTGAAATTATCTTGTTTGTTTGACACAGACACACAGGCACAAACACGCGCCTGCTTTGTTGTGTTCCGTTTTTTGAGCGGGGGGCTAGAAAGTAAAGTGTGAAATGCAGCACAGGAGTTGCAGAATTAAGATGCAGACACAGTTCTGCGGTTCTTCTGTGCCCCTTCCTGCTTTGTAATTCTGTTTTTGTGTTTGTGAATACCCAGTTTAAGGATTGTTTTTCCTTTTTTTTTTCTACATGGAAAACTAGTAAGATTCAAAACCACTTGCACATTTCAATCTGATAATTTCATTAAGAGAATGTAATTTGGTTTTTTTCCCCACAGTACAAATATGTTTATCTACAAAGCAAAGCTTTGCTATAAAACATATAAAACATAGTGCTTTTTCATCTTTCAAGAGAAAAGTTCAACTCTGATCACATTCATTGGTAGAATTTTGGATGGATTCATGAAAGAGTCTCCTTTGTATGAATCCAAAAATGAGAACCTCCACCATGTTTTTACTTTTGCTTTTTCCACTCCTTTACAAATCTCAGAAGTGTTTTACTCTTCACAGTGTTCCATGTAAGATGTGACTGGGTAAATGCAAAAAATTATCTTCATATTGGGCAGAACATTCATCAAGTGATATGACTTTGCACACAGGACTTGATAGGGCTCCTCTGTAAATAAACACACTTAAAGAAGATGAGAAGGTAAGTGGCCATTAGCATCAGGGGAGACCTCCTTCCAGCCACCACTGATCTTTATGAATCACTTCACTATTCAAGAGTTCTGAAGTGCACTGCTATACTACAAGACATGATGCCTGGACACAGTTATCACTTAAGTCCAAGACAGCCTTTGAAAAGCTAAAATAAAGCTCTTTTGCCCTGCAGGTACATCACTAATGCAGTACTAACTACCCCTTGGTAAGCAGGTTCCCGTATCACTACACTGCAATCTCCAAAGTAGATATTCACTGTGAGTATTTCCATCCTAAATAGGACCCTAAATCAAAGGTGAAAAAATGTCACAGCTCCATAGGAGCAGTTCCCAATCCTGTCTGCTGCCAACTGTATGGAACTGAGAGACAGAGTGAGCAAAGAGCTTTTATGATCCTTTTTAAGAGCACCCTAGAAGTAGAATCTATAATTATATTAGTACATAGTGTGTCACAAAATATGTATAAACAGTAATGGTTACATGATTCAGGACTAAGAATGTCTTTTATATTCATAAGGTAACCTATTAGGCATTAAAATATGCCTTCAGATAAAATGACCATTGGTGGCAGTCAGGTTCTCTATGGTGGCCACATGAACAGAATTCATCTCTATAGGATTAAGTTCAGTAATAGCATTTTCACTAAAGTAGCACCTTCTGGAGAGAACTTTGAAGAGTCATTTTTTGTCATCTTTTGAAAAACGATCAAAACCAAAGGTTTTCATATTACCAGAGCACTGATAAATGAGAATTTATATTGCTGTGATGGAACTACACACAAAAAGATTCCCCTGGTCACGCTTCTTGACCTGTTTTAAAAACAAGAAATAAAGGCACCTATTTAATGGAACTAGGTTATTTTTGCAATTAAAGAGGTTAAAGATCTCATAAAAAGTTTAGACTGTCTTTGCTTCAGTCCTATGTTGTTAATGATTTCTTTTTGTAAACCAGCTCCAACACAGTTTTCAATTTTAGTCAGGTACTTTGATGCTACAGGAATGGCTCTAGGATTTAATTCTCTAGCAATGATTACAATGTAAGAAATAATGAGCAAAATATTGGGTTGGGGGGGACAACGATTTACATGTCATAATTGCTTGAGAACAAAATGCCATGAAGATAAACCATGACAAATAACTGTCAGAGATTTGGGCAAGGTTTGTTGCTCAACTTAATGGGAGAGACATTGCTTGGAGAGTGGGAAGAATGGTCCCTTACACACACTTAGAGCAGTCCCAGAGCTGCTGTAAACTGGAGCCACTTTGCACAGCCACCAACAGAGGCAGTTTGGTTGCCCAGAGTGCCAGAAGTCATCCAGTTCTCTGCTACGTCCCCACCCATGGGACTGCACTAGAAAAAAGGAACATGAAATAGCTACACTGGACTGATGTTGTTTGTGCCAAATCTATTCCCACATGCTGGTTAATCTGACTTTGATATTGCTACTTTCAGAAGCTGAGCCCACATTGAGACCACTGTTGTGTTGTGTAACTGATAATCTGCCCTTGTAAGGTGGCTTTTTCCTGCTGTACCAGCTGTGCAATTTCCCTGAAATCTTAAGGGCTTTGGACATACACTGAGTGCAGAAACAATGCAAATATTCATGGACAAAACCCTCAAAAATTAGTTCTTAGCAACATATCTTCCCCCTTGAGCAGCTGTTCTAAGTCAGCCTCAGCCTTCCCAGGTCATCAGTTTCTCCCTCTCCATCAACTCCACCTAGTCACTAATAGCATCTTCTTTTAGAGTGATATTCAAAAATCTCTAATTTGAGGTCTTGACCGAGAACTGAATTTAAATTTTTTTTCTTTGATGCCTTTCCAGATCAATTAATGTCTCATCTCTTTACCAAGACACTTTTTCTCCATTCATCTTCAAAGTCTTCCTGAGCCCCACCATTACACTTCCCTTTACTGTGTGTCGACCATCTGGCAATATTCTATTGTGAACTCAGCTCATCAGATCAGTTTTCTCTCACTCCCTCAGCCTTTTTTTCTGACTTTCCTCCCATTTCCATCCAGTGCCCTGCAGGAATAGCTAACTGAATAGTCAGGCAGCCCTAGGCTTTCTGTCTTCAAATGCAGATCTGCCTTTTATGGTTCTTCAGAACCCAAGAGCCTGTGAAGGAAAGAACACCAGAAGGAAAATTTAGAAAAAAGTCAGCAATAGTCATTTGTCCAATAACTGGATGTAGTGTCTTGGGGGTGCACCTCTCATGCCTTAATAATGTGGAATTTATGTGTCCTACATGCTCATCTGAGCTTCCTCTGTAGTTAGGATGAAGACATGGGCACCCAAAGGATGAGTAATCCCATTGAAGGGAGATATCTCAGATAAGCGTGAAGAGTCAAACGTCAGTGCCTATCCCTATCAATTAACTACAAAAGGAGCCTACCTAATTAGCTTAAATTAGCCATGTAAAGGTAAGCTGTTTGAAGATAAATGGAATGATTTGCACTGTAAATGTCTAGCTCCTGTATCACATTATTACTGGCCAGTTAACAGAAAGATCTTAGATGCTCAGATAGTTTCTGTAATAGAATGAGAGAGGCACATAGACTAAAAAAAAATATATCAAGGAAGGTTCACAAAAAGATACAAAAATCAGACAGGTATGCAGATCTCTTTAAAAATCTCCTTTTGACTAGTTGGCCAAGATAGGAGGGAATGTTTCTTGAATGTTTACACTGCTAAGTGCCGAAGTATCAACTAGAGATCAGCACTAGGTAAAATTAATTCAAAATTTCTAAAGGTAGTAAAGGATAAAAGATCTGAAATGCTCACTGTGGTGTGTAACCTCACATTTAGAATGACCTTAGCACCTGAGGACGGAAACAGGGAAAATATTAAGTCAATTTTAAAAACAGTCTGGAGAGACCTTGGAGAGCTATGCCCTGTAAGTCCAGCCTCTGTACCAGTGAAATTAGTAGAAAATATATTTTAAAAATGTGTGAACATGCAGACAAATAACTTATTGGGGGAGAGTCAGCAGGATTTCTGTAAAGGCAAGTCATGTCTCAAAACTCCAAATTCTTTGATGTCAGCAATCATGTGAGTAATGGCTATCCAGCTGCTACTGATGAAAGTTTGACCATTGAAGACCTTTTTGGAACATCTCCCACCAATATGTCTTAAAGAAACTAAGCTGCGACAGGATTAGAGGAAAGCTTCCCTTTCATAGATAAGTAATTAATTAAAAGGTAAGAAACAGAGTAAGAGTAAGTGGTCAGTTGTCCTGGAGGTCACCAATGGAAACTATAAGCATAGCACATCTATACTTATAAGTAGCCTGGCAAAGGAGCAGATAGTGAGCTGCTATTTGCTAATGACACTAAATTATTAACACTGGTAAAGAAAGGACCTGCTGTGAAGAACAGCAAAAGGGCTTCACAGGATGCAGTGACATGGTGTCAAAATTGAAGCTAAAATGTAAATAAATTCAGAGTGAATCACTTCGTACACAGTGGTGTGTGATGCCAATCTTCATGTGTAACTTGATGCAATCTGAGCTCAACATCATTCTGAAAGAAGAATTTGGTCCTATAACTCTACAGCTATAAAATACTCAGTGTACTGTTCAGCAGAAGTACAAAAAGCACATTGCAAACTAGGAATTCTTACTAGGTAAGAAAATAGTGAACTTCAGTTCACCTGCATTTTGTGTGTAGTTTTGGAGTCTCATAATCTGTAAAAGGATATAGTAGAACTCAAAAAGGTTTAGGAAGGGCAGCCAGGATGATTAAAGGCATGAAACAGCTTTAGTGAAAGGAATGGCTAAATAGACTAGAACTCCTCGACCTAAAGAGGAGGCAGCAGAGATAGAGATCTATTAAATTGTGAGTGTTAGGGAGAAATAGCACAGTAAATGACTGCTCACTGCTTCTTCTAATACAAAAAATAGAGGTCATCAAACAAAGCTAACATGTGGTCGTTTAAAAATATAGTGATTCTTCACATAATGTATAATTAAAATATGAACCTCCTTACCACAGGATGTTGTGGATGATAAAATTGTATGTGAGTTCAAAGGCAAGGCTCAGAGAAGAGGAATTCACTGAGGAACACCAGCCTGGAAACCACCTCTGGCTCAGCAAATCCCTGAACCAGAAATTGTTGGAGACTATAAGACTACTTAGGGAAGTATCTCCATATGCTTGCCCTGTTCTAATATTCTCTCCTAGCTAATGGCAAGGGATTAGGTCAGGAGTGCCTTCAGTCCCAGCAAAAGGCTGTTCCTATGTTTTATGTTCTGGGCATGGTGCTGTGCAGAAAAAGCACATCAAACTCAATAGTTTCCCATTTGCTCCCTCAAAAATGTGCCAAAATTCACACAAAGTTCCAGACAATATTTTGTCTGTCTCTTCTGTGGCTGTATTTGCTGTAATGGAGCTGTTACGTGTGGGAAATGTATGAGCATTACCACTGCATTTTTTATTATAAAGAAATAATTTGGATATTGACAAACAGAGATGGAAAAGGTAAATATACCCTAATGGAACCATAACTCAGGAAGTGATTCAAAACTTGGCCCTGCACCATGATTCTGTAAGTAGATATTTATCTTTAGGCAGCCAGCTTTAGAAAATATGGAGCAAATATATTTTCTCCAAGAAGTCTTAGCGCTAAAAAAGCACATCTTATCCAACGTCAGGCATGAGGGAGAATTGGCCCTGTACCTCATAGAAAGCCAAGGAGGGAAAGGGCCTGTTCATCTTAACTTTAATACCAAATTTCCATCTGCTGCAGCTCAAAATTGCAGAGATATCACACGTATACAATAGGGATTTATTATAGAGGCAGCAACTCATCCTTAACCACAGCGATGATACTGGGCCTCTGTTATATAGCTGTCTTTAGTGTGTAGACATGCTGATATGTTTGCTCAATAAAATCCAGCTTTCAAGACATACTGTTAAGTTTACATGATCACCAGAGTGAGAGGGATAAAGCTGGAAAAGAAGAAAAGCAGAAGCGAATTAATGCAATAAAGGCTAGGATTTAACAGACAGGGTTGAGTAAAATAAATGTGGAACAACAGGTGTCACTGAGTCTTATCAGCATTTTTAATTAACACCTGTTTTTAGCCCAGAGTACTTTGGAAGAGTATGTTAGAGTGTGTCTGTATTTAAAGATAAAGATATGCTGTTGAGAAGTTACTAAGTAGTGAGAGGTTGGAGGAATGAAGAGGTTTGGGGGTGGGGAAAGCCTCTGTTTGCTGGGTGGGTGTTGGTTGCAGCTTAGAGAAACCTGAAGGAAAGCCACGATGATAAAATTGAAAGGTAGGGAAATACTTGCTATGGCAACAAAATATGTTCTCTTGAAGGAAAATGAGTATGAAAAAGGAAATAAGGAGTGTAGGAAATTGAAAGGAAGTACAGATTGCAGAAAAAGACAGGATCTGGTTGAAAAAGATACAAATTGTAATAGTTTCAATGTATGTAATAATATTTTATGATAGTAATAAATTTATGTTATCCAGACTTTTATGACACCTGCTCTGGAAAATTTCAGAGCACTTGACAGATATGGAAGAATTCTTATTCACACTAGGAAGGGGCTTGAGTCATACTCTTCAGTGGCCCATCTTGCAAGAACACAAGCCAACGTGATGACCAGCTGTGGGTTTAGGTATAATGAAAGATATGCCATTTATTTGTTGAACTTTGCTCAAATTAATGATAAACCAGCATCACATGGACAATGTGTGACATAAAGGTTCATAGAATCAGGATCTTTAAACAAATTTTTCTGAAGTGTAGGTATGAGGCACTTCCAGAGTGTTACAGCTGTGCTGGTTTATAATTAATTTGAGCCAAGTTCAACAAATAAATGACATATCTTTCGTTATACCTAGACCCACAGCTTTTTCTAGAATATTTCATACATCTAAACTATTTCTTGCTAAGTATGTATTTTAAAGGTTTAAATGATCCCTTATAATTAAACTACTTGGTTCAAAAAATAACTTAGTTCACTTGAAAATCTGACTCAAAATTCTCTCCTGAGAAGAAGTACATGAGGCAGTCACCTGAACTATTTCACACAGTAATAGGTATTGGTTTCCTAGAGCAGAATTTCAGCCTAGAAGATAGAAATCACATGGTAAGATTATTAACTTTTTTTATGGTTGGTTTGGGAACAACCTCAAGATTCACAGCCAGTTAGAGCCCTCAAGGGCTTTCTCTGGCCAGAGAGTCATACTGTCTGGCTTCCCTTATTAGCTTTCTCTTTCTTCCTATTTTTTTAATTTGGTTTGCTTGTTTGCTTTCTTGCTTCAAACCAGAGGGTACCCTTTGATGTGAAGGGCATTCAGTTCTACGCCCAACAATCTATGAAGTTATGGGTGGACTTCCTTTAGGTCAGAGATATGTAACCTGAGAGTATCTTTCAAGTGACAGAAATTTTGGGTGCCTTGAGATACTTATATTTTTGTATTTGTGTACTCTATTTTCTCATGGTTATTTACTGACTTTACCTGAGACTTATTTGTGTATGACCTTTGAAAGGTTCCATAAGGGATTTCTTTTTAAACAAGTCACTCAGGCCACAAATACATCACTTCACTTAACATGCCCATATTTCGGGCCCATGGAAAATTATAGGTCATAAACCCATACATTAATGCTTTGCTAAATCTGGGCCTGAAGGGATGTATAGATTATACCTGGACAACCTTTAGAGCTCCTGCATCTAAAATACAATTTAGGATACAATTTAGGAGATTATCCCCTTGACTCACACACACATAGACCCAGTGGCTGTTTCTCCATTAGCCTTTGGTGTGCTCTGCAGCACTTTCTCTTCGTCGGTATCTTAGAAGGTAACAAGGCTGTGAACTCTCCTCAGAGGTTTGTGTGTCCTGTTCAAAGGAGCTCATAATCTAAAACATAGTGCTATAATAGCAGGAGGTTGGCAAAATAATACTGCTGGCATCTCAGAGGGTGGAGCTTTCCAATGCCTCCACTGATCCTTCTGCCACTTCTCTACGAACTTTCAGAATCATTGAGGAATCTCAACCAATTTAACAGAGGGTAGAAGTCTCAGAAATAAGCAAATGCCTGCAAGTTTTGTGAAAATCAGCAACCACTTGGGGTTAAATAGAATGCAGGAGGTTATCTGTGTCCCAAAAAGCTACAGTGAAAGTTCAGCAGATAGAAGTTCTGCCAATCAAGACACGCGCCGCTGAACACCAAGCATGGTCCACATGGCCTCTTGTTCAAACCTTTGTTGGGAGGGGACCATGGATGCCCTGCTGGGAGAAGGACAGTGTTCTCTGGAGCATGTTTTGGCAGGGTACCTTGGGAATAAAAAGAGTTACTGTGCTGAGCCTGAAGAAGCATAAAATAGGTTCTTTGGAGAGCTCCTGGTCTTCAGGCTGCACTCAATTTTCGACAACTGCCTTATTTAAAGTAGGGTGTTCTACTGAACTCATTTAGGTAAAATCATTTCAGGTTTTGGTTGTCTTTTGCTTAAAGTGAGCTTTTTTGATTGTTTAACTGGGTTTTTTTGAAGAAATATGAGATCTTGATGTATTTATTCCTCTCCAGGAGCTCTTAAGTTCCACTTGTTCAGCATTCAATATAAAATGCAGGATATAAATCTTTGACTAATGCTGTACTTTACATACAATACATACACAGCAATCTAAATCTTCAGAATTTATTGAAATTTTGCATTAAAGTATCTCCTTGGAGGTCAGTAGGATTTCAGGGTTGTCATTTTAATGTCATGTCATTGCACATGAGAATTTTTCCTGTGAAACATGTAAGTCCTTTTAGCCCTGTTTTTTTAAATGGGCTCTGAAGCTGACATACAGCTACATGCCAAAATCAGTGGTGTTGTGTTCAACACTTGGTGAAAAACTAATCTGTCCCCATTTAAATCAACCACTTAGCAACCTAGCCACACACTTTTTAGGTTCTTTAACCTGATAATCTGTAATTATTCTGGCTCAGAATTCCAACAGAACGGGGTTCAGAGTCATTTTGCAGATGTTATTCTTTATGTGAATATTGTCTAATTTAAAAGGAAAATATTTCAGATAATAACAACATATTTTAAGGGGGAAAAAAGCATGAAAACCATTTCTGTTCCAAAAATTGCTGATATGAGAATTTATGAGGAAACAGCGCCTTTTATGAATAATTATTATTATTGTGTTTAAGAAATGGGCAAGATGCCTAGAAATTGAATGAAAGAATGAGCTATTAAATTGAAATATTAAATGAAATAACTGAATTAAAAGTGATCATGTAAACCCAGCAGTAAATGTTGGGAGCTGTAGCTGATTGAACATATTTTCATCATCTGTTTTGTATGCTTAAATACAATTGCTTGATGTAAGTAAACACTTGATTGATATTCTGAATACTTTAAAATCTGCATATGCATCATGGAATACTGAACAATTAAAACTTAATTTCAGTGTAGTTTGATTACATGTAAATTATTTCAATATTCATTTTTTCCTGTTCTGTTTGCTCAGTGCATATTTAATATCCACTTTTTGAATGCATATCACTCTTGATTGGACTGTGAGATGAGGAGGACTCTGAAATTTCTTCCATTAAAAAAAATTGCCTTATAAATGTTATTTGTGACACAGCTCTTCCCCTGCAGATTATTTTCTAAATGTTGTGTACTCTTATTGAAGACAAGGAAAAAAACTGCTGCAGCCCTCCTTTATCAGCCCAGCACAAGGAATATGCTTACATGGTCGATGAGCATGTCTAAGAAGGCTTGTTGGTTGTAACTAGTCCCTAAAGAAATGTTTCCACCTTTTCTGCACTATATTGCTTGCCTGCATGAGCTCCCTCTCCCTTCCCTTCCTTTCCTCCTCCCTCCACATGATTTTTTTTTCATTTTCCTAGTTCTTGGAGGTCTTTTGAGACACTTTAATATTATGGCTAAATATTACAAGTGTTTTCAAGTTGACCATTTTCAGTCTGAAAAATGTATCTCTATCTTTAAGTGACCATATTCAATTTAGGAGTTGTGGAATACAGATGAAAAAAAATTGCCTTTTTATACGTTTGTGGAACATTTTCTAAAAACCAGATACTTCTTTCCCCTTCTCTGCAGACTGCAATCCAGACACATTTTTTTGATCAACAATATTTCCAATTACTTTATTTCTGAACATCCAACAGAAGGAAATCCCAGGCATTTAATTCTCTTATTATTTATGCCAGTGAACACAATATCCTTTCTGAAGTTGCAGATAACATTTCATTTTTTTTTTTATTACTTATAGATTTTATTTTAAAATAAAATTATTTCCTGGAATATTTTCAGTTAAGTCATATTCCCAAAATACAGGCAGGCAGCACATTTGTCACTTCACCATGGAAAGCAAGTCTGGATTCCTCTCTACCTTGACTATTTTTGACCTACATGCCCATTGTTATATTATTCACATTTCCCCTTAATTTCCTTGCCCATACTAACAGAAATTTTTTTACACTTTTTTAGAATGCATATAATAACAGTATTTTTTTTTTTATATATAAGAATTTGAAGTTAATGTTGTATCTACTAAATGGCTTGCAAGGAAATGTTTTCCTATGTGTCCTACACAGTTAATTGCAGTTTCAGGGTTCTAATCTTGAAGGTCATATTTTTATTGCCTGTCACTTTGACCAAACAAGTGGCTGAACTTCATGGTTTGCAGGTGGATTTCCTTATCTCTCTTTTTCAAGACTCATGTAAGTCTAGATTGCTGGAGTTGCTGTGAACCAAGCAATAAGGGGCAAGGTGGAGGAAGGCGTGGGAAGACACTGTTCAACACCAGGGCCCCAGAGATTCCATTTTAGAGAGCAAATGTTGTACCTGGTGACTGTGGCACAAGAACAAAAGGGGGAGCATTTTACTTGGGGGTATTTTGTTTGTTTGAGGTGCTGATAAACTATTAAGTGGGTGTGCTAACAACAGTAAGAGGTCTTCCTATGATAAAACATGCATATAAAACAGATATTATTAACTTAAGGTTGGTCTCATGCTATATAGACCTCTCTCTAATGGTTTCTGTACATTAAAACCAACAAAACTTTAATAACTAAGGGTTTCAGAATAACAAGTATCTTCTAGTAAAGTTAGGTTAAAAAATGCTGGATATTCCTGACTGATTTAACTGTATTCCTTAACTGAATACTGTTGGCCTAAGTAAAGCAAACTTGTCACTCTTCTTTGTAACATCTGCCTTCTTTTAAGGCAATTCAATTTATAATAAATTATGAAGTAACTGTGATTGTTATTTGCAACACTCTTGGTTTGTGAAGAGCATTCCTTAGATAGTCTATTTTTTTAGTTTTTTTCCTTAGTACAGAACTGAAAATAATGAGTTAACATCACACTTTTATGAATAGGGGCCATAATGAGACTGAAGTATGTATGTTGATTAAAGGAAAAATAATTGAAATCTTTGTGAAACTGCAAAGAAATTACAGCTCAAGGCCATGTTTCTGTTTTGCAAGTCAATCAAATGAGAAAGTTATTTTATATTTTTTGGTTGCTGGCATTTTTTTTCCTTGGCTAAAGCAAATGTCATTCAAATAGTCTGTATAGTGATAACTTTGGAAATACCAAATAATGATACAGACATTCTTTTTAGCCAGTCACACAGCTGCTTTCTGTTCAGTTCCAATATCCCCTTTAAGTACTAAGAATGTGTATTTAATCCATAATGGAAAATAAAAATATGCCAGGAAAAAATATAAACATGATATCTGTTAAAGATACACATATTTTAACAGGTACTTAATTAAAGCATAGCTTCAAAAGCATCACTGCGAAACAATGTATTTTGATGGAAAATCCAGCATAGGAATCATTTTGAAAAGCTTCAGATAGACAGACAGGCATGAAAAGGTGGGGGTGCACTGCCTGTTCCCTGGTGATCAAAAGGTTAATTTTAATTTATCTCTTCCCCTCCCTTAAACTGGTTCTGTGAGGAGGGCTGCAAATTAGTACTTGGAAGGCACAGCGGGGAGATTAGCTTTAGGGAGGGAAGGGCTCCCCACTCCAGCTCTTAGGAACCTCACCTGGAGAGTGCATTTCCTTTTCTACTTAAGCTAACATATTATGCCTTCTTGTCACGAATGTTATTCCTTGAGGAAAAGTCCTCTCTGGTTCTATCTTGCAATCTGATGAATCATTCCAAGTGTGTGGTAGAGAGAGGAGAGTGATAAGGCTGTAACAGGAGGGAGCCAGGAAACCGCTGAGGCTTTGGCCGGGAACAGGAATCCCGGTGTGGTGCATCATATGGGATTACTTTACCCACCCAGGCAAAGGAGGATTCCCATCTTTCCTCTTGTTCACACTGGCCTGAGGAGGAGCTGCTGCACTGCCCACTGTTTCCTATGACACCACCAAGGTACAGAGCTGTACAAATTCTGGCATCCATGCATTGCTGTCTGACAATATTCATCTGACAAGCACAGCCGACACCTTTCTAACCCTGAGCAATCACAAGTGTGTCTTTTCCCAACTGGGACAAAGAAGTTATCTCCTTCTAAACCTCAAGTGTCCACAACTGATCCATTGTTGAAATTTTTAACAGGTAGAGAGGGGGAAAATGTACCCACTTCGTAATGGGACAAATACAAAATTGTTCTGTATGGAATCAATCTTTTACCTCCCAACTGAAATAAAATCGGGGTATTTGCATTTCTATAAATAATCACCAAATCTAGCTAATTTTAAACAGTTAAAAATGTGCAATAGAGGAAAATGTGTACAGATAGAATCACTTTCTCATAATACAGTGTCACATAATGGTTATCCACACCTAGTGTAAGAGAGACATTAGCCCAATGCAGAATTTTCCATTTGGATTAGCATTTGCCAACACAATGTTGCACACGTCCTCAGAAAGCTTCTGATGGATGGCTTGTGTCCTCCTGCTTCTATGGAATTCCCAAGGATTGGGATATTCACACCCTTGCCTAGTCCCTCTATTCTGTGTGGGTATTTGCTGTAACTCCCAGGAGATGGTGTGTGGTGTCTGGGTAGGATGAAGGGGTCAGTCTGTTGCCACAAATAGAAGAAGCTGTGGATATCAAGGCATGGCCTCAGCCCTCCAAAGGAATGGTCCTTAAAGGTGAAATTCCACATTCATGCTGCCCCCTTCCTACTCTACTGCATCTCTGGGTGATGCAGAAGGCAGTGCCTTCTACAGCACACCTAATTTTCACTTGTGATTTTGCTCTTTTCCTGCTAATTTTACTTCATTGATGCAATCTTTTTCACTGTAGGATCTCAGAAAACTCTCAGGAGTCTGTGCTAAAACTGGGCTAAGGTAGTTGCAAGACAAAACAATATCACTCTTTTAGTCCCTAAGGATTCATGGCTCTACTGGTTTAGCATCTTCAGAGAGCTGTATTGAGGGGTCTGCAAGGACAAAACTCGGTGCAAACTTCTACAGGGACCTTTGAAGTAATGTGAAATTTGAGATTAGCATTTTCTGTAGAGGATTTTGAGGTTCCTACCAGCATTGCTGGGGATACTGTTTATCTATGTTGTGGTTGCTATCTTTGTAAAGGATGGGTTTGTTAGGATCTTCAGATTCAACCAGATCTGATGGGACTCAACACTGAACCACTTGGTGAAGATTTTAAACAATGACAAAGGTTGAGGGTAGTCACTGTCCTCCCTCACAGTTCTGCAGTCTGACTATGAGCATATCAAGTTTCCCCAATAAAGCTTTGGCATCACTTTTGGTGAGCATTGAAGGACTTTGTACACATGAACAAAAATCTTGAAAATGATGCAGCTCTTAAATTAACCTCAGCAACTGATGTGTTTCCTTTTTCTTTCAGGTATCAGAGGTTTGAAAAAGCATTTCTGCTTGCTGTTGATATCGGTGCTCGGGACCTGTTCATGGTGAGTTGTTTCAGGAGATAGAGACTGTTGGAGGATATTATTTGTCAGCTTTTGCACACATTAAAACAGTTCCAGGACATTTGCAGTCTTGGACACATACTGAAGACAGAGCTGTTCTACTTTTGCCATCATGAAACTCATCAGTAGGAACTGAGTATCTTCAGAGTCACTGACATTTTCCCCAGCATGGCCTACAGGCTGTTCTTAATTTTCTAGGAATTACTGTGTATGGTTTTAAACTTTCCCTTTCTTCATCTGACCTGATGTGGGTGAATGTCATCTTTCACTCTAATAAGCTTATACATTTCTAATCTGTTCCTTTAAGTTCAACTGCTGAGTCCTGGACACAAGAGCTGTCCATGTCCTGGGGATCCTGAATGCTCTTAGTTTGTCTCTTGGGGTTTTGTGAAAAGTGACAAATTATGAACGCTTCTGCTGGTACTTTTAAAACAACAAAGCTCAGCAGCATCAACACAAGGGTTTTAACATTTCATGCACTCTCTGCCCCCTCCCATTTAATTAGCTACAAAAGTAAAATTAACCAGCTCTTAAAAGGTCCTCTGTGTGAGCACTGCAGGAGGTTCTTGTTTTATAAGATCTTGCACCACAATGTCACAGTGAGGTCAGATGGACAAAGCCAGTCGTGCTCTCCCAGTCTCTCAGCATGTTGCTGCTCCACAGCTGATTTCATTGTTTTCAAAGAAACAATAGGAAAGGGCTTGTTGAAAAAAAGGCCCTTTGAACGATTCGTTTGCTTGACTCTTTTGCATAATGAAGACATTCTGTTGTTTAAATTAAGCTTTGACACTAGATGTTAATATCATTTATCCCATTAAGTCACTTGCCCTGCTAGTTTGATCTTGATATTTAAATTGTATGTTAAATTACACAATTAAATCCTGCTTTTAGGGGTTATGAAAATTCCCTTCTAATTATATAAAAAGTTGTGTGAACCTTTTGATGTTTTTTTCACGGCTCTAATCATCTGGCTTGTTCCATCTAATTAGAAAGATGTGAATACTGCGATAAACTTTCCTAAGTATGCATCAAAAGAATGTGATGGAAATGTCAGACTTTTAGGAAATTCATTACATGTTCTATGTTTACTCCCCTCGATTTTCTGTCTTTTTAGATCATCTCTTTCCTTTTCTCTCTTTATTGAACGTAACCTCTTCAATACAAATTTTATACCTAATCATGCTAAGCACTGCTGCAGCCACATATAAGATTCAAACAGTATGTCTGGAGCAGATTAAAGCTTTTTTTCAAGGGCTCTCCCAGTGTACAGATAATAAATACTCCCTAATTTTAGCCATTCTGACAGAATAAATGTAACAGCATTTGCCATCAAAGGCCCTCTCTCATATGACTGAGAGCATTTCCCACATGATCTTTTTCTCTTTCCTTCCCTCTGCTGACAGCAGGATTGAGGAAGCACCTCTGTGCCAGGGTGGGAACACCAGTGTTGGGTGTTGAGATGGGTGCACAGCTGCTAGCAAGAGGGAGGGACTGTCAGTACCTGGCTCCACAAGTGATAGATAACATGTTCTACTCTCACCAAAAAGTCTCTCCAACTTTCTTCAAGAGGAGTTTCAATGTTCACAAAACAATTAACTCCATCCTTTCCTTTCCTCTCTCAACACCTACTCTTCATTTCACATCCTAGCAATGCCCTTAAACATGACTCTGTATTTCCGAAGAGTTCCACTTGGCTTATGTCATTGTGAGATCAAAACCAGTTCTTTAATGTCCTCATTCTGCTTGCATTACCTTTGAAATTCTTCATAGTTGCCCCTAAATTATGCTATGAGCAGCACACATCCTTGCCTCCTCTGGGGAAATGTCCTTTTGCTAATTCATCGTCTAAGTCAGTCACTAATGAACAAACTTTACAATAAGCTAACAGTGGTACTGCTGCAAGTCCACTAAGTACAGGACTCAAGAAGTTTAAACATGCATAGGTCATTAAGAGTACTTATTTGTGCCATGGTAATTTCTGGGGAATTTTGGCGTCATTGTGCTTAATACTGTGTGAAAATTAGATAACCTGTTCCCTGAAACCCTACAGTCCTATTAGTATGACAATGCTACTGCTAAGCAAGGGTTGTGCATCCCTCACTTCTGCTTAATACTGAATGATTCCTATATATTGTTTATGCAGGGCAAAATGCAATTACTAATATACAATTTGTTTTTGCATATATTTAAAGTAGTTTTATCCATTTTTAAAACCCCAGCTAGCTCTAGGAGTCACATCGCTTTATTCCTAACTAATTTAATGGGATTTCAAGAAGAAAGAGCAGTCTAAATAAAGATACCTGATGACATAAGCAAAATGAGAAAGAAAAAAATCTGTTTATTAAAGGGGAGCAGAGAAGGAACAAAAAAGGAAAGGATAGAGAGGAATAAATACAACAGAAGTTGAGGAGGATGCAAACATTGAGTACCCACCACTTGAGAGTTCTAAGAAAATGTCCGTATCTTAGAGAATTTACCCTGAGCATCAATTTCACCAAACAGGGCTCTACAACATTCCCATTATTTGTTTTGAGACTGCAAAGAAGTTTGAGAGAATGTTATCCAAAGGATAATTCTTTCAAATAAATGAGAAAGAAGGGAAAAAAAGGCTTAAAACTATAGCTGTAGCATCACTAGATGATGCCATAGCAAGACACACACACACCGCTGCGTCTCTCCCTGAGCTTTACCGTCACTTCACATCCAAGTCCAGCAATTAATATCATCTCCTACAAAGTTCAATAAAAAAATAAAACTGAAAAGGACATAATATTACTAATAACAGCTCCATTTATTGGACAGTGACTGATCCAATCTGTGACAGAAAAGATCAAGCAGTGGAAAGGTTGTTAGCTTGAAGTGCTTTTATAGTGCGTTCCAACTCTCAGCTGCTGAAAATTCAAAAGGCCATCCTGTGTACCAAAGGTAGCAAAAAATGCAAGGAAAAGACACTTTAATAAAACTGTCAGATCTTGGGTGATACACTGATGAGGAAAGTGCATGCTTCGAAGAAATGTTGGAGTGTTGCCCAGAAATATCCTATAGACAAATGCACATCGTTTTTCAAATGACTTCTGCTCACCAACAGCCAGCTCTGTGAGTCACAAAGGTGAGGGGGAAAGGGAAGTTGTCCAAAAAGTAAGCAAACTGTTAAATGATAAAACAGAGCCCTTTCAGCAAGCTTCTGATAAGCAGCTGGAAATTGTTTTTATTGTCACCATTGTGTTGGAGAGAGATGTGACCCTTGGACTTATAAATTCTTAGGTAATTGTGTGAAAAAAATCTGTCATGAATATTCAGATAATTTAATTCCTTTTTTTGTGTCATTCTTTAAAGCACCCTGTAGTCTGGTGCTTCTTCTTTCTGTTTTTTAGTTTTCTAGTTTAATTCTACTCAGAGAGTTATAAATTCTTAGAAAAATCCACTTTTGCTGGTTTGTTTGAATGAGAAACATCTAAATTTGGTCTGAAATGGTCTAATTAGGAGGTTTCATATCTGTAATCTTGTCTTTCTAAAGCTGGCTTAGAGATGAGTCAAAGGCTACTTTTTTTGTTCTTCATGACCAGTAACTTGAGGAACAGCAAAGAAAGCCACTTACCAACCTACTGCTAACCTTTATTTCTTACAAGGCTCCTGTTAGATAATGATGGATATGTAACACCTTTGCATTTTTTTAATCAAACCAGAAAATGGGCAAAACCAAGACCTGAAATAACAGATGATTTTATTCACAGAGTGCCCAAGCTCTTCATTGACAAAACTTTGTTATTTTCTGCAGATGTTTCCACCCCATCCTCAAGCTTACTCTTTGAAAATGCATGGGGCTATACAATGCTTCTCATAGCTTTAGCTACAAAAAGACAATCATTAAACATTGTCAGAATGTATTTTAAATAAGTCTGCCTGTACATCCAAATCTCTGTGAGTTCAGACTTGTCCGAGAGCCCTTGGGTTTTCTATTGTTATCTAAATAAGGTGACAGTATCTGCTGTTTAATCTTCATAGAAATCATACCTTGCTGCTCAGGCCCTTTTCTCCTGACAACCAAGTTAGACCTACAAAGAGAGGAAATACAGAGTTCGCCACAAGTTCATAACCCTTTACTCTGCTCCAAGACATTTGCACATTTTTTAAGTCACACCTGTGTTTGTGATGAGAAGACACTGCTGTCTCCTGCATACTCTGCAGATCCTGCAAGTCAGTTCCTGGTTTTCCTGCATAACCATCTCCATTTCTCTAAGATTTTCAGTTTTGTTTTAAAATTGTTGTTGTTGTTAAATGAGGGGTTACTGAAAGCAGCACATCTTTCTCCTAATACTATTACTCTCACTTTTTTCATCTAAATGTGTCTTTCTAGATAAAGTCACTTTTTCTGTAAGAGTTTCTGTCATATTGATGCAGGTGGCAGT
Organism: Poecile atricapillus; assembly: GCF_030490865.1. Classification (NCBI taxonomy): domain Eukaryota; kingdom Metazoa; phylum Chordata; class Aves; order Passeriformes; family Paridae; genus Poecile; species Poecile atricapillus. Next base: position 106,832,110 of record NC_081251.1, on the reverse strand, counting down.
AAACTCACCTCATGAAGGACAGTTTCACCTGAAATCTTCCACATTAGGGTGAATATAGTTGTTTTTATGTCATGTAGAGGTCAATATTTCCAGCAAACACTCTTTTTCCCTTTAAATTCCTGCAAGCAGATGGCTTGCAGAACAAGGGAATGACTCAAATCTTTGGATGTCAAATGGCATCTTCAACAAAGTAGTGGGGGAAAAAACTTTTCCAACTGTTGTTGGAGTTCCCTCACTTTCTATGTCACAGTTCATGCAGAGTGCAGCATGTGTCTGATGAGAAGGGGATTAATTGTCTCTTGATTCATGGTCAAGAGTGAGCTTTTACTTTTTGAGGACCAAATACAAGGGCAGTGAGAGTGTAGTTTGTCTGCAGGAATATATTCTCCCACAACGAGCTCCCTATGAAGTTCATGTGGTTTTCACCTCAAATATTAATTTGCAATAAAAAGCCTTCACTTTTGACATGGGCATGCAGTGATGGGACAAGGAGGAATGGCTTTAAACTGGCAGAGAGCAGGTTTAAGTTGGATATTTGGAAGAAATTATTTCCTGCAAGGGTGGTGAAGCCCTGGAACAGAAGTCATGCAGAGTAGCTGTGGCTGTCCCATCTCTGGAAGTGCTTAAGGCCAGATTGAATGGGGCTTGGAGCAACCTGGCCTAGTGGAAGGGCAGGTTGTCCCTGCCCAGGGCAGGGAGTTGGAACAAATTGATCTCTAAGGTCCCTTTCAACCCAAGCCGTTCTATAATTCTATATAACGATACACCTCTGCTGCAGCCCTCTGATTTTTGACTCAAGATAAAAGACTAGATCCAGAGTATTAGCAACTATTCATGCTAGAATACATTTGTAGAAGGTCCCTTGTTGTTCAGGAGTGACTTGGGAATCACACCAACCCTGTGGATGTTAAAAGCATTGAGCAGCCAGTGTTGCTCTTATTACCTCAAATATCAGCACAGGGAGAACCATCATCACCTTACCCACAGAACAGCAAGGAGAATAACCTTCAACAGTGAGTGCATGACAACATTCAAACAAAAATTAGTCCCTTAAAGATGACAACCTTCAAATCATAAAATCATTAAGGTTGGAAAAGGCTTCTAAGTTCATTGAGTCCAACTGTTAACCCATTACTAACAGGTCCACTGCTAGACCATGTCTCTAAGCACCACATCTGCATTTACCATGCTCCAAATACAGACTGTCAGCCAGGAGAGTTCCAATACTTCAGATCTGGGTTACACAGAGCCACCACCTATCAACATTCTTTTAATTCAACAGAAGTTATGTTAAAAGTAGACAGATTGGTTTCTTTCATACACTGGTCAATAGCTTTGCCTTTATCAGTGCATGATTGGTCAGTGTTTTATTCATTGCTGTATTCAACAGCACAAGTAAGGAAATATATTTGCGTTGGAGGGAATTAAAACATAATGGTAGGTTCATCAGTTCCATCTGTGTTTGTGATCTAAATAATAAAAGAACCTCTTTCTTTCAAAATCCCTTTTGTTGCTCCTTTGAGATTAATTTTAGATTAATCTTTTTTCTTCTTTATTTCCAAAGGACATCCATTACCTTGCTCTAGATAAGGGTGAATTGGCACTAGCTGAAGTGGCAAAGAGAAAGGCTAATGACATTGATGCAGAATCAATAACTACTGGAATTGGTAAGAATTAATGGTGTTTAAAAAGCCCTTTTGTTTTAATCAATACTTGTCCTGTAGAACATGTTGTTATATTTGTAGAGGGGTTATTGTTTTGATTGCATTGTTTTCTTTGAAAGTGAGACCGGATTTTTATTTGTGACTAAGGAACAGTATTTTTATTTGTAATTAAGGAAGAAGACTTATAAAAATCACATAGCTTTGCCTTTCAGTACCTGTGTGAGGATAGCTATGAAGCAAAAAGATTTATGCTGTGGCTATATAGAAAAGTTCAGGCTGTACAAACTGAACTGAGTGCGAGAGGTAAGGGGCTGAATCTGAAAATCATTGCTCATATCAACATTAAAGGCAATTTTACTCACCTTTAAATACTCTGGTGCACACTGGAGCCACATCCAACATTGATACTTTGGCAGCACTCAGATGGAACATTTACTGATGTGAATACAGCTTCACATCCTGGCTTTAAAGCAGCAGCTTTGTGTGCAGTGGGATTCTTACCATTCCATAAGGAATGTTGATGCTAAAGTTGCTAAGTGTGAGACTAATAGCTAAAACACAGATGACTTTTCATGCAAGGGAACTCACAACTCATTCACTTTCTCCTTGTGTTTCTTCTGAATTGACATAAAGAGATGTATGCAAGCACATGAGACCATTCTGATTTCATGCCTTATAGCATGAGCCAAGCAGGAGGTGTCTATGTCTAGGGAGCTGACCTCCATTGGAGACAAAGGCAAGAAAACCCACAAAGCCTAAAAATGTTTGCATAAAACTTGCACAATTCTCTTTTGCTTATTCTACTGCATCATTGAATATTAGAGGAAAGCACTGAGCTTTTGTCCTTATTCCATGCCAAGAAGTAGACTAGGATTAAAACTCAAAAGGTTTTTTTATGAGTCAGAGTCACAAAACTTGTGAGATTTTGGGTGACTTGGGATTCTTTTAGGACAGTGCATTTAAAAATCTCCCTGTTTACCCAGAGCATACAAGGGAATGCCACTCCAGTACCTAGAAATGCAGAGAGGCCATATATGCATTTATGTGGCTATTTCTGTAGATTGTATAAATCCATGACTTTCAAGGCTACTGCGATACAGGAGCACCTCCTTCCCTCTCCAGAGGGAATCTACTCACCAGAGTAGGAATCAAGCAGTGCCTCTCCTGAACTCTTTTCTTCAGAGACTTTCATTTTCATGCTCAAGTCATTTAAAGCTATTTTTCCACCATAACTGGGCTTTTGGGCAAGCCTTTTCACCACTAGAGTTCAAAAAAAAGGACACCTGTTTAGGTCATCCCTTACTGGCACTTTAAAGTGTGCAGTTACATCTCCCTTGCCTTCTCCTCTCTTAATTCCTAGGTATTTATGTGCTGCACCAAATATAACTGAGATACCCAGGACTTTCATCTGATCATTGTCTGTTCCCTGACACTTAATCCAGAAAATTCAAACTCTAATTTGTATCTTCATTTAATTCCTTGCAAACTACCATGATTACTAGATTTCTGAAGTTGGGCTATTTGTAAATTTAGTGAGAGCCTTTTGTAGCATTGTAGCTGAACATGCTGGGAGAGGGGTAGGGAAAAGAACTGAGGTGATCACAGATGCCTTCCTTGCATATCAAATGCCACACATGTGTAACTACAATTCAGCTATAAATGTGCAGGCACACAGTCTTCCCCTCCTCCAGACCAGTCCTACAGTTACGTCTACAATGCCCCATTAGCATAAATTATTAAAGTCATTTTATATGATAAAGACTTATGCTGAATAATTAACTATCAGGATGATTTTAAATACTTTTCAATGCCCCCAGGGACAAACTGTCACTGAGATTCATTCTCTAAACAGTAATGAATTTGCATCCAATTCATTTTGTATGAAAATAAACAGGAATCTCCCATGAGTTTGTTTTGCTGCAGATTCAATCTCACCTTAAACATGTGAAATCTCAGCCACAGGTTTTGCTTTGTTATACTTTATTCCAACGTCCCTTCTAATGATGCTTTTCTTTCATAAACTGTCATCGGCAAAAAAGTTGACATGAGGTATGAACTTTGTGGACCCAATGAAAACAAAAGATGATAAGTACTTCATATGTAAATTGCTGTATTTTCCTAATACTTTGAGTGGGGGAGAAAAAATCATGCCTAAGCCAGATTTTTTTAAAATGCAGTTTCAAACAAGTCTGTGTCCCTTGACCTCTTCCCAAACCAAGTCCTCTTCAGCTGGTCCCTGCTCTCTGGAGCTTGCATCCATTCAGTTCACCAATGGTCACACTTCTCCCCAAAGTTCTTGAACAGCCACTTCAGGCTTTTACAGGAAGACAATAACCTAAGCAAAGAGAGGCAGCAAGGTGCAACCAGTCTTATTGACCTCTACATCTTATTTCTTAAATATATATATATATAAAGTGAACCATTTTCATATGTCAACATCTGATGAAATTTCCTGAGCTAGCCCATCCCCAAACCTCAGATCAGCACTGCTTGCAAATAAGATGAGTCAGTGCTTCTGGCTGATTCCCAAGCCTTTGAGAGGCTCCATCTTGCCCCAGATATAATTTGTCAAGATATTTCTGTGTACAGGGTGCACTTCAAGCACAGTATATTTCAAACTCTGACTTTCAGGAAAAGTTTCAAGCTTCTTCAAATAATGTAGGATGACAATATAATTTCATCTAAAATTTATAGACATCATCCAAAGTCCTGTATGGGTAGATTCCTCACATATATTATGCCAGTATTTGTGTCAAGATAAAACTAAAAATAGGTTGATTTTTTTAAGATTTCCTGAATTTAGGCTCTTCTTAGTTCATTATCATGTGATTGCAGTTTGCTGGACACTGTTTTGAAGAAGGCACCTTCAAAGCTAAGGATGTCTGTGGGCATCTGGTGAAAACAGATAGACCTCCAGAGCACAGTAGTTTGGTGAGAATATTGCTGAGCAAGATGAAGTGTCAGGTGAATATGGTTTTGGGAGAATCATATACTTTTTTCATCTGATTAAAATCTTCTGAGGATAAGTATTCTGATAAGATTTTATGTTTGACAGCCTGTGAAAATGCATCTTTAGGGAAGAGAAGATTGAAGTAATGGTACTGTACATCTCAGAAATGGCATTAGTCATCTCCTCTTTCCCCACTCTTATTTGATCAACAGACCACTGGCTGTGGATCCTGTGGTTTCTTCTTCCAAAGATTTTCTGTTGAATAATTTCTGTAGTAGATCCACAAGTTCCTTAATGAGGTCAGGGAGTTCTCATTTAACCTTGCCTAAAATGTATGCTGTGCACCTCATTTCACTTGATTAAAAGAGAGAATAAATAATTTATTCAATATTGGCATATATGTAGGTTACTAATAAATTTTGTTTATGAGCATAACCTGGCATATGCTCTCCTGGAAGAGTATTGTCTGTGGTGGGAGAGTGAGTCTGCTTGGTGCTGTAAAGTGTGGGTTGCTAATGTAAAACCTGAGCTGCAAAGAACTGACATGGCAGAGCCTGTTAAGAAATGCCATAGCTAATAATGATCATGGAAGTGAAGAACTCAGCCCTTCAGACATCATTGCTCAATGAATATCCAACAAGGAGCATATGTAGGCAGTGTCAGAAAGTTTCCCAAGGCCAACTTCCAACAAATTACATTAGGGCCTAGCAAGGTGATTTTAACCTTCAAATCAACAGCTTTCACCCAAAAGGGATTCATGTTGTGACAAGACAGATAACTGCTGCATAGTTGAAAGGCAAATTGGGAAACCTTGTATTTCTACTTAGAATTTCAGAATATTAGTAACTAATGTTTAGGCAACATTTCTAACAGAGGTATCTTAACAAAAACACTGATGTTCAGATAATTGCATTGTTCTGAAATGCTAGATGGGACTGACTAACATTTTGGTGGTTCACTAATGTCTCATGAAAGCGCTTGAGGTTTTTCCATTTAAAATAGAATTTTAAAATATTTCTGGAAGTATTCCATACAGTTTGCGAGATAGGGAATCTTATCAGTTCTCACAGAGACTGCAGTCTAATTTCCCACAGTGTTTGTAAAATGACATTTAAAATGTAGAGACCCTAAATTTTTTACCTTACTGGCAAGGAACATCACCAGTTTTGAACCCTACGTGGAGAATTAATTAATTTTATCTTAGGTCTGTGGTAGTGTTTTATATTGAACAGCTTACATGTTCTTTGTGATAATTAATAATGACACATCCTATGGTGTTTTGTCTGAGATACCAGTCTGATCTTGCATTACAGTCTGCTACCTCCAAATCACTTATCATTTACTCAGATCTTCCCCTCTTCCTGACAGTCCTGGGGAGCCTGCTTGCATTTCAAGACACTGTTTAGAATTGTCCCCCTGTGTTTTTAACCTTCTCTGGCCTTGCATTAGCCTAGTTAGTAACATTTCCTTCTCCTCTGATCCATAATGACTCCTTTCATCTCTCAAGTGATATTCTTCCTCACCCTCACGTACCCTTTCTGACACTGATGGCAAAGCCTTCTTCATTTCCTGCTCTTCCTTGGCACGTGCAGCTTTCTCTTGTCATCTATCAAATTTCAAGAGAATCTTGGTCTTTATTTAGTGACTTTTATTTCACTGTGTAACATATTTACGGCATGCTTCAAAGGTATTGTCCCAGACACTGGTGGACTGTGATCTGGGAGGACTCAGGGGACACCTATTCATGCTCCAGTTTTTTAGAGTCTGCCCCCTTCAGTGTAAGTGTTAGATCTCCTATTTATTTATTTCTGTTTTCAGTTAAAGTCAATCAAAACCTCAGGAATCAAACCCTTAGCTTTTATTTTTCTAATAATGTGACTTTATCCCCAGAGACCCAGAAAAACATTTTTAATGAAAAATGCTTTCTAAGTATGATTGGCAGTTCACCTATGGCAAGAAATTAGTTTCCACAAGCACCTTTTTAATTTTGAGCCACCCAAGATGAGTGTCTTTGAAGATCCATAGTAATTTGAAATTATTTAACTGTTCTCTTGAACATATCAAGCCACACACAGCCCTTGACACAGAGCCCACTAAACACAATGAAAGGATTTCTGCCATCTTCAGGGAGCTTTGGATGGGGACTGTAGCAAGCAACAATCTCATGGGTAGGTCTGGTATGACCAGGACTGCTGCCATCTGCAAAGACCTGGTTTGGAAGGACACTCTACTTGGTGTAGAGTGGCTTCAAGAGGAGGAGGCAGCAGCCAACCCTCATGGCATTGCATCCTATATTTAAATTTCCAGCTGGTACTGAGGATTTTACTCTCTTGAGGGTTTCAGTCACTTACTGCTCCCCTCCTTGTGTTCTTTTCAAGAAGTGGAGTGGTTTGTTTTACTTGAAGTCTACAGTAATGCCAAGCTATTTTTGGCTCCACCTCACCTCACCTCTCCTCTTGCTTGTGTCATGATGTCAGTTTTGATCTATACCTTCCCACTGCTAGACAGCTTTGCCTAAAGACATAATCCTCAGCCCCTAATAATTATAAGTACATCAAAGGCTAGTTGGTTTGCTTAGCTGCAGAGGTCTCCACAAAGATCTGCGTATCTTCACTTGAAAGAGATTTATAGTTTTGTGTCAAGCTTTAGAATTGTCATGGCCTGCCATTTTTTTTTCCTTCTTTATAGTGACATATTCTTGCCCACTACAGAACTGATTTAAAAAGCACAACTATATGCCCAAAATGAAGACGCTTTCTCCTTCATATTTTAATGATCCTCATATTTTGTAATGTCTGCCAGCAGTAAAATTATGCCCTATTGATTATGAAAAAAATCTTACCACAAATCATAGATTAACTATTTTTTTGCCAGTTTTAGGGGCTTCCAATTTTTGTACCTAAAGCCACATACTATGACTGGCTTATAAAAAAACAAAAATAAAAAAGAAATTACATTATTTCCAAATTCTGAAAATTGAAAGGAGTTGTCTGAATCTGATATGGTTTCATTGTACTAACAATTAGGATATTGCAAGGCATGTGAGGTCACTCACATCTCCTCAGTATAATTCCATCTTATCCCTATAACCCCTAGCCAAGTTAATGCACACAGACCACAGTGAATAGATGACACTAATTACCAAGTAAACAACATATTTTCGGTGGCAACAGATCAAGAAGGAAGTTTTAAAAGTGAAAGGAATTCACAGAGCTACACCTTGGGGGAGGATGTAACATGATAAAGAATAGTTCAGCATAAAGGATCTCGGAGGGATGCCCATGGCATGGCATTGAAGTGAAGAGAAGCAAGTCAGTACTCAAGCTGTTGACATTGTAGCTAGGAATTTAAGTAGGAATTTGGCTTCTCATCACTGACTTCAGTGCATAGACTGTAGTAAATTTAAATAGAAGGCACACATAGTTAAAATAACTGTTGAAACAAACTATCAAAGAAATTGATGCATGGAAAGTGTCTTTGCATGAAGACTGAATGAATACCTTTCTGGGAAATAGGTCTTAGCCAAATACAATTTATGCATTAGTCAAACACATGTTTTTCTGGATGAAATTTAATAGCCTCTAATTCACTGTAGGTCAAACTAGATTATTTATACTGTATCATAGTAGTATAATATTCATGTGTTCTGGATTCCACTCTTGCCTACAGCTCTGTGAAAAAGCCCCTGGTAAATCTCCCATTAGCTTCAAAAGGCCCACATGTGGTCTAAAAGACTGCAGTTAAAAGCCACATAATATATATGTAGTATATATTCACACATCTCATAGTATGCACGTGTGTGTGTGTACATAAGTGGGTGTTATATTTACACATACACAGCCAAAATCTGGCCAGTCACAAAAATAGCTCCAAATCTGAACACAAGCCAGAGGAATTATTACGTATTTGTATTTTGCCTCATGACATCACAAGAAGACGCAGCTGCCTTTTTTTTTTTTTTTTCTTTTTTTGTCTGAAAGCACAAAAAAAGTAATCACAGGGAGGAGGTGCTTTCATAACTGCTGCAGCTGGCTGGGAGCTGTGGATCTGTGTGCTCACGGTGTGTCAGGGGCATGTTTGTCTCACACACCCTGGAGCCGTCCCTCAGCCTCTCGCTTTCCGGCGGGGAACTCGCCGGTTGCATTTCTGCGCGCTGAAAAGCGTTGGCAAACACATATTTGCATGGCAGTTGGTATGTGTTTTGTCCTGTTTGCTCTGCGTAATGTAACGTGATGTGACAGGCTGTAATTCATCACATCAGTTGCATGACAGCAGAGGGATGGGAAAAGAGGTGCGATGGTGGGCTGATGTGAGGTGGCAATTTAGTGGTGGGTTGTAGTCTCTCAGCGTTAAGGCTTTTTAGAATGACCTACCAAAGAATGATCTCCAAGTATTCCCTGTGCAGGTGAGTTTTAGAAGTAGTGATCAGGCAGAGCACAGTCAACAACATCAGGAGAAAGCTGAAGATCCCTGTGCTCAGAAGGAGCGACTCTTGTAAATGTGAGAACCCTCACACATGTGGTGTAAGATCAAACAAACAAACAAGAACATTGAAGGACAATTTATTTATTTTCTCCTCTTTCACTGCACTCCCCAGGCACACCACAGGTCCTTATGTGGGAATACTGTGAAATTGCCAACGGCAAAAACAGAGGTTGGGGCTGTTTTCCTCCAAAGACTCCTACACAAGAGACTGCTTGAAGGGTTCACCCCTGAAAAATTCCCACCACAGGTGTTAGGGTGTTTGACAACCTGATGTTGGTTCTTGTTGAGTGCTTCCAGCCTAACAAAACCAAGTTCCCTGTTAAAATCCCATCTCAGGGCTGGGACATTCTAATCAGGACACAGCTGGTGAAATCCATAGTGAAGAGCTCAGTGGGACCCAAGGGTGAGCTTTGCATCCACTGCTCTTCTCAGTCATGCACTTTCTAAAGTGTCAACCTTGGCCAGAAGATGAAACGAAGGAAGTTGTTTAAGAAAAACCATTGGTAAAAAAGTGGTCTGCAGTGCCTAGCACAAGGCAGTAAGTACATCCAGAACTGATGACTTTTTTCTTTCCTCAGCATACCCTCTGAATTTAATTTCAACTATTTGAAGTATTTTTCCCTAAATATCCTTCCTGACAGTTAGTCTGCACTGACACTGCTTTTTACTTTAAATCTCAGTGCCATGAAACTTCTGCAAGTCCCCAGCTCATGCATGAATAATACCTGCCATTCAATAATATTTTTCACAGCATTCAAGACACCAAAAGTCCTGAATCTGTACTAGATTTCAAACTATAAATTCAGTCTTAAAAACAGATTGTGAGGCATTTGGTTATCTCTGTAATGTTGATATTATGAAATGGCAAAATATTTTAATACGATGGAAAGATATAATTAATGATAGCTTACAAGCATGTATGGTGTTCACTTTAATTAGTCACTTACTGCAGTCACACTGCCAGTGTCCCACCTTTTCATCTTCATGATAATCAAAGCTGCAACAGCCGCTTGATTTCTGCCTCCTGCCCTCCCAGCCCAGGGACACCACAACATCAGTAAAAAGTTAGGGTAGGGCTCTCACATAAATTAGATTCCATGGATTAACCACTTAACTGATAGTTTAAAAATTCTTAAAGGAGCGTGGAAGTCAATATTCTTTCCTGTAGTTTTGTGTTAAAAACCTGAGTATGGCTTCTCTATGTTTTTTCAAAAATTTAACATTGTTTCACAACAACTTGATCTTTTTTTTGCTTAATGAAACTCTTGCTACATCTTTCTATGGTTACTAATTTACCTCTGCTGAATTTAGTCCTTTCTCTTGTTAATGTTCTTGTTGCTAAAATCCCCCCTGGAGACCTCCAAAAACATGTAAAGTGCACCAGATGAAGAGGAGATTCTGGGGCCATCCCAGACACATTGCAAAATAATCCCAGGATGTGTTTTTTACATTATTTGGTAGGTGCTGGTGAGCCATCAGGAGCCTTACATGAGCTTACCCTCTGACTGAAGGATTTGGAACCTAGTCCTAAAGCATGTCTGAAGTTCACTGTGAAATTTCACCACACCTCTGCTTAAATAACATGAATTCTTATCAACCAGATGCAAGATGATGGCTACAGTTAATTACTTATTTTACTGCATAGGATGCACTGTGGCCAAAGAAAAGGGCTACGAAGTGCTTACCTTAGGCCCTTGCTTTTAGCCACCAAAAGGCAAAATGTTTAGTTCATGAAGGCAAATTTGGAGCCTGTATGGGCACCCTCTGCTGCTGTGTGAGCCCAGATCACCCTGTTCACTGTGCTGCCATTGCCTCAGATTTGTAAGGAAAGAGTTGACACTACACTGATCACTGTAATAAACAGAATTTCAAGAGTCAAAATTCCCAAAAAATTCCTGGTTTCCTCAAGCAGTCGTGAAGGAAGCACAGGCTTTAGTCAGTGCCTTATTTTCATATATTATTATCAACTGTACTGCCCCAACCTATTCCTGTGTGTGTTTGAGAGTTTTGCTGTCCACTTGTTGGGATTAGAAACAAGACAGCAGTTAAAGAACTGGATGTAATTAGACCTTTACAACCATCACCAGCCCGCTGGATGACTCTGGCCTCCTCATTTTAGCCTTGGATGGTTTTCCTTTCCTTTGGAGACTGTGTGACCTCTCTGTGGCAGGCTGCCCATCCTTTCAGCCCCATACCATGCCAGGTCCCCTCACTGTCACCTCCCTCCGGCTGACCACACAGCCAGGTGAAGTCCATTTCCTAAGCTGGCTTGTTTTCTGTGTTTTTTGCCACAGAGGGTGAAAGCACACCCGTGGGAAATCAGCTGTAATCCTCTCATTCGTGTTTGCCATTAGGTGTCAGTGTGACAACAACCATGGTACACAAAGGCTAGGCTGGGGTGTGTAGGGATACCACCCCCATCCTAAACTTCTCATTGTCCACTCAGGGAAAATACAGTGTGAAACCGAGGGGAAGGAAAGGCCAAAGAAAGCAATAAACATTTTATTTCCGGTGTTTTTCCATCTCCTAATTGAAATTATTTACTAACAGATAAGTCGGTCTGCATTTCATTCAGCGTGTCTCAGGTTCCCGGTGCTGCAGTTGTCAAAGAAGACTAATATTTACAAAACCAGGAGAGGAGGTTCTGCACACACTGATCTCACCCTATTTTGGGGCAAAAGAAACAGTCAATATTATCAGTAATTTGCAGTCAGCAGGAGGTAAACTGCTTTGCCCAGTGCAAATGTTAAATTACTTGTGTGAGTTGAAGCCTGACAATATTGGTGCTTATAGACAAGTTCTTCACAAGTTGTTTAAAATACTGTATTAGAAATTTCAACTTGAAGTCCACTCATTCCAAAGAGAAGAATAAAAAACTTTTTAAGGAATTTTTTTTTTTTCAGGAATAGTGCCATTTTTTTGGTGTATCAGCAGTATGCATGATGAAGAAATGGTAAAAAACATTGAAGAAATAGTAAAAAACATTCATATACTATGAAGATGAAATTGTTCTTAAACAAAGCTTCAGACACGTCCCAAAATGTAGCAAACAGTTTTTGGTTGTTTGGGAGTTTTAAAAGTTTTAAAATATAAATCAGGTTTTGGGGGTGGGGGGAAGTATTTTTAGAAGAAAATTAATTTATAAAATATTCTCCAGTAGCAGCATTCAGAATATATTAAGTATTCATTGGATAGCCTCTTTTTTTGCCTTATGTTTGGAAATGCAAATGTTTTCACCTTTAATCAGATTTTGATCAGGTCAACATAGTGGTTAAACAGCTTGGCCTTCACCAGGATCAGAGAATCTGATGTGCCAGAAGATCATTGGGATTCAGCTTTGCCTTCACCTTTTCTGTTTTGAAAGGGAACAGGTTCTGAGCATGGCTTACATTTGGTGCTGTTTTTCTTTATTCTCATAGGTTAAATCTCAAGTAGCACCATGCTTCTGTGGTAAGCATCTGAGCAAGCTGGCCTTTCTTTTACCTCCTTCCAGATTTCTAGTAACTCCATGGCACAGGAGGGGTTAGTTCTGAGCATTTACTGCACAGCCCAGAGTAATCCTAGCCAGGACAAGAATATTCAGGTAGCACCTCTGCTACAATTCCCCAAGTTGGGCAGTTGCAGGTCTCTTCATGAGAGCAAAGCTTTCCAAAATTTGGTAGCCATGCCCCTTTTGGTAGCCATGCCCCTCTTCAATCTGGGGATGGGAAATGAAAAACTCGTGTGCCAATTTGATGTTGTCCTTATAACAGATAATTATAGGCTTTAGGAACAGAAAAGATGCCTGATTAAATGGCTCCAACCATCTGCTATTGCAAGACCGTGAAGTAAGCCTTGACCATTTTCATATTAAGAGTTGCCACAATGATGTTCTCCCACTGCTTATGCCACTCAGCTTGCCTAGAAAGCTCTCTCCTCTGCTCTAGTTTACTGGCATCCTAACTCACCTTTGCTTTGTATTATTTTAAATAGCAGTGATTAAACCTTTATATCGGTGCTGTTGCGGGGCTCGAAAGGCCCTGCTGTATAACACATCTATTTTGACTCCAGAAATATAAATGGAAGAGATCCTTATTTTCACATGTGGTTTCAGATCAGGTTCTTCTTCTTCTTGTTTGTGGTACAAAGGGAACAGATGAAAAGCCAGCTAAGCAAGCAGTTTTTAAAACCCCAGCACTGGCCACTGTGGCTGCTTGTACCCCTGCTCCATTGGGGTCCCAGGGGAGGCATAAGAAGAGCCTCAAGGGCCAGGCACAAGCTGCTTACATGGCACTGCCTCAGCTGGTTTAGGTGAGCCCAAAGGTAATTTTGCTGGTTTTGAAGCAATACCATTAGTCAAATAGACCTGAAAGCAGCAGAGGGCTGTAAGCCTGCTTTACACTGAGCACTGTTCTTACAGAGTGAGTGTTGCTTCAAGCAACTCTTTACAGATCAGAAAGTATCCTGGTGCCAGGATCCTCCCTGCAATGGGCTGAGTTCCCAACTGCAGCCTAAACCAGTCAAAAAATGTGCCAGAAAACATAGGGAAGGGTTTCTACCTGAAGTCAGAGAAGAGGCAGAGGGAGCAGACTCAAGCTGTAAGGAAGGACTGTAAGGGCACAGGAACAGCCAGGTACAAGTAAACATCTCTGGATGATGCACATCTCTGTGAGAAGGACTGGTGGTGGCATGTAAGGAAGGAAAAAGATCAGTGCTGCAATGCAGGAAGGTGGATATATGCCTTTTTAAGGGCATTTTTGTCCCATTGAACATTAATTGCTTCCCATGGATACAAAATGCTCTTTAAGTGATGAAAGGAGTGGCTGACAAGCAATGCTGTGTTTAACAGATATCAGAGAATGCAATGTAGGTTAATTACCTTCCCTTACAATTATTTTTTTTTTTCCCAAAGAGGTGAGCATCTTTTTTAGACAGAAACTAATCTCCAAACTCCTGTTGTCTACTTCAGTGAAAAGAGGAGCGAGAAAGGGAATGAAATGAGGTGGTGAGAAGACACCAGCAGGAGCCATGGGGACTTTTTTCCCCTGGCATCAAGGCATCAGGTTTTTTGCTTTTCTTCCCATGGACTTTCCTTTTTGGTTACCTTCAGAAGCACAAGCAATGCCAGGAACTGCCCACAGCTCCCTCCAGGGCTTTGAGCTTCCCAAGCAGTGTCCACAGCCACTGCTCCTGCTGACATAGTTTATTTATATAGGCAGGAAGAAAGAACTGGTGTTTGCAGGACACAGTGTATAGTGTAAACTACCTCTGTGAGGTTTTACACTCTGGTATTCCTGCCACTCTTGTAACTGAAGGATATCAGCCAGGTGAAGATCTTCCCAGAGAGTGGAAGGAGCAGCCTGGGAATGAAAAACCCACTGTTCCTGCCAAGTTGCATTTCCCCTACAACAGGGCACATGAAGTGTAGTGTGTCCCCTTTCCAAAGCTGTTTTCCTCTAAATCAGTCTCTTCTAGTGGGAAGGGTGGGAAGGAAAGTATCAACCCATCAGTTGGGGTTTTCCATGCCAGTAGGGTCACATCAGCTTCTGAAGCCTTTGGGCACCCAAACCACAGAATGCGCTGGTGGTTATCAGCAAGTCTGTGCAGCAAAGCACTGCAGCAGGTGAGTGACAGGATGCAAATATCAGGGAGGCCTGCCCCTGTATCTGCTTCAGTGCCTTTTCAGCCACACCTTTCTGGAAAAGTGTAAAATGTTGGTCAGGGCACTCTGGAGATGGGTAAAACAAGGCGTGCTCATACCCCAACTCCTTTTATGTCCTAGTGCCTTGAGGTGCATTTAGAAAATGCATCCAAATTTTGTCTTATATTATAGGATTTAGCTAAGAGACATTGAGCAGAGCATTGTAGAAGTGTCATTAAGAGAGCTTAGCAACAGGATATTCTATGATTCCAGAGTCCAGGATGCCCTTATGCATATCCTGTGTGGGTATATAAATATGAGTGTGTGTGTGTGTGTGTGTGTGTGTGCAAGCACAGAGTTTGCATATGTACACATCACAATAAAGTTTGAGGGTTTGCAGGTTTAAAACAACATGTTGGTACCAGCTGTGTAGCATGTTTCTATGCATTGCATCAGTGTTGCTGATTTTCTATGCAGAGACACACACAGACCCCATAAAACCTTGGCCCTCATTTTATGAAAACTTACCTGAGACATTACCAACTTAGTATCCTAAAGTCAGTACTTTTAAAGTGACTGAAAAAAAAACATGTAAGACTTTTCATTTTTGGTACACATTAAGCTTGTTGATATCAGAGTAAGTTTAGTCCACACAACCTTCCAGCATGAGTTACTTTTTTTTTTTTTTTCTGTGAAACCCACTGACTACAAATACATTAGTCTGGCAGAGGTTAGAAAGCAATGATGTTTTATAAATTGGGCTCTATTTACAGGTAGTGTTCCCCTTTTTTCATTATTTGGATTAGGCAACTAACTGGTCCCAAGTTTTTCTTCATTAAAAGAAAAAGGAAAAAACCCTCCTTTTAATAGGTGTGTGCTTCACACTTTTCAAACTTCAATAGCATAGAATTTTTCATTTTGTCAAAAAGCTGATTTAATTTGCTGCTAGGTTAAATGTTAAAGGTTTCAGTTTTACATCCATGAATTCTCAAATTCAATTCAGTGCATTGCTTAAATTTCTAGCTGCAGTGCATTTAGCCTAATTGCTTTGGTAAGTTGGGTGCTTAGTAACTCCTACTTCTCTGAATTTTCGTCTTTAAAGGCGAGCAAAATAAGCCTGAGGGCCACAGGTGGGCTAGACTGCTCTTTGGGATTCACCTGTGGGGTCTTTGGAGATCTCTTCCAGTCTGACTGCATCCTCACACCATATCTGATGAGGCTGTTCTGCTGACAAGGGAGGGCATTTAAACACCTGTAGGTTTTAGCTATTTAAGCCCAAATCAGTTTTGAAGCAACAAGAAAGGCTGAACAAAATGGTTCAGATTTCAGTCAGCTGTCAACTAAATGTGTGCACTGGGCCTTTAAGTATTTGGCCAGACACATCTTGATTGCTTGGCTTTTGTTTTCACCCTTGGAAAGTCAGCTGGATAATGCCCTGTAGCCAAAGTCTATTCTGTGATGCTCTAAGTGGGCTGGGGATGCAGGCTGGGGGGAGTGTTTGTGGGGAGGGGGGGACTAGGTGAAGGGAGAATTAACCAAAACCAGAATTATATTCATGTATTTCCAAATTCTTGTGAGCCAAGGCATTTACAGTCATTTTCAATTTTCTTGCAATGTTAAATGTAAAAATCAAAGGGACATAAAATGATCCCAGCAATGCAGTCTTTAAGGTGGGCTCTTTTTGGGAACAAATCACAATGCAAACAGAGGTGATGGAAACAGTCAAGGAAACTTCCACCAATGGCACCCTCAGAGGCAAGCCCTGAGTGTTTAGTTTTTCCCTCTTTACAGTATTTTTAAGGCTTTGAGTTCTCACGCAACATGTATGTCATTAAATGGCTGATTCCTCTTTGCACACGTTGTTGCGATGGCCTGTGGCAACCTGAATTAATTGTTTCAGTAGTTGATGGTGGTTACTAGCCGTAATTATTATAATTTGCATTTATAAAAACTTCTTTCATCTAAGGATCTCGAAATGCTTTTGCACACATTTAATTAAGCTTCACAACATCCTGTGAGGTAAGTGTCAAGAGTGTTGTTATATCCATTTTTACACGAGTTTCTCCAAGAAAACAAGGTCAGTCTCTAACGTGACTGGTATTTGGTTCACATCACTTGCACAGGACAGGTAGCATGGCTGCAGGAATTAGGAATGCTGATCTGGGTCACTTTGCATCTCCCACATAGCTCTTGCTGCTGCCACACCGTGTGGACAAACATGTAAGCCATGGCAAACACAGTCAGAGCAGCCTTAGCCCCGATTTCCCATCTGAGGTGGCCCTTTCCCTCCCAGGAGCACTTGAGCAGCAGAAAAGTCTTGGAAAGAAAAAGAGATAAGCACTCAACACGATGCAGAAATGAAAACCCACCTTGAAAAGATCTGTTCTTTCCACAATTTTCTACCTTAGCATTTAAGCCTCTCTGCAGTCTGCACACAGCAAGACTTGCCTGCTTTAGCCAAAGCCAAGAAAGCAGCTGCAGGCAATGTAAAGTCACCCTTTAGCAGCCACTCGCCTGCTCCAAAAGAGGCTGCACACACTTCACCTCCACCCCCTACCCGCCTTAGATCCAACCCCATGGGCAATCAGCAATTCTGAGACCTAATAATCCTAGATTACCACTTGACAGATATTTAAAAGTGAGGATCAACCAAAGTAAAATAGACTCAGAACTTGGGGGACAGCAGTTTTCAAAAGCTCATTTCTTTTTCAAACATATGACTATGTTTAAATTGAACCTAGCTCTCTGTAAGGCCTGTTGATCACCATAACAGCCCTGAGGAAGATAAGTCTGCTTGCAAATTGGGTAAGGAGTCCTAGGCCATACCTTCATGAGTTCTTTACCATCCTCATCAATTTATGTTTACATAAATTATTTACATGTGGCAATGACCAGATTAACTATTTGGAAAGAACTCTACCTGTGGATGCGCTTATTCCAAAATAAAAGCCACTTTGCTTTTCTAAATTAAGTCCACTTACAGGTAGAGAGAGATTATTCTGGATAAGATGGAAAGTAATTTCATTCCCAAGTAGGCCATCGAGCAGAAATATTCTGAAATAGTCTGTCAAATTTCTCGTGTTGATGCTTTTTAAGGCACAGACAAAGTCACAGAGTTAACAACCAATTTTGTTTTCAATCCATTGTTTTCTTGGAGAGGGTGGCAGGAGTCAGAGATTCCTTTCAGTTCCCCTGGGTCAATGTACAGGATTTATTCTGGTCCATGTCTCTCTTGTGGAGGAAGGAATGCCTGGCATCCAGAGGAGAAGGTCTGGCACAAGAACATACATCATTTCGTTTTACTTGATGCTGTCAACTTAACTTTCATCAGAAATGGGACAGTCATTGGCCTAAGCCTGAATTTTCACTGAAGCTTTCTTCTGCTTTTCTTCTCCTCCAAATTTGTTCATGCCTGCTATGGCACAGAAAAGAAAAATATGGCAGCAACCATACTTGACATACATGACAGAACACAATGCCATGGCAATCCCAGCACCAGGCCCTCAGAGGGGTTTTTATTGCTGCTACCAGAAAGCTTTCAGAAACTTCAAATGAGTCTTTTTGGGGTATGTTTCTTAATTTGGAAGGGGGGAGGTAAAAATTCTCTTTGTGCTATCTCATATTGCAGAAGCAGACTTGATGGGTACTACATTATCCTTTTTGGACCTCAATCACTCCCAAAGATTCAAGATGAACTCTGCCTGCCCAGGCACCAGAGTCAGTGCCCCAGGGAATTTCTTCATATCTAAGGGATATGCAGGATGTGTACTCACATGCCCTTGCTGCCTCTCAGCTCCAGCTGTAGATGCAGTTTTGCTTTAGGAACCTGTACCTCCAGTATTGCAATATCTTTTTCAGTCTCTGTCATCAAGAGTTTAAATACAGTTCAGATCAGTGTTAGTGGCCCAGCTCCAAATGAGGAGAATTGCTGCAATTCGTTATCTTGACAAATTAACTGGTCTGAGGCAATTCCTTTTTGAGGGAGATGCAATTACCTAACTCTTGAACTCTAGCCTTGCTCCAATGCTATGGCATCGTTATGCACCTGCTCAAAAAGTGTGGATACTACTTTCCCATCCATAAATACAACTCCTGCACTAGGAGCTAGTTAAAAAAAAAAAGGCTTTCTGAGGTGCCAAGGTGGGTGGTTGCACAGGGGAGGGAGGACAATATGGGAAATGCAGGGTCCTTGTCACCAAACCACGAGAGAAGGGGCTGGCACAGAGAGTTTTATCAGAGAAACACATCACCACTTGTCCCATCCTCTGTTTTGAGTCCAGCTTCCTGATCCAAAGGAAGAAGGCAGCTTTCCTGCTCCCAATCCACCACATGGGAAAGAGTAGCCCATTCAGATCTAAACCAGATTTTTTGGGGGGAAAAAAAAAAAAAATTGAAGGTGTTTTCTCCCTGAGGTTTAGGCAAAAATTATTATTTCAATAATTCAGTCTTTATATCACTGGTGGAAAATGGGTTGCCATCAGCATTCCACTCCTGATGTGGACAGGAGAGTACTCCTGGGAAGGCAGAGTGACCTCCAGCCTTGCCCTCACCTCCCAGCCTGCAGGACCAGCTCCCTTCTGCCTTTTCTACCAAGCAATGAAAATGCATCCACAGTTACACATTGTTCTTCCAAGCCAACGTGGGCAGATGCACTTCTCATCCTATTCCCTGTGGAAAGCAACTCCTTTTGCCCCTCAGCCATAGCTCACCTGTGGGCATCATCTTTCCTTGTAAAAGAGCTCCCAGATGCTGAAGGATATCCCTTAATCATGCATTTGAACCACTGCCTTTTGGAAACTGTTTAGAATAAAGCTGTCCGGCAGAAGGCTTGTGTTTGCCTAGAGCCTCTTTGTATGGACTTGGTGGCTGGGAGTTTCCTTGAGCTCCTCTTTGAACTCCAAGCCTTCAGCATCCAAAACATTTAACCCTCAATTTCTTTTCTGCTTTATCAGTTTGGCCAGCTTCCAGCTGGCAGCATTCATTTGCAGGCTCCCATTCTGCATCTCGTGTTTGCAGATTTGTCTTTTTCAATTAACCCCTTGAAATGGTTTTCTTCTCCCTGGAGCCTACCTGCCTCCGGTCTGGCCGGCACTTCTCCCTGCTCTGGATGCCTGAAGGGCAAGAAGCCAGGAGTGGAGGAGCTGGGTCCCTGAGCTGGAAGTGCCAAGCAGAGGGTGTGCCCCATGCACAGGCGTCACGGAGAGCAGCTGAAGGAACACGCAGGTTCGGCAGTGCCGGCTTTGCCCGTTGTGGGTTGGGGCTTGCAATGCCAGAGGCGCTTTTGCCTATGTGGAGTCTCTGGAGCATCACTTATGAATAATGAGACCTTCCCTGAATGCTTTCGCTGGGATGCTCGGAAGCATGCGCCCACATTTCCACTGCTGCAGCTTTCACCCCAAACAATGGGAATGTCTCCGCTCACCAGCAGCTTTTCCACAGCTTTGTTTTAGAGCAGCTATTCCTACAGAGTCACCTAAAATTAAAAAAAAAAGAAGGGGGAAAAAAAAAAAAGAAAAAAACAACAAAAAATGAAAAATAAAGACCGTGCCTAAAGCATCACTTACCAAACAAAGACACTGCCTAGTCACCAGGACTGTCCTCCCTCCTGTGCCTGCTGTAATTGCTGAGCAGCAGCAGCCGTAGGTTGCTCATCCTGGTGCTCCAGCTGGTTCACAGGCATCCACAGGGAGGGGAGAACCACTCACCACTGCCAGGACTGCCCGGCAAACTTCACACGGGCTGGGAACCCCGATAACATCTAGAGGTGCACTATCTCTATTGCTGGGACACCAGTCAAGCCTTTGAAGTGAGACAGCCTGGAATTGAAACAAATCCTTGGTTGTTCAGTCTCTTCCAGCTGGAGACTCATCATGGCTTGGTACTACCACATCTGGGTCACCCTATAAGACACACCTTCTTTTTTTAAAAAAATTAATTAATATTGGCACTGCTGGGGTAGATCCTAAGAAACCTGACTACTTTAGTCTCCTGGGAGATATAAAATTAACCATTCAGGCAGTATAGTGGTTAGCTTAATTTTGTGTATGATTAGAGCAAATGAGTAGTAGAGATGGAAATCTCAGCCAATGGTAGTAAAGACAGCATTTCCATTTGCAGAAAGTTTTAATACCAGGTTTCACAGAGAGCTGCAGAAAACTGCTAAGTGAAGTATAACTGTCTACACTACAAAAAAAAACCCAATACAAAACAAACAAACAAAAAACCCCACAAAAAACCCAAAACAAAACAACACTAAAAAAACCCCAAACAACAAAAAACCAACCAAAGCAGTTGTTTATAAATGCTATCTACTTATTAATTTTATCACAAAACGTTTATATTAATTCTTAAATTTCCTGCCACATCCACTGAAACAGTTTTACTGCTGCTAATACCCCTACCACGCAACTAGGGAAATAATGATATGTTATGCTACTTTTAAAGATTGATTCTACTAGAAGTGATTGAAGTGCCTCATCTTCTCAGGCATCAAAATGTTAAACAACAGAACTGTGAGATATTCAGATTTAATTTCAGGAATAATTCTATCCAGCTCTCTAAACAGTAACAGCTGTTCTCCATGAGTTTTAGAAGTACTATAAAACCAATATTTTTACCAATTTTTATTTGTCAAATGCAAATATTTCAGCCTTGGGAATTAACAAAGCAACACAAAAACAATCTAAAATGAAAATTCATGGAAAACGAGCCCAGAAGAAGCAAAGAAGTTTAGAGTTACATTTTTCTACACTCACAAATAAAGCTCTATGGTTTCCCTACAGGAATTTGTTGAAATGAAATAATTTTATTGGAACATGTTTATTTAGAAAGGCGTTTTCAGGAGAAAGCCAGAAAAAAGAGCTGACCACACTCAAATCAGCAATGGAAGTTCCCACTGATTTGATACCAGGAGAATTTGATGCAGTGGCTTTAAAAATAGCTTAATGTAGTTTGAGAAAACTTGGGATAGCATTAAATTACCACAGCTTGATAATGTGTAAAATCATGCTCAATCTGATGCCTTCGGCAGCAGTTGCTAGCCTTTAAAAAAATCCCTAAAGCCTCATAAAATCATGAGAGCTTGAATTCAACAGGTAAAAATAACCACTTAAATTAAAAAAACAAAAAAAACTAAAAAACCCCAAGAGTTACTGCATAACAAAAGGGGATATGAACTTATTTACATAGAATTAGCTATTCAACTAAAAAAAAAATTGAATTTGTTTAAAAGCTTAAAAGAAAAAAAGTGTGATTGTTAGTTAACTCTGCTGTTTTATAGCACTCACTTGAATTAACTATTTGCATTTCTTCAGACCCTTGATTTGTTTCTCTTGGAAAAACGTTACTCTTTACCTCTCTTAGTAAAACAGCAATGTGGCTGAAGTCTGTGTGGTTCGCTGGGAGTTCATTGGGATATATTTGCAATTCCTGAAGCAAGAGAATGATATTTTATCTTTAGAAGGAGTTACATTTTTTGAACTTATTGAATTTTTCAGAGATCAGCATGAAGAGTTCTGATTAAATGCTTGCTTCAGCGTTTTAAAGGCTTCTTGTGTCCCTGTTGCCTAAGGAGGTCGTACACGAGGATTGCTCTGTAAACATCAGATTGTACAGAATTGGCTCTGAGCACCATGCCAGGCACACAAAGAGGAAGTCAAATGGCTTATCTCTCACTTATCAACCAGTTTATTTTTCACGCCCAAAAAAAGGCTGCTACAAGAGCAGCTGCTACTTTGTAAATAATTTAATGGCTGCTGTTAAGTAGAGCTGTCAATTTTGCAAACAATATTAAAAGGAGATTTTCGTTTTACCACGGATTTGCACGTTTTGAAATGCATTTTCATCCCTGAAAGTCCAGTGCAGGATCCTGGAGAATGGAAACAGCTTCCGATTTGCAGACACAGATTCAAAAGAGAATAGATATGGTTAAATAATGACAGATGTGTGAGCAGGCAAGGTGTGATATCTCATCACCTGCAAGCATTACCTAGAGAGCATCCTGCTCATTAAAGCATAGGAGAACTTTCAGTGGACTTGTAAAGAAAGATATTTGGCTCTTTCAGACAGGTGTCAGATGTAGCAATAGCAGTTACCACTGAATTCTGGAAATGTAGAATATGCATTGTATCATTGTATGGTTGGGATCCCAATATTGGTCAAGACTAGTGGGATTTTTTTAAAGAATTTTAGCACAAAAGGTTCATATTATTACATCTAATAAATTACTTTAATGATGAGACCACAACATTAGCACAATACCAACTCTCAGATTTTTGAAATTCAAATTCAGATTGAAATCCCCAGACCTTATCATGTTAAGCAAATAATAGTTTAGAATTTAAACAGCCTTATTATGCAATAAGGCAAAGGAATATCTGCGATTGGCTGCATATAAAATCTTAAGTGAAACTTACGATCTCTCCAGTGCTAGTGCAAAGTCAGGTCTCTCTCAAGCACCAAACCCTAGCCAGAGCCCTCATGATAGATGTGAGGACCACCACCCTCTCCCAGCTCTGTGGCATTGTTGCCAAAATCCTTCCCTAATTGAAAGTGGGGTATGTTGCCTCTAGTTTGGGAAGAGCTGTGTTGTTTAAAGAGTGTTCCTTGCACATTTGTTCTTCCTGCTTTAGTATGTCTCACGGGGAGCAGAGTCCATGTCCCACAACAAAAACATTTATTTCTTTACTCTGTAGTTCATATCTGATGGTTTTGTGGCTTTTAACCACTCCTGGCATCCACACTGCAGCTGTATCCCCAGACCACAATAGGTTCAATGCTCATAACTTGAGGTCAGTTCCAGATATTTATTTTAGATATGAAAGTGCAAAGAAATCTATTTACACTCCTGTGGGTAAGAACCCTGATCTTCCCCTGGTTTTGTGCCTGCAGATGAGACTGCTCTGTTTTCCATGAGGCTCCCATGGATCCAGTAGCATTATTTAAGGTGTGCCTGTGCTACATCCACAGCATAAAATATCAGAGTCACTGGCCATGCTATAATTAATTGCTCATAGCATTCATATATTAGAAATATGGCACACAAGGACTCTATACATCCAAATTATAGCCCACTCCACATTAAAAAGCTGCTGGGTACCACCTGGAGCACGTGCATGTCACACTGAAGTGACTGGTGTGAGAACTGGGATTTACTCAGCGCTCATTCTCAGCAGAGACAAGAAAACACAGATCAGTCATGTGATGGAAGGAGATCAAGAAAAAGTTGACCCAATTCTGATTTGTTTCTTTTCTTAATATGCACTTCCCTTTCAGCATCTCTCAGGGTTTTATGTTCCGAAATGTTCCCACTCCTTGGAGCTGGGTTAGCCTCAGGAGAGGTGGCTCAGGAGAAGTCATGGACAGCATATATTGGTGAAAGTTTGTAGCTTTAAGGAGGTAAGTTGTGTAGGCCTTAGATGTTACTGAGTAAGTGGAAAAAGAAAAAAAGAGAAAAGAAAAATTAATTACAGATGCTTGACTCACACCATACATCTGAGCTTTGACATTTTGCAAATTCAAAGGTTTAACATTTTGTTTCTTCACAAACTCTGGCCAAGTGAAGAGGGAGGGTCTTCAGGACCAAAGACTCAGTTCCAGGTGGGAGCACAGCAGTGAGAGCTGTGTCAAAGTTTATGGCACAAGACCTGCAGTGGATCTTGCCTAATTATTTTTTTTCCCATCAGCAGGAATTTTGTCTAAGCCCTTTCCCAGAGCTCCTCATGGATATGAAAAGCAGCTTCTCACAAACCTTTATAAGTTCTCAATACTGTTCCTCTCCTTCTCTTGGCTTCTCATTCTGCAAGGCTCCAAGAAGAGATCTCCAGAGAAACCTCCCTTGCTTGCCCTGGATTTGAGTTTCTGAGATGTAAAGCATTGCCCGTACATTTGTTTTCTCCTCTGCTTTTATTTCTCTTTGGATTTTTTTGTTCAAGATGGAGGAGAAATTGCACCAGTTCTGGTTTAGCACCTTTATTTATTGTAGTGTGGTGTGTGTGCTTGAGGTGCGCTGCCTTCAACCGAGTTGGCCATTTTCAACCATTCCCCACATTGCTCCGCAGGTGGGAACCAGCAGCGCAGACAGCATCAGCTACCTGGGAAAGCCAAACCTTGCCACACTTCACCCTCCCTCACACCACAGATGCCAGTAATATTTAGGTGGCATGAAGAGTAGGAATAGTCCACAGCAATCCCACGGTGCTGGATTTTTAGGATTTGGAGGTTCAGAGACGCTTACGAGGAGATTTGCCCTCCTAAGCCAGCGAGCGTTCTGGGTGTCCAGATGAAATGTAAACCAACAGCGTGACCAGGGTGTTACATCCTCCCCACTGCCCACAGTGCCACCATGGGTATCATGCAGATTAGCTTACATAGGATCCAAGAAGGCAGAGAACAAGGGGAGAAGAACAGGATTAGAAGGAGAAAAAATGCAAAAGGGTCTTACGATTTTGAGAGAAATCTTTTTAAAGTCTTTATCTGTAACAGGATTTTATTTTTCCTTAATCCAAACTCTGCTAGCCTGTGGTTTGATTAAATTTATTTATATAAGTCTCAGAATATGCGATTCCTCTATATTTTTAAGTAGTTCAGATATTTTTAAACCATTTCTTTTACCACAATGCTCAGACTGGAACTTGTGAATTGGATGCCCATGCTTCACCTACTGAAGGCTTCAGGTCTTGATTGTGAACCAAAATATTTTAAAACAGAGCTAAGGGAAGCCTTTATTTTTAAAGGAGGGAGTTACACCCACCCCTCTGAGGAAGTAGTCCAATTGATAAGACTTTGATCCCAATGGCATCAGGGAAATGCTCATGCAGCAGCCTTTGGCAGCCAGCTGGACCTTCTGTAGGTGACAATTTAGAGAAGGCATTTCCTCCTTGCTAACTACAGCCAATACACAGTCTCTGTCTTTCAAAAACTCTTGGACCTGTTTCTTGTTGCTGGTCATTGGCTCCTTGGCCTCCTTTTCAAGGGAAAAGCCAAGGGTGAAAGCTGTGGAAGCATCTGGGTTTCCATTCAGTTTGATCCCTTGCAAGAGAGGACACCGTTGTCCTTACGGGCATCCAAGGCAAACAGTTGGCAGCTTGGTTGGTACTTTCAGATGAAGTAAGTGTGATAACATATCCTGATTCATCTTCACAGAACTTCTGGGGCAGTCAGATGAAGAGGACCCATCTTGTGAAGCATTCGCTGACCAATCTCCAGAGCGGGGAGGAGGGTGCAACCTGCCTGCTCCTGGCCCTGCTGACAGACCACCAGCACAGAGCTGCTCCCACAGGTGAGTTCTGAATTATTTCAAAATGTATGTTTGATATTCTGAACCTTCCTGACAACTGCAGTTGTTGTCTGCTTCGTGATTGTAAGCACAATAAAACATGAACACACTAAGAACTTAAGAAAAACCTGGAAGCCCAGAGGGCACAGGATAGACACAAAGAAATCCCCAGAAACATAGACAATTTGCAAGCTTTTAACACACACTAGAGCAGCCATTTTCAAACTAAATCATCTGGGCAAAGGCAGCCTTGCTTGTTGAATGTGGAGAAAAGAGAAATACAGCAATGGAAACACAGCAAATTAACAGTTGCAGGTGGTGAACAGAACTTTTGAAAACCTGACATGATCTTTACACATTTCTGTAAGCACATCACTAGCCTGTAATCAAAATCCCTGGGAAGATCTTTTGAGAGTGCCCTTCTTCAGAAGCTGATTAACACCTTGAACCTAGCTATGAGAGAAACAACAGTTCTGATAACTGGGATTTTTTTCCAGTGCTTTCTTTGCTGGTGGCCCTGCACACCACCTTGCAAGGGATAGGAAATTAAAAAGAAACAGCACTTCTGCAAAGATTCAAAAAGCATTTGTTTTTGTTATTTTCCTTTGTGCATTCTTGATAGAAAAGAAAAAAAACAGTTATTTGTTCCCAGTGAGTATATAAACTTATGTAGACTTATTTTTATTTTCTATGCCTACTGTCTGTAGGAATGTTTTTAGTAAATCTGGTGAGTATGACATTGAAGTTCCACATTGCATTCATCCCAGCTGTTTGTACATAACTGTGCTGAACACACAGTTCATGTGGGCAAAACACACATCTCCTTCTCTTTCTGGAAATCTGTATGTTAACTAGTTTTCTGGCTCCCCTGACATGGGGACATTGAGCTTTTTCAGTATCCAGTGTTAAATTCACTTTACCAACTGCACCCCACTAGTGAAGTATTTATTTTATGCATTGCCTACAACTTTTAGGATACGGGACATGCTCTAAAGCTTTCAGAGCTATCTAATGGGTTTGGAGGTGGGCCTGACTTTAAAAATACTGTGCACAGTTATTCCTTCTTAACTTTTGGGATGAAGATACCACTATACTGATAGGGGCAAGTTATAGAGACAGTCTCAATGCTGGAGGCTGGAGGCTCCAGAGGGTTCTCCAAGTGCTCCAATAAAAGGAGCTCCTTTAGCAGCGCACCAGAGCTGAGGCTGATCCCAACACGCCTCTGATCCCAAGGTATAAACACACTGTCCTCCCTCCCTTCTGCTCACCTTTTCCCTTTCAGAGGTTGCTATGACTCACACATCTCTGGCAGTCCCGCGTCTGCCTTCGTCAGGCGTCTCGGGAGAGAGGCTGAGAGCTCAACTTTGCCCCGACTCCTGGGCTCCCCACCTGACCACTTTTGCCTGCGCCTTCCCAGGTGGGTCACCATAAGTTGCTGAGCCTCAGGAGTGGTTCCTTGTAATCACCAGAGCTGCATAAATGGCTGGGATTTCCCAAGGCTTTTGGTTGGAGAGCATAAAGCAAGCTCCCACCCGTACACCAGCTCCTCCACCTGCGGACACCCGGAGATACCGCTGACCTCCACCAGGAGAGGCCGGAGATTTTGGTGGCCGCTTACAATGCTATGGAAGAAAACTTCTCACGGCTCTCCTGGCTGGCCACAGCTGCTTGAAGCCTGCCAACAAGAGTTTAGGTTTCGAAGGCACTCCCTGTGACAACACCAGCCAGCAGGGAAGGTCACCTGCTGAGGCACAGGTGACTCCAACAACTTCTCCCCTGTGCTTAAAAAAAGCCACAGATGGTTACAAGCACCCAGCTGTGGCTTGGTTTGCCTTCAGTTTCACAGAGCTGCTCCTCTACAATGCATCTGTCTGCATCAGACTTCTTCATGTAAAGAAATCTCTATAAAAACCAGGAAATTTTAGTGTTTGGACCCTACATAAATAGGGCTGTTCTCTGTTCTGCAGTCATTGCAGTGGTTCATCTCTCTGTCCCAGATACTCCAGCATTACCAGAGACTTCTGGGTTTGTAATTGGCTTCTTCTGGGTAGCAGTGGTTCTTCAAGTTCCTGTGAGAGACCACACCATGCCTTTGCAGTTGTTCAGCAAGAGTATCCAATGGTTGTTCTTTCTTCTTTCAGAGTCTCTTGTTACCTGCCTTGGCTTTACATCTTTGTACCGGCTACTCACACCAATTACTACATTACTGCATTTCTAACACAAACACCCCTGTCCCAGATGCTGTCTCAAATCTGCATTTCACTCCGCTTTCTGGAAGCTCATCTCCAGCACATTTTTCTTTCTTCCTTGTATTTCAGCTCTTGGGACAGCTGAGGCATATCTCATGAGTTACATCTAGGCAGAAGTTGCAAGCAAGGGCCCTGTGAAGACTAGCAGAAGACACATTTCACTTGCCTAATAAACCTTGTTTCTGATGCCCTTCAGGGAGTCTGACATCTCCATATGTGTTACTGAAGCCCAGTTTTCAGGCTGTGTGATTAAAAAATCACTTCAACTAACTCTTCACATCATCATCTCCTTTGCTTAACCAGGAAAGCCATAATCTGGGATGAAGACAGGGACAGAAAATGGAAGAAAAGGCTAGA
The DNA here is from genome assembly GCF_030490865.1 of Poecile atricapillus. NCBI lineage: Eukaryota > Metazoa > Chordata > Aves > Passeriformes > Paridae > Poecile > Poecile atricapillus. Next base: position 106,803,510 of record NC_081251.1, on the reverse strand, counting down.
AACAACATAATCATTCATAAAACAATCTCAAGGGTTTATTTCTCTAAGAACTTATTCTTGATTTAACTCCATGATGTTTTATGGAAGCTGCAGTGGTGTTGCTGCCAGTGGAGAGCTGTTGTCAGCTTTCTGAGCCATACACACAGACACACAAAGTTATGGGCAGTAAAGATTTCAGGACAACATTCCAGAAAGCAGCATTTCATTTGCTGCCTGATTTCTTTAACATGAAAAGAACAGTTAAACACTACCAACAATGCACAGTCCAGGGAATAATTTTATAAGATAAAGATCTCACCTCTGGCTTACATTTGGCATTGACCATTGCCTTCTCTCTTTCCAAGTGCCAGCTATGTTTTAGCCTGGAAGTTCATGTCCTCCCATTATTCTTATTATCTGTTTATGAAAACATTTTGATCAGCATAACCCTGCAGCAGACCCGGTACTTGAGGAGAATATTTTGGATGCTGTTGTTCAGAGGACCAAGGTAGCATGCTGATTCTCTCAGCCACACAAAGGAGCTGATCAGCTGCCTGTGAGACTGCTTATTTCTGGGTGAGTCAACCAGTGAGTGCCTGTGACCATGTCAGAGTCTGGCACCAGAGTCACACAGAGCTGTGACTGCACTCACGCCTCTGCCACTGCTATTTGATAGCTGCAGTGTGGGTTTCCTCCCCATCAGTGTGTCATCCTCTTTCCTTACCATAATGTGTTGTGGGCTTAAATATCTTCCATTTGTTGGCAGTGTCAGGACGTATTTGAAGCTATGTTGGAGGGGTTTTTCACTCATTATCCATCTACCTAGTCCCCATCCCCCAAACCAGAACTACTCCCATTTTAATTAGGCTATCTATTATTTTAATACAAGTTATTAGGATAGAAGGCAAAAGTGTTTATCATCACAGTGATTTTTATCATAAAACTTTATTGTTGATTATGTTCTTAAATATACACACATTCCTACTTCTTTACTAAGTTTTTATTTAAGCTCATGTTTGTATATTTTGAACTGGTAGCATCACTGGCCAAACCTTAGGAAGTTCTAACAGCATCTTTCAGACCTGTATGTTGATTATTAGATCAGCATAGAGGGAGAGAATTATAGTTATCCCACAGCATCCCCTTTTCTGTGTCACATAAAAAACAACAATAAATTGATTTCTTACTCCTACTTGACTGTTCTGTGCAATTAAAGTAATAATTCATCACTGCTGTGGCTTCCACCTTTTCCAAAAGTCCTTTTTAACCAGGAAGCAAACCAAATCTTAAAATAGCAGAAATACAGGTTGAGGAATAACGTCTGCCAGGTCCAGGTGAATCCTACCAGCTGCTCTATCTGCCTGAGCAGTTTTCAGTTCCAAATTAACTCTATTAATAGGTGTGATGCAGGGATGTGGCAATGTAGCAGAGGAAATTCATGTCAGAAGTGGGACCCAGCAGCTCAGCTGGATCCAGTGCTGTTCCTGCCTGGTTGCTGCAGCCTTCCCTCTCTTTCCCTCTCTTTCCCTCTCTTTCCTTCTCTTCCTTCTCATTCTTCACCACTGCTCAGCCCAGGAGCTTCACGTGCCTCGAGAATGCAACAGCAGGCAGATATAGATGGCTTTGTGCAAAGTTGCACTCTCAATTTCTACATCTATAAAACTGAGATAATACATTACCAAATTCAGAGGGGCAAATTAATCAGTCAGTGTGCAATCTGCACCTTGAAAATACAAAATTAACTCTTCTTAGACCGTAAGTGCTCAAGATGCATCAAGGTGTGCTCCATGGCCTCTTGATTCCAGACAAAGGTCCTCTTGATTAAATTAGGTTGCTAATGTATTAACGCATTAGCACACTTGAAGAAAGAAAAGTTTGAAAAAGCAATTTGGCTTCATCACATGAACGGCGTGTATACTTAATGGAAATTTTTCCAGCATTCACAAAACAAAGAAAAAATCAATAAAATGTCTGCCAACTGTTCCACTGAAAACATTTTATAATCTATAGCACCGAGACTCCTGAGCCAAGATAAACCAGCATTGCTGACAGAAAATACTGACAATTATTTTACATTGATTCAACTTGGCCCAGCCCAGACTGACCTTGTTTATTCATCTCAGTCTCTTAATTCATATTAACTTGGCATCAAAATGGGACATGTGGCATGTGTGCTGAAGACCCATTTCTGTATCTTAGACTCAGATAAATGTAGTGCATTGAGTACTTCCAGTGCCTTGAGCTCTTAGGTAGATTTATATGCATTAGACTGAACTGGTTAAGTTCCTTTTATCCCTGCTGGGCTTTTCATGTCTGTTGACTGTAAAACTAGAAGCTCAGTAGAGGTAACATCTTCTTCTAAGCCTTCGGATATACATGAAATCCTCCCAGTACTGGTCAATTTTAAAGACACATCCAAAGAGGATGGAGGGTTTTAAGCTCTTTTAAAATATAAAAATAGAAGGGTTATGGCAATTTGGCAGCCAAAAAAGCAATTTGCGGGTCTCGGCAGAATCCGAGGCTGTGTGTAAGAAAGCTGATCAAGACACTACGGAGGAGATAATGGGGTCGAAGAGCAGAAGAATCCCCCCGCTTTTACAACCAGCATAATCTGGTCTCCAATGAAGTTTCTTAGTTTCTTATACTGAACCAATAAAGCTTAGTGTGATGGGAGAGTTGCATTACTGCAGCTTATAACTGTCTCGAGAAAGCTGATGAGGAGAGGTGATTTTAGTTGCTTTACATGTGCCCAGCTGCTTGCATAGCTGTCTTCCGGCTGGTAGTGGGAAAACAAAGGCACAGGGAAAATCTCAGCTTTTTCTTTAATTATTTATGTTCTTAGCAGTAATAAAGGGCTTTTTATGCCTGGAATGTATTATTTGTATTATCAAAGCTGAGTGAGGTTTTGCACTGTGGCAGTGAAGAAATTGGGTGCTGCACAAAAGCATTTTTATTCTCAGAGCTACACCGCTGTCGTACCTGAAAGCCACCCTTGAGTACAACACTACTTGAGTTAGACATGACTGCATCCACAGAGGAGGAAAAGCTACCCAAACGATGAGAATCCTCCCAAAAGAGTTCCCAGTTGGCCTGGCATTGGATGTTTAGTTTATTTTCTCTACTTGACTCATTCTTGATGAAAGCAATGCTCCCTTGGACTTCACCAAGCACTTGGCAGGTTGTGGATGGCAGGACGAGCGGCGAGTCAGCAAGCCAAGATGGCACAATGTGGCCCCCAGGTTTCCAGGTTTCCAGTTCAACAGCACTGGGAATGGATTTCCTTTCCACATGCCTGTGTAAGCAGAGATTAATGATGACTGAAGAAACTAAGACTAGCAAAACCCAGAAAAAACCTACAAAAAAAACCAACCTACAAAAAAACCAAACCAAAACAGACAAAAAACAAAACAAAAAAAATCCATCTGCATTTTCCATAGCACATAGCTGATGCTTTCCTCCTTGCACCTCCTTCACAACTTGGATTTCAGTGATGCAAGTGGTGTAGGGACAAAAATTTCAGAAAATCAGTGCTGTATTTTGGGTCTGATACCCTCCTCTCCTGGCATCTGCCCAAATTCCTCCGTGCAGGGCTGCCAGCAGTGCCTGGTGCCTGCTATGTGTGTTGCACATCCCCAGCCTGTCCTGCTTAACAAAACTGTAATTACTCAAAAAACCACCAGCTTTATACCTCATCTTTGAATGACAGGACAGTGCTGGAGGGACTGCACGGCCAAATGAGCGATCCTAGTGACACTCAGTCAACAAACCTACTGGCATATGAGAGAAAGGAGCTGCAGTTTGTAGCCAGGAAATTACACAGGCTGCTGTATACTTGAAAAGATAGAAAACAAACAGAAGAGCTTAGCTCTGCTCTGCAGTGTCTCCCCAGCTCTGCAGTCATTTCTCCCTCCCTTTCAATCACCTCTGTTTTGTTTTCCAAGACCCACCAGCCGCAGACAGGCAGAGGACACTGAGCCTGGAGCGGATGCCCACACCACCTCCCTGATCAAGAAAACCTTTTCCAGCAGCCAGGAGGGTAAGTGAACAAGTCTCTTTCAAATATGCACAGGGGGATGAAGCTAGAGATATTGGTAATTTATATATTGAAAATTCATTTGGGTCCAGGAGAAAAAACAAGGCATTGCAGCGTGAGCTTGGTTTGTGCGTTCCTAGCAGGGAAAGGCAGGAGGACTCAGATCCTGGCTCATGGAAAGCAGAATAAGTCAACCAATCACCTGAATCTCCTTATCTTGCAGCAGTATCCCTGATTTAGCACGAACAGGCAGGGTTTGTTAGTCCCAGCTGTTGTGGCTCTGTTCCCCTGTGCAGGAGCCAGCAGCAGCAGAGCCTCCCCGCTTCCATGGCTGGGGAAGCAGCAGCGCACGCGGCTCCTGCGGGGCTCTGGAGGAAGCGAAGGCGGCTGCCTTGCTTCGGCAGCGCTTGGCATTGCCATCACATCTGAGCCCAGGCAGTGCAGAAGTCCAGCAGAGGAGCAGACCAGCACGAGAAGGTCATGGTTAAAGAGCTGTCCCGTGAAGGCAGCCAGGCAGGGATAGGTCAGAGTGTTTGCACAAGGGGCGAGACAAGGATTTTTATCTCCTGCCCTGTCCGGGTGTCCCATGGCTGTACTGACAGGTAGGTAGGAACGGAGCCAGTCTCCAGGCACGGGGAGGCCAGGTGGTTCCTATGGCCACAGCCGAAAGGGATCATTTGAAACAAGCCAGTTATGGATACACTTCCACCTTGCACTGAAGCTGAACCAGCAGCTTGCCATCGCCACAATGGGATAGTCCTGCTTCCCACAGTCTCAGGACCATGCAGGGAGCTGACAGCACATTAACCCAACCCAAAAAAGCTATTAAAAAGTTTTCTTTCCCGTGGGCTTTTGTCCATCCCATGAATCATCCCAAGGCACCACAGTGTGCCCTGCGTGGGGATCAGAAGACACCACAGACAGCACCAAGCAAGGGGCAGAAGGACACTGCCTGCTGCAGGACTTCTTTTTGATGTTGGCAGCTGTTAACTGGGCTCAAGCTGTAACAGGAAGCCTCAGCCTGAAGCAGCTCCTGCAGCAACCTGGCAGCACACAGCTCTCCCAAGACAGGAGGTGAGCACTCAGGCAGGCAGCCCGTGCTGAGCCCCACCACCCCAGGGCTCCCCCACTGCAGGGAGAGGTGTCCTGCAGCCAGGACTGTCCCAGTCTGCCCATCCCAGTCCTGCTGCAGCTCTCCACCGAGCTGGGAGTACATGGGATCCCTGATCTGCTGGTGGCCTTGCATCTCCACACTGCCTCATCCACAAAAACCATGGTTGCTTTAACTTGTTGTGGTGTTTGAGGGAATATACATATCCTACGTGTACAGACTTGTATAAGCAATATATTAAGTATTTTAACTCATCCATTGAATAACATGATATGAAATAGCTTTGTTTTATCAAAAAAGTGAAAGTTACCCAATACCTCTGTTTGTTTGGGTTTTTCAGTGAGTTAAATGGACTGTAAATAACATAGTGGGTGTTTTTGTTGTTTTTGTTTTTTTTAAGGAAATATGAGAGCCATTCCTTCAGAGCAGGTAACCCATTTCTGATTTATTATTTTATTTCTGCTTATTATTATTTACTCTAGTTTGAAGCTTCCTGAAACTCCCCAAGCCTGTCCCTGCAAGCTGTCTGCCTGCAGGGCTCTTGCTGGAATTGGTAGAAATGCTCCCGTACGGTTCTGCTAGAGTAGAGCTTCACCTGCTGCTTTGTACTGAGCACAGCACGTGAAAGTCTCATCCTCCTTCCACGTTTATCTTACATGAGCTAACCAGCACTCGGATTGGCACTTCCAAGAGGAAGATTGCAGGGAAAAGGAGTGAGATGCTACCCCATGGTTTCATTATAACTTGGATTTAACTGCGAGGTGCTGCCAGTAGAGGTGGTCCATCCCTTCTCACACTGCCGGCCTCCAGGCCCATGTCCCCTCTCCCACACTGGCTCCCACCTCCAGCCTGCAGGAAACCCACTGAGGGGAGAGGAGGAGACTTCCCTGTGGGCAGGAAAACCCTACCCTGCCCCTCATGTCCTTCATCTGCCACGGGGACATTCCCTCCTGGCCTGGTTTGGGATGCTGGGTGGCTGGGAGTCAGTGGGGTGCAGACAGAGTGCAGATATAGGGCGAGCCTCTCTCCAGAGCGGATGAGTCAGCAGCACGCAGCACAAACACGCTTCCTCAGCTCTACTTTGAAGGAAAAACTAAAGTAAAATATAACAAATTATAAATCTCATGGCAGCAAGGATGAAGGCAAAAGAGTGACTGTGTTTTAGCCTCCTCCCAATTACAATTCCTCTTTAAACTTCTATTTTTGAGGCCAAAGTATTCAGTGTTTGGCCTCAGTGCAAACAGATCATTAAAAAAAAAAAAAAAAAAAAAGAAAGGGAACACTTCAACCTCCCAGCAGAGCAGGATGGCACTTATTTATTTCTTTCATTACAAAACCAGCCTGTGCCAAGTAAAATTGTGCTCTAAGAGCTGTTCTACCAGTCCTGAAGCACTGAGGAAGAACACACAGCGGCCCCACCTCTGCAGCTTCCTGCAGGCCCCTGTGCATTTGCACTGGGTGGAGGATGGGCACCAGGTGCCAGGGTTCACCATATCAGGGTCACACCAGAGGGAAATCCTCATCCCACAGGACCTCTTCATGGCCTTTGGATGATTTTGGTGGCCTCAGGACACAGAGTGAAGTAAAGCACAGCAGCACTGGTGGTCTGGAGACATTGGTGGGATCCCTGGGTTTGCAGCTGGGTTAGCCAGCAGTTAACTGTTCCTTCCCCAAGCCCTGTGGAAGATCTCCTTTCCTTCACATAAGCAGCTGAATTAATAAACTGAGAAGTTAATGTGAACTCTCTGGACTATATCAATGAAATCCACAAGCCCAAATATTCAGACTGTGTAAGGAGGGTGATGCACAGAGAAAGCTTTGCCATCACATCGTTGAGGACTTACCCAAGGGAATGGTTAAAGTGTTCTTTGGTTCCAAAAAGTTACCTCAGCTGAGTGGTCACCATGTCTAAAAGCTGGTGGGTCAAAATGTGACCTCTGTGACCTGGGAGCAGGTGTTTTGATTTCAGCACACATCACAGAGCTGCTTGTGCACAGGAAAATGAGGCATTTCCATCTGAGCTGCTCTGGACCCAGGGAAGGGAGGCAGCAGCTGTGGGTGGCAGAGGAAGATGGCTGGCAGGGTAAGGGGAGCCTGTAGTGCTCACCAAGGTTTTTGGAGAAGAGCAGCATCCGTGTAACACTAACTTTATGCTTCTGAGAAAACATTTCCATGAACGTTTTGTCTTGACTTTTAATGGCTTGTGGAAATTCAAAAGTCCTGCAGCAGCTGAATACCAGCACAGGAACCAGCACACAACAAATCAGAGCAGATCCTTCTAGCTGGACCGACCTGTGGCTTTAGTTCAACCCATCCCAAATCCAACCCAAACCCACCATCAGCAGCTCTTCCCCTGGACACCACCAGCAGCCTGCTGCATGGTGGACAACCCATTCCTGAGGTCCCACTTTCATCCCCCTGCTTCCCCAGGCTGGCATCCCCCTGACACCACTTCCCACATGTTGCTTCAGCGGGAGCTCACACAATACTGGGCTTGGTGCCACCCAAGGGGAGCACACCCAAAACCCGGCCCTTCTTGCACAGGCAATTCTGCAGGAAGATCCCTGCAGCTGTGAGCTGGAGGATTTGCTTTGCCCTCCTTTTCCAGTTTGTTGGGGAAAAGCTGGAGCCAGAGATGACCTATTCCCAGCTCAAATGGCCACTGAGGCCTTAGCAGGGATGGATCTGACAAGGGCCTGTCTTCTGTAGGTGCATCACAGCATGTGAACTCCTCACTCGCTGCTGCTCTCAGCTATGAGGAAGCTTCTCCTCCCTGAAACTGTAGAAATCGTGCAACAAACTGTTCCCAGTGACCTGCCAGAGCAACTGGTTGTCACACAGCCAAGCAGTGCTCAAGCTGTTGAACAAGATTTGTTTTCTGGAGGAAAGCATTAGAAGTGTCTCAGAGGCAAGGCTGTGCCACCATGGGGGTCACCTGTGTCCCTCCAGCGCCAGCACGGGTCACCCGTGTCCTGCCTGCAGCTCCATGGTGTGAGTGACGGTGGGCAAGGGCTGCTGAGGTGTTCTCAGCTGGCAGTAGGACAAATGCAGTCTATGTGGCTTTGCCAGACTGGTTTTGGGCTGGCCAGAGCATCCCACCACTGAGCACAAAGGTGGGGATGAAGACAGATGGTGGAGGGATGAGGATCAACTGTGGTGTTCCTTGCCCTGTGCATGGCTTGCGTGGGTATGGCTCCTCAGGTGACGTGGTTGAAACAAACGAGGAGTGAGCATCCCATCCACAATATTTGGAACAGCCAGGATTGGGTGTTCATGTTCCATCCTGGAGGTGAGATTAGGGTGGCCTGGAGGACCGTGCTGCTTGAGACCCAGCCCAGCCCTGCTGCTCTGAGCAGGGTGGTCCCAGAGGTCCCTCCTGGTCTGTGTTCTTCTGGGATTTGGTAATCTTGAGCAACTGTGTAGGTTGGTTCAGAGTTTCCATGTAGCAGCACCCAGACTTGGATCAGTGAAATCAAGGCTCCAAACACCTTGGTCACCTACCTTGGTACAAACAAGACCCTTTGGAAAATGTAAATCTCAGCTGCTCTCTCGTTCCTGGACCAGAGACTGATCTTCCACCAGGCAATTTAAGATGCTGAAGCCAATGGCTCCTTATGGCTACCAGGTGATAATTTTAATGTATTATCACTCAGCTGAGTACCTATCAGACAGAATGGTTTTGTATTATGCTGTTCAAGGGAAACAAGGCATTCCCAGGGAAAAGGAATGGTACCTATGGATCCTAGCAACAGGCATGTCCTTCCACCTAGTCATTCCAGGCCGTCTTCATCTGAATAAAAAAGGTGTTTAAAATAATTTCCTGGGGCTCCTTCATTTATTCTCCTCTCTCCCACTCTTGTCCTTTCCCACCTTCATCATGCCCTTGAGAATAATCCCAGGAGAAAAAGCGTAGCCTCCTGGGAGCAATACAGCAGCGCGGGGAAGAGGTTTCTCTGTATTTCCCACTCCAGGAGAGTAGAAGGATCCTCTGTTCTGCCTCAGACCTGTGGAGACAGAGCAAACCACTGCCTCCATCCTGCTATCCCTGCAGGTCCGAGATGACTTAGTGGCTTTTCAATTACAGGGTGTGCCTTCCCATACCGCTCCTCCCTTCGCCTGCCGGAGCGGGACCACATCATTACCATGAAAAGCCCCACGATCTGAACTCTCCAGGGCACAGGTAGATGCTCTCCTGTCAGGATATTCATGTTTTCCTTCTCTGGAGGACTAGCAGCTCATAATCATAGGGAGCAGCGCTGCAGTGCTGGCTGCCCCTGTTCCTGGACAGCCCTCTTCCTGCACAATGAAAATCAACTCTCATCAAATTGTTACAGCATGTTTTATTGCCGGGGTGCTACAGCTGAAAAGATGCAGATATCAGAGGAGGATTCCAGTCATTACCACTCTTCAGCCTTTGATTAACATTAAATACCTCTATGAGCTTCATGCCACATCACAGGCTTCCCACACGACACCGCCAGGTCAGCTTTAGTGTGACCAGAGACGTTTGCAAATAGGATTTTTTAAAAAGTATTTTTTTAAAAAACCAAGTAGGTAGGTCTGCAGGGCTGGGTTCTTGTTCAGATCTCCCCAGACAGAGGCACAAATCACAAATCACAAATGCAGCTCAGATACCCACCTGATGCACTCTGGACCCTGCACCTTGAGGAACGGGGACCTACCCAAACAACCTTGAACTCTTACGTGGTCAGCCATGGTGTGGGGTCTTTTTCCAGCCTGCATTCACATGCCCACATTCTCTCTTAACCCCCAGAGCAACCACCAGCAGAAACCCCTCTGCATAAGGCCCTGACACAGCTCTAGGGACAAATGAGCCACCCCTTCCTTACCTTCAGTCACTGATGCTCCTCAGGGCTTCACTGAAAAAAAATCATATTTTTTGAAGCCTGCAGCAAGTGTCATTCAGAGAGCAAGGAGAGCCCACAGAAAGCTTGAAGCCACCCAAAACCCAAGGCACATGCACACAGCCCCACCATGAGGGCTGCTACCAAGGAAGGCACCTCATAACCTCCTTGAAGAGAGAGGTGCCTTACTAAGCAGAAGTCTCAGTGGTGAGGCTGTGCTTCACATTTCCACACTGGAATAACCTGGTGGGGTCTGGGATGCAAGTGCTGGTTCAGGTGGGACATCAGGGACACCTTCATATCATCTTCAAAATACCTCTGGGGATTTTCAAGGAGTTGTATTTTGTCAGGGCTACGTCTCGCCATCTCCCTGCAAGGGAAGAGCCAAGCCATGGGCTGGAAGCTCAATGTCCATACAGAGCTTGTTTGGAGCTGTTGCTGTTTTGCTGTTCCCTCCAAGCTGAGGTAGGGAAGTCGTGGAGGGAATGCAGTTTTAGAGGGAGATCTCTATCTCTGTGGTGAAGTGCACATGCCATGAGATGGAGCTGCTGCTCTGGTAAAGGTTCCTTGTGAAGCTTCAAGAGTTAGGAGATTATTTTTTTTTTCATCTTTCCTGAAGTCAAGGGGCTAGGGAGTCACTGACATGAGCCCTGTCCACCCTCACCAGTGCTCCCACAGCCTGACACAGCCCTGACCTTCTGGGGCCAAGCCCACCCCCTCTTCCCACGCCAGCCAGTGTGTTTTGCCCTCTGAGACAGGACAAACACACGTTTCCCTTTGTTTCCAGCTCCACACCTAGTTTTTTTCTTTGCATCATGAAGAGCTGGCTACTCATCTGTAATTCAAAAGAAAGCAATGACTCACTAGACTACATCGCTTTCCAAGGCAAAGCATTTCATGCATTTCGCAGGCACGCTAGCCCAGGTTATGAAATAACCTCTGCTGGTGGCACACATTCTCCCCATCACCATGTCCTTTGCAAAACCAGAGGGCTCAGGCTTCCACCCTGCACAGGCACAGAGTGCAGGACAAGGATTTGTGTTTAAATCGTGCATTTGCATTGTGTGAGGAATGCAAAATGCCATGCCCACTTTAAAACCTGGCTGGCCACAGGCTGGCATTAACCCAGCCTAATTAAAGGTAACAAAAACCTAAAGTTTCTCTTTTCCAATAAGCTTCCAAGCACCAGGTGAGGGGTCTCAAAGGCAGGTGGAGCCACAGCTGCCAGCCCCTCACATCCCAGGGGACACCATGCAATGCACGGTCCCTGGAGCTGCAGCCCCTGGTTTTCCCAAGAACAGCAGGGGAAGGTGGGTGTGAAGGGGCTTAAAACCAGATGAGAAATGCCTTACCTTGAATGATAAGCCAGTCTTCACCATTCTGGGGCTACATCCTTCATTCCCAGGCCAAAGTGGGACAGTGTCTACAATTATCTCTTCTCCCTGGGTCGGGTGGTATTTTGATACCTGTGTTTCCATCCCCCTGTGCCTCTCCCTGCAGCCTGCCTGATCCTGCCTGTCTTTCCCCCTCAGGAGACTGGAGACAGCGGGTCTCTCCAAATCGTGCACTTTGGGCTGGTGTGACTGAGCTGCCAAAGCAGAGAAGAGGAAACCTCACCGAGGTGGTGAAGTTCACGGGAAATCCTTCAGCGAACTTCCAGCCAGCCTTGGATCTGACCACCGGCAGATGACAAAACACCAGGCTTAGAAAATATCCTGTTCTTAGACCTCCAAATTATTTCTGGGTTCATTTTGATATGTCCATGCACAAAGTGCCCTGTGTTTGCTTGTGGAGGGCAACTTGGTGACATTTTCATCAAAGACGTCAAAAATAGCGAGTAATCACCGATCCCCATTTACTGTACCAACTCAATGCTGAAAAATTTGGTGGGGTGTCTTGGATGAATCCATAAGCTTCTCAGGAGAAAGTCTGTAATTCTCTATGCATTATATGTTTTTACAATCTTCACTTGGCAGCAGATTTGAATTTCCACTTAAGGCTCTGAAAACCGTCCTATTGAGATACCAGCAGATAAGATCTTCACTCAGGATACCTCTGTGAAAGAGCAGCCTTTCACAGTTAGCAGCGTTTTTCAAAGAATGCTCTCAATTTTCATATCTAGATATATCATCTTAGTTGAATAACCATTATTTTGCCTTGAAAAAAAGATGCGGAGCCTCTTAAGCATCATTCCATTGGAGTCCAGATTTTAATCTGCCTCCTCTAACCACAAAGAGAAAATGCACTGAGAAGGGAACCTGTGCCAGCCCTCTCTATTTTTTGTCTGGCAGTGAAGAGGAGCGAGCATCATCGTGGGTCCTCCCTCCCACCACCTGATGGAGCACAGAGTGTACAGACAGGGATATTTTGAGCTCTGTCATAGGCACATGTGTGGGTTAATCTTGAGGCTTTTGGGGAGCACTGGGTGGTTGAGACCCAAAGCCAGAGAGCTTCTTGAATTTGGTTTTATGTGGTGAACAATTCTGTATGATGGACTGAGAATGAAATGTAAAAAACCCCAAAACCCACAAGCCATTAGAAGTGTTTCATTAACAGAAATTCTGCCTTTACCCAAATAAAATATTTACGGTCCATTTTCCCCTTATGAGTCAAAATTCTGCTGCCTGATGGGTGATTTTGGCTGCACTGTTTCGGCACTCCATCCCAACCTACACCTTTCCACGCTTGTATTCGAAAGAGGCGCTTTGGTTTGAGGTTTGAAGGGAGCCAAGGGTTTGCAGCCCGTAGGGTTTTGTATGCTCAACAGGGAGAAACAAATAAAGAGAGCAGCTGCTGCCTCGCCTCCCCACGCAGAGCCGAGGCAGTGAGGGCTGAGCTTGCAGAGGAGTGTGCCTTTAATGTCCCACGGATTGAAATTGAATTTCTGGAAAAGGCACGGCACGGCGCTGGACTGCGGTGACGGGGGGCTTGTTCTGCCTAAGAGGCTGCGACACATCGCCTTGCCATACAGCTATTTTGCTGAATTGCAGCCATATTTCTGTCAGTACAAGTGATGGTCTATATGAGGGATTAATCTGACACCAGACAGTGATTCTTAATCCTTCAGTATATCATAATCTATTTACTTTGCATGCTAAGAGGATTTCAGCTTAAAAATATACAGGAAGTGATACTAGAAATGTACATAAGGTCCAGAATGCTGTTTCCTAAAATTGCAGTTTTTCATAAAAAAATATCCTCACATGGTTTTCTTGGAAAAGTCCTGTCTGTCTAGGAAAAAAAAAAAAATTAAAAAAGTGTTGAATAGGGATTTAACTGGAAATAGGCAGATGTTTCCCTTTAGGCTTCAGCCCTGTGACCATTTTCACCCTCCTCCTTCCCCACAGCATTTTGTGCTCGGCAGTGGCAGTTCGACATGAAAGGAGAGCTCTCCAGTACAGCAGCTTCCTCAGCTGGGAGGTTCACCTGCAGACTTTTCACTGACAAAATCAAAAACAGGTTTGGAACCAACATGGGATTTTATGTGCATTAATTGCTGCTCAAAGTGTATGAATTAGCAGCGACTGGCTAACGCGGAGGTCAGCGCAGGGAAAACCACAAACCAGTGGTTCCTTATTCAGCTGTAATCACCTGTTTTCTCTGCTCCCTGCCAGGAAGGCTGCCTACAAAATAACTGTAATAAGTCGTGTTAGTGGGCACAACTTCTGAAACTTACAACAGGATTTTTAGCCATAATTCTTTAATAGTTTATGTCATGCTTGGCCGTAATGGTTTGAGCTCCCAAAGCACCTCCTGCACCCAAAAGAGGAATTGGTCACCCCAGCCGGCAGCAAACTTGTCCAGCCTCTGCCCACTAAAAGTGTCCCCATCACCACCTGTCCCAGCTCCCTGCCACACTCAGGGGTTCTACAGCAGAGCAGGGACACGACTCAGGGCAGAGCAAATAGGTCATGGATTATTCCAGGTCCGTGAAACACCAGCATAAAAGGTAAGGGCAGCCCAAGCTGGGGAATGATCTCCCCTCTGTCTCCCCTCCTGCTCACCCCAAACCCTGCAGTTCCTGGCAGGAAAGCCCCAGGTTTGGAGCAGGCAGAGGCAGCTTCTGGCACTCGGGAGGGGCGGGTGCTGCTGCCGGGGGTGACCCAGCCCTCGGCACTGCGGCCGCAGCCCCCGGGCCCCCGGCAGCTCCGTGCTCCAGCATCAAGTGCGATTTTCATTTATAAAAACAAAACTAAAAAATAGAAAAAAAATCATGGTAGCCATACACCCAGCAGCCTTCTTGCTGGAGAGGTGAGGCACGAGCCAAGTAGGCAGCTCTCTCAGAACCGGGTTGCCCTAAAAAGCTTGGCAATCCTGCTGGCGCCTGCCCCTGGAGCCGGGCACCAGGCACCGTGCCACCTTACCTGCCATGACTCGTGCTCGGGGTGGCAATGCCTGCGCCAGCCTTCAGGTAGCCCACAGTGGGAGAAGTTTGTAAAACAGGGAGGGTTCTGGGCTCCCCCAAACCCAGGCATGACCCTTCCCAGCCCGTGCTCACCCACCGACAGGCGGGAGTCAAATCTTGTCCACCCTGCTGGCAGTGACTGGAAAGAAAAAATTGAAACAAAAATTGAATCGGAGCCAAGCATTGAGGGCACAGCCGTGATTTGGTGTGATCTGGACCAGGTGTCCTCTGTGCCTCCAAAGCCACCTGTGCTCAGCAGCCAGCTTCAACACCATGCTCTGAGTCTGTGTGAGTGGGACAGGAAAATGCCCAGACAGCGGCGTGGGAGTTGCTGGATAAACCACCGAGCAGTGGCACCTGGTGTTTCTGGTGCCTAAATCGGGGTGGGGGGGAAAGTGAGGGGATCCCTTGGAACACCCCAAAGCAGAGCCCTGGCCCAGCCCCACTGTGGGGCACTGGATGAAGAAGTTTAGGACCATGTCACCAAAAACAAAATTCAGGCTCCCCTCTTGGCTGTGTCTCAGCATCACTGATTTTCTGAGTTATAGTGGAACACAGTTTATAAGGAGGATGAAGTGTGCATCGTTTTTGTTTAAAGAAGACAAAAGGTGTGTGTTGGAGGGATTGTGTGTTATAAACCTGCTGGATCTTATCTCTCGTGTGCTTACTAAATCTGGGAGGGCAACTCTGGTTCATTTTGTGCCCATAACAGATTTTTATTTTTTTTTTTCCCCAGCCCCAGGAGCGCTGTGATAACTTTTTCCTCTCTAAAGGAAGGGCTTGGGGATGCATAGTCTGATGCACCCGGAGCCAGCACAGGTGGCCCTCACTCAAACTGCCTGCACAGCCACACTTTGGTGATTGCAGAAGAGAACAATTATTTTATAGTAGAGGTATAGATACATTTAAAAAAAAAAAAAAACCAACAAAAACTTACATATTATCTGTATATATCCACAGGAGGAGACGACAAGGAAAAGAACCACTTGAAAGAAAAATCCCCTAACATTGACTCAGTCACTCGTCCCCTCCCACATCTCCTGTTGCGCCGAAGGGTGCGGGAGGCGATCCCCGCCTCGGGGCTCTGCCATGGCCACCACCCTGGAAGGCTGCACGGGGGCTGGCGCGGGTGAATCCTGGAGCTGATCCCACTCTTCTCCCGCCGCAGCCCCGCAGCACCAGCCCCGCTGGCTCTCCGGCAGGATGCGGGGGCAGGCGGTGCGGGAGGGGGGATGTGAAACTCTCCCCAAAGCAGGCGCGGGGAGCCCTGGCACCCCTCACCCCACGGCGGTCCCCACTGCCCGAGGCTGCCTGGGGACACCAGCGGTGGGGACACACCCGGAGCTTCCAGATGCAGTGGGCACTACTGCAGGACCACGGGGAGGAGGATGGGGATTTGGGGATGCTCCTCGAGCAGCGCATCAGTGGCCCCAGCAGGGGAGCCGTGGCCCGCGGGTCCACACATCCCCGGTCCTGTGCAAGCAGGAACAGCCCCAGCACCAACAGGCAGCCTCCAACAACTGAAGGGAAGGTCTGGGGGGAGATAAAAATAGGGGAAAATTGTCACGGGAAAAAAAATCACCTCCCTGCCTTCCTTCCTTGGCTGGACCGCAGCCGGCAGCGGCTGAACCGTGGTACGGCCGGGAGCCGGGGCTGGAAGCGCAGGTGCCGAACCCGCTCAGAGGGGCAGAGGGACAGAGGGACAGAGAGATAGAGGGACAGAGGGACAGAGGTCCGGCTGGATGTCCGAGCGGCCCTCGCACCCCGCCACCGGCACCCAGGCCCGCCCGTGGCTCCCGACTTTGGGGGCTGCGCCACCGACCCTGGGGGAAAATCGCAATTTCGGGCAGCGCTTGCCCGTCCCGTGAGCCCCATCGGCACCACGGGGCACCAATAAATCCGTAACCAATTAAGAGTCAATTAACGTAAGAACGAGTCCCCAGCCCGCAGCTGCAGAAGCGGCGATGGGTCCTCCCTGCAGAGCACTCGCAAACTCATCACACGCATCCCCGTCCTGCTGGGACCCCCTCACTCCCCCCAGGGAAGTTTTATGAGGAAGAGGAGGCGGCAGGGAGGAAGGAGGACACGACACCACTACATTTATTAGTTTAGATTTTATTGGGGTGGGCGGGAAGAAAGGAGGGGGGTTGCCTTACAGTTGAAGGGGTTACGGCATCCAAAGTGACACGTACGCTGTCCCTGTCCCCGCTGCCGGGAAGCGCCAGCCCAGGAGGGGGAAGCAGGAACGCGGGGCTGCAGCCCCGACCCGCCACAACGCACCGACCGACACAGGGGGCTCGGAACAACCAAAACGAAAACCAAACCAAAAAACACACTCCAAAAAGCCGTGCGTGCCCCCCTCCCCAGCCCCAAACCAGAGCTGCTTATCCCTGCAACCCTCCCCCCAAAAAATAAACCAAAACTTTTTTTTTTTCAGCTTTTTTTTTTTTTCCTTTTATTTTTTTTTTTCCAAAAGTTTTGGGTTTTTTTTGGTCTGCAGGTTTCGGATCAGCTGGACAGCCTTTCCCTTCCCCTTTGCCTCCCTTCTGGGCACCTCTCATGGCTGCTGCCTCCCCTCTCACCCTCAGCCCCAGGACGGCACAGCCAAGCTTGTGCAGAGCCCTCGAGGATGGACGGAGGACATGAGACCGGGAAATATTCTTTTTTTTTTTTTTAGGGAAGAAAATTGAAATTTAAAAAGTTTTTTTTCTTTTTTTTTCTTTTTCTTTTTCTTTTTTTTTTTTTTTTACGTTCTGTCCCATGTTAGACTCTAGATAAATGCCAACCCAACAGCATCAACTAAAAATAATCGTGGTCACTGGAACGGACCGAGTATTTACATCATTCCCGCCGCTCCCCGCGGCAAGAGGCTGTACAGGACTGGCGAGCCGGGGCTTCCGCACCCGCAGGGGCTGAGGGTCCCCGCACAAAGCTGGGGGGGCACTGGCAGGGCAGGAGCCAGCCTGCGCCTCTGCCCGGGGGGCAGCAGGGGACACGCTAGGCTTTTTAATTTTCCTTTTTTTTATTTTATTTTTTTTTAAACTCCTCTTCTGTTGCGTTTAAAAAAATAATAATTATAATAAACCTGGTGGAGTGGTGCAGGAAGCAAATAAATATCAGTCAGTAGAGATGGGGGCGGCAGGACCTCCCCAGGGCATCGCCACTGCTAACGAAGAGGGAGGAAGAGGAGGAGGAGGAGCAGCCAGAGTCCTGCCCAGGAGGCGGTGGGGAGTCCCCGGGTCGGGGGTCAGTGGCAGCTGGGGGGGTGGATGGTGACCGGTCCCTCACAAGACCTGGAAGCGCCAGGACGCCTGGTCCTTGTAGTCAAGGCAGTCGGGGGAGTTGAAGTTGAGCTTCCAGGAGGCGGCGGCGGCGGCGGCGGGCTCCTTGTAGTCCAGGCAGTCGGAGGAATTGAAGGGCAGCCCCGTGCCGCCGTAACCTTGGTGGTGGTGGTGGTGGTGGTGATGGTGGTGGTGGCCCGAGCTCTGGCTCAGCGGGTGGTGGTGGTGGTGGCCCGGCACCGAGGAGGGCCCCATGGGGCTGAGCTGGTGCGGGTGGTGGTGGGAGTGCATGGGCGCCAGGTAGGAGCTGCAATCCACGCCCCCGAAGTAGGACGAGGAGGGCGGCGCGGGGTAGCCCTGGCCGTACCCCCCGCCCTGGCTGTAGGACACGGGGTAGGAGGCGGAGGCGGCCGAGGCGGCGGGGCCGGCCCGCTGCATGCAGGAGGCGGCGGCCGGCGGCAGCGGCTCGGGCACCGTCACCCCCGCGGGAGCCGCGCCGGGAGAGATGGAAGCCGGGCTCCAGATGGACGATGCCGGGGTGCTGAGAGAGGCCGGGGCGCCCACCGGGGCTGAGGAGGCCGAGCTGGAGGAGGAAGACGAGGCGGAGCTGGAGGCCGCTGCCGGCGGCGTGAACTGCCCGCTGCTCTCCGAACCCGAGCTCTCCCGAGCGGGCGACGATTTCTTCTTGGCCGGGCGGCTCTTGGCCCCGCTGCCGCTCTGCTGCTGCTGCCGGCACTTGGCGCGGCGGTTCTTGAACCAGACCTGCGGGGAGAAAACGGGGTGCAGGGGAGCAAGGAGCGTGGCGGGGTGAGCGGGGCCCCAGACAGCCCCAGGAGGGGCTCTTCAGCCTGCGAGCACCCAGCCACCCTCACCCTGGCACCGGTTCTCCCAGCGCCCACCAACACCAACACTGCGCACTCCTCACACCCCCAAATATCATCCCAGCCCTGCCCGGCAACCCGGCCGCCCCGCAGCCTGCCGAAAGCAAGGATGGCCAGGGTCAAAGGCTGCGGCGTCCCAGCTCGTGCATGTCCCTGGCACAGTGACAAAATATAGATTTGGGGGACAAATCCTGTGTCGGGTGCTGCCTGCACATCCCACCCCCCTGGGTATCCATTGACCCTTGCCCAAAGGGAATATCCCTGGGAAGCACCTACCAGGTGGTAGGGCTGCTGTGCCCTGGAGCAGGTGGAGGGTGACAGAAAAATATTAATAAAAATGAAAGTAATACAAGAGCATAAAAAATAAAAGATAAATGCTCCCTCCTTTGGCCGAATGTCCCCACAGTGGGACAGACAAGCAGATGGGAACCCCCAGGCATCCGTGCCCCGAGGAAACAGGGATAAGTGTGGATGGAGCAGCCGGTCCGCACAGCACCCGCTGAGCTGGGGTGGTTCTGCATCCCCCATCGCACAGCGGTGCAGGATTCCCCCACGCAGGTCCGGTACCTGGACTCGGGATTCGGGCAGGTTGATCTTCAGGGCGACCTCCTCCCGCATGAAGATGTCAGGGTAGCGGGTCTTGGCAAAGAGTGCCTCCAGCACGTCCAGCTGCGAGCGGGTGAAGGTGGTGCGCTCCCGCCGCTGCTTCCGCGGGGTGGCTGCGGGATGAGCGCCGGTCACGCTGGGCCCCCACGCACCTCCCGCACTCCCCGGCACCGGGGGAGCCCCGGTGACCCCGGGCCAGGGGCCTGAGGCGCACCCCAAAGAGCAGCAGTGTCCCCGCACACCCACGGCTGCCGGACCCGGTCCCGCTGCGGGCAGGGCGAGGGGCACAGGGCTGGAGAAGGGTCAGGCCTGGCTCCAGCGGGAACTACGGGGAGATTTCGTTGTGTCGAAATTAATTACTTTTTTTTTTGTTCAATTTCAAAGTTCTTTATCCTTAAATATCCCTGGGATAACGAAGACTCCCCAGAGGTGAAACAGGGGGAAATTCAGCTAGACCCAAATGTCCCCAGGCAGGAGTGCAGGCAAACAACCAGCCCACAACCCATCCTAAACCCTACGGCCCCTCCAGCTCCTCCAAACCCGCACGGGAGGGAAGTTTTCCCCCTCCGCTTGCTGGAGGATGGGGGACTGGGGGGCCCACGGTGCGCGGCACTCACCCGGATACCCCACGGAGGGATGCAGCAGGTCCATGGCGGGGCCCGTGAGCCCCAGCCCATTCATGCCGTAAGGAGGCTGTTTGAGGTAAGACATCATGCTAGAAGCCGGACAGTTTTCCTCCAAAGTCCCGCAGGGAAAAAAAAAAAAAAATCAAATCGAAAGTGTGGTGTGGGGAAGGGGGAAATGAAAGGAAAAAAAAAAAAAAAAAAAACCACTGACAAAAAGAGCCCCCGAAAAAATACCCAAACGAGAGGCAAAAAAAGATTTTAAAGCCAACGACTATTAAAAAACGGAGCACAAAGTCGGTGTGAAAGGATTTTTTTTCGTTCCGTCCCGCCGTCACCGCCACGAGGTCCTCGAGAGATCGCAGGTGAAGTGAGAGAAAAATAAAAACGAAGGAAAAAAAAAAATCAAAATAACAACGAGGATCGAGAAACAGGCGGATTTCTTCCCCGCGCAGAGGCGAGGCCGGAGCGCCTGGGGAGAGAGCGGAGAGAAGCGGGTGAGGTTTCGCCGCCCGAGTGCTGCCAGGGGCTCCCGCGGGGCTGCGCCCACCCGGCGCGGGGGCTCCGCCAGGGCGGCTTCCGATTGTTAATTTTATTATTATTTTATTTTAAACGAAGGCGAGTCGCGCTCAAGTGCCGAGCGGCAACAGTGCCCGGCGATCGGGAGAGATAAAGCAATTATTTAAAAAGATAATTGGATTAGGAATCAAAAGGAGGTATCAGAGGAGGGAAGTATAATTAATTTAAAAGCGAGCAGACGGGGACGTTTTAATTAGAAATGGATAAGAGTTAAAAAGGGGAAAAGGAAAAAAGAGCGCGCCGGCAGCCGAGCGGGCGACAGCGCGGGCAGCCGGGACGGGACGGCGGCGGGGCCCGCCCGGGGGGCTCCGGCAGGGCCGGCGGGGGGGACACGACACGAGAGACCCGGCAGCGCCCGGGCTCGGGGGCAAAATAAGGCGGAGGAGAGGAAGGAGCGGAGAGACCCCGGGCGGCCCCGTCGAGCCCCGGGGGCAGCCCCCGCTGCCGAGGCTGAGAGAGCTCCCCCCCAGCCGGGGGAGCGGGGCACCGCGGGGCGGGGGGCGCCGGGCGGGGTTCGCGGTGCCCCCCTAGGCCGGGGCCGGGCGCAGGTCGGGTGGCAGCGCCAGGACCCGGCGTTGCATAACTTTGTCGGGGACGCGGCGGAGCGGGCCCGTCCCGGGAGGAGAGAGCGGGGAAGAGGGGGGGAAATAAAAGTGAAGAAGAGAAGAGAGGGAAGAAGCAAAAAATCCCGAGGCGGCCCCGGCCCGGCCGTGCTCACCACCCCTGCCCACGGCGCCGCGGGCCCGCTACGCTCCGTCCCGGCGCCGCCGCCCGCCCCGTCGGTGAGCGCGGTGCCCACCGCCCCCGCCCGCCTCACCTGCGCGGCCACCTGCGGAGCGACTGAGCGCCCGCCCGGCGGCGGCGGCGGGGGCTGCGCGGGGCAGCGCGGGGCGGAGCGGGCGGGGGGCGCGGAGGGGGCGCGGCGGGGGGAGGGAGGGAGAGAGGGGGGCAGGCAGGTGAGAGGCGGGCTGGGGAGGGGGGCCGGGGGGGCGCTGCCCGAAGCCGAGCCGCGCACCCCCGACTTGTCGGGGTGCCCCGCGTTACCTTGCCGGCGGCCCGCGCTGTCGGGGCGATGGAGCCGCGGCCCTGATGAGGATTGATCACCTACCCCCGGCCCTACCCTTGTATGTGCGCGCAAAGCAACTGCGTAACCAGCCCGGCGCCAATCCCCGGCCGCTCCCCGCCTGACTGACAGCCGCCCGGGCAATGGCAGCGCGGGGCGACGGCTCCTCCGCACCGCCCCGCGCCGCTCCGCGCTCCCCCGCGCACCGACCCCGGCACCGCGGAGCGCCGGCCGGCGGAGCCAGGGGTGCGGGGGGCGGGCGTGCGGGGCCCCGCGCAACCTCCGCGGAGAGGGCGGGTGGTGGGAATTGTTGGAGAAGTGCGGAAGGGGCGGGGGGGGGGGGCCCGCGCAGCTCTGCCCCCTCCCTCGGGATGCCCCCCACGCCGCTCCGCGCCGCCCTGCGCGTCCCTGCCGCCCGGGGAGACAGAAGGAAAAGTTTCGGCCGCCGCCTCCGCCGTCACGGAGGGAGCTCCTGGGGAGGGGAGGCGGTGACGCGGTCCCCCCATCCAGATGCCCGCGGGCTCTCCCGAACTTTGCGCTTTAAAATCCCAATAAAACTACAGCGACCGCACCTTTCCCCGCGTGCCCCGAATTTAGGGGCTGCTACGCACGGCGGGGGGCGAGCGGGCGGGGCCCGCACGGGAGCGGCGGGGAGAGGGGCTCGGTGACACCGGGCCCTCCGCGCCGCTCCGCGGGGCTCCACTCCTCGCTCGGGGCGGCGGGGTCGGGGCGCGGCGGCCGCGCAGGCGGCGGAGCGGCCCCGGACCTCTAAAGAGGCTCCGGTGCGCGGCTTTTGTTGGTCTCCCCAAATCAACTCCCTCTAATTGCAGTGGAGCTGAAAGCGAGCTAATGTTCAAAGGCGCTGCCCGCCGGCCCCGATCGGAGCGCGGTCTCCCGGGGGAAGACTTTCCCCCCCATTTTATTTTGCTGTTGTTGGAGTTTTTTTCCATTCTTTTCAAATCTTTTTCCTGCTCGAGGAGGGAAACGTCTAAGCCGGCCGGGAGGGAGCCGATGAGTAGAGAGCGAAGGAGGTTAGCGAGCTCCTCCGCTCTCCCGCAAAAGTCAGAGACACGGGCACTTCTCCCCGTAAGAAAGGCGCCGCGGCCCATTCACAAAAAAAAAAAAAAAAAAAAAAAAAAAAGCAAAGGCAGGAGGAGGGAGGAGGAAGAGTTTGCGGGGGCAGTTCTCCCCCCTTCCAGGCCCTCTCCCCAGTTTTGCCCCGGCCCTGCCGGGGCAGTTCCTGGCTCGGGCTGCGCTCCCCCCGCCCCCGCCGCCTTCCCATCACTTCGCCCCGCCGGGGCAGCCCCGTTCCTGGCGGGCAGCAGCCCCCCCGAGGCTCTTTCCCCCCCACACACACACCAGGGAGTATCCATGCCCCCCCCCAAGCCTCCCGCAACTCCCGCGGTTACCCAATCCCCAATTGCGGACGCCTCCCCGCAGGCTCGGCCGGGGGCTGCGGGCAGGGCGGGCGCGGGGCTCGCCACCCCCCCGAGGTGACGGTCCCGGCCACTCCGATCCCCCGTTCCCTCTGCCGGACGGAGCCGGCGCCCTCCCCGCTGTGCCCAGGTAAGGTCGGCGGCAGGGCGGGAGCTGCGGGTGGCCGGGGGGGCCGGGCTGCGCGACCCCGGCCCCGGAGAAGGGCAGGGGCAGTTCTCTCCGGCTGCGGGGCGGGGGCCTCCTGCGGCCGGCTTGCCGGGCTGGGGGCGAAGGACGGGGGACACACACACTTAACTTTTCCCTCAGCCCAAAGACTGAGTTACTCTTTTCGCTTTAAACGCTAGGCAAACACCGGCACCCCCAGGAGGAGAGGATGCCCCTCCGCGGCCCCCCTCGCCCCAAGGGCAGCCCCGCGCTTCGGGGCTCAGCAGCTCCCGGTGCCCGGCCGGGCAGGCAGCGCCGCGGGCTTTGCTGCCTCTCCCCTCCGCAGCCGCGGAGCCCTCGGAGTGTGTTTCCTGCCGTTCCCAGCTCCTGTGTTTTTACGGGAGGGCAGAAGAGCACGGCGGAGCCCGCTGCCCCAGCCCCCTCGGCGCCGGGGTGTTCCGCGCATCTTCCCAAACTTAGCACGGGGCCAAATCCACCTGCGCGCCCCGGGGCAGCCCCCGGTTCCCCAGGCCGGTACATCCTACGGCACCGGCGGCCGCTCGCACAAAACCGGGCGCTTCCCTGCTCCACGGGGGACTTTTTTTGGCGAGAGCGGCAGCGCGGAGCGGGCCGCGGGCAGCACCAGGAGCCGCGGGCGCTGTCGCGATCCCTCCCGCAGGGTTCGGGCTCCTCCCGCCCGCCCCGCGCTCCGCGGCCGCGTTCCTTGCGCGCATCCCCCACGCCGCTGGCGGGCGGCATCGGCCCCGCGGGGAAAAGTTTTACCTCCCCCTCCCCGAGTTGCGTTTTATTACAATCAAACGAAAAACTTTTCCGGCCGGTGGGTTTCGTTGCGTTGGCGAAGCGGCGGCGGCCGGGGCGGCCCGGGACGGGGAGCCCCGCTGCCCCCCCCGCCGGGATCGGTCCCTTCCCGCCCCCCGAGCCCCCTCCCCGGCCCACTGAGCGGGAAGGGTGAAGGGAGTTTCCCAGGTAAAGAGGAAAGCGGCAGTTACGGTAAGAAAGATTCGGGTTTTATTGAAAATTTTATATATGACTCGGTGTTGTAATAAATAAACGAGACGAGCTCCACGAAGGGACGATGCGAGCGCAGGACACGCTTGGGGGCACACGGACGGGGCGGGGTGCGGTGGGGAACGCGGCCGGGCGCAATAAATAACGCGGAGCGGGCGGCGCGGTCCGGTCCGGCCCGCGGGGGGACGCGGCTGGGAAGAGCCGCGCTGTCCCGGGCCGGGCCGCTCTCTGTCCCGGGCTGCCCCACTCCGCTCGCAGCCGCTCCCAGGGTTTTGTGCCAGCTCTGGGGGAGAAGCCCCCCGAGTAAACCAGAGCAGCTCGGCTCTACTCCCGGGGAAATGTAAAACTGATGTAATAAACCACTGGTAAATACAGCACATTTTTAATAATAACTGGGGTGGATCTGACCCAACTATAAAATGTAGGTAGCTTATTAAGTATTACATATGGCAGGACTAGATGAAACCATTCCCAATGATTTTTTTTTCCTATATCCCCCTCTCTAATCCTATTACGACAAAAACATTTTTATTTCAAAACTCAGCCCTCCTCCAGCTACAGAAACCAGGACAGACTATTTCTTCTCCTCCTTCCGCCCATCTCCGGCATCGCCCGCACGCCAGGGGTCTCGGCGATTCCTTTTCCAACGCTTTCGGCAGGAGAGCTGAGCCCACACGGAAATCATGGGACAACGCGAGTTCGCTTGAATGGAAAACAAAAAACAACGGAGTGGGGCCCGGCGCAGCCTAGATCTGGCCTAAGAAAATGGAAAAAAGTTTAATTTTTTTTTCAAAACATCTTTTTCTTTTTTTTCTTTCTTTTTTTTTTTTTGTTTTTGTTTTTCCCAGTCTCATGTCGGCATTTCAAGAACATAAGAAAGCCGCGCTGCGATTTCGCTGCCGCCACGGGAAGGCCGCTCACTGGAGAACGCATTTCTCTTCCTTCTTGGCCATCTTGCCTTTGTTTTGCTCGAGGGTCCTCTCCAAATGCTCGTCCTCTTCCTCGGCCCTGCGGAAAGAGGCGGCGGGAGGCGCGGTGAGTGAGGGGCCGTGCGGGATGCGCGCCGGCCCCGCTCGCCTCCGAGTTCCCCACGGCCACGGCGCCCGCGGACTTGGACCAAACTTTCCGCGGGGACCGTGGCGGCTCGGCGGGGACCCCCCCTCTGCCCGACTCACTGCTTCTCCTGGGCGTCCAGGTCCCTGACCAGCGCGTCCCGTTTGTTAACGAGAATAACGAGTTCGTCCAGCAAGAGCTGCTCTCGCCTCTTCTGCGCCTCGGTCTTCTGCCAGTCTGCGGGAGAAGCACAACAAGAGCGGCGGTGAGAGCGGCGGCCGCCAGCGCCCGGCACAGCCCGTCCGGAACCCGCGCCCGGCCCAACCCGGCCCAGCCCGGTACAGCCTGGCCCAGCCCAACCCAGCCTGGCACAGCCCGGCCCGGTACAGCCCAACCCAGCCCGGCCCGGCCCGACCCGGCCTCTCCCCGGCGAAGCTACCTCGGGGACAAGCGCAGCCTGGCAGCGTTTCGCCCCCCTTGGCTTGGGGGAGCGCAGCAGAGATTTTGGGGTCGTTTGGGTGGGGGTTTCTTTCCTTTCCTTTTTTTTTTAGTGTAAAATTTGTTTTGTTTTCCCCCACGTCTGTGCCTGCTGGCGGGCACGGCCGGCTTTGCCCTCCCGGAGGAATGCCCGCTCCCGCAGCCCGGCTCCTCTCTGCGCGCTCCTCGCCCGCTCTCAGCGGCCGGAGGAATCTCACACAGCGCGCCATATGCTGCGCACTAACTTTAAAGGCAGGTATCGCTTAATTAGCATTTCCCACTTTGAAGTAAAAATACACTTGCTACAGAATATCGCGGGGCTCCTCCAGCCCCGGCGCTGGCAGGCAGCGGCGGGCGGGCAGCCCCGCTATTCCCAAAGGGATTCCTCCGGCCGGAGCCCGGCCCGGCGCAGCCCCCCGGGGCCGCCCGCAGCCTCCGGCTCTCCAGCCAGACCGTGAGGGCTTGTCGCTGTCAGTCAAGCCCCAGCCTTCCCCGCCTCCCTCATTAAGAAGGTAAACAATGAAAAGCAGGAGCAGTAGATTATGAGGGAGATAGCAGGACAATTGAGGAGCGGGAGGGAAAGAGGACACCAGCTCCAAAAAAAAAACCCCAACCAACCACCGGGAGAAGCCATCGCCACCGGCCCGGCGGTGTCCTCCTCCTCCCCGGCCGCGCTTCCCGAAGGCGAAGGGGAGAGAGGGTGCAGTCCTTTTGGCTCTCTCCCCCACCCACCCGAGCTCTCCATTGCCCTGGGCGATCATGTTAAAACTCACATGGCTGGTGCTTATTCAGATAAGCCGAACAATGCTCCCCACCGGTTACCATGTGAATCTTCACAAACCCCGCAAGAATGCGGTGGTTCAAATCCCCCTGACCCCCCTCCAAAGCCAAATTTATTCAAGACAGCAAACTGCTCAGAAGCTTTATGAAAGCAAGTGGTGCTAGAGGGAATTCAGCCTTGTATTTACAAATTAAAAATTAGATGCATCATCATGCAATGAAGGTTGGAAGAGCGGCAGAAAGGCAGGAATGTGTAACCGCTTTTATCGCGCCCTCCTCGCCGTCTGCCTGGGCAGCCGGGCCCACGAGCGAGCCCCAGGAAAAGCAGCACGCAGGAAAAGCCAGGGCACGCAGGAAAAGCCAGGGCACGCAGGAAAAGCCAGGGCACGCGTGTGTGCAGGGGCTGCGAGCAGCGAGCCCGCACGGCCGCGTCCTGCAGGCAGCGGCGGGGCCGGAGCGGTGCCACCAGAGCCCTTCCCCGAGCCTGGCAGGGCACTGCCCAAACTTCCCGACAGTTTTTATTTTTCTCATTATTTTCCTAATTCTCCTTCTTTTCATTTATATATTTATTTTTTTAAAATGTGTCCTTTCCCCTCCACCGTTTTCAGGTGTACACAGATTAGAAGTGGAGTTAGCAGCCAAAATTACTGGTAATCCAAGCCATTTTTTCCTGCCACAAAGCTGCTTTAATTTGGGTAGCAGCCTTTTAGGTGCTACTTCTTGGAGCAGTCTCTCGATTTTCACTACTGCTTCCCCTTCTGCTCCTTTTGGTCAAAACTCCTTCACTTTAACCCATTTTAAACACACTGCTCTGCCACTCTGCGAGTCAGAGCCTCCCCAAACCGGAGCTTTTTGCCCCACAAATAAAGCCCCTCACAAGCAATGAGATCTCAGCATGACAACACCGTCCTGAAAAGGGCCACGGCAGCAATCCAGACAGAAAAGGAGAGACACATGGCAGAGGATTTCAAGGCTGTTTGCTTCCCCCCAGACGTGGTCCCCAACTTCCAGGTTCACTTTCCCCTGGCTTTGCTGGGAATTGCGCTGGGACTCATTCTCCCCGGCACATCTGGGCTCTGGATGAAAACAGATTTGAAATCCATTGTCCCCTCCTGGAATTTATATATTTTTTTGCAATTTTGATGGTTTTCACTTCTTATTTTTAAAGCTTGTTTGTTTGTTTGTTTGTTTGTTCATCCCCTGTTCTCCAGTTGCAGCAGCAACTTTAGTTTTAGAAAGAGCAAACAAGTCAGAATATTTCAGTATTTATGATTTGCTCAGTCCCTCACTATTTTTCCCTGTTAAGTCCCTTCCCAAGTGCTACACGTTTTGTTGCTTATCTTACAACCTTGTGAAGTAAATAATGTCCTATTAGGATTTCATGGAACAAAACTGTGTATTTGTTTTGGTTTTTGTTCGTTTGTTTTTTCTGCATTTGCTTATTATTAATGTTTGAAATACACTATGGGAAAACCTGCTGGCAGAAATATTCCCTTGTAATTTTACTTCCATTTCTAGAAAAGGAGTCTGCCTTTCCTCCCTGCAAAATAAATAAAGAGTCAAGCAGCAATTGGTTAAAAGGATAACTGACTCTAAGTATTTGAATAACATTTTATAGGTGACTGCCTTGCAGTTTTGTTTTATCCAACAAAATACTGCTGGGCAGCAGTTTTGGGAAGCATCCCTATGTTTAAAAAAGCAACTGTGCTGAAGTTTGATTCCTACCTGTTGTGCCTTTTAAGCCAGGATTACCTGTAACACCTGTCACATATAGTTACCCAGGCTGACTGCAGCTCTGGGAAGCTACAATATGGGCTGTGATTAATTTGAAGATTTCAGAATAATACTGTTATAAAAGCTACACTCTGGACAAAAATAGGATTAAGCTCTGAGGCTGTATATGAGCTAAAAGTGTTGAAAGCTAAAGCCCCCGTGCCACCACTTGCGACGGGCAGTTTAAAATGACAGAGTTTGCTAAATTCACATTGAAGTAGAAATGTTTTCAATTATTCATCTTCATTGACTTCATATTGTCTTTTTCCTTTTTCCCCCACTGCTTAAACTGATAATTACTTTGAGCAAACAGACGTCCAGTTCCCATAGAAATGCTTTAATAGAAATGGTCGAAAGTTCTCGTAGTAAAACCTTCAACCTTGCTACTATAATAAATAAGCCTGGCACTTTGATGAAAATTAACACTAGTTTTGTAAAGAGCACATTGGGGGATTGCAGTCAGGTCTTATCTTTAGTTCCAGTCAACTAGCAATCCTGAAAGAGTTTGCATCATCATCAGAGCAGGCCATTTGATAGGATTCTGCTGCTGAACCTAATCAATCTATGGAATACTGTGGCTGCGCGGTGTAACAAAGCTAAAATAGATTTACAAATGGGGTTTTAGAGGATAAGCTCCTCCACAGGATTACATATTGATTTTAAATATAAAAAGCTTATCATATAAACCATAACTACAAAAATAGTGAACCTATGCATAAATCCTTTTAGAAGAGCACCCACTTCAAACTATAAGCCAAGAATAAATCAAGATGTACAAAATCCGAAAGAAGATCCATTTCTTGGGCAGAAAATGAACACACCACCCCAAGGTGTGCAAAAATGAACTTATCTTTTCTAAGGAGGCATTAAAACTCGACTGAAAAAAATAAATAAAAGAAAGGAGTGAGAGGAAAGGTAGCTGCAAGTGAGGCATCCCGGCACTCGGCTGCAGCCGCAGTAAAAACCAGGCTCTGAAAAGCAACACCTTGTGTACAGGAGCAGCTGGCTCCAAACAGCCAGGCAGGACACCCGGGGAGGTGCAGAGGTGAAAACGGGACCCCGTTTACCTGCATTTTCTTTGGCCTGTTAGTGAGGGGTTTCCAGTCCAAGAGGAACACTTTCTAGCTGGGAGCAGGCAGTGCGTTAACTCTCCCTTTCTTATCTCTACGGCTCCGTGGGGGAGGGGGGGGAGCATGCCTTTTTTTTTACCACCCTGGGTCATTCATGTGCTCCTCGTGAAGTGCCGTAACCCTCCAAGAGGCCATTCAGCTCCCGGTGCCTGCAGATGAGCGGCCGGGAAGGAGCCACAGTCTCCACATCACTGAACATCCTAACGGGGAGCGCCTCCGGCCGCCAGCGCTGCCCGCACGCTGCCCAAGCAGGCACGGCACAGCCGCCTTTATCTGCCATCAGCAGGCTCCCACCTTCTGCAAAGCGCTTTTCTCTCCTTTTTTCCCCCCTCCCTGTCATCAACCAGCTAAGTAAATTGGTTGACAGATTTTAAAACAGCATAGTCACGCGTGGAAGAGTTAGAGCAATTTACCAAAACAGTAATTACCACCTTTCAAAGACTTTTTAAAGTTCCAGTTTGGGTTGGTGCGTTCGGCTTTTCTTTTAGGCAAACAAACCGCTCCCATCCTGTTACATATATATATATATACACATATATATGTGCGTGTGTATATATACACATATGGATTTTTTTTCCTGCCCTTATACTTCTGTTTTGGAACTGGTGCTGGCAAAAGTGAGATCTGTCTTTTCAACTCTTTCAGAGAGCCCAAGCACTCATTAGCAATCGGCTAAATGGCTTTGGAGCCGACAGTGCTGGGCTGGCCGAGCAGCCCCTGCTTCTCCAGAGAAATCACATTGCAAATGGTGTGGTTTTAGCAGTGCTTCCCAAAAACGGCATCTTTGCATCGTCTGAACACACTAAACACTGATGCACCCATCGAGAGCCGAGATGCCACAAATGGGTATTTTGAGTTTTCACAGGTGTTTTCCTGGAAGAGTTTCTCCTTTAATATTTTTTTGGGTAAAAGCAGATAACTGTTAAAAGTTATAGAAAACAAATAATCTCACTGAGAGCAAAAATGATAAATGAGGACTTTGTTGCATAAATAAAAAATAAAAAAAATCCCCCAAAATAACCAAAATTCTCCACCACTTTTGTTTGCTTCCTAAACCTCTGTTTACCATATTACCAATAGCATATTAAAAAAAGGAAAAAAATCAGAAAAAAAAAAAAGACAAAAAAAAGGAGAGAGAGGAAAAAAAAGATCATTTTCTGGAGTTTGGGCATCCCTCTCTGAACTTACAAAAAGAAATTAAAAAACATTTTTGTTCCAGACAATGTGTAAATGGCACAAGCTGCTAGACATTCAAAGGCTGCTGCTAGGACATTCCAAGGCAGTATACATGTATGAGGCAATTAAACATCGGAAGTTTAGATTTAAATCCAGGATCTCTTAGTTTCTCTCTAGTTTTAGATTATTTTACGTTTTAAATATTTCATCAGTACGATTCCAAATTAATCTAGCTTGTCTCTGCAAAAAGCAATGTATATATTTATGACTCAGGATTATCCAAGAATATAGTGAAGACAGTCTTATGCAAAAAATATAACTACAGATGGAGAGATATGAAAAAGCTACCTGAAACCTGCTGCTTTTTTCCAACAAACTTATGCTCCCAGTGAAGTCTCCAAACTAATTAGAATTGATTTATTATGGATCAGGTACCTTATCAGGTGAAGAAAGAAATTACCATGGACAGTCAAAGGGTTGAGAGGTCAATACAGAATAGCAAAATCAATTTGCATTGATTAGACAAAAGGTCCATTTTACAGAGCCCAAAGGATTAACTTTAAAGCAAACATCTTTGAACTGTAAGGCAGCATTTGTGACTGAGAGGTATAAGTGGTGCAGCATTAGAAAACACTTAAGATATTTAAATAAGAAAATAATGCAAGCAATGGTTTAAGCTATCTGGATGTTTATTTTTTATTGTGAATCATCCCAAGGATTATTGTACAATTCACTGGAAAGCCCTATGGAAAGGGTGCAATTGTTTCATTTATCCCGTGTCAATCTTCCCCTGAGTGTTACCTCCATTCAGGTGAGGTGACTAAACTGGGGAGAGTCACAGAGAAGGGAGAAACTCTGCAAAGGATCGCACTAATCCTGCTGGTGCTTGTGATGAAATATTTACTCGACAAACGTAGTGTTTTACCACCAAAACCAATGAGACTTTTTCCCCCCCAGTGAGTTACTGTTGTAGAACAGGTCTGAAACATTCAAAGGAAGAGGGCCTCCTCTGTGGCTCACCCCTTCCTTTTTCTGCAGCACCAAAAGCAGCACGATGCCGCAGGAGAGCCAAGAGAGCACCACTGCAACAAAAACCTGTAAACCCCAGACACATTCTCTACTTCCTCATCACTTCATTTGCAAAGTTTATTGCAACAAGACCTTACTTCTTTGTCCTATATCTTGGATATTTTTAAATTATTATTTTTTTAAATCCTTAAGAAAACTTATTAATGGGATTGCAGCCTCAGCACACTTGCTGGGTGCTATCAGTTGAAGTGATGTAAATATCAGCATTACTGATGGGCTTCAGAGGAGCCTCCACGTTTGGCACTTCCAGGTGCCAAACCTGTCCTGCAGTGAGCACTTTTACCCCCTCAGCCCCCAGCACTGCTCTTACCTTCAATAGCCAGCATGGCTCTTAGCTCCCGGTTCAGCAGCTCGTAGCGCCTTTCTAGGTCATGTTCTTTTTCCCTAGGCAAGTTGCAAATGTTCATCAATATGTTAATTACTAAATCATTAAACACTTAAAAGCACCTTTAACTTACATTGATTTTAGGACTCGCAACTGACTTTTCTCTTTAACTTTAAGCTACTCCAAACAAATGATACACAAACTTAAAATCTGGCTCAGGTGGCCTATTCAGTAACAGGGCCTTTTCATTTCATGTAAGGTCAGCTTTAATTCTGTCAGTTTAACTCCACTGCACTACAGGATGCAATTATTTCATATTCATCTCTGGAACGGCTGTTGTGGAATGTCCAAATTATAAAATATTCCCCTAGATCTAATGAGCAAATTCCAGCCTCAACCTATTCACCAAGATAATGTGATACTGGAAGTATTATTCTATATACATTCTGCCCTAATCAACAATAAAAATTAGACAAGGGATTAGAAAGCTTAATATTTTGCAGGTAAAATCCTCTGTCAAGTTCAGACCCAGCAGGAGATAGGTGAGCAGAGGCTCTTCCCAGGGAAGTATGCAGGCATCTACACTAGGTGGCATTACGGAAAGAAATATCAAACTGAAAGAAGCTGGAAGAGAAGCACTCAGGGCAGAATGCCTCTAAAAATGAGCAGCACCTTCTCCCTTCCTCAACACTGCCAGTGAGAAAAGGTTCATTTGTCCTTACTTTGCAGTATCAGTGGTATCACTGCACTATGACTGATTTACTGACATCCCTTCAGCAGAGATGGGACTGAGGATTTTCTACAAAGCAGGTAGTGACTCAAATTCGTCTCTCTCTCTGAATAGACTTCATCTGTCTCATCTGAGGCACAATCCAAATCTATCTGTGCATTTCTAAAATGTAATTTTATTCTACTGTTGGGCTTTTGAAAATCTAACAGTGCTTAATATTTCTTTAATTTCTTTTTTCACAGCTCTTGCTAATCTTGTGTCATTGCATGCTTCTCATTTTCAAGTCTGAAATATGAGAAAAACAAGCTACTTGATGTGTAACACATCCACACTACTCACTTTTGAGTTTGTTTTTTTTTTGAAGCCTAAAGGGAAGAGAGTAAAAAAAGTTTTCCATCTATCTGAAGAGTAAATCATCCTTTTGTAAATACGTATGTTCATCTGTACTTACAGAAGGGAAAGCTGGTTCATTCGTCTTATTAAGGCATTCTTCTTATTAACCAGCATGAACCACTCTTGCATCATAGCTTCCTCTTCTTCCGTGTTTCTTCCTGCAATCAAAAGAACTTCATTATTTATGTGGCATTTCACAAACTGAGGTACATATTTTCACTTCAGGTTTTGGAGTATCAGTTGCCAGTATCACTGAGCATGACATGGCATATTCTCAAATGGTAAAAATATCATATAACTGCAAGTCCTGCCTGCTTTATAAAATAATCTTTGAAAGCAGTCATCCTCCAGGATACATTTTAGTGTTCTTTATCATGCTGATGCCCTGACCTAAATAAATACCTTTTAAAAGGACTGTGTATTTTAAATTCTCACAAATGAACTATATAATTGCAATGCTTCCAGTGAAAAACTCTTACTGCTACAAGACGTCTGGTCATCACTAAACACAAAATCAATCCCTGTAGGCAAGATCCACTCCACCCATGCAAACCCAGCACAGTCAGGATGATGTGGCAGGGATCAAAGTAGCTGCAGAAGAGATGCTAATCCTGAACTCTTGGTAAAGTGTGGGCACCTGCTCAGCTTCTGTGTTCATGGCCACTCTTCCAGATGAGCTGGAAAGAGCTGCTCCTCTCCTCAACCTGCAACCAAAGGGAGCAGCTGCACAAATACAAAAAATCTTGGGCCCAGGTACCCAAGAGTGCCATATGTGTATGCATGGAGTAGTACTCCTTTCCTAGCCCCCATCCATCCCAGGCAGGATCAGCATCAGGACTCTTCATTTCCACTTGCAGGCAGTGCTAAGCTCCACCAGACTCTCCAAGACTCTGTGCCACCACCCCTGCACCATGAGCAAAAAGCAGATGAGTATCCAGAAGGCTCCTGGCTGTCCTTTCCATGTTGCAGGGCTCCTGAGCCAAATTTCACCCTCTCTGAGCTCAGGGACTCAGAGAAAGTCCTTTGTGGAGGCTGTGCTGCTGTGGAAACCTGCCATTCTCATCCCTCAAGCTGAGGTGAAGAGCAAGGCCTACATGGTCCTCATTGAATTATGAAACTCACACATTCCCTGGGGTTAAAATGAATCTAGGAATAAACTTGGAATAGAAGCAAAGGAGCATGAGGTTGGTCATGTGAGTTTGTTTCCTAGCTTTGATAGTGCTTCATTGGGAGAGTGGGGGTAGATGTCTGAGTTTAAGCACCTCGTGTGCAATATGGTAATAAACACCTGTACTGATCCTGCAAGGGTGCTAAGAGTTAATCAATTAATTAAGAGGTGTTTGCAAAGGGGTTTGAAATCTCTGATGCAAAGTACTGCACACTTGGGGATGCTATCTTACTAACTTAAACCCTAGGGTCCCTGGTTGCAGAGAAGCCATTTACAGCACCTGTAGCTGGAAAGACACCAGAAAAATATTGTTTTGCCCTAAATCAAAGCATTCAGTTTCTGGATGGGAGTGTTTCTCCACGTGCATGATCACACCCCAATGCCACAATAGTGTGCAAGCCCAGACCTAGGTGGAGAATTGCACTCTCCACCAGGCTGTGAGCCTCCTGCCTGTAAGGGAAGCTTTCCAGCCTTCTCTCTTTTGATCAAACTTTTCAAACTCTTTTGATCCCCTCTGCTGTGGCCATGAGGCATCCACACAAGGGCAGGAAAAGAGGATGAACAGGGAAGTGGGTCAGCTTGGGGTGGAACTGGTGGACCCACACACTAAGAAAAAGTTACATTTGGCATGCTCTCCTTTCTGATAGGAGACATCCACCCACATCCACTTATCTAACTGGGAAGTGCCTGGTCAATGAAATTTCCTGGAATGGTGCTTTTAGGGCCACAATTTTCTAGACAAGACAGAACAGTGAGACAGAAAGGGCAGAGCATCCCAAAGTGTGGATGGACCCACAGTGCTTTTCCAAGCAAAAGCAGCAGGGCCCAGCTCCTGGGGCAATGGAACAATGAAAGAAGAAATCTGACGTGTAGAAATGCTCTCCCCCGATATCTCTACTTCAGGTTTTGTGTGTAAAATACCACACCATGGCATTTACAACAAAATTCAGCAGTTCAGTACACTTTGGTACTTTTGATAAGTTACAGATCAAAGGCCTTGCTGCTGTACTGGTCCATCTAACAGGGTCTGCATTTAGAAGCAGATAATAATCAGTATTACCAACCTTTTGCTGAAATGCACCAAATAGTTGAAACTTATTTAGGGGAGACATCAAGAAGAAGGGGATTTTTTTTCCTTTTTTTTCACCCTTGCAAAATGACCAGTCTATTCTGTAATGAGATTTTTTTCCTAGCAATGTGGCAAAACATCTGTGACTACAGTAATATTTCAATCAATCAGTTAGTTTTGGGGTGGGCTGGGATGT
This sequence comes from Poecile atricapillus, assembly GCF_030490865.1. Taxonomy (NCBI): domain Eukaryota; kingdom Metazoa; phylum Chordata; class Aves; order Passeriformes; family Paridae; genus Poecile; species Poecile atricapillus. The sequence continues at coordinate 106,768,115 of NC_081251.1, read as the reverse complement.
CTGGCTGAAAGATTATAAATACAAGCCCTTGCTGCATTTAATTTTGCAAGCCTTGAAAAAGAAATGGGAGAGATAAATGTCTCCAAAGTGTTTGGCTCAATGGTGGACCTGACTTTGTTGACTTTCATACCATGCAATTTCAGGTTAAGAACATAAACTTAAGATATAATCTTCTTTCTATTAATGCATTCCTCCTAAACACAGTTAGTTGCAACATGTAATGAGAAAAGATCTGGGTAAAGCTTGGAGCTGTCATGTCAGATCTGCACAGGTGCCTATTTTAATATATCTGTGCTGACACCAAAGCACATGCAATATATCCATAGAATGGGCTGGTTTAAAAGTGAATTAACAAAGTCTTGATTGTTTTTACAGAATTTTAAATCTGTTTTTGTATTCGCTTTGGACCCATGTGATGCCCTGACACCGGTCATGTGATATCGGCTGCGATAGGCACAAATCCCCGGGCAGCAACAAAAGAAGAAAGAGCAAAAAAGAAAAAGCTGAGAAAAAGCTTGCAATTTGGAAAAAGGCCAATTTTACCCCAGCGAAGGCCTTTTTGATCAGTGAAATGACACATGTGTGCAATATTAATAGTAGTCAATGCTGATATTTTATTTGTTGACTGTCAGCTTTTAAATTCTTGTGCACAGAGCTGAAACAAATTCTTCCCAAGTAAGCAAAATAAAGATGAACTCCCATATATAAGAAATTTAAAAAACTCTTCGGTAAATACACTAGCATTAGAGCATTACTTCATTTTTTTACTTGGTGAAAGGATGCACATGAAACACTTTCAACAAAGAAAAAGTGAGTGTTCTTACTGCAGCAACACTGCAAGCTAAACCCACATTTACAATTTCTAAAAAAAAAAATATAGAAAAAGCCTTTCTTCAATATGGTTTCACTCTGTAAAACCCAAGCTGCTGCTGGGGTGGCTGTTGTTTCCACTTTCCAAGTGTAAAACAAGTATTTAATTGACTTGCTACAAGTGCTTGAAAATTTAAATTGGGAAAGTATCTGTGTTGTTCTTGGGGAAAAAACCCACAACAAACTGTACAGATTATTTAAATGAAGCAAAAAACCCCATGCTCGAGAACAAATCGATCCCACACATGCAAACCCCTTATCTAAGCCAGTACAAGATGCTGAAAATCTATAAATAGCCCACAGATCTTAAACTTAAATTTTTTCCATAATACATGCATTACACTATTGTTTTTGATAAACAACAACAACAAAACCCTTTTAAAGCTAGTAAGTTGGACCATTACAAATTAATCCTGACTTTAATAACTGGTTAAAGACCCCTTCAGCTTTATAAGTAACAAAAAATATTAAAGCCTGTGATCACAGCGAGCTTTTCTCATTTCTCCTCTAACCATTTGTTATTTAATCCAATACTAGTAATCCAATTTGTCCATCAGACTTTTAAAGGGCAGAATGCAACTTCTCCAGCTTAGACACTTTTCAAAGTACAATATATTTTTCAAATGAATGCTGGATGTTTCATTTTTTCCCCAACTGTTCCTAGCTCTAATGTATGAGGAAAAAAAGAACAAGATGAACATTGTTCGTACTGATTAAGTAAGAGCTCATTAAAGAGCTGTCAGTGCTGTACTTTGAATATGCATGAAGCATATAATCAGATCTAGTACCGTCACTAGAGGAGAATACGGTAAGTACAAAGGATTGATTTAATTACTTAGAGTGGGCTGTGGTGGTAAAGCAGTCTTGTTAGCGCAGAAAGAAAAGGAGGTTGTATTCTGGCACGGTTAGGGGAAAAAGGCAGTTTTAGCTTCTGCCACAATACCTAATCTCAGGATAAAGCACTTTACATTGTAGCTTAAAATGAAGACTGCCAGTTTTCTAAAAAGACCAGAATTCATCTTATCTTGTTTAACCTCATCTGGTTAACTATCTAGCAGAACATATTTATTCTCTTTAACACGTAATTATGCTTATACCTTTTTATCCTATAGTTCAATAATGACTTCTGAAAACAGTCTTCAAATAAGAGCGGGTAGTGCTGCAAACATCATATGCATGCAAACTGCTTGGTAAGAGATTTGAAAAATGCAGCACAAGAAACTCAGATGAAACAGTGAGTACACGCGCCTTTATGTGAAAAGTCAATACAGTTTTTAATGTTGGACTTTAACCTGAGGAGGCTTCTGGCTGGGTTTCTCTCATTTATTTTCTTTTTCCTCTCTTCCTTTCTGTCTCCCCCCCTGACTCTTTTCTTTTCTACTTTTTTTTTTTTTTTTTTTTTAATTAATTCATTCTTGTTTTATTCTTCCTCTAGGAATCCAAGGGAATTCTCTCACATCAACTCCCAGTGCCATTTTCTAATTTCATTGTCTGGCTTGAGTGGTGAAGGATGCGTGCTCTATTCTTCTCTTCACTTGACATCTACCAGAACCCTCCTCAATGATTAGGAATGAGCCCAACACCAAGCCTCAAATAGCACAAGACATTAAATTCTGCCCTCAGATATGAGAAGCTCCTACTGGCTCTGAGTTGCGATTCCAAGCTGTAATAGCTCCTGTTCAGGATTCAGTAAAGGCTGCAGCATAAAGTTTGGTAATTTTGCTCCTTACTGGAACAAATTTTAGTGATAGCCAAAGTACTGATAGTGAGAATTTTAGTGATAGCCAAGAAAAAAAAAAACAACCAACAAACCACAACCCCAAATACCTTTCCTTTCTCCTGTGGCTCATCACACATATTTCTGATTGTTATTTGAAATCAACTTGAGTCAATTTTCTTCTACAATACTCAAGAAACACGTGGTAACAAACACATTACCATTTTCTGAGAACAATATAAGCAACTAGCTTATTTTAATGTTGTACAGCTTCCTGACAGTCTTTTACAAACACATGTTCTTTCATATTCTTCTGGATTTACAAATGGATTTTTGTTTACACTGTAAGCTAATTATATCTTAAATTATTTAAATAAGAAGCATCTTGACAAATGTCTCTTCTGATTCAATCTGAAAGAATTTTTTTTTTCTTTTCCTGTGGAAAGTACTTTCAAACTCAGCCAGCTACCAGTGTATGTATGTACCATTAGACCCATTATTTTTAAGCCGTTTGGGCAGCTAGACATTAGGTAAACCCAATATGGATTAACATAGTAAACCTGTACATTGCAAAGAAAACAGAGAAGTAAGTGCTACAAAACACTGAGAATACCACTTAAAAGGAAGAAAAAGCAACAACATGCAGGGACAAGATTAGTATACAGTGTAAATGGATGAATACAGTAACTCCTCTACACTTTATACCATCATAAATCTGTCACGATAAGACAATAGATTAATATTTTTAAAAATCCTTAAATGTAAATGTATTTAGCTGTTGTGCAAAAATGAATTACAACCTGTAGAGGATAAATAATAAAGGCTTTACATCATCATCCCAAACCAGCCCATTCAGTCTGGCAAGAAATAACAGGTTTACAGAAATCACTCTGTATGCCGTCTTAAGCAGTAATTGTTTTTAAATTTTATTTGCACTGTGTGTAGTGTGTGTGCCATGGTGTCATGGTTAAACACAGAAACCTTCCCATGTCTCCCCATTTACCTCAACAGAACTACATGAAAAACAACCTACTTAAGACAGAGCCCATTCTTCATCCATTTGCTGATGTTTACACACAGTTTTAAAACAGAATAGAAGAAGCTTTCTTCACTCAACACACTTGGGTGAAGAGGCCAGCAGGAGAATGCCAGTGCATGGGAACTGGAGCGGGGCAAATAACAACAAAAACTGGCCGACTTCGCTCTGCTCCTCTTTCTGGGCTATTTTGTAGTTGACAGAAGCTTGGTGACTACTGAGAGCCGTTCAAATGCCAGTGAATTCCACAAATTTAACAGGAAGGTCTTTTGAAAACATACCCCAGTCTTTATTTGTCTGCTTAAAAAAAAAAAAAAAGTTGCATTCACCCAATCATAGGGACGAGTTTTTACAAGTTTGTGTATTAGGAGCAAGTGGACTTGATTCAGAGATTGGCTTGTTTACCTGAAGGAGAACATGAATGGCAAATAAAGAATAGTTCTAAGATGTGTCTCATCTTGTCTCGTAAGAACCTGGGGAAATTCACTGAAATTGAAGGTGGTGTGTTTAAAACCGATAAAAAGAATGATCCTTCCTCAAAGCCTCATCATTTACTGGTAGAACTCGTCGCCACGAGGCAATGTTGAAACTAAGAGCTCAGCAAGAATTAAAACCAGGTTGAGTGTTGAATATGGAAAGGCAAAGCTGCAGCAATAAATATTCAAATAAACAAACAAAAACCCATGGGAGGTAGGAACTGGATCCTCCTGCTTTAGGACAGAAGCTAACCTTTAATTTTTAGAGGTTAAATTAAATGTTCCCTGGGGCCAGGTTAGCTTGTGACTGGCCCCTGCATAGATTCTTGCCCCTGCCTAGGTTCAACTCATACCTGTCCCACTACAGTGGAGTGTTCTGGACCAGACTGTGGGGCTGATCTGCTGTGGCCATTACAGTTTTACTGAAAGGGAACACGGCAAGGGACGAGAAACAGCGCTGGGTGTTTTAGCTGACCAACCTCACACTGCTAACAAAGGCTGGTGGAAGGTCTCAAACGCTTCCAAGTCAGCAGCAGACTTCCCACTGATTTTAATAGTTTTCTCATCTTGTTCACTGTGAACAGCTTATGCACAGATGAGCTCTTGTTTTTCATATGAGCTACTGAATTTTACAAATACTTAAGCAGAAAAGCCTATATTTACAACAGATATTTTTTGTACAGTAGAGTTACATGAGACCTACTGCAAAATGCCTCTGACCCAATTGAAAGCTACAGTGAAAATTTTTAAATGACCAGTGGTCTACAGTTTTTCACTGAGTGAAATTCAGGTAAATTTTTTTGAAAATTTTTTTTTGAAAAATCACCTTCCTCTGCTTTCAGAGGGCTACCTTTGGTGGAAAACCTCAGAATTTTGGATAAAGTATTTTTTCCAAGGAATCAGTGTCAAAACAGAACCCTCATAGCATGAATAGATGGATTGCTCCAACTCGAGCTTCAGGCCTCCCATTTGAGATTATCATACCCAGCTTTCTCCCAGAGTAATTTCTTCTTTCAGAGCAGGAAGATCTCCTCAGTTATTAAAAACCACTGCAAATGAACAAAAGAGCCAGCAACAGATAAGCAGGTGTTATTTAGATGCCATTGCAGAAGTAGTAGCTAGCAGATGAAACCCTAGTGCAAGTTTTTGAGTTTGAGCTGGATAGGAAAATGCCTAAGAACATTAGAAAGGCAAATTCATGGCCACTAACTTGCTGTCTGAGAGCAGTTGAGAAGGAGACATTGATGTCCACACAATGGAGTCTCATAAAGGTAGGAATCGACTGCCAAGAATCTGCCAGGCAGAGTTACATTGCAGCACATTGTCTGACTCTATTTCAGCCCCCAAAAGTACTGTAACCCTAATGAAATGGAGCTGCCACAAAGGAAATGCTTTTATCACAAGCACACATCAAATTAGTTTAATATCAAGCAGGAAACTTATAATTTCTTTCGTTTCTGAAACCTAAAAAAAATCAGAGAGGCTATTTAAAATTTTAAGAGCTGTGTAAACAGAAGGTCAGGGTTCTGACCACATCTCGGCACGTGTGAGGATTTATTTACCTGCAGTGGGACTGACTCAGAGGAAGACAAACATTCATGGCCTGCAATCTGGGTAGCCTAAAATTATCACATGTGAAACTTCCACAAAAAGACAAATTGTGGAAGATAAAACCTGAAAGACCACTGATTTTCTCTACATGATGAGTCATCACAGCAGCCAGTAGAAAAGAACAGAAAACCAACCAAAACAGAATGCCTGGACTGGATAAAGATTATGAATATATTTTAAGTATCGGACCATCAATCCAGACCAAGAAATTTTGTGCCCCAAAATTCAGGCAACAAAAAGTGAGATTCAACTGGAACACCTGGGGATTCCTGTAAGAAAGTGATGCCTCAAGGACAATTGCCTGCAGTGAATCCTAGCACTGAGTAAAACCAACACTTGTGCTTTATCACCCTCTGCTACTCTATGTACCCAAATTTTCTCCCATAGCACAATTTCCTAAGAAATTTAAGCACAGGAAAACACACACTATTAACTGATACACTCAAACTTTGGAAATGATGGAAAAAAGGATAGGTCATGCTCGGAAATCCAGCATGAGAGGGATGATGGTATGGCAGATGAATTTTTTCATTTGCAGATTTACAAGTAGAGTTGAATGCTTTGTCATGACTGATAGTAATTTCTCTACAGCTCATAACTACACCTTAGAACAGTTACTACCTGTTCATATGGCAAGTGATAGCTGGGTAAGATACAGAAGTGAGAGGCTGTTTACTTAAAAGTCACTGGAGTATGCTCTACTAGGTAGCATATTATTCCATTTTTACCAAATGTTGCTTTACTTCCTTCAGAACAGACTCTCCTGGAGCTGGAAATGGGTAGTGGACATTATAAAGTTACTTCTTTGATGGACAGGGCTGAATTTAACCCAAGCAACTGCCTGAAGTGAGATGATGAAAGCAACGAATGTGACCTTGTATCTGTGTTAATGAAAATGTGTACTCTTACTGGGAGTTGGCAGGTTTGTACTTCTGGGATCCAAACCTTCCCAGGGCTAGCTGGGTGAGTTCAGCTAGGTTGAGGTGTCCCAAGCCCCCACAGCTTCCAGTTTTGATAGAAAAGGTGTTTTTGGTGGTATATGGGAGAAACCCAAGAAAAAACAACAGTGGTCTCTGCAGTGGCACAGTGGGCCAGGAGCCTCAGGGTGACCAAAGGGCCTTTCTCCTCGCCTTCACTTTGCAGCAGACACTGTTTGTAGAGAAAGCTAACTCCAGGCAGAAAGCCAAACACTATGCCTACCACATGAAAGAGCATTTATACTGCAATACCACAAAGAAAGATGGAAATCAGTTAAAAGAAGCAAGTGTCTGTTTGGTCTTGTAAGACTTTTGGAAGGCTTGCAAGCCTATTCACAGTGCCTAAGGCTCTCCCAGAGTAGTCTCCTGCTATGCAGGCAATGCTCTACTTGGACTCTCCAAGCTGGCTTCAACCTGTTGACAGGTTCTTTGAAGGCAATGATGAGGCTACAAAAGCCAGGGAAGTGCATGGAGAGGAGGCTGACTTATCACTCAGTCCCTCCAGCCAATGGGACTCTGTGTTACTTGGAGAAAAAAACAAATATGGTCACTGCTGCTGCTGAGCCGCTTTAATGATTTAATGAATTTGGCCTGGGAAGGCTGAACACGCATGCTGCCCACGTTTGGTCTTGGAAAGGTCACTTCCTGTGAACTTTTGCCTACCAATGCACAGACCTAAGACAGAAGACATGTGGTGAACTAGAGACAAACTCTGAGGTTTGTTTTGTGGAAGCTTCTCAGCTGTAGAAACACTGGGTAATTGGAAAAGCATGGCCAGACAGTCTTCCTTTACCAAAGGCAAATCCGTTTTGCAGGAACTGTTAATGGAAAGAGACAGATGGATATTGGAAGGAGTTTGCCAGTCAGAGACTGTGGAGGCAACATGACAGAAGGGAAACTGGAGAGAGGCTGAAAAACCTCAAGAACTCAAGATGTTCTCAATCACTCATAAAATACATGATTATGGCAAATAAAAAATGCATACTTGGGCAGAAATTTGTGTATGTGTTGTGATCTGGGCCCTGAAGACTCCTGTCAGAAAATCAGCTCACTGGTGAACCAGTTTATTTGCATTAACAAACTCTGATGAATGACTTTGCACTGTGTGTCTTAGCAGACATCTCTAGAGAGCTCTGCAGGCCCCAGGTCAGCCAAGTCACACTTGGATGCAACAGAGGCACAGTTACCATATTGTGAATGAGACCTCAGCCATAGTGTCATTGCACTTCTTTCACCCGGGGTTTTGGTGGTTGTCAAAACTCCCATTACCACAACCCTGGCAGCAAGTTAACATTTCTACACAATGGAGAGAGACACATCTCAGCAAATGCTTTAGAGTATCGCTTTGCTTTCAAAACAAGCAGTAACTACCAAGGCATAGTTTTATGAGCTGTTATCATGTTAGAGTAAAAATATTTTGCTTATGTCAGAAACATTTCCTTCTACCCAACACAAACTGCTATCAGTAATATCCTTCCAGTCTCCTAGTTGTTAGGTATTTCCAATAGAGAAGGTTACAAACCAGCATCTGCAGGGACCCAAACCAGTACCACATATGTAGCATTCACGTATCTAGAACTTCTCTGAACTGCTTTCACTTGCTTATGCTAAATGTAAAAAGATAAGCATCAAAAGTGTTGCTTTCAGTGATACTTTTACATTTTCTGTCTTGCCAGGAAGGCTGTCATTATACTGTCCTTCCTCCTGCTCTGCTTTGGGATGTGCACCTTTGTCTTTCACAACATGGTTGGTCAACTCATTACCGTCTCGTGGTTTGGCAAGTTTTCGGTTCACCTGAGATTAATCTTGCTGACCTACGCACAATGGTAGTGCAGGAGAGCAAGGCTGACAAACTGCTATAAAACTTATGGTGTTACTGATTCATTCTTCCTCATTTAGGCAAGATATGAAATGTATGAAAGGACCATGATTTTTTTTTTTCTTCCTTTTGTACATGCACAGATATTTTTCATACTGTCTGCTTGCAAGCTTGAAGAGGCAACAAAACCAATTTTTAAATTCATCTCTCAGGCAAAACTGAACATTCATCATTTTCCTCCCCAAACCCTGACACTGGTGAATACAAATCTGCATTTACTTTTGGGAATTCCAAAGAGAACTGTGAATTCAATTGTTTTTGAAAGATGAAATTTGGCTTAGGGAATAGGATGCTTCCTCCTAGCTCACCCCTCCCTACTCTAGTGCAGATTTCTCTTGCAGACTGGGCGACTCCAGTAAGGAGCATTCAAGATGGTACAATACAGGCTCGTAAATACAGCTCAATAATCAGGGTTGTGAAGGGGCAGAGCATATAAGGGATTTATTTTTTGATAGTGAATCTATACACATATACATCATCAAGCCCCCATTGAGAAGCAGACCACTCCAAGTGATTAATACAGCTAAAGGGGGCAAATAAGAGATCAATGACAAAAATCACCTGGTAAAAAAAAAAAGTAAAAGGTGTTGCATTTAAAGAGCTTTTACTTTGCATGCGAAACAATACTGAGAAACCTGTATTTTAGCACTTGTGCTCAACAAGCACTCTAAAGTATGTTGGGATGAGAACAGAAACCCATCCTTTCTAATAATCTTGTGACAAAAGCTAAAAGACATCATCCTATTAACTAGTGATCTCAACTGCTAATGCGGAGTACTTCCTGGTGTCTTTTATGTAGAATGCCGCTATTAAAAAACCACTAAACATTCACTGTGAACAACACAGAATCATTCATCTTTTATCAGCATCTCTTGTTAGAGGAGTATGAGAGGGGCTGAAGGTGTCATTGATATTATAGAGCGGAAATTAATCAGAAATTTTTCTCATATTTTCCTCATCACACTCATTTACTTTTGTACAAATTTCCCCCTGCTAAAAAGTTCATACCCAGCCCCCTGTTGTACGCTTTTAAGTTGAGAATATTCAACGAGTGCGTCAACTGAAAGGCACCAGGTCCCAACACAAAAAGCATTCGAAATTCTCATTTAGTTGTCTTTATTTTGCTAGCGCCATGTGGTCCTTGAAGATGTAGAAAACACGGGAAGCCGAGTAAAGATCAGAGCAAGCTCATTAGCATTCTGACAAAATTGGAGTGGTGGAGATGTATAGTTTGCCTAGTTTGTCGTTTTGAAAGCTACCGGTGGTAAGCTTTCTATTTCATTGTGCTTTTGTCTTTTTTTGGGGTTTTCAACGCAGCGGGGTGGTTGTTAGCCTAGGTTTTCACAGTGCATTGTGGGAACCTTGCCTCGCATTCATAGTATCATTTGAGTTCAAGTAAAAAAAAAAAAAAAAAAAGTAATTTTTTTTCCTATTTATTTCATAATCACCTATGCTAATGCATAATTGTCATCTGGCTGTCAAAGCCCATTCTGCCCACACCTGGTTTATAAAGTTAAAAAACCCCCAAAGCCCCCCAAAATAGCCAAATAAAATAAAGTCTGAGCTGTACTTAAAAATAAAACCTTTTAAACATGCTCCTAGTTTTCTTCAAAAGACAAGATAAGAAGAAATTAATTTAAATTCCACTGTTTACAATAAACTAGAAATGAATTTGAGACAGATCCAGTTGATTAGAATTCAAAAGAGACTCTGTATAAGAGCCTCAATTCTATTTCAGAGGCTCTTGAAGGGAAGATGGGTTTATGCTCCAGAATTATGTAAATAATGAATTACCTCTTAGAAGACCTATAGAAGTTATTACTCTGGTCATTTTTTTTTATTTTTTTTTAAACATAAGGCTCACTTTGAAGGGGTAAAAGGGCTACATTAATGCTGCTATTCGACATGAACGTTTCCAAGTTGCAATGAAATGGATAAAGGTCTTTTTGGATGAATTTATCTGCTAAATCCTTGTGGTTGCCCTCCTATCTCGGATGATGACCCAAAAGAATGTCAACAGCTCATTTCCCAGAGAGCTGGGAAGAGTCACTACACAAGCCATAATCTGCACGTTCTCAAAGAACCGTTTCAAACATTACATTTCACAAGCTGTTTAAAGAGATTTTTTTTTTCCCCTCTCATCTCCACTATCCTACCAATACTTTGGACATCAGTGCCTTGGAAATGAGTGCTTTAACAAAGTTGAAACGTGACTTTTTACGTACTGTGTTGGTGGGTAGGGCATACACGCGTGCTCGTACACGCACTGTGCAACATGTGAGTGCCCACGGGTTCCCACATGCTTCCCACCCACATCACCAAATTCCAGCCATGCTGTGGCAGGGACAAGGCTAAAAATATATCAAGTCACCCCTAATTCACCCATTGGAGTTTTTTTCTTTTATTATAATGTGTGCCATGCTGCCAAATCACAGATATCCTTTTAGTAGGAAAGGATAAAACCCAGTTTGGAAGGAGACACAATGGATCTTGGTTTGGAATACAGTAAATTTCACAATGGAGTGCAGACTCAATATATCTTTACTTAGCAAGGAGGAAAGGAAAAATATTGAGGGAGAGAGCTGCTTTACAGAAAACCTTCAAAATTCTTTCTTTTTGTTATGCATTTGGACAGCATCATTATCTCTACTGTCAAAACAGCCTGAGAGCTGCAGGCAGCCTCTGCTGAGCAAGAAAAGCAAATGGTCAGGCCAAAGAGGTCTTTAAAAAACAAACAAAAAATAAGTACAAGAAGGTAAGTGCCTGCAAACAGAAAGCTCTCAGATTCCCATGTGGATTGACACATCTAAATTTTTCCATCATATTTATAATCTAATTTCACTCTATGCCTTTCATTTCACTCGTGTGAAACACAAGAAATTTCATCACAGGAGATGTTGCTACATTTGAGCTACGTGAGGAACTATAATCCTTCCACAAATAAAAACAACACCCTAACCCTGAGAATTAAATAGCAGTTTTACTCTTAACAAAAGGCAAAATTTTGTCAGCTCTGAGATGCTACCTTTATTTCAAATCTCCATTTAAACATTCAGTTCCTTTTCACTTGGGTTCCAACTCCCAGCAGAAGCAAATAACCTGGAGACTGTTATCTGCATGACAGTAAGGGCGACTGAATTATTTTCTATACTTTGCCATGTGCTTATAGCTGCAAAATTATTTATCTCCTTCACTGCATTCTACTACGAAAGTTTCCTTCAGAAGAATCGCCGGGACCAGCCATATCAAATTAGAGGGCAGTCAGGAGTGTCTAAGTCCAGCTTTAAAACAAATATCATAACAATTACTTAGCCATATGGAAAATAGGGTATGTCTTTCCCGAAAGCTTTTATATATTTTCTATCTCAAATTTCAACTTCATTAGAAACTATTTCTGACTAGCAAGCTGCAAGATTGCTAAATATCTAACTGTTAACCCACCATGAAGAAAGAGACTCTTTTGAATGGCAGAACTTTTCCAAGATGCAAATGAACAATAATCTAATTTTGAGAGTAAATTAACTGAAGGATTCATTTTAATATGTTTCGAAGTCTCCAAAATGAAGTGGCAGTTGCAGGCTCTGCAATACACACACATGTGTGCACTCGTGCTCACGTACATAGGCTGACACGGCACCCCCACTACACCCAGCTTCCATCCTCAGGAGAACTCACATTGTATTTATGTTTAGGTTCTTATGACTTAAAGGCCAGATGTTTCACAAATGACCAACAATTGGAGGTTAGAATAAATTAATGACTGATTTCTGAGCTTTGATGGAATTAAGCATACTTCTTTTCTCAATGTGCCATGTGAATGTTTGCCCGTTAAACTTTTTTTTTTTTTTTTTTTTTTTTTTGACAAGTGAGGCCACCCGGCAGAAAACAACTGATGCAAAACCCAGGAGTAATCCCTCTGTTTAGTTCAACACTGTGGTTAGCCTTAACACTGCCTCTATTATCCAATGGATTTAGAGAAACTTTCATTTATTTGTTGGCCTCAGTCTTCCAACTTTGTTGCCTTTCTTAAAGGACCCAAGACCCATTCCTATGTAAATACATTTGCATAGGGCCACAATGGAACTTTCTGGGGCTGGGATTAAACTTGCAGAACTAGATAGCTGTGCTGCGCATATTTGTGATCTTCATGTAAGTACTTTCCCAAATACATATGAGTGAATGAAGCCAATGTCCACTCTGGCTACAGGAATGCCTGGAGTTTAAATAAATGCCCCATCAAAAACTACACAGCAAAGCCCCGAAGGCTGAAGCAAGCGGCAGAAGCGGCACCCAAATGTGAAAGTACAATATAAGGAAAATGAACAAAAAGTCCTTTTCAGTTGGGAGCTGCTAAAATCAGCACATTACTTGCTGCAAAATGTCCTCTTCTCTCCCAGCTTGTTCTGGTAGGACAACAGGATCCCTGGTGTAAAAGTGATGATTCACAGTCACTTGCATTTCCCCTTTTTTTTTTCTTGCTGCCTCTGTTTATACAGAGTACCTAGGGTATAGTGTATTATTATAAACTGTACTCAATACAGCATTCTTCCAGCCAAGGCAAATATAAAGCTTTGCATCCAGCAAGTCTATTAGGAAACAGCACCCGGATTAATCCCTGCAATTACCGCCCTCAAAAAATGCTAGTGGACACTCCATGCAATTTCACCATTCCCACAGACAAAATGCCAATACCTTCAAGGTTTATGTTCTGTAAGGGAGGCTCGATGGAACTAAGGCACAACTAAGGAGTGGTTTTGTAATTTCACTGGCTCTGATGACTGTGGGGCAGGAATTGCAACTGCATATATTCTTTTGGTATGCATTTAAGGAGATAACACCTCCTTCCAGGGCTTACCGAAAACAGATATGTAATTCCTTGTTTTGCTGTGCATTTTGTTCTTATCTAGCTTAAAAAGATTTGTATATCTAACTTTAAAAAAATCACTATTAAAGCATCATTCAGGTCCACAACTACAATGATTAAAAATAAAAAGAAACCAAACATATCAAACTTAATCACATGGAAAAATACCCTAGCCACTAGAAAATGACTGCCATAACCAGCAGGATGTTAATGAAGACACTGTCACAAATCATAACCCAATTCTGATTTACACATTTTCCTCATTGCTGACTGTATGGAGAGCCTCTGCTGCACCAAGTAAATGCCATATAAAACCCAATTTCTCTCGTTGGACTAAGCACATCAATACAAAAGCAAATGAACTACCAAAGTGCCCTAATTAACAATTTTGCAAGTGAATGCAGACATCAGTGCCACACTGCAGCCATTAAAGTCTATCCCTTGCCATATCTGTTTCTGTTAACATTTCAATAGACCAATTAAATGACCTTTCCCCCCTCAAACTCAATTAAGCTATTTGAACATCAATTGATAACTTACCATGTATTTATGCAAAATGTGCAAGCAAGAGATTCATTTTTTCAATCCTAATGATGTTTTGAAGAAGAGAAAACTATCTGAACTATCCTGTCCTGGTATTCCATGGAGAGGGGGCCAGGGGCAGGATTGCCTCCCAGGGGAGCCTGGTGGGCACGGTGGCATTGTGGCAGGCAGTTTGGAGAAAGCAGGTGTGAGGCAGATATTCTTCTTCCCTGCCATTTGGTCCCTACCAGGCAGCTGTCTTGGGAGGCCAAAAGAAAGCAGAGACAGCCATCTCTTTCAGCTTGCTGGAGTATCACGTCGCTGGGTCACAGCCAGCACACTGGTAGGTGGCACAGGGTCACATCAGCCAACTTGTGGATATCCAGCATCGTCTCTTTTCTCCTCTCTTTTCCCCTCTTTTTGTTTTTGTCTCGAGTTCTTACCTCTCATGCAGTGGAAAGGGGTGCTCAACACAAACACACACACACCTTTCCAACATCCCAGAGTAGGTGTGACACTGGGCTGGAGCCTGCCTGCCCCATGTTAAAAGAGGTGATTTGCTGACATTTGCATTTTCCCAAAGGGCTCCATACACTATGGATCTGTTTGTCACAAATTCAGGGGACTTGAGTGGAAGGAGGTCAATGTCTCCTGTTTAATAGCTGGCCTTTGCTTTTCTGCACAGGTAAGCAGTCCCCCCCCAGGGTTGGTAGATAGGGACTGAAAGCCAGGGGATTTATTTAAAATAAAGCCACCTCAGTCTAGAAAAGAAGTGTTCGGATGCTGCTGGTGCTGCTGCAACTGATTTTAGGTTAGAAATATAAATTTTATGGCTTCAAGAATTAAAAGGACAATGACAGATCTTCCAAGAAAAATAAGAAAGGAGAATTTGTGTAGCAGATTCAGAAAAAAGGTTTGCAAGTACCTATTGCCTCCCAGTAGACTTTAGATTAAAAAAAAAAATCCTCTAATTTTAAACTAAGAAGAAATCAAGCGGAAAACACAAAAACAGAGGAGAGGAAGGTATAAATTGTTTAGCTTTCCTTATGTCTGGGAGAAAAAAAAAAGTAGTACCTGAGCAAATAAAAAAAACAACAAAACACTAAGCCCCAGAAGTAATCTTTCCTAAATTAAAACAAAACAAAAAAAGTAAAAAGAAACCACTTTGAAGATGGGTAGGGGAGAAATTGAAGATCCAACTCTAACAATTCTATTTGAAGTTTTAGTTGAATCCCTTAAAAAAAAAAAAATTCTAGTGGCACCCTGGGATAGTTCAACAAAGGCCTGGTTTCTGGGAAAAAAAGCATTGTCCCTTTCAGAATGTTAATCTGGTATATCACTTGCTACTACACCCCAGCATGTACTTTTGCTCATATCAACAATTAAAAGAATACATTTATTAAATAGTCTTATCACTGGATGTTATAACTTGTAATTCATGCTAACTAGATAACCAAAGTAAATTTTATTTAAATTCTCATTTCTTTGTGAAACTTTGTAGATGGTGCATATCTCATGATTAACGGACAACGTCTAAAGCATCCCGTCCTCTAATCTTCCTAAAATCCCTTTTCATCCGATTGTTTAAGACTGCTTGAAAGGCTAACACCAAGTCTAAGACTACTGCACATTTGGGGGAGGGGAGCCTCTGTAGGTTAGCTAATTAAACTGTTTGTCTTCTGAAACATTTAACTGGCTTTAGAGATTATTCTAATTAAGAATGATGTTAGATGTATTTTTTAATGTAGCTATTAAAATTAATCATAATCCAGCAATCTCATGTGCTGAACTATGTAAATAGAGATGTGCTTGAAATCCTGCTGCAGTTTCTTTATTTAGGAGTTGATCATTATGGATTCTACAAAGCACACCATCAGCATCAACCTAATTTTTAATTAAGAATGCCTTGTGAAACTCTAACTTTTACTCCAGATTTATGAAAGGTAAACAACTGACCTCAGCAGAGGCAGACTCCAGTGTTTCCCAAGCAGTGCAGCTACGAGGGGAGATACGAGCTCCCATTCATACTGTACATCTTTTTCTTTCTACTTCGCAGACCGTGTATTCAATTGAAGTGAGGGAAACCCATTAATTTTGGAAGGTCTGCAACTTGGCAATTGCAACTTCTCGTGCTTTTCTTTACTAGACATACAGCAGAGCTCTCACAAATATTGCTGGCAAGAAATTTTAAAAAACAGACCACATAAAAAAGTTGGCATTCAAACAGAAAGAACGGCTGGGGCTAGAAGCCAATATGTAAATTGGCTAGTTAAAAAAAAAATCTAGTATGATTTTCTCCTTAAATAATTAAGGAAACAAAACCAAAACAACAGAGAGAAACAAATGAATTATGACTGCAGTACACACAACAGGCAGCCTCTATCAGAACTCAGAAGGGTATTATACTCTAAACACTTTTTCTTCCCTTACTGCTGAAAGATTAATACTGGTTATCCCATTAAAGTTGGTAAAATGCCATTCTTGTGTCTTAAAGCTCTAGCATTGGAGGTCAAGAAGTGTATGCTGCTTCTTACAAGGCTAGTGTGGATGTAATCTTCCCAAAGTTACAATAATTAATGTTAAGCTTCTTTAGCAATACGTTTCTGAAAGAACTTGCCTGATAATATACTTAGAGCCTGGCTAGCTGTTTGTGTTTCTGAGCAAGAAATGTATTCTATGCTGCTCACGTACTTCAGCTTAAATCTTTAGTCAAACTAGGGTGATGATGAGCAGTTTGACTCCTAAGCAGAAATAATATTTAAATTCTCAAAGGTGAAACATTTTGGGTGTAGGGAAATCAGGGGGCACGGATCCTACTTCCAAATGTTTTTCACCGCTAACCTGATGCAGAGATGTGTTCTGTACAGCCATACAGGTCTATTTTAGGATATCCATCCCCTAAGAAAGCTGCCTGTACAGGTGCAATATATAGTATTAGTACATTAGTATGCAATCTACATATTAGTAGCCAATCTACAGCAATTGTGAAAGAGCTGAGATTGGAGGTCTGGTCTCAGCCCATACTTTACTATTGAGTACAAAAGCTCACTGCCTGAAAGTGTCCCCACACGCTCCAGCTCAGAAGCTGTGGTTATGAACGAAAACAGGGAGTGTAAGATTACAGCTCCTTCTGCTCTAAAACTGAGATGATTTAATTCATTTCAAGTGAGCTACCTCTGCTTCTCCCATCTCAGCATTTGGCTCTTTCTGTATACATTAACAGCCTGGGTTATAGCAGTATTTCTGAGTCATCCCACAAATAAAGGAAGATGTATTTTTCTGAATGCATGTGCTTTTCTGCAGCATGTTTGAATACCACCTTGCACTTCTGCTTGCTGGAAAACTTAATGGACAAACACATCTCCCAGGTTAAAAAAAATTAAAAGCCATTTCTTTGAGTACAGTTGGGAATGAGTGTCCTAGGGACACCAGAGCAGCAATGCAGTCACCAAATGGAACAGAGAATCTCATCCACATCTTTGTTTTTGCCTAGTGCAGAAAAGAATCCTGATGATACATACATGTTTATCTATTTGCTTCCATTTTCAGCCCTCTGAATGCATGCTTTATCTCTGGGCATAACAGCTTGTTCTGGTAGAAGTTCTTTTTGTCTTTCTATGCAGATTTTAATGCAACAGCATAGGTAGAAAATTCACTCTTGAATGAGTTCACAAGGGAAAATTATGCAAAGAGGTTACTAATCAGTCAATGACCTATCCTTTGAGGCAATACAGTAGACACAGGAATATCCAAAACAAGTCACCCTTATGCATTATAATCACAAGCAATAAGCACAGAGACTGATTCTGTTAACCTGACAGAGAGTTCATTCTTCATCATTCAAATAGGTGAGAGAAAGCAAAAAAAAAAAAAAAAGCATCCTGAAGCACAAAGCAACTTACACAGTTTACTGGCAACTTGACCCTGAGACGGTTCCAAAAACCAGTTTCACAGACACGAGCGTGCTTAACAATGGTGTCAGTCAGCCAGCCCTGAAGCTGCCCAAAGAACCAGCCAGATACTGCTGCTGCCCAAGAAAAAAATATATTCTAGACCTGGCTTCCAGATAATATAGCTGTAAGGCATAGGCTCACCACAGCTGTTGACTGCGATGAAGATGAGGGAGATAGAGGGGAAACTCTGGTCCTGACACAACAGCCCTGGCTCTCAGCTACCTGATGGTCAGCCAGCACCTTTTGTCTCCCCTTTTTTTCTACATGTACTCCAATAGAAGGAAACTGTGCATTTTATGGCTCTGAAGCTACACAGCCAGACAAGCAGAAAGCTGTGTTATTTCTTATTATCTGATGCTAGACAACTTGTATGGTTTAATTAAATACATACTAGGAGACTGTAACATACCATTATATCTGTGTCCTGGACTGCTATTAAAACAAAACACAGCATATATGTCCATACACTGCTGTGTGCAATACATAAATGCTACCACTTTAAAACCTTTTGCACATGTCCATTTTATTTTATACATTTAAAAGGAAGAGCATTTCTCCTGGGACCCAAGTTTTAGTGCCCTGACACTGGCAAAAGCCAAAGAACAGTACAAAATATTACAACCAAAAGACTGAATACAAATTCATCCCAGAATGAGATTTAATATGAGAAGGGAAAACTTCATTCTGTTACAAGAGACTAAATCAGCTATTTTAACCCTCTTTTTGTGCCTGTACTTTTCCAGCTCAACCTTTTTCCTTTTCTATGAAATTCAAATGTTTCCCTCTTACAAACCTCAGTCCTTTATATCTTCAAAGCTGTGTAAAATGCTAACTAATTAATACATGTGACTTTCCTTTCACATGTGACAACAAAGCGTATGCTGCTTTTTTGATTGGTAAGAGTTAATTTGCAGTGACACAACATATGTGTTTACAGGTTTTCTAATGTTTGTTGTTTGGTTCACTGTGTAATTAGTCCTACTGACAAGGAAGCTCATGCACTGAAAAAGGAGGGGTGAAACAGTGGCTGGGAGATGGCAATCCTGCCCCATTTTGAGTACATGCAGTGTTGAAATCGGGTGCAAGCTGAAGAAAAATAAACAACACCCCAAACTCAGAAGATAAATGCGTAAAAGACTCTCAAGCCGCAGTTAATTGCCATGAAAAAGGCAGAACTTGTCAAGATGCACCCCCACAGGACTAGCTACACTAAGAGGAACCACCAAGGTGTATTATACCACAGCAATGGTGAGTCTCAGCAGATGTTAACTCTCATTTTTCAGATCTCATTAAGACCATATGCTCCTGGGCAGGGTCAGCACAGATAGACTGCAACATCCCAGTGGCTGGATTGTCATCATAGAGCAGTAGCACAGACCCAAAATAACTTCAGTGTTGTCATTAGAGTTGCACTAGGTACAGCAGCAGCACAGAAATAGCAATCAAGGTGAATGATGGGCCAGTGGAGAATGCAAATGACCAAGAAAAAAACCCCTTTACTGTTTAAGATTCACCCTGAAAACAGTAACTATGAGATACTTGTCAATATATAGAGCTTATCTGCCTTTGCAAGATTTCACGATACCGCGTTTAGCTAACGTGGCTAATGAACGAAAACAAACTTGACGAAAATAAACCCACGAGGACAGTTTAAAACAATAGATTAAACCACCTGCATTATTTCCTGTGCAATTAAACTCCAGAATTAGTATAAAGTAGGAAAAATACCAAAATGGTGATAGTATCGCTTATCTGGTTCTCTAGTGAATCACGTTTGCAGCCACCCCCACCGCACGCCGCGCGTTAACTCTTCGCACCGTGGGTATGTACAACTCTGAAATATAAAATTAGTTGCTTTTGAAGGACACTGAGCTCCCTCTGGTGAAGGCATAACAAGTTTATTAAGTAAGCACCACCTCTGGAAGTATAATCCCCTCTGGCTTCTTCCATGGAGTTTATTGGTTCAGTTTTCCTAACCATGAGCATCATTAGGGCAATGCAGTAATTAAGAGTTGTTAGAAAGTGAATTCTCAAACTGCAGATTAGAAAATTAAACTATTTCCTGATTACATATTAATGGAGCACAACAATAGCAGTTGCCATAAGCTTGGAAGGCAACCAAGGGATAAATCTGTGTACTTAATTACCATAAACAATGGCTGCATAGAAATGAAGTTTTATGCACATTCCCTTCTGTAATATGTCTGATATCAGTACACACTTGACAATTCTTGTTCAATTATCTCTATTATTTAATGCGCTGTGAACGGCTCTGTGTAAATAAAATTAACCACCCCAATTACTTTGAATTCATCTAGGGACAACGTAATAAAAAATGTGAAGAATTCTGTATGCCTATTAATCTAAAACATTACAGAAGCTTTCACCAGATTTTCTTGTCTATATTTATTTTGTCTACATTTATTTTAGTGCACTGCTAATTCAATTACATTTACCATCAGTGGTCAATCAGCAACAGCAGAGGGTTTTTTTTTATTTCATTAATCCTTGTACAGGACCACAAACATACTCATCCATTAGTAAGGTACAGAATCTCCCATGGAAAACACAAATATGCTTCTACTTGAATTTGGGAGCCTGAAGTTAATCAGAAAAACAATTAAAAACACTTCATACCTTGTGGCCAGATAACAAAATATCTGATAGCTACAATTTTTTTTCAAATATTTGTTTTTGCAATTAGTGAAGAAACAGTGACTGAAAAAGAGATAAATTTCAGATAAGAGATTTGTGGACCAGGATTCTTTGACTTTTATTTTAATTGTGCTATGTGATAATTCTGCATTTTAATTGGCACTTGGATATCAAGATAATGGACACCTTAAAATGCAATGACAGAAGAATTTGCAGTGGAGGAAGACACCGTCAGAGGCAGACACAAAACTATTTTACCCATAGCAGGTTAGGCACAACATGGGAAATACAATCCCAAAGAAAGCAAGATAATCCTACCTCTGTCATCATTTAGTTTCAAGCCATTATATCAGAGGAAGAAGAAAAATCAATTATATTAGATCATGATTTTTATACTCCATCATCCAACTCATTCCTCTTACTTGATCATCTGGGCTGCCTGTTCTCTAAAAACTTGCACCCAGCAAGTTTTTTGTGGTGTTGTGCTTCATAGGGCGGATGTTGCAAAATCCCTCCTATAAACCCTTACCGATATCCCGACAGCAACAGCTGTGCCATGAAGTTATTCCAGGGAGCTCAGGGCACTGAAGCACTGATTCCCCTCACAGCTTTGCAATGGAGCAGTAGCCACACTGCGCTGGAACAAGGCGAGGTTACATTTTCATTATAAGTGCAAAGACTAAGGACTGAGGTTACACCACCGCTGACATAAATTACTGGATGTTAATAAAAGTGTTACTACTCAGATTCAAATGGAAATCAGCAACCCAGGAATTTTAATAACTTTCATTTTGTCACACATCTTAGGAAAGTGTTTCTAGTCAAATCATGAGCAGCTGGCACCGGAAATGCAAAGCTTCAGCCAGTTCCAAACTCCGTGCCTAGCTGACGAACTTTGAAAGTATCAGCTCCCTTCTGGCCAACAGCCAGAAACTTGTCTTCCCCAGCCAAAAAAGCTTCCTAGCAGAGCAGGAAAATGGCAATGCATGTGCAGACAAGGACCTAGGCTGTCCTCCTACAGCCCCATTTTCATCAGATGCCTTTCCCTTATGGAAGACAGCAGCTCCTAGGGCAGCGGTGGAATGGATACTCTGCAACCCAGGCTGCATCCTAGGGAAT